>NC_140127.1:46630260-47281688 GCF_964035555.1 Netta rufina | reverse complement strand
TAGTTGTTTTTCTGAGTGCTTTTGACCAATAATCTTGTGTGAAACACTGTCCGCCCCTGTTAAGTTCACTATAAAAGTTAGGCTATCCAGACAATAAAGTTGAACTATGCTTTACCACTCATATTGAGTCGGCTGCATTTGTTCCTTCTGCCGCGTACTAACAACATCCTACCTAGACTGACACTCTGAAAGGTTTCTTACCATCATCTCCAGTGGCAGATGCTGTGACAGCTTCCATCCATCTTCCCACCATGCTCTAAACTGCATACTGACCAATGGGTCTGAAAGCCAAGAAAATACATTTTTCAGCAAGGCGAGGCTAGTGGCAACCCCTTGAGAGCTTTTGGTTTGTGCAAGGTACTTGCCCCATTGGAGGAAGCTCAGTGGAAGAGAAGGAAGCCCCTCTCTGCTGTTTTTTTAGACTCCTCTGATGTGTAAGAGCATGCTGATGCTTTTGAACATGAACTAACACACAGACAAATAGCTTGCAATAAACTTACAGCTCCAAGCCCGAAACTGAACCCAAATAAATAATAATAATAATAATAATAATATATATATATAAAAAAAAGTTAGTTTAACTCAGTGACAAGGGGATTGCCACTACAAGGAGAAATTTGAAGGTCTGTAGAATTGGCCAAGTCCCCAAACAAGTCTGGAGGCGTAGTCTGATAGGTTTCTCTTTATGTTACACAAGATTTATTTTGGGGTTATTTTTATTGCAAAATCATTATAATGGCTGAGAGAAAAAGGGAAGCACTTCAATGGTCAGCACCACGTTTACTCAGCATTTTTGCCAACAAAAGAAGCTCTTGAATTGAATTGCCCAGGCTTCTGAATTTCTTTTGCAACAGATGCAGATGCTAATGCCTACAGTTAGGAATAGTACTGACTGTACAACCCAAAGCCCAAGTCTAAGGTTTCCTCCAAAGTAAAATTTCATCCAGCCTGTAGTTTTTAGTAACATTTTTTGCTACTTTTTGCATAGAAAAAATAAAAATAAAAACTGTGGTGAGGGTAAATCTTACCCCCTATAAAAAAAAAAAAAATCATAAAAATGGGACAACCCCCCAGCAAGTTGAAAACTGCACTTTAATGATCCCAGTATAATTCCTAAATCCAAGTACAACCATGACAGTGGTGGTACCTTGCTCAGCTGGCACTACTGCACTAACTGCTTCACAAAGCAGCCTGGCACTGACTCTCTGAAAGGTTTTGCTGCTGAGACAGTAGCAGGTGCTCAGGGAAAAGAATTACTCATCATACCTGAAGATGTAGGTGGCTAAACAGTTGAATGAAATCTAGGTTCATTTCCCATCCTATGTCTGCATACCTGTGCTTTGATCCACTGCTGGAAAAGCTCAATGGCTCCTGGGGAAAGTGAAGCACCTGCCTCTGCAGGATGAAACGCAGGTGCAGGAGATGGCATATGCCATCACTTTTAAGAGCTTACTGAACATCAGTCAGTAAGGATATAAATCACGCCTCAGGACAGCTTGAGTTCGGGCTTCACCCAGCACCATAACATAATGACAGCAGTGTAAAATGGGTGCTAATGAAGTCTGAACACAACCTGCATACTCTTACTTCCTTATTCCAAATCAGAACAACCATTAAATACATTTGCAAGCAGAACAGCAGAGCAAAGATTTCATTTCTGCCTTGTGCAGTGTTGAATCCAGGAGAAGTATGGAGATGTCATAATACAACTGGAAGTGAAAGGACATGCTTAAAATCGAGCACGATCCTCTGTGTGAATTTTCATTAAAAGGACCTAGTATTGCACCTTCTCCATACAGGTGTGAACCACAGCTTCTGTCTCCCTCATAATTCTGGACCAACATCCTGCTCAGTCTTTCCTTAAGTGCCAAATCCTCTGTAAAGCAGCTCAGTTGCTCTACTGAAAATTAAGAGTTGTCCATGCAGATGTCAGATCTTATTGTGAAAGGCACTTACCCAACACAAATAAAGAAGAGTGAGTGACTTGTCAGGAAGTCTGACACCCCAAAAGCTTTGTGTCTGAATGATCAATAACCGATAAATGCACAGCAATCCGGGCTCGTGCGTGGATGACTAAGTCAGGCACTGACAGCAGCAGCAGTAATGACGCCAACAATAACATTTGCTGACTCACTACATTTCTCTTGTCAAAATTCTATCAACTCAACTTTCTACTAATTCTTTTTCCAGAAAGTTAAGACAGGTGGAGTCCCAGAGTCCTCAGACTGCTATTGTGAGAGGTGGAGAGCATAACACTGCCTTAACCACATTTATCTGGGGTTTAGGGGTACAGCTCTCAAGTCTGCTGCTTCCTTTTTGCTCCCCTCTGACAGCACAGATGCCATTCTACAAAAGAAAGGCAATTCATGTGAGCATTGCCCACCATGAACCCCGTTTTCATTGGAAGAGAGACAAAGAAAACGGACATTGTAGCTGATTCATATTGAACACTGTAGTTTCACTCACTCCTCGTTAAGATTAACATCACATGCATACCCACAAAAAAGTATTTTTTGCATACCCAAATCTTTCACTGAAATCATCAGGGGACTAGATTGAGAAAGAAGCGTGAGAAAGAACTGTAAATCTGGCAGCGCACAGTTGGCCTGCTGGCAGGCCAAATCCTACAGATAAATGTCCCTGTTGAAAAAGCCTCATAATACTGCTCCTACTTGGAGGAAAGGATGTGAAGAACATGCAAGTGTCTTCTGATACTAAAGAGGCTACTAAAAGAAACAGAGTAAGTGTTTCAAACAGTAAGGACTCTATGAGTGAGTTCTCAGCGACAGGTACTAAGTAGTTTCTCTCAAATGATGTGCACCATGAATACAGCCAGAGCCCTGCAAATGGAAAGTGTGCTGATGGAGTCAAACAAACTGAAAAACTTCACTAGAATGCACGGATTTTGTCAAATGCAAGCTAATATTCAAATGCTAATGGGAAACTGCTTATATAAACTAAACTACTCTGATCTCACAGCAACACGGTATTTAGGGAAAAGTGAAACGATTCTTTTCAGTGTCCTGATCAATTGGGTTTTGGGGGAATTTAGGCTATTTAGAAGAAATCTAAAGGTAAAAATGCTGAATTGCAAGGAGATCAGAAGTTACTTTTCTCAATAGCCTATTTTTCACAGACTCCCTGCAGCTTTCTTACTTTTCTGCCCTCTGCATGTGCTCCTGATATGATAAGCAAGACAATGCGGAAGACAGCCATTGATAAGGTAACTGGGAAGTAGCCTCAGGGGCGATCTTAGTTATCAAAAACATTGTTCATGCTTTCCCTCCAAACACGTCCTTCTCTAAACTCCTCCCTCTAACCGGCTGAAACGAATACCCTTCCCTCTTTCTGTTTTGTATAATACTTTGCATAATTCACCAAGAATCATGCAAACTTACCAAGATTATCTTTTCTTCTTTTGAACTAAGTAGCAGGCATCATTTGTTGCTGGGAACAAGGTAATTGATTTTACCACTGCCACCAAGTAGGCTGAAAAATAAACATGTATGTATTACTCAAAAGTGTTTTAAGAAAGTATTCCCTGAGATAACAGCTTTGATATCTTCTAGCCTATAAGTTAAATACAGCTTCTTTTTTTCCCTTCATTGCAACACAACCAATGAAAGTAACAGAGCATCAAAATGTGCATGTTGTAAGAGAAGCCTTCAAAGATTTTGGGATGATTCCAACAACTGTCCCCTTTTTCACGTGAGCACACATTCGGTTCCTCAACTGATGTCATCATTTCAGCCCAAAGACCACAACTATCCAAAGCACACCCGCAAGCATTACTCAGCTCCACTGAACCCAAAAACTTAATCGGATTAAAACCCAGGTTTGGGGTAGGGGTAATTTTTTCCTCTTCTTTTTTTTTTTTTTTTTTTGGGGGGGGGTGGGGGGTGGTGGTTAATGGTTCCTATTTTAGCTCACATATTCATACCCACCACTGCAAAATGTTAACACCTAGAAAGTGTCAGCAGAGTGGCAGCATACGAGTGTCAGTGGCTGTTGCTGGCGCCACATGCTTTTTGGAACAACCATCAGCTGTTGCAGGAGGCGCTGTACCATGCCTGTACAAGCCACTGCCAAAGTACAAGTCCTGCTCTCAGATGTTAGTCAGACAGCAAGCAGCAGCATCCAGATGTGTATTCAGTGTAGTTATACCTGAATTACTGTGCAAACCACAAATCTGCCCCAGCAATCAAAAAACCTGCTTGCTAATGACAGGTGAGCAGGGCCTAAGAGCCCACAGCAAGAGATCCTCTGCACCTTCTGAGCAAAGAGTTGCTCCTGATAATTTTACAGATCCAAGGGCAAAAACCCACAGGAAGTTTGCACAATTCATAGCATTTTCAGCTGTTTGCAAGGCCAAAATGAACTCATAAAGCCTTTTGGGACCTATGTTGACTTCCAGAGCTTACCAGATGCACAGCTCCAGGGGAAGGGTGTCACCAAATTGTAGCCTTCATCCAGGATGAAGCCTGCCACCATAAAGCCAGGGTTTCGTCCCCCTCAGGGTGAGGCAGGCAAGTGTTCCCTTGAACAAACTGCTCCCAGCCTCAGAACGAAGCCCCTCTTGCCCTTATATGTCGGGTATAAATTCCCGGAGCTGGACAGTTTACACACTTTTGAAACACTTGCATGTGTAAGGGTCACAAAAAGTGAGGTCCAAGCGTGGCAGTAACGGCAATCCCGGTAGCTACCTTAAAGGGGTAAATTGCAACTTGAAGCCGTAGAATGGAGAAATGATTGCCGGACGAATTGATGTCAAAGCCAAGCATTTGTATTTGCTAAGGTAATGCTTGAGTAATATAAGCACATTCCTTTGCAGCTATTAACACTGTGTTTGTTCATGCTTTTATTGCCACCATGGAGCACAGGAAAAGGAGAACCTCTAACTCTGTTAGGAAACAAATGAAGACCCCAAAATTCCCAAGTGTTGAAAACAGTTGAAGACCAGGAACGAAGCTAAGAAAATACTGACCAGCAGTTTGCTATAGATCATTATTTTAAATGAAAGTGTTAACATCTCACTTGGCCGTCCACCTGCAGCCACGTCATGATAGATCCAAAATGAACAAGGCAAGAGGCAGGGAAGAACCTGGCTTTCTGAATTCTGGCTGACATGGTTCTCTCTTTCCTATCTTTTCTTTCCTTATAAAAGGAAATGTGCCAAGGACAGCGAGAGGATCGAGAGGAAAAGGCAGAATCCAAGAGGGCTCATCTGCAGCCCAGTGTTACCTGGACTGAAAAGAGCCTACCCACATTCACAAGGAAGGCAGCTACAGGTGATCTGGAAATCTACAGGTACAAAGCCTTGCTCATGCATATAGTTTTGGCTCCTGGAGAACCCCCAAAGATCCCCATTTCATGGGCACCAGGCCTGTCTGCGTGTGTCCTGACTCACAGGATCAAGCCCTGTGTTGCCCCCTGCACCTCGGCACACTCACCACCTCTGACTACTGCTCATTTCAGCACACAACTCTCCGGGAGAACTGGTTGCCGAATTTCACACATTGCTGCTCAGCATCCAAAACAGCCTCACGCTTCAGACCCCTGGAGACTTCTCCTGGAATTTCCCCAGCAGTAACCACTGTGGAATGAGCCTGACGGGTCAAATATTGTGGATAGTTATCCAAGCATAAATCCGAGCTCTGTCACGTAAACTGTCCTTACACATGTGTACTGTCCAAAAACAACACGTAATCTGACTGTGACAATTTCTTAGTCAACAGATCTGCTCTCTGCGTTTACTCAGAGCAGGATTTTCTGATGAAAGCTTCAGTGACCTGCACGGGATTATCTGTGCATCATCCTAACTGTTTATTGCCTCAGTTGGCTACAGCTGGGCAAATCCTTCTTCCTGGTAACACAGCGCGCTGTTCAGCTCGCAAAGGCTATGTGTAGGAGAAAACCACTTATGGACACACATGGGGATACAAGGGTGGGCTAGGGGACTGGCTTGCTGCAGATTAATGTGGCTGAAATGTGTTCCTACCAACATGCATATGCAATTAAAATCTCTGTTCATTAGTGTCATCTTAACAGCTGCATTTTTATCGTTTTTTTAGCAATCTCTGTAGCTTTTGAGAAAAACACATCCTCTGCCTCTCAGTGGCTCCAAACTCCTCAGTTGACATTCTATGGGCTTTGAAAAAATTATAAAACAAACAAACAAACAAACAAACAAACCACACATGCAACACTGTTCACTGGGGTCTATTACTACTATTGCTACTTAAAAGAGTCAGGTCAAAAAAATGCAGCCTGGAAGAGCACCTCTGCTACGAGGCCTGAAGCCACAGTTATGATGCATCAGTGATGCTGAATTTCATACACACATCAGTGGAGAATTCATCCTCATTAAAACTAATTCACTAAACTAAAAAAAAGAGATGGCATTCCGTGACTCACGGGCAGTAACAGGCCCAGATTTAAAGAGGTATTTCCTCCAACCCACCCAATGCAACACCTACGCAACCCCTATCCCCTCTACAGACTATGGGTCCTCTTCGTGTCCGCAGCTGTTCCCTTTCTCCCTGTGGCTGTGTAGCTGCCCCAACATTTCCCCAGCTGTGCTCATGTTCTGGGGACGCCGAAGCAGCTGGGCAGGAGGCAGGCAGGCCAAGCTCTGCGCTGGCTGCAGGCAGGAGTGGACGGGCTGGCCAGCTGGCAAGGCAGGGAGCAGGGCTGACGCTGCACTTCTCCCTTAATGGCAGTGCTGGCTCGGCTCACCCTCCCACCCCGACACGACACCGCCTCGCATCAGCTTCATTGATTGGAGCCCGCAGACCCACAGCTCTTGGACAAATCTTCCTGCGGTTGGCCAAGCGAGACAGACTTTACTGGAGGGGTGAGGCTGGGGAAGCGGGGAGTGACAGAGCTGGACAGAGAGAGAGCTTGAGAATGTAATTTCCTTCTAAGACTCAGCTAAAAGCCGCCAGCCCAAAAGGATGACATGACCATTTGTGCCCCTTTCCATTGGAAAGGGGTGCAAATTAGTCATGAGATATTTCCTGCCTACATGGGGCAATCACCATTTGGTTATGACGTGCAATCTGCCTGCACTGCTGGTCTCCTGAGGGACTGAGCGAGGAGCTCACAAGCCATCTGGGCTGCAAAGAGGACAGAGCTCAGGAAAGAGCCTCTGTGTAGCCCTTATCCCCACTAGGGCTCTTCCCTCTGCTGCATCCGACGTGCTTTCAGTCCTCAGCTTGGTTTTGCTTTCAGACAGGAAATCTTCTAATGGGATTGCTGTACTGTGATCCTTGTGACTTCAATAATCACTTGATTTTGCTTTCCATGTTGGCGTCCCCACCACTATAGCTTTACCTGCAGCTAATGCCTACACTGTCCTATTACTGTCATTAAAATGCGTACTTGGCTAGTCACTTAAAAAACATAAATGTAACCTATGTACCTCAGCTGCAAGAAGCCACCTCTGCAGTGAGACTTCTTATAAGGAAACAATACCCATTTTCCCCTGAAAATCAAGTCAAGCCAGTTCAAAATAGCCACTATAATGTGCCTGATCTCAAGTCAGTCTAATAATGATTCACGAGCAAGTCTCTTCTTCATAAACTAGGAATGTTGCACTGGAATTTGTTTTTATGGGATCTTGCATTAGTGCTTCAAGTTGTAGATGTATATTCCCCAGCAAAGAATTTATTTATTTAATAAATAAAGATTAGAACATTGCAAGGGGAGGGAGACCAAAGAACACCCTTACAAGGCTTTACTGCTTGCATAGCCATAACCGTGTCTGGAACTGAAGCAACAAATGGTACAAAAATACCAGCAGCAATCAGGACAAACAAGGTATGTGAGCTGTTGGAGCAAAACCCATGGCAGCAATTCTGGAATAAATCACTTCCCTGAAGTCTGTTCACAAACATTCATGCAAAAGAGCAAAAAACATCAGCTGCAAGCAGAACAAAACGCAACCCTGCAAAGTGCTATTTCATATCCAAGCTAATTGCCAATGTTTCTATATCTCTGACTAAATCTATGAATAAATAAATCTAAATAGCATCTAATTCCTTTTGAAGACTCCCAGAAAGCTGCTTTTTCGCTGCTTCAGGGCAGAAGTTAGCAAAATTTGTTGAGTGTACCGAACACCGAGAGGGAGCTATCCGCAGAGAAGCGGAGTAGGAGCTTGCAGGAGGGGATTTCAGGTACGCAAACGCGAGTGCCACCTATCTGCAGGCAGCACCGCTTCGCACCTCTCAAACGGCAGGTGCAGAAAGGGCTGAGCGGGGGGAAAAGTCCCCCCTGGGTGAAGGCGAGAGGTCGCCAGCAAGGCGAGCTCCGGCCCCTGGATGTCCCTGTGGACGGAGGGGATGGAGGGGACGGACGGGGAGCCCTGTCCCGCCCAGCCCCCGGGGTTCCTGGCCCGAAAGCGGTGAACCCGGCCCCTCTCCACGCCGGGGAAAACCCCCGGCAGCTCCCGGCCGGGCCATAAAAGCAGGGGCAGGCAGCGGGGAGGATCAGGCAGCTCCGTGGCACCTCCGATGGCATCCCGAGCCATGAACCCGCACCTCCTGCTCCTGCTCCTGGCCGCCTGCGCCGCGCTCTGTTGGGGTGAGAGCAGCGGGGACGTAGCTTAGGGGGGACAGGGGATGGGGAACAGGGGGACGAGGGGCGGGGGGGACGGCCCCAGAGCCTCGCTGAGGCCGTGCCCCCTTCCCCAGGTGCGCCCCTGGCCGGGGAGCTGCGGTGCCGCTGCGTGCAGACCGTGACAGAGGTGATCCCCCCGCGGCGCCTGGCCGGGCTGGAGCTCGTCCCCGCGGGGCCGCACTGCGCCGTGCCCGAAGTGATGTAAGTGCCAAGTCCCTGTCCCTGTCCCTGTCCCGGGGTCCCCCGGCTGGCAGAGCCCCTCCTGAGTCCCCTCTCACCCTGCAGAGCCACCACGAAGGCGGGCAAGACGCTGTGCCTGAACCACTCGGCGCCCTGGGTGCAGCTGCTGATCACCAGGCTCCTCCGCAGGTACAGCGGGATGGGATGGGATGGGATGGGATGGGATGGGATGGGATGGGATGGGATGGGATGGGATGGTACGGTACGGTACCAGGACCAGCCCTGCTGAGCTCCTGGCCCCTGCTTTGCAGCTCGGCACAGAATTGATGGGTAAGGGGCTCCTGCGACGCTCTCAGCTTCAGCCCTCAGTGGACGCCTCCTGAGACTCCGCGCCTCGACTTGGCACCTTTCGTTAACGCCGTGGTACCTGGATGCACTTAGAGCCCAGCTTTAAGTGTCCTACTCATTTTCTGCCTTTAAATCCTTGCTGTGAGGCATGGCACGAGGAGACTTCCAGCAACCACCCTGCCACCTCTCAACGCACAAACTTTGCCAGACTGCAGCATCGGCACGCTGCTGGTGGGCTCGGGATGTCCGCAGGCAGCGATGTCCACCTTAGGCATGCGATGGCAACCCTAGACAAGTGATGTCTTTTTTTGTATGGCATAATGTCATAATTTATATTGAGTCACGTAAAACTGACTGTTGCACTGGTGGATGTTTACTTGCTATAGTCCAAATCCCCTCTGGGAACTGCACGTACGTAGTTTTCCCCACTCTTCATAGCTCTGTCCAGCAGAAAGTGAAAACGAAGGGGGAATCTCAGCCTCTTTGTAATTACTGGTAATTAACTGTCTTCACAGTGAGACCATACGGGTTCTATTCATCTGCTAACTGCAACCTCTCTAAATGTCAAAGAAACTGCTAGTTATTTATATCTAATTATTGTGTAGGTACATCATTGTACAACCAGCCTGGTTGTGATAAGTGCCTGTAACTTAAATGGAAGATTTTTCTAACGTATTGTTTGCTACATGTGTTTCCTAATTAAGAGTTTCTCCTTTGTTGCTTATGGTGTTTCGCTTTTAAAAAATAAATATTTAGTTAAATATGCTTGGTGTCTGTTCCCTTGTGTTCACATCATCAGATAACATCACGGATGTTATCTGGGTAACACCAGATTTTCAAGTTCAATTAGTTAATGGCTTATATAGACCGTGCCCACCAGTACTGTCACCATTCCACTGTTACAGCCCTCATCGTGCCTTTGCCTTGGTGGCCTTCTGGTGTGAGAGCACTGGGACTGAGCCTCTTTTGTTTGGTCCCATTTGTAGGGGAATGAAATTATGTGAGAGGCTGATGTGAAAAGCATCGAGGCTCCATCATCTGCTTAAATTTCACAGCAGTCACCTGAAAACAGAACTAGGCTGGAGACAAGAGGGGTTGGAACAACAAAACAATGTGTTTCCACATAGCAGCCTGATTTTTTGTACTGCCTTGTGGTTCCTTTTCAAATGAGGGGTGCAGGACCACGTGGAGGTGAGCCAGCACAGCTCGTGGGTCAGATGGCGACACTCTTTGAAGTGTGAAGCTCTGTGTTTGTCTCAGGCTTCTCAAAACCAGGTGGCTCTTTGGCCCTGCTGGTAACACTTCTGTCATTTTGCCTACTGCAAAGGAGCAACAGTGTTTACTATATGTTTGAAAAACGCACTCTGTCCCGTGTTTTCATGAAGGCTGTGGGTAAAGCAAGGGCGATACAATCTATTTCAGCCCCAATTAGCCAGCTGCTAATTAGTTCCTCAGGCAAACTCACTTCTGAAGTTAAATACTGGTCATGACAACTTTTGTGGTGGCCTCATTAAGTTAATTCCCAGCCTCTGCAGAAAACATGAGCAGGGTGGAGGTTCCCATTAATGAAAGTGAAATTTGGGGAACATGGAAATTAAACTGCTTGTGAGACATGCTTCACAAATTGTCTAATTGTTCCAGGAATAAATCCACCCTGCAGATGTGCAATCAGACCTGTACAGATGTATCACAGTATCTGTTGTTTGCAACACCTGACCTGGCCTTTCCCAGTTCACACAGACGCTGCACTGCGTGGAGACGGTTGGTGTGGCAAAAGCATTTTTGGGACAAAACCAATCCCTTTGGTCTACATCTGCATGGTGAGACTCCTTTGGGACACGCATGAACTGAATTCTTCTTACATCGGTCAGGGAAAGGTTGGACATCAGACAGCTGGCAACAGAGAAGCAAAGCAGGCAGGTTTGCAAGGCTGGTTGGAGGAGTAACAAGGAGCTGCAGCTGCCCCGCTGCTCCTTCCATGCCCAGCAGGCATCCTTCAGCACCTGGCTCTCTCCTAATGAAGGATAGCCCAAGCAGTGACAGTGATTCCCAACTCCCTTTGAGAGTGACAGCAACATTTTGGCATTTCTGTCCTCCTCTGAGTATTTTTATTCCCACCCTTCCACCCATCTCGAGTACCAACAGGCTTAAATAGGTCCTGGATGGCTAAGTGTCCTTTTCACTGCCACAGGTCTGTAGCTGCCGTGGACAATGGGGGGATATTCTGTCTGTGTAGCTCTTTTGCTGTGAAAATTTGATTGTTCTGTTTGGATGATTGCCTGGACTGGAACATGACTGAAATCCAGCTTCACATCTGTTTGGCAGCATCCAGCCTGGTTTTCTTAGTAAAAAAAAAAAAAAAAAAGTCTATCATGGGCTGAAGCTGCTTCATTTGTTCTATACTCCTCTGTTCCCCTGGCATCTTTTGAGTATTGGCCATTTTCGGAGTACTTCCTAGATGGTTTCTGAATGTCTACGGTGAGTGGTAGAAATTCCCATCAGAACTTGTCAACCAAACTTTCATGACACACTCGAGAACCTATGGCAGAGGGGGAGAAGTCACAAAGGCCCTAATTGTGGGAACTTCCTCGGTTGGTTGTATACCTAATTAGACGTCAGAGAATCCAATTACAAAACTCATGTCCATTGAAAAGCAGGTATCGTCAGTTCTGCTGCTTGTTTGCACAAAGCACTTTAATCAGCCGCCGCAATAATCCTCACTCGGTGGGACCAGGGTCAGATCTGACACTTCCCAATGACAAGGCGAGCTTAGTGTTACTTTCAATACACGAGAAGAATGCCTTTCCTATCACCCGTGCAGAGCAGCAGGATGAGCTGTGCAGATCGCATATTTTCCTTATGTTCCAACACGTATTTTTATTCTCTTTATGTCATCAGATCAAACTCTTGACACACTAACCTCACCACAGATAAATGCTTTTCAAATTACTCCTTCTCCTTGGGCTTCCCTGATTCATGCTCCCTTTCCTGTGCCCACTTCCAGGAGGCACCAGTGCATGAGGAGAACAGAGCTACATCTTCTCGTCAGGCGAACTGGCAAGGGACCTGTCAGCCTCTCTTATCTCTCACCAGTTGCTATGACCAAGTATGACCAAGTGGTTGTGCCACTTAGGAAAAGCAGGGAAATCCCCATAGCCGGAAAAATCTGGCCAGGAGATTGGGCTGATCCCACCTGCAAAATCCAGCTAATTGCCCGGAGTGATGCAGACATGATCCTTGGGAGATGATTCGGGATGATCCTGATTTATTTTCCTCATAACTTTGTTAAGAGTCTATCTAAAAGTGACATCGTGGATTACCTATTCATGTTTTCAGCTGCCTCCTAGTCACAGACCTCTTTAAAGATGATTTTATTGGTTCCCATAAAAAGGAATACTTGTAGGATATTCTGGGCACCACCACAAACGGCACAAGGTGCTCTTGTTTTACAGGGACAGAGACAAAAGGTGCTCATCTGACCATTTATCACTTTTTTTTGCTAAAACTGGCTCCTGGCAGTACTGCTTTGAGTGTATCCTGATGGGGCCAGATGTGTAGGGTTAGCATCACACAGATTAAAGAGAAGGGGCTGAGCAATGCTCCTGAGCATGAGCCATTTTTTGCATTTTAGCACAACTCAAGTTTCCTCGCACTCAGTTGGCACGGCAGATATTTGCACAAGAATTATCCAGAACCATAGCCTGGTCTAAAGGTCAGGCCAGCTCTTGAGGAGTTTGATATGTCAGAGAATTAAGACATTCTAGACCATCAAAAATGTTCTTATGAACGTCAGACAAAATGGTTAATTACACCACAGGAAAATGACTGAGCAAATGAGCTTCATAAGCACTGCAGATGTTGCGCATTTGTCAACAAGCCACATTTGCTGATTGAAGAGTATTTCCTTTTTGGCATGGTGAAGCAATCTGTGAGCTTCTTCACCCCTTTCTGAAGTGCCTTTCTGCTTCCCCAGCACGTCACTGAAATTATTTCATTGCCCCAAGCTGCTCAGCACTCAGGTCTCCCTTTAGAAGCAATGTACCTGAACAGCTTATCTGCTGAATTCATGCTGAATCGTGTTGTAATTCACGTCAAGACCAGTCAGTGGCAAATAAATTTATGGGAATGAAATGTTCCTAGTTGAAGAGCAATCATACAGACTGCTTCGAAAAGCTGCACTAGCACAGGGAGGAGGTGCTAGGTGCAGGAGAACACAGGCATGTTGTCCAGTCGAGTTTACGAGCCCTGAACAGATCAAGCTCCACATTCCACCAACACCTGTCCTCCAGATTTTGGACATGATTTTTCTAGGAAAAAGATGGAAAACTTCCCAGTTCACAAGAAGCATAGCTTTATTTGAAGATAGCTTGTTTCTTGTTAGGCCCTCTCAGTTACTTGTTAAGACACCTCCCTGGCTAGGAAGCAGCCGTCCAGATGTTTGAGAAGGCACGGGAAAGCAGTGTTATTTCTGACCACATTGCTGGAGTTGGACACTTTGAAACCCACAGCACAGAAGACTCTCACTGCACGGGGACTTCGTCACTGCTGCCTTACCATATGCATGGTTAGTAGCCAGCCCAATCTAGTAATTCACACTCTTACATATTGCATTTACCTCAGCCTGTTCTTGGACTTGAATTCCTGCTGAGAGGTTTGACTAAAGCTAACACAGGTACTGTAACAAACTCTGCTCCGTTAATGCAGATTTCTGTGTGACACGAGACGTTGACCACACTCCAACAGAGAAATCCTTTCCTCTGTGAGATGGGCTCTTAATGCACCACCTGTAGTGATCTAAGAGCTCAGCTGCTGCTGCCCTCCACAAATTGTTCAAAAAAGGGGCAAAACGCAGGTCAGCCCCAATTGTTCTTCTACCCTTGCCTATTTAATGGCACCTAACGTCAGCAATGAAGAGCTGGCTTCATCTAAGATACTGGAAATCTTGCCAATGACGTCAGTGCGATGAGGGCTTCACCCAACAAGTGTGTTTCAATTGCAGGCTATGGGAGCTTTGCCTTTAATGCCAGCGGAAGGACTGCATTCAAACCGTGCTGCTACGGAGCTGGCGCTCTCCAGAGAAGAAAGCTTGTTTGCACAGAACATCACCACAAAAAGAAAAACAAACTGATAACATCAGAAAGATTTCCCTAAGTAAGCAAAGGCCAGCACATAATGCCATATCTTATAAACAGCCACAAGCTGGGAAATGTTAGCTTAATCTTTTTCTGGGGTGAACCAAATACCTGAGATAAGGAGAGAAAAAACAGCAGAAAATAGTTCAGAGAGGCTATATTCCTTACATTTTAAAACCAGCCTGTGTCTTTATGACCCCTTTGCATCTGGCACAGCCAGCACATCACTTCAGTTACTATTAAGAATACTTTTGTCTTGGAGAAATGGGATTTTCAGCAGGAAAACATATTTTCCTGGGCATCTTGTAAGGTGGTTCCACAGTAATAGGCAGGGTTGTGGCTGAGGTTGGGTGTTGTGGGGCAAGGGCTAGCGTCCAGACTAGTGTTTGACGGTGCTTATCTATTGAGCCCAAACCTGTAGTTTTTTCAGAAAGCTCCTGAGCGAGGCAGAAGGAATTACAGGCTAGCAGAAATCACATTATTTGCTCCCTACCTACCCTTTGGCAGAAGCAGGCACTTTGGAGAGAAACACAAACCCCTTCAGTTCTTAGATCTGCCCCTCCTGCTTAGTTTAGCACTGTCCTAACTTCCTGCAGGATGGCTGAAGCAAGAAATATTGAAGTGCCCCAAGGCTTTGGGTCTAACAGACCTAGGGCCACACAGTGCCAGGCTGTAACACACGCCAGGGAGGAAAGGAGCCCTTACAGAAGCCGGAGCTGAAAAAGTGCTGCCTGGATCTGAACAAATCACTCAGTTCACACACAGCTGCAAGAGGAAAACAAGTCAGCTCACTAACTGTGAGGCAGTCAAGTTGGTCAGTGCACAGGGAAATACCTGACAGCCAAATGGTGAGCACAAAGTTAGAACGGTCTCTCTTCTCAGCTTCCCTCTTCCTGGAATATTTTGCAATTAAGGAGAGAAAAGGTTTACAGACTTGCAGATACCACAGTAATAAATCAGTCTGTGTTGTCATTCCCCCCAGCCCAAGTCAAAAAGAATGAGGTGTCCATTGCCTAATGATCTAATGATTAAGGGAAAAAAAAAAAAAGGAAAAAAAAAAAAAGCACAATTATTACATCTTTGACAAGACTGCAGTGGAAAATTTTCAGTTCTGCTTCACTGCTCCAGAACACACAAGAGCAGTTCCCTAGCTGCCTCCTGCAGGCCGAGAACTGGAATGAGATAATGAACGGTCTGCAGAGTGGGAAGAGGGTGGGATGGCCCTAACACCTCCGGCCACAACCTCTTCCCAGAGGTGTTCCTGGAACCCCCGTCAGACTTTAAGCCTTTTGAGCATGCTGGAGAGGGAAGGCCATGCAATCTTTTACATCACACCTTTTGCTTTGCAGATAACAGGTAAATCTGCAATGAAATTACTGTGCATTTGGCAGAGATACCCGGGTGCTAAAATTAATTTTGAACGTATCCCTAGATGCACAGGACAAATGATTTCATGCCTCAGTTTCCACCAGCACCTTGCAAACCTAAGAACTTCAAGAAAACATGGGCTGGGCTAAATTCGGAGGCCAAATCCTCTTGATTTTATTGTTTTCTTTTACTTGTTTTTTATTGTTGCCTATCCCTGCGTAAGTATTTATGCATTTTCAGTGTTTTAGTACCCGTTCAGGATGACACCAAAACAAAAGCTGGTTGAAGCACACACAGTTCTGTGCTACCATACCCTGCCTGTTGCCTCAGCTGCCTAAATGAGCCAAATCTTTTGTTGCCGTTGTTCCGAGGTCTGTATTCACCACTTTGCACAATTTAAGAATTTCCATGAAACTGTGGGGTTTTGTGCCTAGGTTTGTTGTTGTTGTTGTTGTTGTTCCTAATTATAATTTTTTAAAGGAACTTACATTTAATTATTTGGTATTTATAGACAAGGTGGAACAGTAAATGTTCTGATGAGGCTTAGATATTTTATGTCTACTCATAACATACTGTCCTAGTTCATGTTGAGTAAGGCATTTTCCTTACTCTGCTGTGGGAAAATGCATTTACATGAAAAGGCAGACTTTTCATGTAATGCTAATGTAATAAAATGCAATGCAATACAAATACTTTTTTTGCTGAGAAGTATAGTGGGCTTTTCTGCCAATTCTGTGTTAAAATGGGCCCATGCAGCTGCGTCAGCTCAGCTAGCCAGGAAGTCAGGAAAGTGGGAGCTCTGCACCCATCTGCCTGCAGTCCAGGCTTCTGCAGGGTGCCCAAGATGCTCTGTAGTGAACAAATGTGCCTTTCCATTCCCAGGCACAGTGTTTAAATCCTTCCCGTGGAGCTGACGATGTGAAGACAGGTTAGCCCTCAGGTGCTGAACCCAAGTACACCCCTGTGATCTCCAGGAGCTTGTATTCTGCTTTGACTTAGGGCAGGAAGGAGCAACGGTGCCTGCTGTGGTACGAAACCACAACAATTTGCAAGTGGAAATGGGGAATTTGTTTCCATGAAATGAAATCGTTCAGGTTCCAGCTTTAACAAGAAGCCCTGTCACCTTTTAAAGCAAAGAATCTCTGTCTATTATTTTTTAGCACACATTTTAAGTACAAACAGTATGTTCAATCACTAGGTACATAACACTTATTTAGTGACAGAAAAATAGAGTGCTGTTTGCTCCCGAAATACAACGGGCCCTTATCTGAAGATGTAGCCAGATCCTGGCCTTGGGACACAGCTAACAGTGTTCTCCTCTGGTAACTGAAGGAAAACTACATCCTCGCAACACTGCCTAGCTTTTCTTTGAGAGAAATTGCAGGAAAGCAAATTCTTATGAAAAACTGTTGTTCCTTATTTATTCCTCTTTACCTGACAAGTCCAGGTGATCTATGTTTTCTAGTTGTGATCAGACTTTTGAAAACTTCTTGATGTATAAAACAGCTTTTCTCTCTGTAATGCCAAAATTCTAAAGTCCGATATTTAGGCTGTTGTGGCTAAGAGGAACTGTTCCGTCACTCAGAAAGGAGAACTATTTTTTTTCAGTGATACCATAAGTAAAGGGATAAAGTGTTACTATATTAACAGCTTTTCCAAGGCAAATCAATTATTTTTCTGAACTTATCCATCTGATGAGTACAGAAATTTAAAATGAAAAAGGGCTAAAAAGATGTTACGCATCTGGGAAAAGCAGTGAATCCAATGATGCATGTCTGCAAGCATTAAAGAGAGAAGTTAGGGGAAAAATGGACAAATGTACGTGTCCAAAAGGTACAGAGGATGGGAAGGTACTTACAGCTACGTATATAATTAACTGAATTAAATTTCTGTCAAAGGTGGATTTTACAATATGCCAAAGACACACAGATCTACTTGTATCAGGCACACATTACGAAATCTCAGAATGACTCGAATTATAGATGCTCTATTACCCAACTGCCTAGTGCACTTGGTCACAACATGACTTAGCTAGGAGTTGAAGACATTTCATGAAATGACCGGTGTTACTGGTTCGGTCATACAGTGAAATCTGGCTGTAAGGAAAATCAGCAGTTTCCAAATGACTGCGATGCTATTTGTCAGACAAAAATATTCCGAGTTTCCCCACATTGCCAAGTGAGCTGGAGTGATTATTATTGTCCTATCCGAGAACATTTTGCTTCTCAAAATTTATCTTATTAGACTGTTTTTGCATTTTCCCACATTTTGTAGACTTCATACCCTTTTCTGCTGGAGAGAAAAAAAGAAACTTTGCTCTGTTTCTCTCTGTGGGAGTCCTTTACAATACAGATGTCCCCGTGCCACTTGACACGGGGGTCAGAGGAGGTCCCCCTTGTAGAGACCTGGCTGGGACATGGGTGCATCGAGGCACTGGTGTCCCATGTAAGGGTTACTCGGAGCTCAATGCTGGTGATTACACCACCTACACATCCTTGCCCTTATCGAATATTGCAGCAAGAAGGCCTCATGAGAGCACCCTTCTTATCTAACCATAGAAATGATGAATAGAGTTCCAGCAAACCCTCAAAAGAGCTTGTGTAAGCAAAATGGGGTAACCTTTTGGCATCCAGGATTCTCAGAGAATGCTGTGCCCTGCTTGGAGCCCTGCTCTGTAATGCACAGTGAGGGGCTACCAGCATCTGAAGAGACATCAGATGATCTTCACTCTCCTCTTCTTCTGTGTAGCATTAGTTCCAATAAATGGCATTTTAGGTGATGCTTTGTAGAGCCTGACTGCCTCTCTTACTGGCACCCTAATGGACTAGCAACTTTCTGGTGCAAAACAGCCTTTCAGAAAATCCAGGAGATGGTCTTCAGATGCAGGCATGTGCAAATCTCCTGGCTACCAGTCTGTGACCGGGTCTGTGCCGGCCAACACGCTTCTTCCACACCAGCAATGCCAGCTTTACTGCAGCCACCTAGAATACCAGAGTTGCCTGTTACACCACCACGCAACAAGACCTCACTGCTCTAGGCAGTTTCTGGCGAGGTTCATCCAGACACCAAAATGAGTCTGCTGGATTTGGCAATTCTCCAAACCGAGCAAAAAGCTTCTAAAAAGGAAGCACAATGACAAATGAGCTCAGGTCTCTTCTGTCTCACTGTCCTGGTTTCAGTTAGGACAGAGTTAATTTTCCTTGCTCAGGGATAGGCTGGGCATTGGTCAGTGAGTGGTGAGCAATTGCATTGTGCATCACTTATTTCATACACATTATTATTATTATTATTATTATTATTATTATTATTATTATTATTATTATTATTTTCCTGCCTTAATAAACTGTCTTTATCTCAACTCACAGGCTTCACTTTCCCGTTTCTCTCCCCCATCCCAGAGAGGGAGGGGGACGAGTGACCGAATGGCTGTGTGGTGTTTAGCTGCCAGCCGGGTAATACCACAGCACTCACCTCTACTCACACTGTGTAGGGCTGCAGAACCAGAGCTACCCTTGGCTTCTCCCTCTCTCCCTCCTTCCATCTGACTCTTTCTCCAGCAGCCTGGCCACCACAGAAGTGGGTGCCTCTTTCCAAGACAGGACCCATGTAGTTCACGTTTCCAGCAGACCGCACTATCACGCTGAAACCACACATCCCCCTTCCTGACCATCCCCAGTGCCCAACCTTGCTCATTTTGCAGAGGTGTTTCCTGCTTCACTGAGGAATCCCACAGGATACTCCTCTGCTGGTCTCACACCAGAAATCACTCGTCTGTTCCCAAATTTATGGCTTGCCTTGCTCCCTTTAAGGACAAGCTTGAGATTGTAAGTTTGCAGGTGCTGGTAACAAGCCCATTGGGTTGCTGTTACCCAAGTAGGAGGTGCAGGTTCCTCCACCAGTTCCAAAAATGTGAGGATTACAAGGTCACACAGGCGTTCAGATACAGCAGAGTAGTCCTGCACTTGTGGCCTGCTGAAACCACAAAAAACATGTACCACCATAATTGTTACAAAGGATTGAAGCCAAATTCCATGTCAACCAACATACGAACCAAAGCTGAAAAATTATTTTGCACGAAGTGTTAGCAATTTCTCACAATGACATATGTACAGATACACATGGAACAAGTTTTTCATCCTGCTCCTTACAGAAAATAATGATACCTTTCCATGGGGAACTATTCACGGGAAAATAAAGTTTTCCACTGCTTTATGAAATAACCTCAGCTGTGAGCATTACCATAGATATGCAGAGTGGCATGCCTTACTGGTTGTTTTTGAAACAAAAAGAAAAAGCTTTTCTAAATTCATACTGTAGAGAAATGTTCTTGTACTTTTCACTTCACAAGCAAAACTGATGGTAATTAGGTATTTCTTCACATTTTTAACTTTTATTTAGTTGATTTCTAAAGTTACCAATGTTTTAGTTATTTCATGGAGCAACCAATTTCACAACATGCAAATGTGCACAGAAAACCACAAACATTATTTGTCCATCTTGTGAGCTATCGTTCACTCGCATGCCAATGCCAAACATTCATATATAGAATGGGTAAAACTGAGTTCCTCTTCTGAATACAGTATTTTTGGCATAGCAAAATCACCAGCAATTCATTATGGCAGAAGAAAAGGCTGGACTGGGATTGCAAGCAGTGTGCAGTGCACACGTCTGGTCATAGACATGGGGAGAGCAACTAGCCATGTGGCGAACACATGCTTTCTTTTGTTTTTTTTTCCCTCATTTTCCTCTCTGGAGGAACACAAAGAAAGAAGTGGGAAGAAGAGATCTGAAAAAAAGAGGCATGTTCAAAAGGGTTAAACACACAAGCACAAAGAGGGACAATCTCTTTGTGCTTGCAAATCCAAAGGGACTCACAAGAAGGAATTAATTGCTCTTGAATGAGAAGAAGAGAGAAATACCAAGGAGGGCAAAGGAGGGACCGTGAGGTGGCTGTTTCCAGCATTTCCACAGCTGGTTTGTGTGCGTATCTGTGGTATTGCGCAATTAAATCAAATCCTCATTTAGTGAACCACACGTTATTAGTTCCCTTTGAAGGGAAGGAGAGCTTATTTTGTTACTACCTCGAATGACAAAGTTAAACATGGCTTTAAGTTCTTTCTAAAACAGAGCATAATATTCACACATGTTGAAAACTCACACCTCCTTAATATCTTTATTTTATTTTTATTCTTTCTCAATAATACAATTACCCAGATTTTTGCCTATGTTCTGTTACCAAGTTAATTCTGCCTTGTATTTCACTGAACAAAAACAAAGCAAGTACTGAGCTATAAAAGTCAGCAGCAAATGAAGCTTCATATCTTCCTCACTGTTTCAGCCAGCATGTTTGAAAAGCTCAGTCTTTAGATACTCATGCATCTCACACATTTCTCCGTTACTCTCTCACAATTTGTCTGTCTCACCTCAGACAGAGTCTCAATCTCTTCTCACATCAGCTTTGTCTGAACATCATCCACTGATTCCACTGCGCTCGCTTCTGAATGACACTGCTGAAGTAAAAGAGGGCAAGGCACACAATGTTCAACTCCATAAAGAAAGCATTTTAGTATTTTACTGTTTTCTTTGAATTAAAGGAATCAGAGCAAGCCCAGGGGCTTCAGGTTGCTGCTCACTTACAGGTATGTTAGCAGAAGATGTTTCATCTCAGATTTTCCCACTACTTCTGGTTGTGGCAAAAGGCAGGAGCAAGAGCAATTGCATCTGTATGTACTTGTGCCTGCAAAACAAATCCTGCAGCAGTGTCAGCAGTCCCATGTGGGTCTGGAGACAGAAGAGTTTGTTTTCAGTTCACCATAAGAAGGCACAGAGAGCAGTCATGGATACCAAGATTGCAATCTCCCTCCTGATTCTTGCTTTTATGGGCAACTTTCCTGGTAAGAAAACTGAATTTATCTTCCTTTATATTTCAATTCTTCTGCAATATGGTTGAACTATACAATATTTTCAAGGTATGTAGGACTTCCAAACTCACACTGTCTTCAAGGTAGCAGGTCAAGATAAAGATGTCCACAAACTGTCAGAGTGAGCCTATTTCTCGTCTCCTATTATTCTTCTACTAGTGCAGATTCACTAACATTGAAAACTTGTCCCTTAAATATTCTGAGAAAAATGAGATTAGAACCAAGGCTTGAGAAATTATAGCCTGCGGCTATAACTGCGGCATGTTTCATTACTATGACTTTTCACGTTGTTTTTATAATAACAACCCCTGAGTTTAAAGCCCAGAATATTCAACTTAATTTGAGTTAATTTATTTCTATTCACCACCAATCTGTAGAAGCTCTTCCCGGAGAAGCATGAGGGTAAACAAAAGCAAAGTCTGCTGGGATAGTCCAGAGAGTATTTTGTGGGCAGAAAGTTTGCCAAGTTTAGGGGTCTGGAATGCTCCCAAGCCTCAGCACCACGGAGGTCCATGCATTCTGGCTTCACGCTGGGATGGCACACATGTGCAGTCCCTCCTGGGCCAGAACAGAGCTGGATAAGCTGTTACCAATCTTCAGGCTGGACAACTGGTTAACAGGACACTGGTATCATCATACACATCCAGCTCTGGCACCACCTTTGGAAATTTACTTTCTTCTGTTGAGCCTGAAGAAGAAAAGGTGCTGCTGCTATGCAGTGATGCTCTGTGCTGCCTGGTGTTTGACTTTCAAGTGCTTTTGTTTCTGCTTTCTGTCAGGTAGGGAGGGAGGTGCTGGTCAGCCAAAAGAACCACTGGAGGATTCAGCTGGCCGGAAGATAAGTGAAGAAGGGAAATAGGTGGATGATCTTATCAAGGTACAAGAAGTAGCACAGGGTGAGGTAAAGGGCAGAGCTGGATGGTATTAAGGATGTAAATACTGTCCAAAGACAACTGGTGAACTGAATGGGATTTCAGCTTCTGTGGCCCTGCTCATCTCAGTAAGAGTCTCTGTCCTCCCCCCACCATCTGTTTATCTGAAGCTTATCTTTGCTGCTTGTTGATGCTGCCCTGAAAAGTACTGAACTTCCCTTTCAACTAGATTCCACAGTTCAAGTGTCAGGAATTGCAGGCTGCAGCTCTAGCTTGCCTTAGCAGGAAAAATGAAGAAATGTGAGAGCTGTGATTGTACACTTTAACCCTGTGCTGTCTGACCTGAAAACAGGAACCTATCCCAGTGTCCGCAGAGGGTGGAGCTGGGAGAGCTCTGGGCTTTATGGCTTGCGATCCTGGGAAACTCCATCACCTTTCTGTGCCCAATCTTTAAAGCTGGGCTAACATTTTTCTTGCTTTGCTAGGAAAATGTGGGACTGGAAGGACTGTCAGGCAACAGCAGATCCGTGGACTTGGGAGCTGTAGGGAATGTGGCACAATACAATTAAACTTCATCCCAAAGCCAGATAGATTTCTTGCTCCTAGTACTTACACCGCATGGCTTCCTCTGCAGCCTGATTCTGAGGTCAAGCTTCTAAGCTAAATGTATCTGTGGCTCTCTCACACCAGGTGCCAACGCAGAAATTTAGCCCAAACAGGTTTCACCTCCAGGCTGTATTCATGGAGAGCAGCCTTCGGCCTCTTTGGCTAGCTTCTTCTTCCTCTCCTAAGACAGAGCCCCCAAACTTTCAGTAGCCTTTCACTGTCCTTGATATTGTGAGACGCCAAGAGAATTGTGGCAGCAACAGGAGCTTATTCATTGTTACCTGTGCAAAGTCTGCAGACATTATGAGCTTTCCTTTCGTTTCCTCACAGAGATGATGCTGGCGGCAGAGCTGCGGTGTCACTGCATCCGGAACATCAGACGATTAATGCTGCCGAAGCACCTGGCCAACGTGGAAATCATTCCCAAGGGCCCCCACTGCAAGGCTGTAGAAATCATGTAAGTAAAGTCAGCAGGCGATGGAAGGCACAGCTTGTAAATGCTGAAGAGTTGGCAGCCCTTAAGCTTGAAACCTTCAGCCTTCTCTGTGTCCTCCGCTTGCCTCCTCTGGTGCTAACATTAATTAAAGTGAAATGTTCATTCCATTGCAGAGCAACACTGAAGAACAGCCAGCAAATCTGTTTAGATCCCCAGGCAAAATGGGTGAAGATGATAATTAACAGGATTCTGCACAGGTAGCTGTCAGGATTACCTAGTAACTGGAATTATTCCACCAAAGGGCGTTTTCTCCGGTAGAAACATCAATGTGAGGGCAATGTTTGGCACTCTGTCTCCGAGAGCCATTTGAGAAATGCAAGGCTGGGAATAAGGAAGGACTAGAATTAGTCAATCTTTGGACAAGGCAGGAACAAGGCTTACTGGATATATCTCTGTAATTTAAAGCAAACAACCACACTAAACGTTATCCATCCTGTATTTCCAATGAGTATGTTGGTCTTGGATTCCTCAGGCTTGTGTTCAGCTCCACAATGCCACAGGCAATGTTTGGGCTTTCTGGAGGGAGAGCCTTGGAAGTAATACAAGAGCACTGCTCAGCACTGCCTTGCTGGTCAGGCTGACCACTAGGACAGGCTTCCCTCGTGGCTGTGGATGGATGCATCTCCTCGGAGATAAATTGCATGCAACAGCTATCCAGGGAACCTTAGTGTAGAATAGTTGCAAGTGACTTCCCACTAGTGCAACTTAAACCTACAATCAACTAAAAAGAAACAAAAACTAAAATAATTCTTTTTTTTTTTTTTTTTTTTTTTTTTCCCCCCTAGGAGTGAGTGTTTTTTACTGTTTCTGATGTCTGTAAATTAATATCACTGTGTTGTGCCTTCTGATAATTCATTACAATGTCTGCATTGCAGCTCAGCCAAGAAACTTCATCAGTAAAGAAAAGAGAGGCATCTCTGCAAACAAGCAAAAGCTGCATGGAAATGCCAGTAGCCTCTCAGTGTCTCCAGGGCTAGGTATTCATCATCTTACTCTCATTTTTTTCTGTCTTCACTTCTATCCATGTACAAACTGTTGATTTTCAAAAGGAGACTGCTGGGCTCAGTAGGCTGCCACAACACAAGCAACTTCTCATATTTTATCACAAAATTTTACACTGTGCTTAACCGCAGAGCATTTAAAGCAATATCCTAGCCAAGCCCTAGCCTAGCATCGCATCACTCAGCTGGAAACACTTGCACAGGTTTAGCTACACCAAGGAGGTAGCCGTCACCAAACTGGTGGTAATACCAAGTCATCTGTAAGCTTAAGTCATCTGTAAGCTTCGTTCAGAAGAACTACAAAGTAGGGTTTTGTCTAGTTTAAGAAAGCTGCAGTTTTCAAACTAATAAGGAATTAACCAAAGGAGATTCTAAGTGAATGTATTAAAAAGAAAGAGAGAGACAGAGGAAAAAAGGAATTTCTTGATATCAGTAAGCAGCTTGCTTAGAGGCAATATGATCAATTGAAGTGAAACAAATGCTGTAAGATTTTAGTGGTTAAAACCTTTTTTTTTTTTTTTTTTTGTCTCATGGTCATTAAATACATCTCTAACCTTAAAACCATAATCATAGTTATTTTGTTTTTTGTCACCAAGCATGACTGCAATAATACTATCAATTTCAAAAGGGTTCTTCTCTATAAAAGGTTTTTAGGTTTTCAGAAGCCTTCAACTGTAAAGAAAATGTGTATGAAATATCTTAATGTTTCAGATGTGCTCAGAGTTTTGCCACCTGCAAGCCATTGTGAGGCTTTATTCATAATGCACCAGGGGCTGAAATGTAAAACAAAATTTATAATAAATACAAGACTGTATATAATTTCCTGAATTGCTGTGCTGTTCTTACAGGGAAAAAATAGATTTTACATTTATTTTCAGTACAGAAAGACTTGGTGAAAGGCATTTAAATAACATATTTGAATACTATTTTGTTTTCAAAGTCCCCTTTCCCCATCTGAACACAGATGTATTTTTGGTTCTTATGCATGTAAGAGATCATGATATTGTCACTGAATACTAACATTGTTGGTCTCCAAACACAGCTGAGAGCTCACGTCTCAGCTGTTTAGCATGAGGGGCTATTTAAGATCTATCTGACTACTCAATAAATGAAAGAACAAAACAAAAGAACAGGTTTGCCACTAACACTTACACGTAAATGTAATTGAAAAGATAGCTCAGCAAGAATTTCTTTCCAAATATACTGAAAAATATGCTGATCTAGTCAATTAGTTAGAAGCAAAATGTTTGATACTTTTATCAGTATTTGGATTAAAAGAATGTTTATTTCAGCTGTACTGGACATGAGGTAGCTTTCTGATCAGTTTACTTTGCCAAAAGCACATGTTGGTACATGAAGTGTATATTCACATTGCAGTAGGAGTTGTTAGTGAAAAATGTCTGATAAACACAGTTTTGTGTGATTCTATGCACCCAAAAGTGCTATCTTGGATTCCAGTTTTTATCTCTGCAGACAGTCAGTGGCTGCAGTGACACAGAAGATTAATACAGCATTACTATGACACAGAAACAGCAAGTGAATCTTCTTCCAAGCCCATAAGAAACAAAAACACATCTGGTACCAGATGTACCAGATGTTGCTTCACCTCTCTGGGACATCATCCTAAAAAGATTTAATTAAGGTTTCTACCATTGGAAGGATTCTTGCAGATACTTGAAAAGTTCTTCTAACTTCTAATGTACTTTCACCCAGCACTGATGCAAAATCTCTTGATGTTTTTCCATTTCTATCCCGCTGCATTAATAGGTCTTTTCCATTAAGGTACCTGTAAAAAGTCCCCATAGCTCCTCTCGACAATGTAAACCCATTTCATCTCTTTGCAGAACATGAAGTCTTCTAGGCACTCTCTGAGTTCTTCCCCGTGTCTTCTTTGATTTAAGCTAATCTTTCTTGCACATAAATAATAATCTTCTGGATAAAATCTTCATCTTGGCATGAAATGATGATGCTGATTTTAAAAACACAGTTTGTTGTGGTTGTTTGACTGGCATTTTATTTGTTGTAGATGGTCATCCACACATAACAGACCTTTGTAAACAGTCTGCCTTACAAAGATTATTGATGTGAATGAAAACAAGGCTTGTTTTTATGATGCAAGACAGGATGTAGGCACAGAGCTGCAATATTTCTTTGAGATGTGGCTTAACTCTCAGGGAAAGAACTTCTGGTCTCTGTGATGCTAAATGAAATGTGTCAAGAAGCAGAAAAACAATCCTGTGGCAAATCTTTTGGTCTTTCATCATCTGTGACAAAAGAATGTTGCACTCCAGCCTAAATGCGACACAGCTACAGGCATATTTTTAGCATTCAATGGGATATGGGAATTAGAATCCTAGAATATCCTGAGCTAAGAGGTACCCACAAGGATCATGTTGCTGTTCCCAGGGAGCAAAGCTCAGCTTCGGCTCCTCCACTCCCCTCGGGAGGAAGCTGCAGGCTGCCATGAGGTCGCACCTCAGTCTCCTCTTCTCTAAGCTGAAAGTGGGGGACAAACCTCTTAGTGAAATGAGGAGAGCAGGAGGGAGCTCTCCTCACTTCAGTTCTTACGTTCCAGAAACAGAAGGTGTGCTTCAGATACCCTCTATTTATGAGGATTTCTGAGGAAAAATAATACGAGAAAAAGTCCATTTTCATATAGGTATTCTTGGTACTGGCTGTCATTTTGAGCTTTTTGCCCTTGATAATGCAGCCAGTGGGATGGAAAGGTGTTTGCTCTGTGGCTATGTCAAGGAAAGCAATCTGCATTTTATGTACTGTTAGGTAAGACACTGCAGCAAAGTCACAAAACTTTGTCCCTTTAGTATTTTGTGACCTTCATAGCAACAGCAGCCTTTTGGTGATCAGCTACATAAAAATGAGGGATGTCCAAATGACAAAATTATGTTGTCATAAATAAAATATTTTGGAAAAAGTACAAAAGCAACTTAAGCATTAAGACCCTAGAGGGGTATTTCTTTAAAACTAGTTATTCCAATAGGATGAGCAGCTGACATGCAGATCAAGCCTCTATTATGCCTGAACACCTCCAGATTGCACAGAAGACAAAACCTGCAGCCCTGAAGTGAACTGGTACGAAGGCCAATTCACAAACCCAAACCCAGACCTCTGCATACCTAGCGGATCTGAAAATACACTGAAAAATCCCACAAAAATGCCTTTGGTTACCCTCCAAGGTGAAAGCAAAACATCAGAAGGCCCACATCTTCTGTTTTCACATAGTGATACCAACAATTCAGTGGCTGAAAGGATACATAAAAAGTGCCTCAAGGAAACAGCTGAGTAGTCAAGGTCAACTTAAACCACAGACAAAGTAGTACTTGGCTGGAAGAAGCGTGCTGGGGACAGTAGCAAGGCCCTGGGTCTGTTTCCTGGAAAGTCAGGCAAGCTGCTGAAAGAGAAATCAGAGCATGCAGGACTGACAGCTATGCGGGGGGGAGGACTTCCCACCCACAGAGACCAGCAAGGCATAGCAAGCTTTCTGCCAGGGTTACCCCAAGCTCTTTGTCTGCCCACAACATCCCCTTTCCTTCCCCTAGCAAGACCCTCCTGGCCCAGCTCCAGTCCTGGTTCCTCTTCCTTAGGACAGCAAAAATCAGTTTTGTTTACATGGCTGAGAAGCCTTGAACTGGTTCTGCAAGGATTTCACCGTACTGTGAGGAGGCTGCACTTAGGAGAAAAAGTTGGAAATATACATGTAAAAATACCAGCAATGCCTAAATTAAAACAAAACAAAATAGCAACCACAAACCCACAACACTATAGGAATGCACTAGCATGACCTGCAATACGTAACACAAACCATTTCCCCGAAGTCAGCACACAAGCTGCCAAGCATCACTCCACATGCAGCAGTCACCGGGGAGAGGATGTGTGAGAGCTGGCAGTGTTGATGGCACTTTGATCATCATGCAGGTGTTGCACTGCAAATGAGAACAGGCACAAGCTACAGTTTTGAAATACCCTGGTTCCAAAGAACTGGGAGGCGATCCAGCTAACAGTGGGAAGCAGAGAGCAGGAAGGGCATCAGTCTGTCTGTACGGTAAATGTAGATAAGGTTCAGAGGATGATAAGGGTTATGGGAGGGGAAACAACCAAGTAGAATACACCTCTTCAACCTAGAAAAGAGATGTGACAAAATTTTGTAATGTTGCAAATGGCATGCATAAAGTGAACAAGGAAGTCACTGCTTTCAATCTAAAAGAAATATGGCCAAAAAAAAATAATGAAGGCAGCCAGTGGCAGATTCAGGAGAAACTAAAGGAATGTGTTCTCCTTACATCTAATAGTTAAACTGTGGGATTTTTGCTACACCATTCTGTGGATACTAAATGTTTACAGGGGGTCAGACAGTGATTAAGCAAATTCATCACTGAAAATCCTATAAGGCCTACTCAATACAGAGATGCTCTGTTTGGCTCAAGAAGTTCCTCAGCTGCAAATTCTTGACATCTAGAAAAATACAGTGGAATATTAAAAGAGTAAAGTATCTTTATATGTTTTCCCTATTCTTTCCTAAGCACTCCTTATTGGTCACAGTGGGTGTCAAGATATTGTTCTAGGTGAACCTGTAATGAGATGGTGATGCAGCTGCTCTTCTGCTTTTGTCCTAAGGCTATTGAAATGCCATGACATTTACAGGATACTTGTCAGCTTGCGTGTGAAGAGCTCAGAAAATCTCCCCTATACACCTACGGAAATGAAACAGGCAATAAAACAAAGCAGTTTGTTTCACAAAGTATGCTGAGTCAATGCTACGATCCTCATGCTGCTGATTTCATATTCTAGATTGGTCATATGAATGGCAATGTCAGCATGAAAAAAAAAGGAAACTATAGTTTCCACTGTGGAAGGATGACTTAGAAACACCATAGCATGATGAGGAAGAATGAAAATAACCTGAAAGATTGCACCATTACTGTGCACTGGAACCGTGTTAGGACTGGTGCGTAAATTCTCCTTGAATTAATCATGTCAAGTAAACTACAGAAAACATACAATTTCAGAAACATTTTTCCTCTGATTTGAATTGAGTTTTCTTGTTCCTGGAACCAGCATGCAGTTCAGTATGGTTTATTCAATTGACAGACACATCTATCAGCCTTGAAATGCGTTGCTTAATCACCTCTGGAATAGTTTTTCTGCCTTCTTCCAAAAAAATGTCAGGAAGGAGAAACCAGAGGAGATAAAATGTTATCCTCAACAGCACAGAAAAGTCTCCTGAGGCTTGTTTCCTATGTGACTATCAGATGCAGAACACGAAGAATGTTTTTCTAAGTCAGATGAGCAAACAACGGCTGGGTCCAGAAGGCAAGAAGGGGATACTTTGCCTAATAAAAGTAACTTCTATTTAATTCTTCAGTATTTGAGATTCTTAGTACTGCAGATTCTTAGGACACTGGTAATGCCCTTATTGCCTTCAACTATTTATTTTTATTTTTATTTTATTTTTATTTTTATTTTTATTTTTATTTTTATTTTTATTTTTATTTTTATTTTTATTGTGGGAAAGACCTAAGTATATGGAAACTTAGAGTCATCTCTGCCAACATGTGTCAAGTAAGAGGAAAAGGACTTCCCATGTATGTTCCTGGATTGTACTTCTAAATGTGTAGCCCCCATTGAATGAGGCCTCAGAACTTGATGGCCTGTTGTTTTGTCTTCTGTTCCTTAGAAAGGGAAGAGGGCTTTCACCCCAGCACTTCCATTGCACCTGCAGTCGTAGCAGATAGAAGAAACCTGTCTGTCTTTATGAAGAGTCCAATCAGTCCATCGAGCCCAACCTTCAACCTGACCTACTGCATCCCATCGCTAACAAATTGTCTGCATTCAGACTGACACCATCTCAGGGTATCTTTTCCATCTGCCCTTTCTCAGTGATAAAGTTGTTACTGAGATGAAAACAACAAAAAGCAAGGCCAAGTTATGAGATCATATTGGTCCTGAGTAAATTGACATGGAGAATGAAAACAATTAGCCAGCGCTCCCTGGACACTCACTACTTAAATATTAACACCGAATGGTGCCAGCAGAAAAATATACATTACACCACACTGCCAACAGGGAAACCTGAAGAGCCTGAAGTATGGCACCACTCACGTAACACTATAGATTTTTTTAACAGGAAGGTAGCTGCAGAGTCTGATTTCTGCACTTCTCCCAGTGTTCTTGTTCTTGTCCCTAATGCCAAGTTGATGTAAGACTGGACAAACTGAACACTGCTGTGGGAGTATGCCAGTGAGTGCATGGTACCAGGGTGAGATCACATTCAGACCGGACTAGCTGAAATCCGTGTTGTAAAGCCATATTCAGGATGTCGCATCCTCTTTCGTTTTGCACTCTGTGCCACCTTTAGATAACTCGAGGCTTTAATAATATGAGCTACTTTAAGATTCTTGTGAATTATGGGAGAAATTGTTCTATGAAAAAACAGGACTAATCTTCTCCAGAAGATTTCTGCATTTAAAAGGCTTAGCATGTTGACTGCAAGGCTGGTAAATGATGTGCAAATGAATGAGGTCAGCACTCTGAAATGGATCCAGTTAATGAGAATGAAAGCACCAATAATTCTAGAAGAGAAATCCTTGCATAAATCTTCAGATCAATACCTCAGCAAAGTTAGTTGCAGCATTTTTACTTCCTTCAATGGGCTGCATTCTAGGTTGCTCTACTTCTCAGCTACATGTTATATCCCATCTCAGGTAATCCAGGTTTCACAGAAAGAGCTGATAGAAATAGTTTCTTCAAAAAGCTGAACAGGAGATTAATGAAGATAACTGATCCAATGAAGCTGGACAAGTTCAGACTAAAAGGAAGAGAAAGAAGGGTGAGAAACCGAGAAGGAAATCTGGAAAAGAATGAAACAGTAAAGATTCCTTAAAGGGTGTGGAATCTTCCTGCTCCTGTCTGCACTGGCCTGCCTAATTAGAGCATTAGTTTTGGCACTCTAAATTGTTACCCATGTCATCATACGTCACAAGGAAATGTGCCATTCTGATTCCAGATGTAGGAAATTATGTGGGAAATACTGATTCACTGCAAGGAAAATAGTAAAGTCATAGAAAGTCACCTTTCAGGCTTGGGGCACGCTGAATAAAAATAGCCTACGTTCTGTATGAAATTAAAATGATGAATATGCATGTAATTCCTCATTTATATACTCAGTCAAAGTCAGAAAATAAATGCGATTTGGGGATTCATTTTTACATTTTGAATTCCAGCACCCAGGGTGTGGAAGGGGCTCTTCTGTCCAGTGTGTCACTCTATGTCAGAGTGAACAAACGTCTATTGGTTTTCAAGACAAGATTTCTTGGTGATAACACCCTTATTAACCTATTGGTAACACTAATACCTTTATTAGACCAGCTACTTTAACTGGGAGGAATAAGTATATACACCAAAAAGGCTTTGCCAGCCTGCTGTTCTACTTCCCTATACAGCGAAAATACCCAGATTATTTGACTGTCCGCTAGAGTTTTGTCTTTTTGATAAAATGCCATACTTCAACAACAACACCCCCAAACCACTGCATACAGCAGGCCACATTTCTCTACATCACATGAGTACACTGATGGAGCTCCACACTGATGTGTGCGACCAAAAAGATTTTTTTCTTAGAAAACTTCGGAGCCTGCTATAATGAAGAACCAAATCTCCACTCTACAGGAGGTAAAGAACTACTGCCACCTGTGGTTTAGTGATGGGGAAACTGAAGTCATAAATATCCCGGAATTTTGAGCAAGGTCTTCCCGTTTCTATTGCTATATAACACTATAACACTGTCTTCCTACTTCTTCAAATCAGCAGATCAGCATTTTCAGGAATCTTTCTTACAGATACAAAATTCTGCTCTTGTCAATGAAATGAAACATTGCAGGGATTTGAATAAAAAAATGTATTGGCAATTGTGTTCTTTGCCAATCCATTTATCCTAAACAGAACACCAAATTCGCCCACTGCTTTTTCTCTTACCATCCAGCTGAGATAAGCTTCCTACTGAGACATACAGTAAAGCACATAACAAGACATAAATTTCCACCAAACTTCTGATCTCACTTCTTTTTATTTTCATTCGATACAAACTTTTCTAGCAGAAGGGTTGCATCTGGGTTGCACTACAGCAAAGTCCTGCTGTTTTCGTTTTGCCACCAAGTTGTACCTCAGCACTCTTTTCTGTACAAAACTACAACAGGCCGTTGGTGGTTTGAAAAATCTTTTCTATATTATCAAATTATTTTCACATCCTGCGAGGGAATGTGGGGTAGTTAAAGAGTAGGTAAGCTGATAGTGAAGAGGAAGACTTCTCCAGAGCTCTTCTTCAGTAGCTGTGTCATGACAAAGTTTGCAGTATAAGAGTTCTTAAATCTCATGGGATTTTTCCCGTGATCTGAATTGTCTACTCTTCCGATGACTTTCTGCCCTGCCCCACATGACATACAATATATCTCAGTCACAAGGTGTGAAACATTACCCTTGCATTATTAGAAAACAGTCTCAAATTTCCTGTTTATACTGATATTAAACAGTAGTTCAACATAGAAGTTGCTTCAATGAAGTCAATAGAATTAAACTACAAGTGAACGTAGTCTGCAGTTGCTTTTGTCTCATGATTGCCATACATGTAAATACTAAATACTTGTCCCTTGAATGAACTCATCAGCATTTTCTGTGAACAGCTTACTGAACGATGGAAAATACCAGTTCTCCCTCCTTCTGTGCAATTGCAGTTTTTCATTTCAGGGTTTTTCCAAAGGCACACCCTATTTACGAGTCACCGTCTCTTAAATATTAGCAAAGTTTTCCTTACATGGCACATAAATAGCAGTAATTGCAATGGTAGGAAGGCATTACATGCCTTAAACCCAGCAATGGACAGGAACTGGGTAGCAGGTTCTGATCAAGTTTGGCTGCCATTTCTCCTGACATTCTACTTTTCTTGGAGGGGTTTACAGTGTTGTTAGACAAATTATTTTTGAGACTGAATTGTCCACTTGCTTGCTCTGGAGGATTTTTATACATTGAAGGTTTTAGTCACATCTTTTGATGACAGCTGAGGTGTATGTGAAAGTACAAGTACCCCCTGACACACACTTATCCCCCTAGTAATGTTGTGGTTGGATAGAAAACTGAAGATTGAAATGAGCAACATCAGAGCTGCCATATCTTAAAGACCTACTTAGACAAAACCCTAGTTTAATGTGGAGATGGATTGCAGAATAAAGAAGAAAAATAATTATGATTTAAGATAAAACGCTCAAGAACTTCCTCAAATAAATGTCATTTTTAGAAGTGATGTAAGCATATAAAAGTCTAAGCCAGACAAAAAGCCGGTTGAACCTACATGGCTGAGTGAGCTCATGGGTTATGAACTTAAAGTATGAGCTTACTGGTATCCCTGACTGATGGCCCTGATTTTGAAACACAAATGGCTTTTTCCAGTTCATACTGACCACTCTGCAAGTAAGAAAAAGCCCAGGTTCCCATCTGTAGCAATCCCAATACAATTAGTAATATCACAGTTACACCATTCTAGTTTGGCTTCATGCTTCTCTGTTTAGGAAAGCAAGGTGTCACTTCCAGAACAAGTAGAGTTTTTACAGTGCTCTTAGACATGGACATTGAAGTTTATCATCTGTTTGGAGCTTTAACACCATTACTAACTGCACCAGGAATGCCTTAGGTTGGCTCAGCATTTGAGTGTTGCTCTCTGAAGCTTTAGATGATTCTGTTGAAGTGCATCAATTCAAAGAGGGTCAGAATCATTCAAATTCTACATAATGGCTTACAGTTTAGAAAATAGCTATCGTCTTCTACTTTAACACCTACCCAGGAAGTTAAATAGTCTAACTGTATTTACAAAACTCAGAAACTAACAATAAAATAATCTGATTTTTTGATTTGCTATACTGACAGTGCCCATACACTTCAACTTCAGTAACAGAATCCTGCTGTAATTATCCTGTGGTTTCAGACACTGAGAATTTATTTCCTTTCTGGCTAAGTTTATCCAGAGCAGGATAAATCACATCTATGTTTTTCTTATCTGTATGTGCTTAAAACCCTTTGCTTGACATTCAGGACCTGAAGAAGCTGCAATTCAGATTGGATTCCTTCATGCTTCTGAAACATGCATTAAAGAGTGGCATAAAAAAATCTTAAGTTTTTACCTGTATAAGGAATAGAAAAAGACTTTTTCCACATCAGCAAATATTTAGTTTTATCTATATTCAGAATGGTAAAAAAGTGTCAAGTCATCTAGGAACATGGAAGAAATTTGCTCCCTGACTCAGTTGTGTTACTCAAATAGCAACGTGAAAGCAGATTTAAAAATAAAGCAAACAAAAAAGCAAATAAACAAACAAACAAACAAACATTATTTTGCCCAGGACAGCATTTTTTTCTAAGATAAGAAACTCTTTGCTGTCAGGAAGAGTTGCATCTTTGGTGAGGGGGTGCAGTGGAGCATGACAGCACCAACACTGCTGCTTGCATCCCTCTGGAAAGCTACCCTGGAGATTCGTGCTGTGAGAAGCCACGGCAAAGACTGCAGATCCATAAGGAACATTTTTGTTCTGCCAGCACATCTACCTCACTTGCTGGACACAGCTTATTCAAAAACTTGTCTGTGTGTTAGGGCTTATGCCCTTAGTTATGTTCCCAGAGCTTTTTTAGGGTGAAGTTGTGTCTTCCCTCACATTCTCAAGAGGAAATTGAAAGGATTTTGTAAGCAGCTGTCAAATTCCAGACATTATCTACTGCTGTGCCACTACCACAAAGTTGGAAAGGCTGAAGAAAGTGAAAATAAGTCCTGTATTGCACAGCTGGCTGGAGCTGAACATTGTACAGGTGACTGATACTTGTGTTTTTTTAGGAAATACCCACTGTGGTCAGATTGTGTAAATTAGGTTGGTAATTGCAGAATTTTTCTAATTCATTTTCAAGGGGGATTTAAAATAAGTGGCTTTTGTTCCCTCTACACACATACTGTTCAACAGCTCTCTACACACATCATATTTTTAAACCAGAGAATGAACACCCATGTAAATGTGCTTGTTCATTACCTTTTATGCAAACTTATTAACCTTAATGAACATGAATTCCACAGAATTTAATGTACCGCAACATAAAACCTTGCCCTAAATTTAACTTTACCATTCATATTTCTTAGAATTACTGGACCTCAATGCTGAAAACCCCAGCACTTTATATTTAAGCACACAAGCGGCATCAAATCATGCGGTTGACCTGACCTTAACAGAACAGCTGATTCTTTCCCAGTTCAGCTGGAGCTGTCTTGAAGGAGTTCAGACAGTCTCCACAGCAAATTTCCCTCTGTGTTTAATGGATCATTCCTGCCCACCCAAGCCAGGAACCACAGACGGCAAAATAAAAGATTCACATATCCTGCTTACATTTAAATACAGTCAAATCATTGCCAATGTCCCTTGCAATTAAAAAAATATATATATACTAGTTCCAAAAAGCTATTTTCTTCCTCACACCATGACTCCAACATAGAGCACATGGCATCCCCACATGAATTATACTCCTAACTTTTGCCTTGACAACCATCTTTACCCTCACCATTTATACTTTATAAAATTCTCACAGCAGCAAGGTCTCCTGGCATAAGTTTTACCCATCATTTCGCAAATCTTTCTCCACACACAGGCAGTAATTAAGTCAGTAGGACAGAGATGAGGACAAAGGTACAGTCCAAGAGTATAGAACTGGGTCTTAGGAATAACACCAGGATTTTCCAAAGAACTGGAGCGCACACCAGTTCTTTCCAAAGTCATAAGAATCATGTGAGGCCTGATATTCAGGCATCATCAAATCTTTTCTTTCGTGGCAAGCCCTATTTACAATGTAAGAGACACACTGCATTTTGAATGTCCTTTGGAGATAAAAACAGGATTAGAAGGGCATTAAGGAAAGTTACTTGTGCTGAACAGCCAGAAGAACTACTTCTCGGTTCATTCAAAACTAGCATTCTTACACAGAAAAGTAAACAGAGGACTTTTTAATCACATCAACAAACTCGGTTCCCTACTCTGTCCCATTTGTCTGCTACAGATTGGATTGATTCCTGCACAAAACATTCAGATGTAGCTGTCATGCCAACTGCACACACCCTACCTTAAACAGGCACTGGGCAAAATAGAACAGCTCCCGTTATTCTCTTGGACCAGTGCCACTTGCCTGGTTACTACATCTGTTCAAGCCTGATATGGCATTACGTGCTTATGACAAATACAACAATGCAGAAACAATTATGAAATAAATTACATACTCCTACTCTTTGTGTATCCTGCAATTTACTTATGTCTCATTTGGTTTATTTTCACAATTACCCTTAAGTGGTTTGCATGAAAGTATTCAAGGTTTAGTACACACAAATTTTATCATATGGATTTACTGCGATAGAGGCTCCACGGGGCATGCCAGAGGGATGAATGGCCTCTTGGTTTGTCGCGTGAGGGGTAGAAAAGCCCCAAATCCAGTCCTTTAGGTTAGACTGACAAACACGGCTCTCCTGGGAGAGCATTGCAACATCCCTGAGGGTGTAGGAAATGCTTCTATTTAGAGCAATGCCACATGAAGGCATTTATACTGAAAGGCCACTAAAGCAAGTAGCCCACATTTAATCACTTGTGTCTTAATGCCTCAGAATTACACAGATGTGCTCTGCGGCCTGATTGCAGCAAACAGCTGGAAACCAAAGAAAGGTGGTTAATCACATAACATGCGGCTAAGTCATAGTCAAGGATGTTGCAAATATTAGGAGCTTACAAGTGTCTCCTATGGATAATGTGTAGACATATGGCCAAAAAAAATAAAATCTAAAGACTAGCTCAGGAAGTCTGTGGAACACAAATTGTTGACAGTACAGGGGCAATTCTGGGAAATTCTTGCCCCACACTTGATCTATTCTTTTCTAGAAGTTTTTAGCTACCATCAAAGGAGACAAGGCTGGGCTGGATGGGTCTTCAATCCCATCTGGTGTGGCTGTTCTTATGAAATTAATATGTACTTCACTCAGCAGTCTGCCACAGTTAAGAGAATTTGGATTTAGTCCTTCCTCATCTCTCTTGTGGAAAACAGGCACAAGTATAGGTGATGCCTTACTGTGTTGCAACACTCTGTGTTTTGATAAACCAGGAAAAAACAAACCCAGGTATTAAAAAAGCTGTTTCCATCACTGGCACTAGGGAATTACCACAGGGAAGCAACCTCCGTCCCCAACCTTGGCAGTACCACTCCACACCCATGAATATGCTGCGTGTTCTCCTGCCTTCTGCCCCACCATTCCTTTCCTGCAATTCACAGGCGACCTGAGATTTCTGCTCCTTCTCCACACCCTTGAGAAAGTCCTGCCTGCACTGGCCACCACTCAACAGACTTTTAGTGCATCACTGTCCTGTTAGCAACGCTGTCTCAGAAGTTGCACAAATTCCAGACAGAGCTACGTCCAGTTTCATTTGACCACTTGACTTTGCCGTTTGTAAAAATCGCAGGTCTCCAAGGCAGAATTTTTACTTTGACTACCTGGTGCATATCAAAGAGTGGGGCAAAAAAATCTGCCAACAGTTTCCCTAAAGAGCAGACAGAGGTAATTTACCACTTGGAACAGCTGCTAGTTTGTATGTTGTTTTTGAAAACTGGATCAGTGAAGACTGCTGCAATTCTTCCCTCCTCCTCTATGTCATATGTTTTCTTCACATACAAGCTAATCTACTAAAACAGCAATGGAAATATATGGTCTTGTGCAACCCTGGACTTTTGCCTCCCACCCAACTTGAGACTATATTGCCCAACAATAAATGCAAGGAAAGCAAGACATAAAAAGCCTCCTTTTTTTTTTCAAAGTCTCCATGAGACCTAGGACCTTCTGTAATCAGTCCTTGCAACTCTAAAAGTACTAAGCATAAAGAAAGATAAGCCTGACAGTACTCTCCGAACTTCAAATATATGCTTATAGATAGTCAAACACACACAGTCACATTAAGCCTAGTTTTGCAAATTAAAACTGGATTGGACCCTTGCAGCTGTTTTTCATGGCATGAAATGTGGAACTGGAAGGAGGGTTTCCATTTAAAGTTCCAGCTTTGGATAGTCTACTGTGATAGTCTTTGCACAGTTTTGTAATAAACTTGATTAGCTGAAAAAAAAAAAGGAAAAAAAAAAAAAAAGATATTTCAAGGAACAGCTAGGAAATTGTTTTGTTATCAATAGTTGCAGACTCTAGAAACAGAATACTTTGAGAAATTAGAAATTACCCTAGAGGAGTACGCAAAGATGGTCACTACTACCATATGAATCATCAAATCATTTCTGTTGGAAGAGATCTTCAAGGTTATCAAGTTCAACCTGACCTACATCCCATCACCAAACCATGTCCCTTAGTGCCATGACCACACATCTCTTAAATACCTCCAGGATGGGGATTCCACCACTTTGCCTAGGCCCCCGTTCCAACCCCTAGCCACCCTCTCCATGATGAAATTCCTCCTAATATCCCATCTTAACCTCCCCTGGCACTATTTGAAACCATTTCCTCATGTCCCACCACTTGTCACCCGAGAAAAGAGACTTAGCCTCTCCTTGCTGCAACCTCCTTCCACCTAGTTGTAAAGATTGATTGTAAAGACCTCCTTTTCTCCAGACTAAACAACTCCATTCCCCTTAACCACTCCTCATAACTCTTCTCTTCTAGTTTTTCAGTTTTTTTCACCAGCCACATTGCTTTTCTTTGCACAAGCTCAAGGAACTCAGTGTCCTTGTAGTGAGGAGCCCCAAACTGAACACAGTATTCATGATGCAGTCTCACCAGTGCCACGTACAACAGGACAATCACTTCCCTAGTCCCACTGGCCACACTATTCCTGATGCAGGCCAGGATGCCATTGGCTTTCTAGGTTACCTGAGCACACCACTTGCTCCACTTCTGAAAATTAAATGCTGAGTTTGCAGCACTTAAAATTGCTTTAAATTTGCATTTCAGAGTTTTCATCTGGAGGTTAAAAAAAAAATTAAATAGTAATAGCTGGTAACTGTTGTACCTGTACATGAATCAGAAACAAAATAAAGACATTTTCTGTTATTTTCACCATGGGGATGGAAACTAGAAGAAATTAGAGACAGAAACAATCCAGGAAATTAGTGAGTCCATCTCTCTGCCAAGAGCAAATCGAGAAGTAATCCTCCATAGCTACTCCAGCCACTCTCAAGATAATTAACTATGGAGCACTGCTAACAATGTTTTGGCTGCAGTTAAGAGGTTGCTTTTGATTTCTGTGTTCCTGAACTAAGCTGTATTCCCTGGAAATGGGATGTTAAGTCAGAACCTAGAGAGGTTTCAAAAGCATGTGGCATACTGTAGCTATCGCCTAATTTTAATTAACTTATTTTCCTTTTTAAGCCTTGAAGTTAATTCCAAACCAATTGTTTTTCCTTGTCTCTTTGGAGTCTTCCCCCTCAGCACAGTCAGTCTGTGTCATAATGGGTCTGTTCTCTGCAATGACCTCTGTAGGCAGCCAGGATAATTTCTTGTAAACACTCTATTTAGCCTTAAAAATAGAGGGATGCGTGCTTCAGTGAAGATGCATTCATCCTCTTCAACACAGAAAGTATCTCTCAAAATGAGCTGAACAGCACGTAGAAACTCACTTGACAAACCAGCAACAATTATTATAGGCTTTGTTTTTTGCTTTTTTTTTTTTTTTTTTTTTTTGCCAGTACTATTTCAGTGAAGTAGCAAAACACATTCTCAGTGAAGGCCTTGTAGTTAAAGGGGTTTCCTTTCCAGAGTCAGGCTAAACAAAAAAAGCAGGTTCTTATGCTCTGCACAGAAATGGTTTTGCACAGAGAAGATAAAACATCTTTGTTTTCTATGTGAACCAGCTGGCATCATAAGCAAAAGTCATCCACTAACCTAAAAGAGTTATACATGTACTAAGGATAAATTTGTCCTTATCTTTCCTGATTGGTGCGTTGGCATAAATATGAATTTTCAGCCCAGCCCAGAGTTTCCTTAGTAATCCTCCTACCTGCTAGCAGCACAGCTTTATTTCTGATACCTACACGATGTATGTAATCTCAGGTATGATGCTGCACTTGATACCTATATTTGTTGCTCCTCATCAGTGGATTGTTGATAATTCATTCTAGGATGTTTTGCATACATTCTTCTATAACTTTTATTACATTGGTGACCTTTCAGTAAAGTGCTGGATTTATATCAGTTTCCAGAAAAACACTGTTTCTGTAGTACCTAGACAATAAATATAATATATCCCACACCAGCTATTTTTATTTCGAGAAGTTGGCTACTCCTCTTCTCCTCATTGGAATATTAACTTTAAATTAAGTCTGTAACTAAATCTAAATTAAAGTGGCAAATAGTCCAGTTTGAAGAACAAGGAATCAAATTATATTAATTAATTTTTTTAAAAAAATACAGAGAAAGAAAACAAATGTAGATCCTAACAAACACACTGATTACAGACTGGCTTTTAAAAGACCAATTTATTCCTTGTCCAGCCATTTTTGTGTGATATACCAGATTGCACTTTGATTCTGACCAGTGTTTTCTGCTTTCCAGGAACAGTGTACTCATCATCATAAGTGTATTAAACCATATTTCTACTGTAATGCAATTGTTTAAGATGGACCTCATTTTTTTTTACACTTAAGGCAAATCAGAACATTACAAGAAATTTCTTCATAAGTTTTCTCCCCCGCCTTTTTCTCAAAGAGAGAGTGACCAAGTTCAGCTGCACATATTCACAGATTCTTTTAAGCGCTTTCCTGTAATTCCCCTGGTGATCAAAGACAGCTGCCAGCACACAAGCTCTTCAACAGTGATACACCCAAATCCCTTGGTCCCTGGACTCCGATTTATCAATCCCCTTCAGCACATCAAGTTAGCTTCCAAAAAGAAGAGTGCTCAGCGATTAACTTGGCAACTCAATTCAAATCTGTCTTTATCTTTCTGCAGCCCGCACCCATCACAGTATTTGTATTTTTTTCCCAGACACCTTTAAACCCTTTGCAGTCCTGCTCATCATGTTTGATTAGCTACTCACCTCAGCCATATACAACAGCATTCTGCTGCATGTTCAGAAGGAAACATCTCTCAGCCCTCGGAAATGAAATTTGAGAAGGGACCATATGTCCTTGCCTGAAAGGAAAAAAAAAATAGTCAGCAATGGAATTTCAATCCTGTATTAGACAGAAATTTTATGCCTCTAAAAAAATATAAATAAACAAACCAAAAGCCCAGGTTAAAAAAAAGGATGGGAACTTTGTACCACTGGCATATTACTGCTGCCAAGTCACTCATTCCCTCCCATAAAAGATGTTGAAACTGTCAAAGTATATAAGGCAACAGTAACTGCAATATGCATGTGACAGGTATTTTGGAATGTCTATAATTTTGTAGAAGACTTGGGACAGTATATATTTTCATAAGGTAAATGCCATGAGCTTAGAGTCTCATACAGAAAACTGTAGCTATATTAACATCTTTTCTAAATTTTTGACATGAAAAAGCTGTTCAAAATTGTAACATGTCTTTAGAATTTCCATTTTTTTCAGTGATATAAATAAACTGCAGATAAAGTTACATCCTGGGATGGTGAACAAAAGAGTGCTTTGCCAAAAAGCATAGCTGCCTAGTGGCTAGATGAGTTCTAGGGGCTTCAAAAACAAAGACAGCTGAAGAACAGTTTAGCAAGTGACAAGAATGAAGATAAATAGTATGGGTATGCTGCAGACTTCAGTGAAAATTTACTTTGATGTAAACTCATAACATGTGTTCACTTCAGTAACAGTGCTAACTGTATGAGTATACTTAAGTAAAAATCCACCTTTAATGCTGGTTTTATGTTCTGTTGATTTATGTCATCAGAAAAACAATTTTCATGGGCATTTTTTTCTGAGAACAACCTGTAATGTAAGACCCATGAGAAGATCCCTTTATCAGAAATAATTTATGCTGTGTCGTTAAACCACATGCTAAGTCTCGGCAATGTTTATCGTTGTTAATGATTATTTGGAAATAACATAAACAAAATACAAATACAATTAACACGTCAACGAAGCTTAAGAGAAGCTTTCCAAGGCTGAAAATTCATGCTTCCTGCTGTTGTGCTCATAGCAAGGAGCGACAGCACTGACTAGATACCTTGGTTTCACTTGAGCTGAGTTATAAGTATAGAGGCAAAATATTCAAAAAGTGTTGTGGCAGAACAAGTATGCAGACTACTGCAACTTTATCGAATCTAAACTCAACTGGAAAATCACACCGTTTGAGTAGAACCTGTGTGTATTTATAGCACATTTTACATTCCTTGCGATTCAAACATCCTACTTGGTTTCTTTGGCTAAGAATAACAAATGATGAAATAGTCAAACTATTATGTATTTTTGCAAATAGACTACAGAATCTGGGTGTTGCTGCTACTTAGCAATAGATATTAGTAATAATAATAGTAGTTATTACTAGGTATTAATGGTTTTGTACTAGGACAGACTGTTGTGTGATTTAAAATCACATCAAAACAATTTCCTTGCTTCTCCATCCGAACATGCTTTTAAAGGATCCAATAAAGTTTGTGAAAAGCATTATAAATGTATACTGTTATACATTTACTGGTTAACATATACTGGTTAATTATTCCTATTTTATTTAGTTTTAAAAAGTAACACCAGAATCTTTGCTCAAAATTTGATCCCAATCTATCCATAAACTGGAGCGCTCTGGGAGGGCTCGAGCCTTCTTGAGTGCTCTGAGAGCACTGACTTACTGCTTTGACGTCTAAGGTATGCCAAAGTAACTAGGATAAAAAATTCTCATTAAAATAGACTTGGCAAGGTATTTGTTCCTTCAGTTCATGCCTTAAAACTGTGTATTTGGGCCAAGATTTTTCTAAACATGCTGTGTGCACTGGCAGCCTGAAGGCTCTTAATAGTTGCAGGACAAGCATAAGGAAAAGGGGGGTTGAACGATTGCCTATGCTTCAAGGTTCATTTTTCTCTTCCAGATCCTAAAAAACAGCAGACACCAGTACGAGGCAACAACGTAAAGCGAGTCTAACGCGTGGAAATGCCGCCTCCTGGTGGCTACTTTCCAGCATAACCTCGAAAACCAGGGAAGAAAAGCACATCCCTTTGTGCAAGTACAGAAATAAGTTCATCCAGGATATCGGTGTTCTTTAAAAACAGAGGAGAGGGGTGTAGAGATAGTAAAGAATGGCTGGAAATTTAAATAAATAAATGAATAAATAAATAAATTTAAATACAAAGCTACCTAAGATGAAAAATGTTTTTGACTTATGTTTTTCCAAAAGTAAGACTCATTTTTTTTCTTAAACTAAGAATGTTTTTCTTCTCAGCCTCTTTATCTTATACAAATATACAGCTTCCAGTAGCTGGGAAGACAAAAAAAGAGAAGAAAAAGCAGAGCAGCGAACAAAGATATAATATTCCCCCAGGATATAAAAAGAAATTATATAAAAAGAAATTATTCACTTTTTTTTTTTTTTTAAGCTACGTTTCCTGATAAGGGTTTTTACAAGATGAGAGAATGGTGATATGGCTTCATACCAAAAGAAAAATAATCAACTTCCCATTTAGACACAAATAACTATTAAGAGATATTTTTAGGTTGATGGGATTGTTAATACCCAAAGCAGTATTTTAAGATTATAGCCTGTTATCATTTGCACATAAAAACACACAAAGTATAACATACTCTGAAACAACCTGTTAAGAGTACCTACCTTTTCACAGCTGCTGATGCCTAACTTTGCTTTAACTGTTAGGCAAACAAAATGGCATATTTTCAGCTTTGTCTTTTGTACCAATTTCATCAGCTCGGTGTGGATAATATGCTACTATCTTTTATTATAGTAGTATTTATATAAGGTTTTCTATGTAATGTATTCAGTGCACCTTTAGCAATAGCAATGTGGTCCCTTTTTGTAGGCTTTGCTCTGGGAGCTGTTAGATTGAAGTGTTGTTATAGCAGACATGGATTTTCAGATTATCCTTTTCCAGGAATGATAGGAAAAGGCAGTAGTGTGAACCACTGATAAAAATAGCTTTTTTTTTTTTTTTTTTTTTTTTTTGGTAATTATTAATAGATGTAGCCTCAAGATCAAAGCTGAGATGGCCAATATGATGCAAAAGTTAATTTAATTAAAAAAAAAAAAAAAAAAGAGAAAGAAAGAAAGAAAGAAAGAAAGAAAGAAAGAAAGAAAGAAAGAAAGAAAGAAAGAAAGAAAGAAAGAAAGAAAGAAAGAAAGAAAGAAAGAAAGAAAGAAAGAAAGAAAGAAAGAAAGAAAGAAAGAAAGAAAGTTGTGATATTTTAGTTTTAAACTTAAATAGGATCTAAGGCCTAACTAGGCAACTATGGACAAGAAAAAAGGCTTCATCCTCTTATTACTGGGTATCGAATACCTGGTTTCGTATGTCTTTAGGGGTTGATATGAATTGCAGGAGTCCAACTGATATAAAAGATGAGTTTGCAAAGGTAGTAGATAACTTTGTTTTCCTGTTGTTGTTGGGTTTATCATCATTGAATATAAGAATATACTCGCCTGTATTCGCAAACATTCTGTAACTCATGTACTTTTGATCTAAGACAGTTTTTCAGTCACAACTGGAATAGCAAATTTTACCAAAAATACTTATCATAAAACTACTTTTCTAGTGTACTAACGAGTGAGAGAAATATTTGTTGGATATTTTGTCTGTGGAAAACTTTAACAGCAACAATTCCAAATTTTATAATCAAGTATACACTTTACACACACACACACAAATAATAATAAAAAACAATGAGTAGACAACCTTCTTCTTCCTTGACAAAAGGAAACTTTTGACAGAATTCTTGTCTCTGTAATACCAATTTTTAGTACTAATGTGACTTTTTTTCTTCAGTTCTCTGTCATGTTCTCTGTTATCCTCTTTAACTTTTCTTTCTTTTAATATATTACCTCCTCTTTATGTATATATATATATATATGTATCTATCTATCTATCTATCTATCTTTCAAGTAACCTACTTCATCATTTTCAGGATTACCTGAAAGGAAGTAAAAAGAAATACATTTTTTCCTTTCCCAGCAGCATATAAGTGTCAGTATTTTGCTTTAGAATCTAATCTAATTATGTCTTAAAGATTTGGTATCTGTTTAGGACCATAAACTTTCATGAGAATTCCTATATCCTCACATGCTAAGTTCTCTCCAAACAGGGTAGTGACAAAAAAATAATAATGGAAATAAGGGACAGTGTTTATAACTGTGTCAATGAATCTCAAGTAAGTGTGCTTTTCAAGAAAGCTTTACAATTAATGTAGTACATACATGCTAGAGGGTGTTGCTACTGTATATAAAATAAGAGATGGTAAGCTAAAGGGGAAGATTTAAATAATATACACAAGACTGGAAGAGATATGAGAGATATCTAGGATGATACCTCATTAAAAAACAGTACGTACATCTTCTGTGTAAGCACCTAAGCCATGGCCCTTATGTGAACACTTAACTGATCAAAAAATTTGCCAGTGCTATAGCAGAAACTGCCATAGTAATCTGTTGTATCATTTACACAGCGTTCCCCAGTTTCATAAAGGAATTTGCCAGCTCTCAGGTAGGCTCAGTATTGCAGGTAAGATTGCTGTTACTATTTTGGCATGCTTTGTATTTCAGATCTTGTTTAGTTTTCTTCTTCTCTTCTGGATGTAGAGAAAAATCTGCAATAAAATATGACAGAAGGCACTAGTATATGAATCGCAAGGAAGTCCATGAGACTTCCACTGGGAAAACAAGAGGACGTACCTGAGAATTATGTGGGGCATCATACTGCAACTGCCTGAAGAGACTATAATGAGGTTAGTGTCAGCCATTTTTCGCAGGTGACAGGTGATAGCATGCAAGAAAGCCTCAAATTGTGCCAGGGGAGGTTTAGATCGGATATTAAGAAGAATTTCTTCACAGACAGGCTGACTGGGCCTTGGAAGTGGCAGCCGAGGGAAGCGGTGGCATCGCCATCCCCAGAGATACTAAAGAAACGTGTGGATGTGGTGCTTAGGGACATGGTTTTATGATTCTATGGCTTAGTGGTGGCCTTGGCAGTGTTAGCTGGATGGGTGGAATCGATGACCTTAAGGTTTTTTTCCACACTAAACATTTCTGGGATCCCGTGCTTGCCTGAGCCCGCCGGGCTCGCCACGCCGCCTTTCGGCGGGAACAGCAGCTCACAGGATCCAGGCAGGGCAAAACCCAAAGGCGCCGCCCGCCCTTCGCTCCTTCTCCTGAGGAATTTTCCACCTCAAACCCCTCCTTTTTTTAATTTTCCCGGGCTGCCGCCTCGCCTCGCCCCTCAGCCTCGCTGCCCCAGTCCGAGCCATCGGCTCCTCCTCCGAGCCCGCCCCCGGCCCCGCTACTTGCCCCGTGCTCCTCCCTCCGCCGCCGGGCTGCGGCTGCGCTTCGTGGGCGGTGGGAGGCAAATGGCGGCCGCCGCCTTCTCCTCCTCCTTCACCGTCTCGCTGCGCCCCTGCTTGGCTCCCCTGAGGAGATGGCGAGCCCTGTCCTGCCCGGCGCCCCGCAGCGCCAGCGGCTCCCCCCGCAGCGCCGCCAGGTACGGGGCGGCTTCGCCTTCCACGCCCCCGCCGCGGGGTGGGGGCTCCACAAAATGGCCCCCCCTCAGGTGTGGGGCGGCGACACAAAATGGCCCCCCCCCCCGGCTGCTCCCCGGGGGTCCGGGCGGTGATCTGGGCGGGAGAGCCCTGGCGGCTTGGCCTTCCTTCCCCCTGCTGGCAGAAATCGGCCTTTTCAGGATTATTCTGCTCCCGGGACCTGCAGTTGTGTCTCGATTGTTTTACGCAGAATTAGCTTGTACTGATTTTTTGGCGTCTGTCAGGTTGTATAGCGATATTAATGGATGCTGGAGAATTTCTCTCTGAAGAGAGAAAATGCGGTGGTGGGGGTCCATGTTTTTGCATCTCTGCCCTCAGAAGGGCAGGCAGCTGCTCTCTTCTGGATGAGTATGAAGAAAAAAATGGGGGAAAGAAACAAAAAGCGGTGTCTGTGTATCCCACATAGCACTGCAGTGTTTGTTGAAAGCTTTGTAGCCTTTGTTTTCAAACATGAAAAGCTTGGTAAGCAATACCGTGACAACCGCATTAAGTGTCTTCACCTTCTAGGCATTGTGTATGTCTTGTTGGTGCATGTGATTCTGCTGTTTTTCTGCACAAATGTCTGTGTTTCTGGAATAACACATACCTACTTGTGTTCTTTGTTGGCAGTAACTGTTTTTTCCATTTCAGGAAAAAGTAGATGCTCCTATGATAGTGCTTTTACTGAGGTTTTCATTGGGAATTATGGTGTATATAGAGTTGAGAAGATCCCGTTGTGAAGTCTCATATGATTTTGGATTTGCGGTGTGTATGTGGATCTAAAAGAGTAGCTGGTATCTTGGTGTAATGTTTTGCAAGTCACAAGAAAGACTCATTATGTGAATTGTTTTAACTTCATGCAAGCTTCAGAGTAAGAGCATCCACGAGCAGGCGTGATGATAGTGGAGCAGGGAGCACAAACATGCTTACTCACTGACTTCCCACTCTGTCAAGTTTTCTGTGTGGATATATTTAAAACAATAATTCAGTTGTTTTGAGTGCTTTGGTTAATTTGTTGTAGTGTATAACCTTTCTGTATACCTGATGCCTTTCTTGGTGTGATTCTTAAGTAATATTTCCATCGAAGGAGTTAACCTAGATTCTCAATCTGCTTAAGCATCAACATGGTACAATGTTTGCTATTTCTCAATTTGACAGCCGTGAGCATTTTTCCTTGAGCAGATGTATATACTGTCTTATTAATGTGGAAATAGGTGTGGTGTTTTTGTTTTAATCTCTTTTTCTCCCTATTTTTAAGACTAGCAGAGGAAATAATTTTTTTTTCAGAACTCGCCACTGCATTTTTTCCATATGTTGTTAGGGTAATACTTAAAAATCCTTAATGTTCTAACACCCATGCGTTCACAAGGTTTAGACACAAGTCCCTCAATAAATCTGGTGTTTGTTGGCTTTATTTGGCCCATATGTTGAATTGTCACCAAATATTTTCCTTGTTTGGCTATGCTAATAGACAAATATGCATCTCATTAGTATTAATTGCAAGTTATTTTTGTGTGGCTTCTTATAGTTGAGACAATGCAAAATTGTTTTTTAGATCATTTCTTTGTGTCTCTTTTTTTTCCCCACTGAATGTTATTCTAGGTGCAGCCTTGTTTTCCCCCCAGGATATAGTACAGAAAGGAGTAATGCGAAAACCTGATCGGATCTGTAGTGGTTGAAAGTCATTCTGACTTTTATCTAAAACAGAAGGCTTTATTTGCTTTTGCAAGTTAGCATGAAATGCATTAATCTTGGCAAACTAACTCAGCATATGTTAAACACCACCAGTGCTAACTGCCTGTGTGTACAAATGCATGTTAAAGCATCAAGCATGCGTATTTGCAGAGAAGGTTCAAATGTCTTTGTTTTGGATGGTCAGTTCTCAGGCTGAGGAAGTGATTACTGCTGGAGATGTCAACCTTTTATTCTTTTAATAGCTAATCAATTTCTTTTTTTTTTTTTATACCAGGTCTCTTTACTTTTTTTTTTTTTTTTTTTTTTTTCCAGAAAGGTTTTTATTTAATTTAAACCACACTTCTGTTAGACAACAGGTAACTTGTACTTCCACAGCATCCTGAATTTGTTCGGAATTCTAAATGAAATTCTGGACCCAACAGAAAATAATAATGAAGGAAAGTAGTAAATACTGCTGTCCCTGTAGAAAGTAAAAGTAAAATGGGTACTTTTCTTATCTGATGTGTCAAGCTTAGTTCAAGTAACAGAAGCTGAAGTTTAACTGAGCACAAGGTGTAAAAATAAGTAATTCATTCCAGGAGTTTAAATCATTAAAATATTTGATAAGAAGAGCAATATATTGGCTTTCTACAAGATGATCAGTTAAGATAATATATTATAAGTACTGAAGTAATTCATTTTAGGACCTCTCTAGATGACCTTCATTTGAACTAACTATTAAAGTACCGAGATTTCAGCTTGTATAACTGAAATACATGTATGCATGGTTAAGTGTGAACACCAAGTACTGGGATTTCTTAATTGCATTTAATCAAGTAGACTTGCAGAACAGTAACACAACTCAATACCTGCTGATTGTGCCATACTTAACTTTGGGAAGGAAAAATACAATCTTTATATTCTAAGTAATGTAATGGTTATTTTACACTTGTTTCATTTGTATTTAGATTTGTAAAACCTACAATTTAGGTGCTGGCTGAGATAGGGCAAAGCTTCTGCTTCTTGCAAGATGGTCCTGAAGGAAGATTAGAAAAGGGGTTATGTTTGCTGTATGTGATGGTGACATAAGCTTTCAAATCTACTACACAACCTTTGCAAGGGAACTTTTCTAAGAAATATTGAACATTTCAACCCAAGTGATGGTTGTTGCAGTAGCAATATTTACAGGTTGGTTCCAGAGACTCTGTTTTTGGTGGAATCTGGTGGGCATGTGGAAAGCTTTCAATAGCCTGGGCCTTGTGGCAACAGGGATGCTGAGTTTTGGAACCATTATCAAGCTACTGTGCTTTGATCTGTTGAAAAAAAGGATTGTACTGAGATTAGTAAATCGTGCATGGTTGAGCCTGTGTGGTTAGAGCCAGGCTTGTGATCACCAGCCATGAGTGAATGGTGGTGGGGGGAAGCTTTCCAGCTTGCTACAAATAATAATAAGATTTAGAGAGATCCGCACAAAAAAAAAAAGCTTTTGTTCTTCTTCTCTTCCCTTTTTTTTTTTTTTTTTGGGGGAGAGAACAATGCATCTGAAACTTCACAGGCTATTTATCTATAATTCTGTAAGATACTGACCTTTCACAAATTATTTAGTGATTTCAGTTGCTGTGTGGTTCACAGTCAGCCTCCAAAGCAAAGGCTCACAGTTTTAGCTGAGTATTTTCCTATACATCATTTTTAGTGAGATTATCCTTGAGACCTGGAGTCACTTCCATAAGAGCATAAATGCGTACGTACTTATTAGCATCTCACTCCCCAGCACCTTTAAGTTATGGGTATGGCAAACAGAGCTACACTGTCAAGTGATAAGTTTTCTTTTACATCTTGGAAGTATCCACGTGGCTATGGGAATGTCAAAAGAGGATAGCTCATTGGAAGTAGGGCCATCCCACACCTTCATGCCATGTTCTGGTTTTGTTTTTTAATTCTGTGTTTGTCAATTAACACGGGATCATTTTGATTTCCTATCATCTGGGGTGCCCCAGAGTATCCATTTTTTTTTAGAGTAGTTTTAGCCTGAAGCTATTTGTTCAGTCAAGTTTTTATCTTTTATAATTGGCTTTCACTTAGGCTTGTAAAATTGGCTTTATGCTGTATTGAGAAAGATGCAAGTATCATGGAGTGTAATCAGTGCACCTCCTGTCTATGACATGTTGTGTACGTTTTGTCCTAGCTTATAGTGTGTGTATGGGGAGGGGATGATTGTTTTCTTGTGTGTGTGTATTGTGGTATTTTGTTTTCTTTTTTTTAGCACTGTGGTTCTGTTCATTTGCTTTTGATTTTTTGGTCCTTGGATGACTGAGAAGCTTGAATGCAGTGGGGTGAGTATGGTCAGATTTACATGAGATCCTCAAAACTTAATGAGTATGTGGTTAGTCTTTTGGGGAAGAGGCATGCACTTAAAATTGGCTGCTTAAGGATTAGGAGAACTAATATTTTGGCAATGCATTTAGAGTACAAATGAAATATGATGTGGCTTTTCTATCTGCTGGCATTAAAAAATTGTGTCATTAAATATACATTTGTATCATTAAATATGTATTTTGTTAAATTTTTGTATAATTAAATATATGTGCCATTGCTACGTAGTTGAGCATTAATTATTTATTTGGCATAACGAGTACATGGAATCAAGTGTCTTGTGCCAAAGGCGTGTATAGCCAAAGCATAAATCATGCAGGTGAGAGAAGTATGGAAATGAGAACATAAAGAGGAGGCCGTACAGGGGGAAAAAAAAATAAAACCACATGTTGATTTTTTTTTTAATTTAAAAATTAATCCAAGTTAAACAGTGCTGAAGGTTATATTGGGAAGTAGTTAAAGCTGGAGTGAAATTGAAGGAAACAAGATGTTCATGTATTGTGCCCTAAGTTGGTTTGCTTAATGGGCTGAATGGTTGGATAGTTTGGTTTCAGCAGGGTGATTTTGTTTTTTGCTTTTTGTTTTTTTCCTTAATTACTAGGCACTGTGATTTATTTATTTGTTATTATTTTTAATTCTCTTCCATGTTGGTGCCATAATTCTATTGGGGACATTTATAATATGTCAAATGTAATCATGTTGAATTTATGCGTTCATTTCCAAGCAGGGTTTATGGTCTGTGTGTGTGTACCTGTAAAGCCTTTCATTTCCAAGGAACAAGCTCGAGCTTATTTTCAGCTCGGTAAGATCAAGTCTGTCTTCTCACTGGTAACTCCGCATCTGTAGTTCTGTTTCCAGGAACTAGGTGTTACCTCGCTGCATTTTCACAGTCAGAAAAGCTGTTGCTGTCATAATATCGGATAGTTGTGCCAAGGAAGCTTAACTGTAGGTCTATATTGTGTTAGGAGTTGTTGAGTTTCTGTGAGGAAGCAAGAGGCTCAAACAGTGTAGATAAAAGCTTCAGCAGTGTGGAAATGTCACGCACAGTATGCAAGGTGAGCAGCACCTCTGCTGACAGTAAGCACACAGGTGTGAACGTGGAGAAGACTCGAGAGAGCAGGAGAATAAGCAAGGTAGGATCAAGCTGGCATTTGGGGGATCCCAATAAAGCAGGCCTTAAAGAAGAGCAGTTTTGGTAGAAATGCACTTGATCTTTGAGCAGCCAGCCACTGAGGAGAGCACAGGAAGTTGATGAAAGAAATTGGTAAAGCTTTTAAAGGCTAAGTTTGAATTTTGTTGTCACCAGTATCACTCGAGGGCGAGGGTTGGACTTGTCAGTCAAATTTCTTACTTAATGTCACCCTCTGCTACCCACGATCTACCTTGTGTTCCACTTGAAATAAATGTTATTTTAAAATACGTTTCAACAATTGTCATCTTATTGCTCAAAAATTGTCATATTGTTTGAAGGGAATGAGTTGTAGGAGAAAATAGAGTTGGCTACTATTATTTCTGGCCCAGAAAAATGTGTGTTCAGATATTCTGTTCTTCTTTGTAGCTGAGTCCTCATAGCACTGTTGTTCAGTGGTCTGAAATGTAGACAGGATTTCCTCAGCTGTCAGTCAGATAGAGAAGTGAAGTTTAGGTGACTTCTTTTATATAAAGCCTTAGCCTGGTATTTTGGTGTTTTGGGGAATTTCTTCCTGCCCAGTTTATTTAACTTCACACCCTTCTGCTTTTAGCTTCTTGGGTTATTAAGGTTTACCAAGAATGGCAGAAGGCGCACAAATCTCTGGAAGAAGTGAAATGGAGCTTCATCTTCTTGGCTGCTTAAAAGTATGATATCAAATTGTATAGCATACCCTGTTTCTGAGTCAGCAATACCACAATTTCTTGCCCTCTGGCTTTCCCTCTGTTCCTGCTTCTTCTTTCCTTCCCCTGCCAAGCAGTAAAGTTGATTTATAAAGGTTGGCTTATTTCATTAAAAAGTTAATATCATAGTACCTGAAAGTGATGCATACTGAAGGCTTATTTCTTGCAGGTTGGAGGGGTGCATTTGGAGGGTTCCACATCCTTGGTTGGGGTCATGATCACTGCAGTGATGCAGGGAATGATGCTGAGGGGGGCTGGAGTCAGTTGGAAGCACAAGACACTTGAGTTTTCCTCTGCCTTTGCTACGAAGGCAGGGCAATGGTGGTGGGCGCTTCCCAGGAGGAGGATGCTTGTCTGTTGTAGTGCTGGTTGAGGTTAAGAGCAAGATTTTGGGAAGGACGGGAACACGAAAACAGAGGGTGTAAGAGCAGCTCTTGACTTAATCAGTGTAGTTGTTTCTCAGCTTTCTTAAAATTAGCTTAGATACGTTATAATCAAGCTTTGGACAGAATCCCACGTCACATATATTGTTTGAAGTAAGTTTGGAGAGTGAGTACAAAAATTCCTTAAGACAGAAACAACTTTGTGGTGTAAGGCTGTTCTTGTGTCCTGTTCCCAAGCACAGGAATCGATAGCTACTAAACCAGATTGGCTATGTGTGCTGGGACGGTGGGGTGTGAGGCAGAAGGCAGGTGAAGCTTCTCTTTTGTATGTACTGGTGGCACTTAAATGCTTTTCAAATAAGATCATATGAAGAAATAAAAAATCCCTTTAAATAACTGTTTTTTTTTCACAGGTGGATTTGTACTGCATTAGTATTTTTTCAAATAATATTTGGAATGTTACTGAATTGGCTAGTCCAAGGACTTGCAAGTGTTTAACACAGTAGATTACACACTTAAGTGTCTTGTTCATGCAATTTTTTAGATGTAAATGTTGTGTGCCTTTTTGTCTTTATAGCGATGAAGCAACCGTTATCTCAGGGACAAAGCTTGCTAAAGAAGTCTTGAAGGAAGTTCAAAGGGATGTGGAATCGTGGATATCCTCTGGAAACAAGAGGCCTCATCTCACTGTTGTATTAGTAGGAGACAATCCAGCTAGCCATATATATGTCAGAAACAAGGTAAAAGCAGCTACAGCTGTAGGTATGTACAATATAATATAAATGTTATTGTAGCAAGGGCAAGATACAGTGCTTTAAATATATATATAAACATATATATCTAGAAGTAGCAGAGTGATCTCCTCTGTATCTTTACTTGATTTTACTCAAGTAAATCCCTGGTCCTGGAATAAGGACCAGTCAGTACAGCATCTCACTTCCAAGTGGAAGTAGCTTAAACAGAAAACTTCAACTTTATTGCTCACCATGGAGCTGCAATCTTGTGAAGTAACTTGAAAAATCTGAATTTTGTCTCATAGTAGCAGAACGGTCATGTTACCGGTATTAAAACTTACTTATTTTTATTTTTTTAACTTCTGAAGCTACTTCGTCAAGCTACTGATTTATTTTATTTTTTTTTTGCATGGTTCATCATGAGATTGCACTTGACACCTAGAAATACAGCATTAAAGCCCATAGAATTCAAGTGGGATTTTTTTTGGAAGTACTGCATGATTATTGAAGATGTTTGTCAAGTATCAGGCAGGTTGATAGACAAAATGAGTAAGCTCTGTGTACATAAATTTACTGATTACAAATATGTTTCTGTTTTTTATCAGGCATTTCTAGTGAGATCGTACTAAGGCCTGAAGATGTTTCTCAGGAAGAACTGTTAGATATGACTTTGAAACTCAACAAGGATCCATCGGTTAGTGGTGTATTAGTTCAGCTACCTCTCCCGGGTAAGTGATCTCTTATCCCATCCCTCTAATACAGTCAGCATGAGAGAAAAATGTTTAACACCTTTTGCTGTGGCAAGTCTGTCTCAGTGATATAAGAAACTCCTCAAAACAGGACACATATAATGAAGGACTAAATGAAGAGATTATAGAAATATGTTTGTTGTACACAGAACAACCCTGCCCATTTTATCTATTTGACTTCTCTGGTTTTATTTTCTTCTTAACATGTTGCACTGCTTTTCCTTGAACTCCAAGACTTTTGCCACAGACCTTTGCTCTTCATTCCCTACCTTCTGCCAAGTTATGATACTTAGCAGACAATGCTACAGCCTTTTTCACAGTAGTTGCAATTTTTGCCTGTTCTGTGCTTTCCCCAGTGTTCCAGGTGAGCTCTGTGTTAAGGACCTAAAAGCCTCTATAATATTCTAGCTGATTTACTTACCCCTTTGCAGTCTATACTAAAAACTCACCTGGCTGATCCATACAAATGAGTTGTCAGTAGCTGGCAAGATGGTCCTTAGACAGAGGTAAACTTTGCAGATTTTCTCACAAACCTACCTAAATCAACGTATTTAAACTAGTGTAAACATTCTTGTGGAGATGTGCCTGAATTACTAGAGTTACTGTAATAAACTGGCATGTTGAGTTTGCCCCACATCGGTATTTCCAGTTGTTGTCTTTTATCACATATTTAGAATGTAGGCTATGAAGTGTAGAAGTGGTCTTTTTGGGGGATTTATAGATGCAAGTTCCTAGCACAAGGTGGGACCTGATGTGTGTTAGTGTTTGTAAACAAAACTGGTGATCATGAAGTGGAAGATCAGTTTTTAGGTAAGCTCTTTGTTTCCCCTTTTGTAGTCTTGGTTTTTGCTTTCAGGCAGTTCTTACAGTCTTAATTGTGTATCCCCAAAACATCAACAGGACAGGTGGTATATTTATGGAGGAGGAGAAAGATGTGCTTTGTTCACGTTGATAATAGACTAATTAGAATGAACACTGATTTATGTACTTATTCTTGCACTTCATATTATATGAAAACTACCTAATGGTTGTGCCCAAATTTGCCACCTGCTGGAATAAGTTGGCCACGAGGTGGAAGTATAACACCAGTAAGGAGAAGGAGGTCTTGGATATAAAGAACTATGGGAGCTGGCTGAAAGTGGTGGGTTTGCTTAGAACAAAGATCTCTGTCTGTAAAAAGAGATCAGGGCAGACAGGTTATTTAACAAGAACTTATACAAGAGATTCAGCACTGACAGCTGAGGGATGGAAAACTTCTGCAATGTGTGTAACGTAGGAGAGAGTCACCCTCCAGACTCCCGATCTGTGGCGGCATTCCCCAGAAGAGGGAGGTGTTGTGTGTCACATCTTTTTTGTGCTGATCCTACATAAAATAGTTGGGTACTGCTGGCAGAAACACTTGCTATCAGATGGATCAGGACATGCAATAGGCTTTTAAGCAGTCTGCCTTCGTTGTACAGAGTGATACATAATTCAACAAGGGACTGAAGCCTTAGTGATTTTTCAAATATTCAACAGGTTTAAAAGAAACAATCTGAACATGACTCTAGTTGTGTCAATTCATGTGTCTATTGCTAGTACCTTTAAATGTTTTAAGGTCACAAATAACTGGGTTAACATCCCCTTCAAGAACTACAGTATGTCTGTCACAGTAACTATGTTAAGACTAAATAGTTTTCATTTAACCTCTAGAACTTGCTAATTTGAAGCCTGGCTGTTGCCTACCGTAGTAAAAACCTTGGAGTAATTTAATTAACAGCAGAACCTTTCCAAAACCACTTTGTCCATGTAGATATACAGTAAAGGTACATATCTAATCCATCATGAACTGAAAACGTTCAGGGAATTCTTTTTATAATGGATGTAGCTTGGAGTGCTGAATTATTACTTGATATTATTTATTAACTGCTAAATATCACGCTCTGGCAAGGGAACATTAGAGAGAAGGGCAGAAAAGTTATTTACCTCCAATTTTCCAAAGTCCTTTCAACTTGTACTGTAATGGAAGGATACAAAGCCCAGAAGTTGTGAAAACTTGATCAGTAGTGGCTGCTTACCCCACAGTTGGGATGGCTGTGTGGTTTTGGGTACTTATTTATTTTTTCAATAAACCGCACACAGGTGTGGCTTTTGATCAACATTGGGATAAAAATAGAAGCAGAGAATAGCTTTGTTCTCTTTGACTTTTGTGAGATGGAGCAACTTAACTTTGAGGATTATCATCTTTGCCTGAGGAAAACTTCCTTTCTGTGCACCTTTTGAGTGCATTGCTTCTGATATGGTAATGGTTTCGTGGAGAGTTTCCTTATCTCTTCCCTTGCCTGGAAGATGGCTGTGACATGTTAGATGCTTGTCTGAGATAAAACTAAGAAAACGTCAATTTTTTTGCATTCTAAGCAGCAACGAGGTGTGGGACAAATTGGGATAAACATCACATCCTTCTGTTGTGAAGGACAGTGCCAGCCAAAGAGCAACCTGCTTCCATGGAGCCAAGCACTAAAATCATAGCAAGGGCCCCATACAGCTTCTCAAGAAGATTGCCAAGGAGCTCGTCGCTGCCACTGAACTGCTTCTTCTTTGCTTCCAGTCCGTGTTTCTTGATCCACGTGGCATATTTTAGAATCTCTTTTGTTCCATTGTTATCACTTCCATCAGTCCTCTCTTTTGAAAACCAGTCTTAATTTTTAGTATGTCTGCATTGGAGGCACGCGTTATTTGTTGTGTAAATAAGAGCTTGGAATGACAGCAAGGAGGTTTGGGTGAACCTCAGCTGAAAGAAGGCTAAGCGTGTTCTGTGAGACTGGCACTAACACACTGAAGAAATGACTTTGCTCCTCTGGAGCAAGAAGGGGGGGGGGGGGGAAATACTGTAGCCCTGTGGAAATAAACCAGGAAGAATATCTTGTGGCAAGTAAAAGCTACACACTAGGTAGTTACTACATATACAATTGCAGCTGTTGTTTCTTGTTGGAGGAACATAGGGGATGATGATGATGATCAAGCTGGCATTCTATAAGCATCTCTGATGAGGCCAGGAAGGTGTCCGCATCTTTGTTTCTCAGGCCCATGCCAGCTGATTTGTTTCTAGCTATACAGTTGTACTTCTTTCCAGTACATTGTGCCCTTTTTCTGAAATTCCATAAATCAATTCTTAGTGGAAAAAATGCACATGAAACAGACTTCTCTGCCTCTTACATGAAATTGACTTTTTGCCTGTCTGTTTCAGGGAATCTAAAGACAGACAGGAAAGACATTGCTCTATGTACTTAACACCTTAATTTCCACAGGCCCGTATCAGTAGGATACAGAAGGAATTCTCCATTTTCCCAAGGGATAAATTTCCAATCTCAAATCATAATAGTAAAACCTGTTAAGCGTGGTCTGATTTAACTCTAAGGTGTCTTTTGTTTGTTTTAATTGGAAAGCTTTTAACATGAGCTTAACACATTTTAAGTTCCTTAGTATGCATGATATATTTTAATTAGCTTGTTTCTTTTCATGCAAAATAAGACAACACATGAATAGAGCAGGGTGACCACTGAATACCATAAAGATGTCTATAAAACACTGTTATTGGAAACATCTCAATTTCATGATCAACGCTCATTTTCCCTTTATTGGGCTTTTTTAAACATCCTGTTATGTACCCCGAATTGGCCTTTGGGATGTGTCACCTCCTAACAGCAGAGTTCAGTTAGGGATCTAGCCTAGAATGGGCATTCCATCCTTACAGAAGAGATGCAAAAAATAGTTCTGAGATGGTACTAAAGCTTGAGCGTAGTTCTGGAAAATGTTAAATATATTTTTTAAATGTCCTTTCTGGGTCAGATTGGAGACATGCTTTATAGAGCTGTTCCTCTAGTGTCCTAATGTATGTAACTTTTACATTTGGTTTTGTAACTTCTCAGAGTTGGAACTGGCTAACACATATCTTTATAATTATTACTATCAATGTTTATGTATTGTAAGCTTTAAGCAGCTGCAGACTTATCCTGTGTTGCTAGCATGTATGAAAAATGCTTATAATGAATAGTTATAGATAATAAGTTATGTGCAGGTATCTTCATTTCAACTGTATTTAATGTTTGGAGCTCCGTGCTATCAAACATTTTTTTTCATTCTTAGTTTTCCAGAGAAAAGGCCTATCTTCACCCCCAAATTGGCAAATTCTTTAAAGCAATTGTAATGTTATAAAATTGAAACTGAAGATAAGACCTGTAAAAATCGTTTGAGATTACCATTTACTTACATTTGATTAAAACTTAGTTAATATATCTTGTGGTCTGTTAGAGAGTGATGAGAATATGCACAAAATGATTTTCCTCCTATGATTTTTTGAGCCAAATTATGATTAATGCTTCTAGATTGTAGAAGAGGCTCAAGCGTTGTGCCTAAACTCTTCAATAAAGCCATCATTGGTAGCTGAGTATCAGTCTTAAAGTTTGACCAAATCTTTTGTGTTAGCTGTGTTGTTCACTGACTCATTGATCATTGAATTTCCAGTAGATGACAAGGAGGGTTGAGGTTCTAACTTTCGTCATTGAGGGGGAGATAATTATTTTAGCTAGATGGAACTTTGTTTCTCAGTGTAATGATTCAGGTAGGACTGATGACCCCTGACAAGTGAAAGAAATGTAATTTGAAAGCAATGTTTCCCAGACCATATAGATGAGCGAACAGTTTGTAATGCTATCGCACCCGAAAAGGATGTGGATGGATTTCATATTATTAATATTGGACGTCTGTGTCTTGATCAGCCTTCGATAATACCTGCAACTGCTGCTGCCGTGTGGGAAATAATAAAGCGGACAGGTAAGAAACTGAACAATATTGAAACTTTTATATAAGAAGCAGAAAATGAATGAAGTCAGGTGTAAATGAGAAGGTGTGGGCTATCCTAATGTTTTGCACTCATTGAAGAACAGTGTTTAGGGGATTAATCTAAAAAATAAGGAGGTGCCAAAGATAATGAGATCTTTATTTTTATTTTTTACCAGTATTGTAATTATTAATTAAGTGTAGGTGGTGGTTCATGTGAAATACTCAAAGCATCTTTTTTACTTCCTTTCTGCTTGCTAGTGTTGCAAGGAACTTAAAGAATATTACTTAACTTTGTGATTAATTATAAAATACAAGATATCCATTTGTAATTTCTTGTGGGGCAAGGTGGGGGGGGAGAACAACAGAAATGAGAACATGTAATTGGTCACTAGAAGGGGAAAGGATAGTTATAATATGACATCATTTTAATGTGTAACTATAGATGCTCCTATTGACTGATGTACGAGCTTCTGCTTCACTTTGTGGTCAGAGAACAGAAATTACGTCCCTCTGAAGGGAGGTTTAGGTGACCTGAATTAGTTGCCAGTTCTGTTTCAACTCTGAAAGTCAAAACTTGTTTTGTGGCTTCAACATTGTGGGTTTCCAAGTTGTATTGGTATCAGCATTCTGCAACAGCAAATAATTATATATTGGGCATTGAGAAGGGGTTTATCTCAAAATAGCAAAATAAAATCTTGTGCTCTGTTTTGTTCTGTGTTTTCTTTGAAGGAATCCAAACATTTGGAAAAAATGTTGTTGTAGCTGGAAGATCTAAGAATGTTGGAATGCCAATTTCAATGCTTTTACATACTGATGGAGAGCATGAAAGACCTGGTGGTAAGACGGTCAATGTTGTCAAGTATTTTAATGCTTTAACTTGCAAAATCATTAAAATTAAGCTAGCCTGAGGATTTGGATAAAAAGAGAGAGCTTCTGTGTATTGTGTGGTAGTTGCAACTGGAGCAAGGAAGTTAATTTGCTGATATATTTTCTGATCATTTCTCAGGAGAGAAGGTTAGTTTCTGGACTGAACATTTTCTGGTGTTACGTCATCACTTTCCTAATCTTTTGAAACAGCTTCCATTTAAATTAAGGATCATTTCCCAACTTAAATGATTCTGTGAATGGGACCTGGAGCAACCTGACTTAGTGAAAGGTGTCCCTGCTTATGGCAGGGGAGTTGGAACTAGATGATATTTAAAGGTCCCTTCCAACCCAAACCAATCTGTAATTCTAAATAGCTAGCACCAAACATTAAGGATAGTACCTGACAGCCTAGCCTTAGAGCTACAGCAGTTTGTATGATGTTTATACTAAGTACAATAGCTTATAAGCCTTATCTTCACACTTATATAATGCTGATTTCAAGTTTTTCCATACATAAATAAAAGCATTAAATGTAATGTTTGTGTTGTGCTATGCTGGTTAGGCTGTGATTATGAGAACACTAATTACCAATGAAGTAGCTTTTCAGTGTAAGCTTTATGATACTATTTGTTGGTTTGGGGGATTTATTTTTTTCTGCAGTGCAGTTCGTATCCCCTTGGAAATCATAGGCTGTAAGGGAAATGTTTTTGAGTAATTTTAATTATAGAAGCATGTATGTGCTGCTGTAACTATGTTGTAGGAAACAACAACAGTATTGTATGTAGTGTTTATTTTTGCAAGTTCATTTTGATGTTAGAAACTGCCGCAATGGTGTGCGCAAAGGAGGTAAACGTGGATGTTTAATCCCAGGCAAATTTAATAGGAGTGGAATGAAATCTGTTATTAATATAATGAAACGCTAAAAGCTTCTTACTAATCATAGAGTTGGTTTTTCCATTCAGCCTCTGTGGGAAAGTTGCTATTTGAAACTTCTCGGAGTGTTTGAATTGTAATTACTATTGGTGTGTAATTCTGGTCTCATCCCCATTCCTGTGAAAATTAGTAGGATTTTTGCCATTTACTGCAAATACTGGGTTCCGTGTAGTACTGGCAATGCTTTGCAGTGATCCAGCATTGAAGTTGGTAAGAGGCTTTCTTTGGTGCAGATGTACATTGTAACCTACTCCTATGTTTCTCAGTGGGAAATGGAGAGGTTTAGCAACCTGTGGTTCTTTCAGCAACTTATTCTAAAACCCTAAGCAGTGGTGCGTAAGTTTTTATGCTGTAAATAGTGTTTTGTAGTTGTCATCTTTTGAGTTAGTTGGGTCCATGTCTGAATTTTCTTATATTCTGGGACTGTAGCTGTACCTATAGCTGTACCAGCTGTACTGGCCAACAGTGTGACTTGCTCTTGGGAGCTAGTCTGTGAGCCTGCTGGCCTATGAATGAGCTTTGTTCTGCTGCAAGGTAGCCTGCCTAGGCTCTCATTTCTGGCATAATGCACACATACTTCACCAGTAGTGCCATTTGCTGGGGTTGTCATTTATGCTATGCATGTCAAGTGTGCTGTGTGTGGACAGAAAAACATTCAAATATACCTTTCTGTACCCTGGAATCTAGATGTGAGAGGAGTTAACTTGTTATTGTTACCTATTAACCTTATCTTTGCTTATTCTGAAGAAGTGGATGCCTTTATAAGGCAGTCCTTCTTGTTTTCCAACCTGCAGAGCAGTAGTATACAGTGTAAGGCATCTGACAATAAGAAAATAAAAACATCTGTTGTCCTTGCACACTGAACAAGCACTAAACACGTATTGGTTGTGTACATGCTAATAAATCCTTTCCAAGCTGAGAGTACAGTTTGCACTCCAGACGTGGAGTGGGCTACCTTTGAAGATCTGGTTGGTGTTCTGCAGTTAACTATCTTGTCCCGCTTGGAGCAAAAGCCTGGCTGGGTGTGGAGGGGAAGGCAGGCTAGACAGCGGTTTCAGCTCTACCACAGTGGTTATCACAACTGAGGGACGTATTGTGACAGAGGAGAAGCCGAAGTCAGTTGAGATAAACTGAGACAAGCAGTGAAAGAGAATGAATAAAGCTAATGGTGCCTGAAATGGGGGAGGTGGATCTAAAGTCCAGATCGGAAATGTGAATGTAATAAAAGTAATAGCTGAAGTGGAATTATCCTTTTCACCTGTGTTTTAGCAGCTGGTAGCAGGTCAAGATGTACGTGTTAGAGATACAAAACCAGGTAGCTTTAGCAAGCATGCAGTTTCTAGATGAAATGTTTTGAACATGAAAATGACTTGTAAAATCGCAGATTTTTATTATTGAACAGTGGCAGGCTTTCCTCTATGTGCACATTTAGAATGGTTTAAGCTCGTTAAGACAAATTAAGTGGAAGCTTTTTTCTTTTTCTTTCTGACTTTCTGTTGATGACGTTAGAGCCCAGAAAAGACATTGCAAGTGCTGACAAAACACGTTCAGGTTATCAGTCAGGATAGGGTTTTCACAGCAGCTGGTACTGACTTCGTGAAGTAAGTGTGGTTGAAAAGTGATGCCAGGTGTATGGATAGGTTTTTAGGTTTGTTTTGGTGTATTTTTGTTTGGTTTTGTTTTTTGGTAGTAGGTTTCCAATTCTTCAGAAGCAGAACTGGAAAGCTGGGGTCTGTCTTCATCTGTGACATGTAGAAACTGTAACGTCCTGCAGGTGGCGATAACTGATCATGTAGGAAAACTATCTAAATTTACAGAGCAATTTGTGTTCTTCATAGACAGGTCAAGAGACTTTACATTATAAGCTAGGGAATTAGCTTCGCAGTATCATGCTAAACCTTTTTTCCTAAATATCTTCCTCTGTCTTCTTTCAGCACAAGTAACAGTGTAAAAGTAACTTTCTGTTTTGGTCTGATCTCAAATGGAAAATCTACCCTTTTGGAGGTGTCTGTAAGCTTCTGGGCTTACCCCTCTGGAAGGTGGGGTTGGCTTTTTATTTATTTATTTATTTTGTTGGGAGTAATTGCTTGGTTTCAGGAGCTGACTACAGACATGCATTTCAAAATTATTGACAGGAAATGATTTTAATTCTTAAAAGCTGTGAATATTCATAACTTTGGATCTAATCCATTGTTTTCTCTCATCCTGCTTGCTGAATATAGTACAAGAAGTAAAAATAACCTTACTATATATGTGGCTTTTGAAGTAATGATTGTAGTTCCAGGTAGAACATCTTTCTTATCCTTACCTGAACATTTGATAACAGAATATTACTGTTCTATTCAAACTTTTCTTTCCAGAATCCAGTGTTAAGGATGGCTTCCATGTGTGAAGGATCACCCTTCATAGAACAATTCCTAGAGAAGGGATGTGTGTCTCACCAAAGGACAGACGTGAATCTCCTCCAGCAGGCAGCATTTTGTTTCAAATTTGTTTTAGAATGAGTCCTCCAAAGGAGGAAAACTATAACTGTCTCTACAGTCTGTACGTGACTCAAGAATGTGTGAGACCTCCATAAAAACAAATCAGTAATTGGAGAGATGATGCTTTAGATTAGCAAAATCAAAAGTAACAATGAATAATTCTTTTGTCATGTTCCCTTTTTTTCTTTTTTTCTTTTTTTACTATTATTAGTTACCCTTTGGATCAATAAGTGACTTTGGAGAGAGGGAAAATAGAAGGAATCTAGACATGCAAGCTTTATGTACTGTTTGGGGCCTTTCTATCACAAGAAAGGCTAGCAGTGCAGAGATGTTCTTAAGACGATTGTCTGTCTAGGCTTTTGATGGACTTGCATACATAGGAAATAAAAGAACACTGGTGAAAGATGTCTGCTGGCAATTCTCATTTCAAGAAATTGCTTCTGTACATCTGTACTTCTATGTCATTAACTGAAAATACTTTAATTTGCTCTCCTTGAGGACATGGTATGAGGTGTAGAGACTGAAGGAGGACAGGTGATAACTGAAGGAGGAGGGGGATGAAAGTTGTGAGAAAAGAGCCGAGAAGTCAGAGTGCAGTCAGGTTGAAGATGAGATGCTTGAGGAAGACAAGTAATGAGATAAGAGGTCCAGATTAGACAGTCAGATGCATTCCAGAGGCAGCCACTGTGGTTGTAAAGACTGAGGTGGCAAAAATCTTAAGTTTAATGGCTAATAATGTGACTTTGGAGCCCATGATGAATTAATTGAAGGTGGAGATGAGGGGATATAACACCAGACAACTACGCAGTACAAATAGTTGTGAGGGAGAAGCATGGCATCAGAATATGCAGGAGTTTCATTTAATAGCTGCTAGTTTTGCTGTTTTCATGGGCAGTCTTAGAGGGACTGCTACCCTTGGTGTTGCACGTGGTGTAAGACCTCAGTCCCTATTTCCATGTCACTTTTTGTGTGCAGTGGTCTCTCCTCAGCATGTCCCTTCATTTGCACGAGGTTTTTTATGCTCTAACAGCAGGGTTTATTTGTAGCTTCTTGCCAAGCAATGTGGATACATGCAGGAGCAGGCCCCAGAGCTTTTGAGTTTGCCCAAAAGGATGTGGTCTTCTGCTTGTGATAACTTCAAACACTTCCTACTCTGGTATCAAGTAAGTGTTCAGCAGTTTTTCCTTTATCAGGAGATAGAAAAGCTGGTAGGGCATCTGCAAAATCTGAGCGCCTTTTAGTCAGTCTCTTCCATTCCTGTTCTTGCACTTGAGCTACGCAAAACAATTACTTTAAATGCTTTGTGTGTGTGTGGAAAAATGTATGCGTTTGATGTATTTATTCCTGAAGTGGTTACAGGGATAAACATGCTCAGATCCATCCAACTGGAATCCTACAGATCATATAAATATTGATGCTGCTGTTGATTGTGTTCTGCATGTATATTGAAGAACATCCCTCCTCACTGAAATCTGTTAGTGTTCCAGTTAACAGGGGGATTTTGCTGTCTGCCCCCTGCATGCAATTGTTGGTTAGACAGCGTCTAAGCGAAGACCTTTGGCCCAGAGTGTCACTGTTGTCATGGCTGCTAAGCCTGTTCCCTACGCAATTAGGCCCTGTGAAGAGAAGAGCCTTGGTTGTCATCGTGTGGCTTTGGTCAGATGATCAGCCGTGCTCATTCTTGAGAGGGGGCACATTAGTAAGAAATGATGCTACTTCACTGAACGTGAATTACTGTTTGTTCCTTGAGCAGTAAAAATTCGTCAGAAACAGAGGCCAAAGGCTAAGCACTGACCATACAACAGGAGGTCAAAGGAAGCGTTCAGGGAGTTTCGGGACAGATGAATGACAAATGTGGTTGAGGACAGAGGTCTGAACACGCTGATATTATATTTGAAGCTTTAGTTTGTGACAAGCAACTGAGCCTTACGGTGCATTCCACAGGTTGTGCTTAATAATGTAGGTGACAAATTCCATGCTGGGTTTCTCTGTGTAATTCTACTAAGTGTAATGAAGCTGATGGAGTCAGTCCACGGTATATGAATTAATTAATCCTGCGTGAGTTTTTAAGGATAAGCACTTTTTCATGCGTGTAAAAGGCAAGTGTTACAAGCGTTCTGACTGTGCTGAAGTAAGTGATGCATCCCAAGACAAATTTGACGGTCATCTTTACTGTTTCTGGTGGACCACAATGATTCACATGTACCTGAAAGTAAATGCTTTACAGGCCTTCTGTATGTATCAATTAATTGCCCGTCTTTTGCCTTTCAGGTGATGCTACAGTGACCATTACTCACCGATACACGCCAAAAGAGCAGCTCAAGATCCATACTCAACTTGCTGACATTGTCATAGTAGCTGCAGGTAATACTAGTTGTTAGTACTCTCATCACAATGTTTACAACGTAAAAAGAAAAGCTTGGTGTCTGTTGATAGCACTACTAGCTATGTCACCTGTTTTACCAAATATTTGGTGCTCATGCTTGCTGAGGGTGTTGCAGTACGTAGGATTTCTTGTAAGAAAGGCAAGTGATCTGGCTCTTTGTTCTTGCCCTTCACATTTGCAGACTCATAAACTGTTTCTCATCACATGTGACACCTTTCCCTTAGGGAGACTTCAGAGTGAACTCAAGACTGGGAACCAGTTAGTGCATAGTTTATACAGGTATAATTATGTAAATTAAAACATTCTCTGTACAGTGCAAAAACCGTGAGTCATCTAACTTTTGACAGGAGGGTTTCTTTAAATCAGCTGGAGGCTGCATTCACGAAACAATGGTATCTTTTTCTTGCTGTTGGAATTAAGGACAGCCTTGGCAAATTAAATGGTAGTTTTGGTAACATATGCATGTTATTCATGGCTGATTTTTTTTGTTGGTATGTTGACAATTATCATGTCAAGAGGAAACGAATGGTAATTGCCAAAAGGAAGGGCTCTGAAAGATCCGTGTCTATGTTCTTAAAGCAATGTAGAATGAAATACTTTCAGTTTGACTTGTCTAGAAGAAAGAAACAAGTAGCAGTGCTTCTGAGCTTTTTTTTATTGTTTGTTTTTACTTGATTGGTATTTATTAATTGAAATATAAATTAATCAGGGAAAAAAACAAACAGCCTCTGGTCAAATTCTGTGTCCCCTTGGAGTTCATGACATCTTCCTTCTCTGATACTGCTTTGGAGGACCACAAACAGATTCTGTCTTTGTCTTTTTCTCCTCCCTTCCTCTGTCTTCACCATTCTCAAGACCAAGTCCTGGGAAGTTATTTTCCAGATTTGGACAGATAGGTACATGTCCAAAGCTCATCACTTCCTGTTGAAGCAAGATGTCCTTTTTTCAGAGCTTAATTGCGCTACCTCTTTCTCATGCCAGGTCAGGAACAAGAAACAGCTCAGTTCTCCCACATGGGATTACTCAACTGTGGGTCAGACCAGAATTCTCACACGGAATGAAAAATAATGATGTGTCTGCTAATTGGAAATAAACTAGTAATATCAACATATACTGCTTCTGATTTAATCATAGTTGAAGGTTTTTTTGTCTGCTGAATGCTTTGTCATCAGTTACGCTTGTAGTGAAACATTTCAGTAGCAATTCAGCTGTGTTTGTTCACATTATTTTTCCTCATGTCATTTGTAAGAAGAGCATGATACAACACTTGTTACACAACATGAGATATGCTTTGAATGATGAAAAAACCTAGGGCTAGATTGTGCAAACAGCATGCAGCCCTGCCCCAGAGAGAACTCTGGGGAGGATGACACCTTGGAAGGATGTCCCTCCATGTTCCCCTTCTTGAGAACTGTGTGCATTGGGCCTTTGGGATGGTGCTGGGCTTAACCCTCGAAACATGTGACCAATTTAGTTAGCAGTGCAAGAAAGGAAGCATTTACAGTGTCACAGACCACCATGCAAGATGTGCGAAGGGAAGAAAGCTTTCTGTGAGTCGGTTTCACCCTAATAGTTAACTAAACTCCACCATAACTGCCTTCTCTCTCCCAGACGAGGGAAGACAATGTGATGAAAAAGGGCTCAAGGGTTGAGATAAGGACAAAAAACTGCTCTGCCATGGTACACCATGCAGGGGAACTGCTGAGGAACTTGTGTTCCACTTCATCCTCACTTTCTTCACTGACCACAGTGCCTGCAATCTCATTTCTTACATCTTTTCTCAATCCCCTTTCCCAGCTGCTGTTGTGCAGCCATTTGTTTCCTTTCTTGCCTGCGTTCTCATAGAAGTCCAACCAGTGTTGCTCATTGGCATAGCTCTGCCCAGCATCGGCTCCCTTCTCTCCCTTGTAGAGTCTGCTGGAACTGGCTTTTAGCTAACTTGGGGCAACTTCTGAACTCCTCACCGAGGCTGCTCTTTCAGCCCTGCTGCTACCAAACTCTTGCCATGTAAATCCAATACACTGTGTAAAAGAGCAAGATTTCTGTTCTCCTCTTCCCATATAATGCTCTAAGAGCCACCTGCCCTCTGCCTCCCCTTTTGGTGACTTGTGACACTAAGCGTGTTCATTCTGTTATGGTGCTCTGTCTCTGAGGAGTTTCCTGTTCACTTGTGTTCATGGTTCTCAAACAGTTCACACCAGGTGCTTCTGTCTTTACTCTGGAGTTTGGGAATGCCCATCTTCAGAGGCTGCTTCTTGTTGGCTCCCATCCTTGGTACCCTGGTTGTCCAGCTTTCTGTGATGGTAAATATTGATGCAATTTATTCCTTCTCTCTCGTCCCCTCCCAACTCATTGCATCATGAGGCATTCCCTTAATTCTCATTTTCATTCCCTCCCTGAAATCTTCGTCTCTGCTTCCAGCTGGAGCTTTCTCAACTCTGTGCCACACACCTTTTGCCTTTCTAGCCAAAGTGTAGTATTTCCTCCCAAGCACACCTGGCACTTTGCATCCCACTACGGACTTCATAAGCCATTGTCCCTGCCTATGCAGACATCCTATGGTGTCTGCTCCTGTTGCTATCACACCAGTCCCATAATGACAGACTAAGTAAACCTTTAGTTATGGTGCTCATGCAGCTGTTGCAGTGTTTCCAGGGCAGTGATGGAGGCAGTAGGCAGTCTTTGTCTCCTGTAATCTGCTGCTGCTGCTCTCTGGGCTTTCCAGTCTGCCTTGGGAGAGACAACTCACCTGCCTGTTACCTTCGGAGAGAAGGTGAAGAGAAGGAACCGAGGTGCCAAATGCCAGATGAAATTCTTCTGGGCAAACTTGCGCTGTCCCTCAGGACATGATCTGTGGTCCTCCTGCATGGGAATTGCTGATTTGCCAGGGTGCTTTATTCAGCCAGTCGCTGGTTAACTTCCTCAGGATTTAGCTACCTTACAGTCCTTATACCTAAACTGGGATTAGGGAGGAGTTTATTTTTTTTGTTGAAAGCATGATTCACTGTTTTTGACAAAAATTAGTAAAGAAAGATTTTCCCACATTCTTCAATCACTGCATTTTAGGAATAGCTGCTCTAACGCTTATCTCTCCCTACTTGGTATGTAAAGTAGGCTTAAGTAAATAGATCTGCTCATTTGGTTTGGGGGTTAGTTTATTTGTTGCTATTAAGTATTTGGCCTATTATCAAACCATTTTACAAAGGGTGTAACTGTGCAACTTCCGTTAATGTGCTTCCATCCCTATCACACACAGATCATTAACCCCCATAAGACGAAGGCATTATCCAATTACCAGCCAGCTTGCGATTGATTGCATAAGAGCGATGAAGTAGATGCAGCCAGATCTTATCAACAGCATAGGAAAGAATTTGAGGTCTTGGCTTGCTCAACATTAAAAGCAGAGTTTCAAGCTTGCGTCCTATGGGGGAGTGAGAAAGGAAAGGAAGGTTCTTGTGTTGCTTGTAGCCAAATGACTTGCTGGCAGACGTCCAGCACTTCAAATGAATCCACAGCCCTTGTCTGCCAGCAGTTGCCTCCAATAACATCGTGCTCCCAAAAAACATGGATGTGCTTTCTTCTTCTTTTCTTTTTTTTTTTTTCTCTCCTGAGAGAAGGCTGATTTCAAGGGGAGGGCAGCAGAGGGAATTTAGATTCCCCCTTTGCAGATACTACTACCAAGGTAGCCGTTCTTCAAAGAACGTAAAACTGAAGGAATAACTGAAGAAGCAGGGTAAAAGTTTAACTTATTTGAAATTTGCAATTTCCTTTCATTCCAAGCTAGAGGATGTGTAGCAGGAAAGAAATTTTGGAGGTCATTTAAAGCAAATGCACAAAAAAGATTGCAGCTGTTGCCTTTAAGGTGTGATAGGCTAATGTAATGCAGATGATGGCTGATGACTTTGTAGTCTTGACTCTCTGATAGCGTGTACTGACTTAGCACTAGATAGCACTAGACGTAGGTCTCAGATAGTAATTTGCCTTAGCATTTGAAGAGGTGGTTCATTTGTTCTGAGTCTGTCCAGGAATTAATTTTCAGATGTCTGGTCACACATGATGCTGCTGTTGGTAAGCAGTGCTCGTGTTTCTGTTCTAGGGCAGCCTTAAAATTGCTGTTCATTAAGAGAGCTCCTCCTGAACTCCTGGTACTTGAAAGAAAGGTCTTTTGTGTGCATCCAGTGGAGCTGTTGGTATGCTAGAAAAGCATTACCTATTACTTGAGAACACTTGGGAAGTTCAGTGACATTCATCTTGAAGTAAATGTGTAGTGCTGTCTGCTGTTTGCAATCTGTTGTGGCAGTTCTTTGTGAAATGGAAGACGCTTCCAGTTTGGGAGTGCTGCTGTAGAAAACAGTGTTTTGCTATCCCTTCAGTAGGACCCAGCTCAGATCCTGTGGGCAATTAAGTTGTCATTGTTGTGCTTCTCTTGTCCTAGCACCTAAATAATTGTTTTGGTGTTGCTTGCAATGTATACAGATAGATGAACTGTGTTGACTGGGAACATATGCTGTTGCCTCAAGTTTTTTGTCCAGAACTTTAAGTGACCTTTTAGCGTTTATATGTGCTGGCTATCAAACATCTTTGTAATGAATATCAACATATTTGGAATTTAAATGCATTGAGAAAATGAGTTGTATGTGGAAGTTCTGCGGAGGTTTGTCACAGTACCCTGCTAGCTAGGGTTTCTTTACAATAGAAGTGTCAAACCCCAGGAAATTACCCAGATGTAGCTCACCTGGAGCTGATGAAGGTATGTGATGTTGAGGTCCGGCATCTTTGGTCAAGCAGGGAAGTCTGTTCCAAGTGGCAGAATTGCAAATCGTAGAAAAGTAGGGCAAGGAAGTTTTTTGAAAGCCCCTGCCTTAACTTCTGGTGCACTATGATGGATATTTGATATACCTGTTCAATCTGCTTTTAACATTTCCTGTGATAGAGACATGGTTCTCTTCTTGGGCTACTTGCTCCCCCGTTCCTCTGTTCTTATGGTTTAAAAATTCTGGACAGTGCAGCAAAGAACAATTTTTTTTTTTTTTTTTTTTTTTGCATAACATCGGTTGTGGTTGTTTGTGGGGATGGGAAGCCTAGTGCCAAAAAGCTTTTTTGTGTTTTTTGAAGGCTGCCATGAAATCAGGCAAGTTCATTCGGGGCAGTGTTTCCTCATAACCTTCATTGTTCTTGTTGGTGCTCATAGAGATGGACAGACAGATCAGAGAAAGCTGGCATCCACAGCAGGAATATGGTGTCCCAGCTGATGTTGTCTGTTGAAGAGATCAGGAGTTTTGCGTGTCTTGCAGTAGTGTGACTGTCTGTTCAGGTTCAGTTGATCTAATTCCAAATTTTTTTTGTTGAAAAGTGACCACCTAACCAGTTGCTGACTGCCTTGCCTTTGCAAGGGGTAATCATTCGTATGTAAAGGAATGGTATCTTGCCTTTCTTGCTGTTGAATGTCAGCTGTTTTTTGGTGCTTTTCTCCTTTTTGCCAGCGGTGTTTGAAATCTAAGCTAATCCGTTTCAAGTTCTTTCCAGCTTTGGGTCATTTGCATTTTGTGTCACTACTAAATAGTAGGTGTTCTCTTCTGTCACGTTAGTGCCATTATAAATGAACACCTGGCCCTTGTAGAACTCTTTCCACACAAACTTAGGTTTTCATCAAGAACCACCAGAGCCTGTTGTTACCTACCAGTTATACCTGAGTACAATTACCCGGCCAGTATTCTATCCAGTATGCTTTTCTTTTCTCACTCAGGAGGTCAGGTAGAAGAAGTTCTATTTGAAAGGCAGTTGCTTTTCTCTTGCAGACTGATCTGACACTTATGGGTAAATTGAGTTGGCCCCTTTTGTTTGTTTGTTTCTGTTGTTTACCTCATTCATATATTGGAGTAATGAAAAATAAGCTGGTGACATAGATCAGATTCTCTCACCGTGCTTTTTTTTTTTTAATTTTTTTACAATAACATTTTGTGTAGCTTGTATTTAGTATTTTATTAACTGCCTGAAAAGCATTGCATCTAAGGAGTACGTGACCGGTCAGAGAAGGCAAGAAGAGTAGCATGAATCGAATACAGATGCTAAAAAAAAGCCAAGACAAAAGAAAACATTGCCAAGATAACATACATAGTTTGCTTCAGAGGTTCCTGACATTTCTGGACTGGTGGAATTCCAACAACCCTAAACATTTCTTGTAGCTCATGCAACACCTTTATCATCCAGCTTTTTTTTCTTTGGAAAAGTTATGAAGGTGACTTGCCACCACAAACCGGCAAGCACATAGTTCACTGGGATCATGTTGACTACATTTGTGACCACAGGCTTATCTGAAAATATTCGCTCGGAATAAACAGCTGTCAAGCTTTTTGTCTAAAAGTTACAGGCTGTGTGAAGCCAATTGTGTTCTCTGTGTGATGTGTCAAGAAAAGTTTAAGTGAAAGATTTCTTTTTATTTATATTTTTTGGTGTAAGTATACATAACATGTGCATACACACATTACTATAACTTGGAATTGATGACCTAAGACTATCTGGCTGTGTTAATCAAATACCTTGATGATTCCAGGTATCCCGAAGTTGATTACAACCGATATGGTCAAAGAAGGTGCAGCTGTGATAGATGTAGGCATCAATCATATCCATGATCCTCTTACAGGAAAGACCAAATTAGTTGGGGATGTGGACTTTGAAGGTCAGTGAAACACTAATATTTTTATCCAATAGGTTCACATAAAGTTGGTGGGATTCTTTGATGATGAATACTTTGAATAGCTCATGTCCCAGATAAGACAACACTTGAAGGAGTGTGTGTTTGTTTTCTTAAATAAGAAACAAGCAATTTGTTCATGTACCTACTCTTAAGAAATGATATGTTGTTTAACAGCAAGCGTTACTTCTAATTACATATACGAGCAGCCTTTAAGAGATGCAGATGAGTTCTTATGGATGTTTGGTGGCAGCAGTTTTAGCGAGATGCTTGTCTCCAGGCTTCTTTATCCTTTGAGAATCTTTAAAGCGTCTCAGAAGTATGCATGCATGCTCACACACAAACCCTGCACAAAAACAACCCGCAGTTTCTGCCGTTTCACAAGTGTAAGGTTTCCCACTGATCGTAGCAAATACTATGATACTACAATTTCTCAAGCCTCTTTTCACACTTAGACTTAATTTTTTGAAAACGTTAACCTCTCCTTCAGAAGTACCGTTTATACTAAAGTTTAAGGTGGGTTCATCTTCGGCTCTTTAAAATCTTGGTCCAGGCAAGCCTAACTGAGATAATATGTGATGTTACATATTGATCTTTTTATGTTTAATGTGTTGCAGAGCAAGTTCACAGTGTAATTGGATTAAATATCTCTGCTCTGGAGAAGCTCCAGACTGGAATAGCAGGATTGTTGCAGTCGAAAATTAAAGCTTATTGGCAGAGTTGTGTGGGAAGCTTAGACAGCATTTACCCACATTATTAATGGTTCTCAACAGTTCCTTATTTTGATAAGTATGAAAATCACCCACAGGGTTTTTTTCATAGTTATTAACATCTTGGCTGGCATAATGTCTCAAAGCTTAATTATATTCAGAATGTTTCTAGCCCACTGTATGTATTTCAAATTACATCACTTGCTTAGTTCCTGCGTATTTTACTCATCACACATGATATCTGTCTGCTAAAATCAATGAAATTAACCGCACGGGTGTAGCTAAGTCATTGTTTCAGCATGCATTTGGGAATTTATAGCTGGATGTATAAAATAGTTCTGTTAGAAATATTTTTCTAGAGTGCACCTTGAAAAATTTTTTGAGTTGTTACCCTGCTTTTGCCATCACAACTAAAAGGTTGTTTTCCGTATACAGAAATAAACTAAAATGAAGTAGAGAGGAGTTCCAGGGTTTTTTTCCTGCTTGTTTGTTTTAGCATGTTTGAAAAACAATATGACTTTCAGAAACTTGACAGCGTGTCCTTTTTGTTTGTTTTCTTTAAATGTATGACCTTCTGAATGTAATGAGTCTAGATTCAATGGCCATGCCATGATTCAGAGTTTCAGCAATGCACTGTATCTGTCTCGTCATGTCTGCTGTGGGTTGCTCTCAGGATTTTACCTGGGGGGAGGGAAGATCCAAAAAAAGAGGGAGGAACTTCAACGTGGATTATGCCACTGCAGCTCCAAGTAGCATTTCACTGTGCATTGCCAAAGGGAAATTGTTGTTGGTTCATTAGTATCGGTGAAAGTTTCACTAAATCTCTAACAACAAAAAAAACTATCCCTGTGTATACAGTTCAAAATACCAAAGAGTAAGTCACCCTTGCCAAGCACTGATCTGGCAGTTAGGAAATGCAACAAGCTAGTGTATTCATGTACTAAATCATTTTATCCTTTCCCTCCTGTTGATCACTTGACTGAACTTATATTTAAGCTTAAGTGAAAATGATTTTTGCAGTTTAAGGCCAAGCACACGAGCTGGTATGATGTATGCCACCTGTTTGACATAAAGTAGCCCACCAGTGTCTATTCTCTCATCATCCCCTTCCTCAAGCAGAAAGAGGTTTGGGGTAGGAGTGGGGGTTTGGTGGTATGAAAAAGATTTAACTGGCAAGTCAGGGATTAAACTTGATTTATAAGAAATGGTTGAGGGTGGCGGACTTAACCAGGCCATCGGACTAAAAACCCCTGGTAGAGGAAATAAACTTGATGAGGTGGATGGAAACTGCTTTTATTCCTTTGTAATGTCTTAGCAATGCTTGGATGCTGTCTTCTAATCTAGGGAGCAGGTCTGAAACAGGAGTTGATCTCTAACAAGAAGGGGATGACACTTGAAGTAACTGTATTTTTTAATGAACTGCATTCATAAATTCAGTATAAGAAGTACCTGAAGGAAAAAAAAAAAAGCTTACCACAGGCCAAGAGAGTTTGATAGCCGTTGAAAATGAGTTTTGCGGTTCTGAAATATGTTCTAAAATCTGCAAGTGTTAAAGTCATGTCCACTCGGGCTGTAGGCAGCTTGAGCTGCATGCAGTCACCTGCAACCGGAGACCTTGCTGGTGACAGCACTTCCCACGGTGGCCTGAGGACTGACTGCTGTGTGTGTGTGTGTACACCCTCTGAAGCCAAGGGACACGCTCTGGCTGTCCTTTAAACTCCACTACATCAGAAGAAACGACAAGATGGTTTAGTCTGCTGAAAGCAATTTAACAGTCACCTAAATATCACGTTTACAGCTGCTCGGGTGGCTGGCTTGGTGGTAGTGGCATCCGGACCCTTTGCACTTTCCAGGCTTACCTGTTCATTCTGGGCAAAAATCCCAGGCTGTGTTTTGGGATGTCTTTAAATAAGGCTTGTGATTTTCCCCTCAAGATCCTCTTTATTTTTGTGCTCCAAGTTGTTCACATTAAAAAGATTTTATTTTTTCCAGAACACTTCCATGTGCAGTTCTAAGATAGCTAGAAGATCAGGAAAGAAAACACTGTGCACTTAGGTGGAGGTCACCCATGCAGCTCCAAGGTACCCAGCTCCATGTTGCTGGGATGTTTGAGACTGCATGGGCATCTCTCCACGAGTCACCAGCACAGCATGTTCAGTGTGCTCCTATTTATGTGAAGAACTTGCCAAAATATTTGGACCAGGGAGGGGTCGCCTTGGCACTTCCGTGAGCCACCACGAGGGAGGATGGGAAGCGGTGTCATCCTTAGATCATCGCAGCGCCACTTGAGTTACTTTCAAGCAGTGAATTTCAGTCACAGAAAGGGGCACATGTTTCTGTGGACAGGATAATGCTCGTGTGGGTGTAGCTGGCCCAATTTTTTAGGGCTTTTGTTGCCACAGCATTAAAGCTAAAGGGAGAGGAGGGCTGTGAGGGCCAGGAACAAGAAATAAAGCAGCAGCTTACCCAGAGCATTTAACTGAAACAGCTCTTCTGGGTGGAGCACCGTTTCCAGGTGTGACTGGTAGAGCAGGGTGGCAGCACACCAATGTAGGAGCTAACCTTTGTTACACAGGAGCCTCAAAGAGCTGCTCACCTCCCTGCCCTGCTACCTGTCCGGGGCTGGTAGCAGACCTTCCAGGCGATAGTGGCTATTTTCCAAAAGCACAGCATTCAGAGCTGCTTCCTGAGCTGGGCCCCAAAAAGCAGCTGCAAGGCTTCCCTCGGTTTGCTGTCATCACCCCCAGGTAGCTCCTGCCCGAGTGACCTTTTCCAAGGCTCCCGGTGCCCTGGCATTGGAGGTTTGTCACAGAACCAGGAAGGAGGTTTGGTACACGAATTGCCACTGCAGCTTTTCCAGCTCATTAAAGGTGGTGTTAGTCCTGAATTGTGCTGTTCGTGGGGTACACAAGTCTTTGTGGTGTTGGGCAAAACATGTCAAAAATGATCACTAACAGTATCTGAAAATGAACTGGGACAGGCCTGTGAGGCTGAAGTGTACAGAAAGGTAGTGTAGTTTCTTTAAAAAGCAAAACAGCTTTTGCTGGCTACATTTCTGTGTGATTCTTCCCATATTTTTGACAAGCAGCTGCTAATACTCAGTTTTTGAGTCTTTATTGTGTACCTATGAAGACAACTTTTTATTTAAGAAAGCTTTCTAAGCAATATGTTGGAACATCAGTGGAGGGGTTTATAACTGAGAATTGTTCTGTAATGCCTAGGCAATATAACACATTTTGGACGAGAGGTGCCCAACCAGGAGCAGGGAGAGGTTTCTGGTACTGAACAGCAGAGAAGGGGTATCTTGACAAACCAGCAGTACAGTGACCAGTGGTGGGCATGTATTATAAATCTGCTTTCAAGGAGGGATGATCAGGCACAGTGACCACAGGAAAACGAGGGAAGGGATATGTTGAATATTGTTGAGGAGGAGAATGGAGCAGGCTCCTGTAGCACTGCCAGGTGGAGCAAGCACATCAGTTCAATAAAAACCTGGGAAATGGATCCTGTCCTGATGAGCTACAGGACTCACTGCTACCAAGCCATCGGGCGAGGTGACAAGTTTCTGAGATTTGTTCAGGTAGAGGAAAGATTTACATTTGAAGCCAGTTCCTTGGTGGAAGTGGGGGCTCTGCAGTTGTCTCAGGTAGGGTTTGTGACAGCAGTCACTTCGATGGTTGTTTGCTGCCGCTCTGCGTTCGCTGTGCTACCTTCCAGGCTGTAGGCTTCTTCACCGACTGTTGAATCCTTTCCAACATATCTGTGCCGCTTATCCAAACAGCGGTCATGAAAACAGAATGTGGATGTTCCAGCTGCTTTTGCTACTGCTTTTTTTCCGGTTCATTTTGAAGAAGTGACATTCTTTCTGCAGGTAATACAAGTCCCAGTACTACGAGTCTAGTCTTCATAATCCAGTCACCACGTTGCTCCTTGATAAAAACCAGGGGTAGCATTGCCTGCTGTTATGCTTTGCTAATACAAGAAACCACGTTATTTTGCAAATTCTGGAATCTTAATTCCTTCCATTTCAAAATAGTGGCATGTTGCCTGTTTTCATAGTTGGGTAGGCTACTAGTTGCAGTGGGTGGATGCTTCTAAGGAGGGTTGTGGGCAGAACGTTTTGCTCGATGGGAATGTTAGCACTGGGTTGTGACTGCCAGAAGGCCAGACAGAGCAATCACTGACTGCTGGCAGTAACCTTTTGGATAGAAGAGTTTGGGTACTCCCTCACAGAGGAGTCTGCATGTCATGCAGGGGTCTAAGGAAGTCATCATTAGCATCTTGAATTTCTGCTGCCACTGCTTATTATCCTGGGGCTATTGCAATATTCCATCCACCTGTCTCTGCTAATAAGCTGAATTTGAAAGTAGCCATGCAGCATTATTTTCTGCTGGAGATCATTAGCAGATAATATCAAAAAGAAGGAATTGTGAGAAATGGGGGGTGTATTAGCTGAATGGTATCCCATGGTGCACGGTGAATAATCCCAAAATGTGTGTAGAGCAGAGCATGGGGTATCTACTGTCAGTGCTGGGCACGTGAGTTACACTTGTGCAGTGCTGCAGGGATGCAGTGATCCCAGGGAAGCTTTACAGGGACTAATAAAGCTGTGTGGAAACAATGCTTAGGCAGGAATTATTCTGCATCACTTAATGCAGATGCACAAGACCCAGAATTGCATTCAGGTTGAGACTTGCCCTTGGTTTGTGTGATTAACCCTATTAGGTGTCTGATGTTCTTAGCTTTAAAGGGACGTAGGAATGAAGGGCTGTTTCCAAAGCAGTGGATCCTGTTTTTCAAGGAAATAATCTACATTTCATTTCTTCTGAAGAATCAAAGGAAGATTTTCAGATTCTAAAGAAGCTGCAAAATAGCAGCTCCTCCCCCATAGGCACCTAATTTGTATACCGACATTTTCAAAATGGCCAGAGAAACGCCTGGGAGAACTGCACGCATCTCCAGAAAGCCAAGGTAAAGCTAGGGACAAGGTGCTGCTGTTGCTGAGAAGCAGAAACAAGACCTTCTGAAGGAAGCAACAGTGCAGCACCTGATGTGCTGACATGACAGTGGTCACACTAAAAGTGCTATTTTAGGACCATCTGGCCAACTACACTTCGCAAGGAAAGGACCAGGTTATTTTCCCCCCTTTGATCACTGGCATTCGTCTTGGAGAATTGCATTCACCAGATGAATGTTAACCCGTAGAAGTGGAAATTTATCAGATGTTAGGTCTGTAACTTAGACACCTGTTCATTTAAAAATCTGGGTTAGCTTTTGTGAATAAGATATCCAGGTGTTTGTATTCTAGCTGATATAAAATAAGGCTTCTGCCAGGCTGACCCACAGCTATTTCCATAATGACAGAGTATGGTAGAGAAATTCCCCAACAACTTGTGAAAACAGAATACTCTGTGTTTACTCCTGAGCACAGTTACTAGCACTAGAGGCGATGGATGTTGTCCATGATGTTCATTAGAAGGCTTGCTTTCAGTAAGGCACGGTTGAGCTCTGGACTGCACCTCCGTGTAAGTAAGATAGGAGTGTTCTGAATAACACCACAAAGAGAAACGTGTAACATTGCCATGGAAATGGGCTCATTTCAATGTAAAATGTCTAAAACATTTTCTATGTTAATTGTTACGGTGTTCACTTCAGATGTGGGTACATTTCAATAATTATGACATTGACTTGGGAATTTGCAGTAACAGTGTTAACCATAAACACCCATCTCAAACAGTAGGCAGCTCAAAATAGTATAACTAATAAGACAAATTATTTGTGTTTGAAAATACTAAGAATAACTGGAAAAAAAAAACCACCAACAACTCACATTGCAATTTGTTTAGCTTTCCAACTTTTTAATAGTATATCTGGTGGTACCAATCAGCAGAGTAATTAAAACCTTCTCAGCTGTAATTAGCAGCTCTCCTCAGCGAGGCTTAATCTGCTCTTCAGTTCAGTGAGATATTTGCCGCTAACTTCTGTGAATCCAGTTGTTAGGGCCCTGTGTTGAGAAGTTCAGATGGTGTTTTTCATTCCCTTTAACGTCCCTGAAAGTCTTAATAAACGTTTTGCTCAAGAAGATAATATCCAGTTCTTCAAATTCTTTTTTCTAAGAGCTTTTTATCCAGAACAACGAAGCACCGCGTACTTTGGAGAGAAGTACAGTTAAAGCAGAGGCAAGATACACTGCTTGTTCCAAAATCAAGCTGCCAAATTTTCCATCTATTGATTGCTTCTCAGGGTTAGGTATAGATTCTGCTACCCAGTGGGTTCAGTGGATATCACAGAACCATTAAGGTTGGAGAAGCCCTCCAAGAAGATCATCTGGTCCAACCATCCCTCTACCACCAGTGTCACCCACTAATCCATGTCTCTCAGCACCACGTCCAACTTCTCCTTAAGCACCCACAGGGACAGTGATGCCACCACCTCCTTGGAGGGCCCATTCCAACGCCCGACCACTCTTTCTAAAAAGAAATGTCTCCTCATCTCCAACATGAAATGGCTGTAGCTTCGGGGTTGCTCTTGCTTGGTGTTTTCTGTGTATGTGTGTGCACCCTGTCAAAAACGATGCTTTTCAAATAGTCAGATTCAACACAGACTGCATCTATGTGGCAAGCTTGCTGCTTCTTTCCGCACTTCATTTCAGACACGTGGTGACAGCAGGGAGAATGTGACTTTCCAGGAAATTGTTTCTAAGCAAGGGCTAGGGTTCACAATGGCATTTGGAAAAAAAACTTCATAGTACTCAGTAATATGCCATTTGGACTAACCATTTTTAGCAAATAACTGCTCATTAGGGTTTGTCATGCAATGAATTCCCAGCCAGGTGCACAGAATTCCTTTACAAGTAACCTGAAATTTCAGTTGATTATGTCTTGCACAGTAAATACATCAGGACTTTTTGCTACATGATATTAATTCCTCATGCAAAGAGTTGAACTTGATGGGTATTACCTTAAATGCTTTAAAAAAAATACAGGCATACTGATCTCCTAGCATGAGTGCTTGAGATATATGCTAACTTTGGCTAGTCTGATATGTTATGTGGTTGGAGCTAATTCATTTTTGTCTTTGAGACAAATAAAATCAGTGCCTCCACTTCAGTATAGGCACCCTAGTAACACTGTTTGGTGGTGGTGCTTTTTTAAAACAAATAAATAAATAAAATTTTAAACAAAACTTCTCTGAGGGAGCTGAGTATTTATGGCTGCCATTGCAGTGGGAATTTTGCCACTGCCATCTGTTTTTCCTCATGCACAGTTGTATTTATTGCTCTTTATCCATCTTAGGAAGGAAAAACCAAATCAGCCAGGAAACTGTTCTCTCCCTCTACATTTTTCTGAAGCTCTTTGTTATGATGGTACAATGTCTTTGTTAGAAGCTGCAAACTGCAGTGAGGAAAAGAGGCTAAAGAAGCGGCAACTTGCTTGTGCTTCGCTGTCAGTTTTGGTAGTGTCCTGCTCTTCTTGCAGCTCCTCAGGAATAGGTTTGCTTTGGGCCTTCAGAAGGAGATCTTTGGAGTATTGAAGGTGGCATCAAGGTCTGCAGGTGCAGAGCCGTCTTCCCGGGGTGGTCCTGTCCAGGTAGCACCGAGGTTTGGTAGGAGTGTTCTCCCTTGAGGAAAGGGCAGCCTTATGCAGGTAGATTGGCTTAAGCAGATTGTGAAGCTATGCCCTGCAAATAGCCCCTGGATAGTAATACTCAAATCAACAGCACTACCTCACAGCTCTGACTGTATCCCAAGACTACCATGGTTGTAACAAGATTTCTGCCTTTTCATTTTCCTGTGTTCTCCAGTCCTGTCCCAAGTTATGGGCCTTTGTGTTTGATATCAGTTAGGCGTGTGTGGACAAATGAAGGAGAAAAACGTTTTTGGACACGTTCTTAGTCAATACCTTTTCTTTTTTTTTCTCTCTCTCTTTTCTCTTAGAAGTAAAGAAGAAAGCTGGCTTTATCACTCCAGTGCCAGGAGGGGTGGGACCTATGACTGTTGCAATGCTTCTGAAGAACACCCTCATAGTTGCTAAAAAGCTCCTTTACTAGAGCAAGCAGGCTGTCTTGGAAGAAGAATCCAAGTTGTTCTATTTATTGACATACAAAACCTTTATTTTTTACTACAAAGATATTTATTTCTACGTTGTATTTATTTTTTCATGTAAACTCTATTGAAGGTGATGGTTTACAAAATGTTAAGATGCTTTGTGTTACCTCCAACTGACTTGTGAGCAAAACTGAATTGGAGAATGCGACCTGTGCTGATGTGTTGGTGGTGGTCAACTGTGTGTGTGAAAATGAAGAACAAAGCTTGAATTACAAATATGCCTGTTTATTTTGAGATGGGGTGCTATTGTCGAGTTTATTTAAATACTTGGGACCCTCAATCTTGTTTAAAATGTGCAAAAACTGGATTTCAGCTTGCTAGATACCTTTTGGGTTGGGTTCTGATGTCATGGAGCACTCCATGTGTAGTTTAAAGTCTTGAATATTATATTTTTGGGTAAACATTTAGATAGCATCAATCTTAAATCTGAAAGGAATGAAAGACTGGAATTTGTTTCACCTGTCAGTCAGTATTGCTGGCAATTAATGCAAATGCTCAGTATGCATTTTAAAACAGTTGTGTACTTAAACATTGGCTAAACTCTCCTCTTAAATGTATTCAAGAGGACTGCATGAATAGGCACCTAGAATTGAGGCCAGAATTGTTTTCTTGCCATGTCTGGATTTGTTTGACTATGTTTTCACACACGGTACCTACAAAAAAAAAAAAAAAAAAAAAAAAAAGCTTTGAATCGGTGACTTGGTTGGATTGGACTTTACCTGGATAGGATGTTGTTAAAGCGACTTTTAATGTACATTTCTATGACGTTGGGGGGGGGGAAGAGAAAGAGAGAAGCAAAAGTTTATCCATGGTGGAAATATTTGTATTGGAATTTGAAATAATTTACTTGTTCTCTTGTTTTCTGAAGCAGCATGAAGGATTTTAGTTCATGGTGGAAGGCTGAGGCCTTTCCTTGTTTACATTTTGCTGCTTAGAGAGAACTGGGTGGGATAATAAGATGCTTGCTTTAAAGGGAAATAGAGACTGGGAAAATAAGTGGGAAGAGGAATAATTAGCAGTATGTTTCTCTACCTTAATCTTTTAGTTCCAAAGACAGATCCAGAATAGTCTCATGCAATATGAAATTTCAGGGGGCATTACTGTGAAGATGCCAGGTTTACTGAGTGTATGCACTATTGACGTGAAGAGCTGCCCCCAGTTCCCACTGAAGTCAGTGGGAATCAGTTTGGGCTGTTGTCTTCATAAATTTATCTCATTTGGGCAAACATTATTTCAGTCATGAGCCTTTGGCATATGCCAGTAGACTCAAGATTACTTGAACGGGGAAGAGAAAGAAGTGTGACTCAATACTGCTTCTGTTTATTTAAAAAAATAATGCTTGCTATAATAAAAAGAAGGAAATGGATCGTTGTTTCTGTGCTGCTTGTTCTTCTGATGGTCTTTCTGAGAGTTTTGCTTAATGTAGTGGTCGTAAAATAGCTTCACAGATGCATCACTAAGCACATGGAAGCAATAGTGCAGACACTTGCTTATCTGTTCAAATTAAGCAGTTAGTCAACCCATCATGGGCTGAGGTGGAATAAAACTTGTTCAGTTCTGCAGATCTTTCTGTGGCAAATGTTAATACAGTTGGTGTTGTTTTTCTCTTTTTCAGCATGTTAAAAGTGGAACGTTGTTCGTGTTTTGCTTGTTCATTATTTTGTTTGTTCACGTTGCTTTCCTGAACTGACGGTCACTTTCTGTGCTTTGACTGAAAACGGACTCCGCATTTTTGGCAGAAGAACAACCTAAGGCATTTTGCTTATGTCACTCGAATGAGTCTGCCTCTTTCATATCCTGCAAGCAGTTCATTGTGCATCTTCAGCTTTTTCTCTTTTCACCTCTCCCGGGTGAGTTAGCCTTGCACAAAAGCCAGCCAGACGGAGGTTTCGCTCAGCGGCATGCCGTTTTGGGAGCTGCCAGGCGCATCTGTGAGAGTGCCCTCCGCTGTGACATCCAGAGGGAACGGCCTGTTTCCAGCCTGAAAAGCACACTCGTGTGCCAGGATCCAGTCAGGTCTGATCCGAGCACAAACACCCCGTGGTGGACAGCCGCACGGCCTCATCTGCTGAACCCTTCTTGCAGGCCTACCGCGCCCAGCTCTGTTGCCTAATGATGAAGCCGCCTCTCGGATTCAAGCCGGATTAAGTTCCCATTGTGCAGATGTGTGTTGAAAGGAAGGCTCATGAGACTTACCCCTGCTTGGGACTGATAGCAAAGGTTATCCAGGAAGGCACACGCACTCCCGTCGATCCGGGGAGTGCACGAGCTGCACTAGATCAGTGTGCAGGCATGTGGCAATTCAGGATACTGAAGGAAGGGAAAAGCCTCCTGGAATGCAGTCCATGAGCAGGAGAACGCATAATTAAAATGTGCATAACTAGCTTGTGTTTTTCCCTGAACTTATGAAGTGGTTAGATTTAATCCCATAGATCACTGAGGAGAGCGTGGCGTAGATGGAGAACTTGAGCTGACCGGAGTTGTTAGGGCATCTATCAGAAGGTTTTGTGTGGTTTTTGTTTTTTAAATCAGTTGTGGTAAGTTTTTTGTTGCTCAGAGCTCACAGTCGAGAAACCGCAAGTTGGGGTGAAGTTAGCAGTTTTCTTGGGGTTAGAGTCAAGAGTTTTGGGGATGTTGAAGTGATTTTGTGTTATTGAACTGGGCCTTTCTGATGATCTCCTCTAGTGCTTGTGGCTGCCTAAGAACCCTTTGGAGGGACCAGTCCTACTTGTTCCAAGGTGCCTGTGACAAAGGAGAGTATTTAGGGCTGTGGAGAGCAGCTTAGTACAAGAACTGTGTATGTCAGGTATGTCTTAAAGACCTACAAATACTTGATGTAAAAACCATGATTGCTCTCATTACGCTACCCACTTCCTTGAAAGGGGAGCAATGCGCTCTCGTGGCTGGATAGAGGCAGCAGGAATGATGGCGTGGCCGTGTACAGCCTCCTCTTTCAGCCAGTATTTCTCTCCCCTTTGTTTTCTCTGTGCTCTGCCGGCTCCCACCTGCCACCCTGCACAACCACAGACTCTGATGGGGCTGGTGCCCTGCCTTGCTTCAGAGGCCTGTGCGCAGGGCAGGCTGAATGCAAAGTGGTTAGCACGCCCCTCCGGCTCCCCAGAGCCTGTGATCAAAGGCCTCTTGCTGGCAGTCGCTGCTGGAGAACATCAGCCGTTATCTGCGTGTCTGATCGCTTCCTACTCCTTGCACTAGCTGCACTCGCAGTTCCTCGTCAGGATAGCAGCAAACTGGGGCACAGTAGGGACCGGGGAAAAGCAGGGGCTGGACCCCGCTTCCTGAAATCCGTGGCAGCAAGCTGAATGTTGACCATCTGCCTGGAATTACCACAAGACTTGCATTGCTAAGGGAAAGAAAGAGCACCTTGTTCACAATACATCTTTTTTTTTGTTTGTTTTGCTCGCTTCTGTTTTTGCTGTATTTCATTGATCTGCTCTGGCACATACCAGGGCTCTTGAAAACTGCATCTTTGCATGCACAATAATGCCCACAGGTAATAGGAAACTAGGGTTTCAAAAGAAAACCTGATCCCATTGCTAGATAATAGTAGTTTCCTAAATAAATGTGTGGTTGCCCCGGGGGCTGAGGTTGTTGCCAGATGCACCTTTTTTTGATTGGCGAGAACAGCAGATGACGCTTCATGGCATATAAGTGCAAGAGAAAACACACGGGAGCACAGATAAGCAGAGCAAACGAGCTACCTGGAAAGAAGAATTGAAAAGGTGCTAAAGCAGCTGCCTGCAATGGCATTTGGAATGCTAATTTATATTTTGCTGAAAGGTAGGTTTGGAGGGGGCTTTTCTATGGCATAGTACGCTGGGCTTTCTGGAGCAGGAGCTCACTCTACCAGAAATAAGCAGTAGGAGTGGAAAACATGCAGAGACGTTGTGAAGCAGCATTGTTTTAGTTAATGTGAACCTCAACAAAGTTTTTAACAGATAAATAATAATTTAGACTTGGAAAAGAGGCTACTTTGTTAAGTAGGTGTAATATCGTCTGTAATATATTGCAGGTAGCCTTGTCAGAAGTTACACAGATAATCGAATGGAGATGGATTTTGGATTTCTGCAAATGAGAGTTTTTTTTCTCTCACAATAATAATAATTATTCCATGACAAAAGGAGGTTTGAGGCAGGAACATTTTACATGAGCTGTTATTACTTTTCTGCATTGCATCAGAATTTGTAATAAGTGGGTAAATGCTTTCTGAATGAAATGAACCTTGAATAGATACGCTGAGTTTTTCTGTTACAGTAAGCATCTATTTGCATTACACAGCAATGGGGGCACTGAGTGAAGAATCAGCTATTACTGTTTCATCCCTCAGCACAGAGTTGTGGAATAACTGGACAAAAAACAACACTGAAGGTATTTGTGTTCCATTCTGTTTTTCTCTATTAATCTGCCACTGAATAGGTTTTATTTTGTTTTATGCTAATAGCTGCTGTAAGGCTCCTGTCAGTTAGACGAAGTTGGGTTTTGAATATATTGTACGTGTGGGATGAGCTTACTTTATTCATGGAGCCTTAAAATCCTCTCTGAAATAATGGCTGTCGCTCAGCTGTGGTAGGCTCGTTGCTGACCAGCTCAAGAATCACTTATCCAACCCTTTTTATAATTAGGGGAAGGTATTTTGAGGCTATTTGGGATAGATTATCTACACTTTTACTGGTCATTTATGTTTTAACTAGTGCTTGGTTTCTAGCTGTCTTCAGTCTGAGTCTTTATGCACTAAAGTGAGAATGCAGCAAACGTAACTTAAAGTGATGCCTCTCATTACGGTTACTCAGTAGTTTTTCTTTGTTGCAGTTTTGCTTTCGGCTATCACAGCTTCCCCAGCCCTTTTCAGAGTGCTAGCGCTCTCTTCACTTTCTTTTCTGACTGAAATGTGAACTCAAGCTATTTACTTGCCAACATCTGAGACCAGAGTGCTGTGTTTATCCTGCAAGCTGCATTCTTGATGTTACTTCAGGTGCTAGTGATGTCATTACTTTTGGAGACCTGTGCGATCTGGAACTGAGGTTTTGGCAGGTCAGTAAAGGAGGAAAGGATTTTAACTGTGATACTTATTAATGTCTTTGTACTTTTAAAAGAACATAAACATGCATACAAATCATTTTCTGCTAATTGTAAGTCATCTTGGGATGTCTTGCAAGCTTTTTTTAGTAGATCCATAAGCTTTTTATTTTTCTCATAACAAGTCAAACTGCTGTTCTCTTTTTGTGTCTGTTTTGTCAACGCGGTACAGTTTTATAGACACAAGCATGTTCGTACACATGCTGTATGTGTTGGACTGTATTATTTTTGTGTGTATGTGTATATATATATAATACATATGTATATGCACTTGCACACACATCTACATACTTGTAACAGTCAAGGTGGTGTTGATTTTTGACTGCAGTAGTTTGATTTATTAGCCCAGCGTCTGTGGTCTGGCCTAGTGGATGTGTCTGACACAGTTCTTCCAGTGCAGGAGTATAATGAAGTAGCCGTATTTGTTGGGACTCGATACGTACCCTGTATTATTTCTAGCCAGCAGGAGTTATGGGTCATATTTTAGTAAATAAGAGTTGTGTTTACAGGAACACAACCATGACTGCACTTGTTCCCTGCTAGTTGCAGTTGTGCAAATCAACTAGGTCCCCGTGCTGTTAGCTGAGACTTAGCTGAGAGCGTGTTTTCCTCAGTAATACCACAAATGTATAGCCCTTCAAGCACACGTTTGCACAGGTAGTTAAAAGCATATGTAGGCGTACCTTATACGCAGCCCTTGATAAATCAGAAAATGTCATTTCTGGCAAGAAGATGAGAAAGAAATGATTGAAGGGTCACCAGAGAAACTGAATTCACGGGTAAGAATCACTAGAGGAAACAGCAGTTTTCTGTGGGACTGCAAGTCCTCTGAGGACTGAAGTGCAGCTTGTGGAGAACGCCTAACTTCTGCTCGAGGAATAACTCCATCTTCATCCCATCTACAAGACCACGTCCAGTTTCCTGTTGTTATACCTTAGGCAGGCCAGTGTAACCAGTGCTGGCACTGGGAAGCATTAGGCTCTGTGATCAGTCGGGGGAAAAAACGTGTGGAGAGCTTACAAAGCAGGGACGAACAACTTCAGATGCTCTTTCAACCAAAATGAAACTTTTGTAGTGAAATTTTCAGCCAGAATTTGGGACAGGCTTGGTTTAATGGGGAAAAACGAGGCCCCTTCATTGCCACAAGCCGCTTCCTCTGTGTGACTTCAAGGGAGGTCCCAAACCTGGGACTGACCCCTTCCCTCCCCTTCCTGATGCTCCCGTTCCTCCCTGGCACACCATACCTTAAGGCTGAGCTGTCGTGGTCTTAGTGGCTCGCTCTTTTGGTAGCCGGTCTGTCAGTTTTGGCATGCCCGGGCTTCCAGGTTCCTGTCGTTTTTGATTTCATGTCGGATCTTGCCAAGTGTATCTGCAGGAATGACTCAGTGGCAGGCAGCTGTCGGGTGCTTACACAGCATGCTTTTCTTTCCTCACGTGACTTGAAAGGGCACATGGATGTGTTTGTTCAACAGCTCGTTTAGTATCTAGGTGGATAATGTGATATGAATTAGCATAATGCTCTGGGATGGGTTAGAAAATCTTTCTTTTTGTTTTCAAGACTCATCATTCTTGTAAAGGTAATCATTTGTACTTTTGCAATGTCAGAATAATTAGCACTTGGGATTTGCGTGCGTACACTTCAGATGGGATCTGGCAACCCACACTGGACAAAGCTCTCGCTCCTGAAGTAAAGGAGGGCGAGCTCACTCGCTTGTGGCCTGTGTTACGAGATGTTTGTCTTGAGCGCTTTCCAGGCAGGCCTCTGTTCAAGGCTGACCTTAGTTTCTGATGACAAAGCTGACTTGGGTACTCCGGGGAAGTGTCTGTGTGCACTAAGCAAGCTTTCTTCCAGGAGTGGCTGGATGGAAGGCTGCCATCTCTCGGCAAAGGTGGTGCAAATCAGGAGGGATGCTTTGGCAACCTAGCAGTGGGAGCATGAAGCTCACCACTGAGTGCTGCTGCATGCGGGGCTGACCTGGGAGTTGTTTCAGGCCCTCTCTGCTGCGCTGCAGTGTGCTGTACAGATGGGGACTGAGCTTGGACATCTCCCACAGAGCACACATGTTGTCTGTCGCTGGATTACTAGGCCAAAAATATGCAGCTGGTAATACAGCTTCTGGCCTTGTGTTTCTAGCTTCAGGACTTCTTTCTCCACAAATCATCAAGAGGCACTTGTGAGTCTTTCTTTTTACTTTTTACAAGACTAGGGAACGTGCTGGAAACGTGCTGTTTTCTCAGCCCAAAGAATTATGTTTTAAATTAAGATAAGCTTTTCCTTCTCCTCTGTAGCTTTGCCTGAGAAAGAAGAAATCCCTCTGCTCTTTTTCGAGAAGACTTTTTCTCTAGAGACCTCTCCATAAGCTGGAAGTCTGATTTCTCTGTAAGATGTTAGGGGGCACTATTTTCAAAGCAGTGTTGTTCAATCTGAGTGCACGAGTGGATTCCTGCTGTGAAACGACTCATACTGAACTTGGCTCAGAAAATGGGGGGAATTGGTGGTGTTAGTCTTGAATCTGATAATTGTTTTGTCAGTATAATCTTTCTAAACCTTGATTCAGCACTTAGAAAGGAGGCTTTCTGTTTGCTGTGCCATTGGTTAGTCACTGAGCAGACCTGGGCACCTTGTCACCTTCCCACCTGATGTTGTGTTTCTTGTGGTCCTAACGGAAAGCTGCTGCTGATGTTGGCTCAGTGAGGAAATAAATCATCTTCAGTCATCTTAGAACTGTCCCCTCAGATAGTAACACACTGGACATCCCACCCCACCGGAGATTGCTGTAAATTGGGTTGAGACCAGTTCAAACTGATACTCACTTTGAGCCTTCTTTCTGTTTGCTGCAGCCCTTTTCTTGTGACAGATTGATCAAACCATAACTGGACACTGTGCTAACAGGAGACTGTGGAGAACAGGTTGAGGGAGCAATCCCACCATTCCTTGCTTAGTTGTAGCTGCAGCACTGACAGACAGGAGTGCAGTGATTTGTCTTGTGCTGGGAGGAAAAGGGAAAAGAATTCATCGTTTGAATTCAAACTGGGAAGCATGCTAAGAATAATTCAGTGCTCTCATTGTACCCGTAGTCCCCTGAGCGAATATTCCATCATCATTTTTCTACACACTCCTCAAGAGCAAGTAATTTACTTGCAGTTTGTTCTTCTTCCAAAGTCAAGCTGGTGGATCTTAGAAGCTTGTTCTGATAGCAGCGTTTGTCAAGAGACCTATCCCAGTGAATCTGTATATTAGGTGTCTTTCTGCAGGAGCTGTCTGTTCCTCTTGAGTTGTGAAAATATTTTTGAATTATTCGATTTATTTTTTTTTTCCAAATATAATGCGGCTTTTTCCCCTTTGACAGTAGAGTACACAGAGCAGCCGAGGCTCTTGAAGCTTATGCAGACCTGTCTGGAAGAACACCACAGCTATTGCATTAATGGACTCTGCGCTTTCCACAGTGAGCTGAGGAAACCCATCTGCAAGTAAATAACACCGTTGATAAGTACTCTTCTTACAGAATTAGCCTCGTTTCTTTCTCTGCTATGCTTTATTGTTGTAATGTAACCCAAGTTTCAGCAGAGCACAACTTCCAAGTGACATTGAAGTATCTGCAGGCTTAAAGCTTGGCACAGTCTCGGATGCTGTGCTGGCTCAGGACTGATGACAAAGCAATAATGCTGTGCTGTTACAATACTAAGGAAGAAAGAGGGAGAATTAACTCTCTAGATCCACAGCCTCAGTGGCATCTCAGATCAGAACTAGCGCCATAGTTAAAGAACATTCACAGCAGGCGCAGCAAAGGGGACAGGATATTTTAGGATGACAGCTCCAACTCCATTACTGTACAGCTGCTTACATACCCTAGATAGACTGGGACAACCGGTGGTCTTGTTGAAGAGGTTCTGACTGAGTCCCAGATTCAGTCCATCCTAGTTTAGACTTGTTCTAAATTGTTTAAAACTACTCAAAACTAACGTGTGTTTCTGAAGTACAAAGTCTAAGATATTCTGAGTAATTTTTACACGGTGTATATTTAATTTGTAGGTGCCTTGCAGGTTATAATGGAGAGAGGTGTGAACATTTAACACTAAATTCCTACGCACATAATTCTTACGAACGCTACATTGCTGTGGGAATTGGTGTAGGGATACTGACAAGTGGGATACTTGCCATCATCTACTGCTACGTAAGAAAGAGGTACGGGAGACGTGTAACCTTCTCATTCTGTTCAACTGAATTACAGTGGGGGGGAAAGCTGTGCAGGGTTTTTACAAGGGCATTGGGAGCATGTTCTTACATTTGTTGTGTGATCTTAAAGGAGCTGACGCTCAATATTTCTGCTTTCTGATCTGCCGGTTGTATAACACAGTGCAGCTTTGCTAAAAGTGGGTTTTGTTGGGGCTACTTAAATGAATCAAGCAAGTACATCTAGTTCTGTTCAGACTACGGGGGTTTTACAGGTGTCTGGCTAAAATGACACAACCTTTTCCATTTTAGATGCAGGAAATTGAAATCGCCCTACAAAGTCTGCACAGGAGAGACGGCGTTGTGAAGACGTGGCGCTGGGACACTTAGCAATCTGCCTGTAGGCAAGAGGCGGTTCTGTTTGGAGGGCCACCCCCCGCCACCTAGCAGGTACCCCAGCCTCGCTGACGAGGTGAAATGAAGGGAGTGACGGAGCGAGCGTGTAAACGGAACTGCTGCAGAACTGCTGGGCTCCACTCACTTTTGAAGAAAGACTTGATATTTCTAGTGAAGGCTGCTAGATGAGCAGGTCAGAACAGCAAGGGATACTTGCAGCCTTCTCAGCGCTCTCCTGCGGTTCGTATTTGTCCAGGGGAGGACTGAGTCATTTTACCTAGTTTTTGGTCATTTCAAGCCCTAGTACAGTGTTCTGCTCTGGTCTTTCCTGTCTTTTTTTTTCTCCTTCCCTGAAACAACCTGTTTCATAATGGCATTGTATTCTGAACATCATGCGCTGATGAGAAGCCATCTGGATTCTGCTTCTATTGCCGTATGGGACAAAATCATCAAGTGCTTTGGACTGAGGAAAATACATTGTTCTCGGAGACTTATTAAAATCTGGAATAACAGGTATGCAATTTCTGGAAAATTAGACTATGACACCTTGGGACACAGCAAGTTCTTAACATTTTTGATGACAGAAGGAAATCAACATCTTTCTCGAAATGGATTATGGAGTGTGCTCATGAGAAAGAACACAAGTCTTCCCAAACATCATATAGCAGCTCATCACATTGCTGAAACTTAATGCAAAACATTGCCTTGCTGCACGGTGATTTCAGAGCAAGACTCCAGCTGCTACAGAATCTGGAATTTTGTTATGCAACTTAGCATAGCTTTGCCAAGGAAGCATGTTCATTTTACTCCTTGTGCACATCCTGTGCACAACGTGACCACTCAGATAAAAAAGAAATGGCCACAGGGATTTTGTTTCATCATGGCCAGACAGATTATTACCAGGTGCTTGTTTTTCTTCGTCTTTCCTACAAAGAAATGCGAAGGCCGGAGGATTTTGTTCAAGGAGAAGAGACTGAGTTGGTTGTAAGGATGGTGGCACTATTTGTGACTTCTCACTGACATTTGGAGGATTTGCCATTGCTGATGAGACTGGAGATGGCTCCCAGAGATTTTTCATTTCAGCTGTTGCACATTGTAGACAAATTTGCTGTGCTTAGTCACCTACAAGGAAAAGGCAGATAGGTACCTCAACAATCTTTGGGATTTTTGTGGAATAATGCAGGCTCATAAATTGCTATGCGTTGCTGAGAAGTTCAATTTCTTTGTTATGCGAGTTCATTTTTACCAGAGGATGGTTGTCATTTGTGTTTTGTTTAAAAAAAATAATAAGCTGTGTATTTGTGAGACTACAATGGTAATGCTGAAGTGTGTACGGAAGGCTGGATTTTGAGGAGGTAAATGCATGCTGAGCACTTTAGTGTTCAGAAGTTCAGTGGGCTTCTCACATGGGGGATCCTGGTCGGTAACTGAGTCTCAGCTCTTGATTTCATACAAAAAAAAAAAAAAAGGGGGGGGGCAAACAAAAAAAAACCCACAGCACATCACCCTGATTGGACATGATTTTGAAGTCATCTTTCAGTTGTTGCCATGTTTTCTGTGTCACCTGTATGTAGTGAGAGAGCAATCAGATGTTAATACCTGTGCAAATGCACATAGGCGTGCAAAAAACACCCCTCACCCCTTGCACACACACACTGTCCAAAGGCTGAACTGAAGTACCTGTTAAAAACTGCACGTCATCAGGAAAACACAGGTTAAAGATCTTCCTTGTATCTCTGAGAAATTTTAATCGCTGGACAAGCCGAAAAGAGGAAAAGCTACAAAGCACTCGTCGTGCAAATTAATCTTTTCCAGTGTCCCTTCCTGTACACACCTTGCAAGTGTTGCGTTCATGTGTAGAAAAACCATCTTTCTGCATCAAGAAGTCTGTCATGGAGCAGCCATTCACAGGAACACTTTTTCAGTGCATATATGCATCTGCTTGAGGAGTTTTCAAGGCAGGAGTTTGAACAGCTGGAATTTCTTTTGTCCTAAAGAGCTGTCAGCAGAGAGATGGATTTGTGTGTGTGTGTGTGTTTTAACGATTTGTGAATCCACTCGCTGTTGTTCTTCACTATCTGGTGGCCAAATGGGTGCACTGCAGGACATCGAAGTGCTTCTTGAAAAGTATTTATTCAAAACAGAGATACTCTGTACCTAGGGAAGTGCACACTGATATTTTTTTATGTTTAACTAGAACATGGATGCCAGCTGAAAAGGGAGGTTATTTCAAGGCCCCAGTTTGGCAGGAAGCTTTTTCTAGTTTGCTTTCAGGACCAAGGCAGCTCTGTGAGGGCTGTCTGTGAAAGTTTGCAGGGGTTTTGTGCTAATGGAAGAAAACCTCAAGAGTGAAATACCAGATGAGTCCATGGCATGCAAAACAAAACTTGGTCTAAGCGCAGGGAGAGTAAAATGGAAAGACAGATGGAAGAAGGAAGAGAAAGGAGGTCTTTGCTTTATTTTTTTTATTTTCTTTTTCCAATTGGTAGTGAGGCTTCCAGATGTGGGTTCCTCACCACTTGGGTGCTATGTCCTTTGTGCCAAAGCACGATGTGGGAGCAGGCTGCCAGCTCCTCAAACATCCCAGCTTGGTGGCACCAGCACAGATGACTGTTCTCTCTGTCAGCCTGCACAGTGTCTACGGGCTGTAGCCCGTGTGGGAGAAGAGCCTTGTCATTGCTGTTCTAAGGGATTTCATCAGGCCCAAGCTGTGTTTGAGGCATCCCTGCAGGAATGAATCACTCAGCTGTTTGATGCAGTGACCCTGCTGAGGAAGTCTGTGCTGCCTCAGATTGCTTCGTGGAGTCAGCTGTGCTGAGCCCTGCCTTGATAAGTGACAGGTGCTACTGGGCTAGTATTGTCTGTTGCTGCTTACAGTGCTGAATTTCCTGCAGAACTGGCCCGTCAGAGGATCGGGATCGTCTTTCCTGTCTCATTTATCAGGCTCAGACTCTTTCTGTAATGGCATAATTAACAGAGCTGTGAGCTTCTCTTTCCTATTAGCTGCACGTGCCAAAAACGCTGCCATTTCAGGAGGAGACCCTGTGCTTGTGTGGCTTCTGGGCACCCCTGCGTCAGGCTTAGTGGGGGCACCAGCTCAGCAGGGAGGAGAGAGAGATGCTAAAGACTGGGACCTGCCTTTGCCTTGCACGCGATCCTGGCTGCTGGAACCACACCACAATGCCTCGCAGTGCATCACTTGAGCCTAGCTGTCTATATACCACCAAACCCTCTCCCTGCTTTGCAGCAATCCACCCTCAACATCTGGGTGCACTTTGTCACTAATGCTTGGCTGGGACTTGAGCTCCTCCCCAGCATCTGACACCTGTTTTCTTCTGAAGTACCTGGGTAGCCCACAGTGTACCTGCTGGCAGCAAGGCCCATTTAAAATGCTGGGATGCAAGCTTGTGGAAAAGATAAGTGTCCTGGCAAAACACTACTCTTAATCTTGGAAGGAAGCATATTGCTGGCTGACAGTCAGTGCATGAAGTGTCCCTGTGGGCACTGAAAACTGTCCCACCTTCCTGACAGGGGGTGCTGCTGTTTCCCAGCAGTGCCCAGGATCACCCATGAGTGCATCAGCAGCCTGAGAAGGGGGCACACGAGCAGCCAGGCCACTGGCCCAACTCGTCTGATAGCCAGTCAGCAACAGCAGGCAGTGCCAGAGGCTTCAGGAGCTGGTCTGAGAGATGTGGTGGCAGGCAGGCAGGTAGGAGAGTTTTCCCTCAGAGAAGGTTTTCTCTTACATGTATTGTTGCTAACAGAGAGCAGAGTTTGGATGATAACACAGCAGTGTGTCTGATCCTTCTCACATACAATGGAAGAACAGCTTCTTCTAGTGTGTAGTAAAAGGAAAAAAAAAAAAAAAAAAGGTTTGTGTTCATGTGGCTGGCAAAAGGCTTCCTTGGGCATCGTTTGAGCCATAAATGCTGGGTTATGTCCTAGGAACTAGAGGTGAAGTGCTAGCAGTTCTCTATTTCAGGCAAAAACAATAATATAGCTCAGCATAACTTTCTGACTTTTTAGTTCTTAACACTAGTTCTGTTTTATTTCATTTCTGGTCCATGTAATGTGCTGTGGTTGGAAAAGCATCCCTCAAAGAGAAAGCCAATTTGGCAAAATAATGAATTTAATAATTATGTTAAGAATAGTTGCAATGACCTCTGAAACTTAATGGATTTGACTTCACAGCATCCATGTGAAGCAGATCAGTGCTTTGGGATGATGTGCTGTGGAAACTGAGATGAGGAGGGACTAACTTCACGTGAGTGAGAGGCGTCAGGGCAGCGAATCCAGACTCCTCAGAGCCTCTTGTGCTATAGCCAATAGGTCATGGTTTTGCTCCTTTTAGTCCTTTTAGCGCTCTTAAGAAATGGTGTTATCACGTAGATGGATAATGCACTAGTAGTTTTCAGAGAGGGAAAAGAAGGGAATTCTCGGTAAGATGAAAGTTCAAAGGCAAGAACATGAGTTTCTTCTTGAATATTGATTTGAGCTCTGGGTGGTGTATGACATGAGGACAAGGTTTTTGTTTGAGAAGTATGACAACAAACCAGTACTTGGGAGGGGAGAAAAAAAAAAGACAATTCACATTTGCAAGTAAATGATCAGCAGGTTGTATGCGGTTAGCTCCAACCCATTGTGTGCAGGGTTTGTGGAAGTCCTGCTCATTTCAGGAGCTCCTGGCCAGGAACAGAACAATTTCAGGGCAGCCTTGAGAAAAGTGAACATGACAAACTAGGAGGGGGGGAATGTACTGGTTATTGTTTACATTTCAAGGTGTTGGGTGGCTCAAAGGCACGAGAGAGCAAATTGGCCTGACGACTGAGAGACTGAAAGTGCTGTCTGCACAGCTCAGTGCTTTGGTCACTGCGTTTGTAGAGCTCTGATGGCATCTGCAGTGACGTGTGGCTGCTCGTGCACGTCACGTCCTTCGCCTGGCTCTGGAGAGGGAAGCACCTGTAGAGGTCCCTATTGTACTATAAATCCAGGAAATCACTCAGGATGCCTTTACGACCCAGTTAACAAACAAACAGAAAAGCGCAGCTACTCATTAAAAGCTCAGTGTAAGTAGTCATTAATTATCATGACAGCAATAAAATCTTGTACTATGACTAGGCTCTGGGCTGCTCCTACTCTCGCTGAAGTGAGTGTGAGCAAGAGCAGGCTCTGAGAAGCAGCTCTCAGCGAGCTGAAGGAGGTGTCACAGCACAGCTGCTGCTGCTGGTTTGTGCCTCCTCTGGAGGAGGACCCATGAAATGAGAGGAAACAGAGGCACAGGGAAGCCAAGTCACTTGATCTAAATCCCAGAAAACAAGATGGGTGCGTAGACCCTGGGCCTTTGGCCTGCCCTTACGTGGCCTAGGTAATAGCTTTTTCTCCCATTTGCAGCCCAATATTTTGCTTTTATTAAGAAAGAACAGAGGTATGAGGCCTGGCAAGAGACCCTGAAAGAGACCCCCGAGGCAGGGTAGCCATTCAGTAGGCATCTTATTAATAAAGGATGGAAATCTGTAGCACCTACGATCATGTTTTCATGGTCTCACATCTAAATCATCTAAATCTTTTCTTCCTTGCTGGGGCTTCAATTTGATAAATGTTCACATAGAAGAGAAAGGCACAATGTAGGCAGTAAGTGGCACAGAAAAATACAAATATAATGCTCTCCATCATGGGATTTTTCCATATAGCTCATGGATTATGGGTTATGGTCTGCATCCTGCTGTTACATCCCTGTAGAAGCAACAGGTCACATAACCACACCGAGGCTGTTGTATAGCTGGTCCAATTGATTGTTAGTTTGATGGAGTTGGCCAAATTAAAATTTTAATCTTAAAAATATGAGAAATTCACAAGCCAGGGTAAACACAGTTTTAAATGCTCGTCTTCTCTAACAGTTCAAGATGAGCTGAACGTGGGACTTGAGGCGTGTCTTGCCAAGCCACCTTTTGGGAGATGCCATCCAATTTTTTCCCCATTTTGGCAATCAGGAGTCCTGCGAAATTGTCAGGTAGCTCTGGGATCGGTTTTCCAACTCCGAAGTCAGAGGTATGCAGATGCCACATTTGGGTTCTGTATCTAACAGTGACTCACTTAAACACAAAAATTTTAATGAAATCTTCATGTTGAGTTTATCTGGTGCAGGTTTGCAAACAGGTTGCCTAACAGCAGTTCCATTTTGACACTCTTATTTAAACAGTACTTTGTCCTTTAACAGGCAGAAGCACAGCTAGGTGGTTCTGTGAGTACTAGAAATTGAAACGTGGCTGTGTTTCCTGGCCATGACTGACCCAAAATACCGTGTGGTGGCTTTGCCATTGGCCAAGGAGAGACTGAGGATGAGGATCCAGGCTGAGGCAGCTGTGGGAAGACTTCCCAGGCACAGCACGTTCAGGAGCCCGGTGCTGAGTGCACCCCACATGCTGTGCAGGGGCTGCAGACCTCCTGGGAGCACTGTTTCTGTTTGCAAATTGATCTGCCTTCAGCTTCCCAAGGCAAGGAGCCGCAATGTGACCCGGGGTTGGGAGTGGTACAGCTTGTCACTGTCACTTTACGACATATGCTCTGCTCTTTGCTACTTTGAATTATTTTATTGTGGTATTCTGTCATCATTTTTGCTATGGCAGGCGAAGAAAAATCCAAGAACTCTTCCTCTGTCTTCTCTTTGCAGGACTCCAGCACAAAGATGCCTCCTGGTAGCTCCTGCTGAGAAATAGCACAGCCAGGGTTGAGACACAAGAAGATAGGGCCGTGCTTTGCAAGAGCATCTGACTAACCCGAGCAAAGCTAATTTGTTTGACATCATTTCTGTACGTAAGACTAAGTCTGTTTGTGTCCCATTGTTACGGCAAATCCCATGATGAGCTGCGTTTTATTGACTTCTGCTGGCCGTTTGACGGAGCCCCGGCGGCAGATGTGAATAGGAGCGCTGTTCCAGGAAGCTGTCTAATAGATACTCCTTGGGATTTGGAAGGTTGCAGGGCAACCGGTAGGCCTGGCAGGTAGCTGCAACAGCTTTACGTAACAGGGAGGACCCAGGAGCTTTCAGGGCATCCCTGCCCTGCGAGCCAGGCAGCCCAGCAGCCACCCCGCAGGGCGGTGAGGCATCTAAGACGAGGCACTGGCAGGCAGGGGACAGTGTGGGGACCGTGATTTTATGGGGCCATGCCGCATGGCCAGAACATGCAGATTTTGACCTAAGTGTTTGTGTCTTTTCCCTCTCTTCAAGACTACATGCACATGCTTATGCCTATTTATTGGAGGGATGTTGCTGAGACAGCAAAACACAAGGAGGGGCCCCTCAGGTGGCCTCAACTGCACTTGTGCTTTGTGGCAGCTCTTAGCATCTTAGACATTGGGTCTGGGCAGCTCTGGCACAGAACGTGGGCATAGCGGGAGAGCTGCTGGGAAGGGTGGTGGTTATGCTGTGTGATTTTCCAGCAAGGAAAATAAGTGGATGCAGAGTTCCTAGATGACTGACTGATTGCCGTGCAACAGGGCCTCGTCCTTCTGTTCAATTCAAGATCAGACCTGGGTCCGCATGGGAGCAAACGCTGGGATACCTGTAAGGAAGGCTGTAGCAGGTAGAGTGGTGGCTGTGAAAACAATCCAGTAGGAATTTGTGCTAATTTCTCTTGCTGCCTTGGTGGCAAGGGGCAGAACTGTGAACTTGAAGATGAGCATGAACTTGAAGACAAAGGCACATTGAGCCTGGTGAAAGGCTGATGAACCCGTGAAGCTTGTAATTTCCAGCCTGATCCTGTAAAACAAGTCAGAAGAAACAGGATTGAGCATTTCAAGGCAAAACTAAGTTCAAAACCCAGAATGACCACTGGAAAGAGCTGACCAGTTGCACGGAGAGCGGTAAGACCTGTGGAAGGGTGCAGGAGATGCCTGTCTCACTGCAGTGGCTTCTGCTTCAGCTGTGTCCTGGTTTCCCACTTAGGACCATACAGCTGAGCAGCTTGTCATGGCCCCTACACCATGGTGAACTTGCACAGCTTGGCTTAGATTGCTTAAAAGAGCAGCTCTGAGTTATCCCTGCTGGGCCTGCAGCCCCTGTTAAATGAATGCAGACCCCAGCAGTTGAGCTGGGTTTTGTGGTTGCATATGGATTGGTGATCAGACAACCTGACTGAACCAAGACTGGGATTTTGTTAATCAAAGCCATCCAGAACGTTAGTCCTGGTACAGCAGTGCCTGGGAGCTCACTGCCCTCTCACAACTGGCTGTCATTGGCATGAGGACTGGTGTGTGTCCAGCAGCTGGGGGTTAAAGCACAGCCTTTCCTTCTTTTCCAGGTAAAAGTGATGTTGCAGATCTGCCTGCTGCTCTCGGAGCAGCACCGGCTCAGGCTGTCCTGGTTTACCAGAATGAACCAGCACACAAACACAGCGCGGCTCCCGAGGAGCTGACAGACTGGAAATTCTCTTGCCCTTTCCCCTCGCCTCGTTAATACTTCTCTTGACTTTTTCTGGTGGCACATTCATTGCTTCTCAAGTGCAAATATGTTTGTGAGGTCTCCTCCCTCGGGCACATCTCAGCCATCTGAATGCCTTGCTCCATCACTAACTGCTTTTCCCATCAAGATTACAGCAGCAAAAAATGTTCTCTATGGGCTGGGTGCTCCCCTATGCATGAAAAATGTGTGCAGGAGCCAAGAAACACCAGGAGTTTCTTCCTGATTGTTCCAAATAAGAATGGGGAGTGACGCAGGCGAAGGGCATGACCTTACAGAGACACATGCACGCGTGCTTTGAGATCTGCACAGAAATGGTCGTGACCTCAGCAAAACCTTACGGGATTTAGGGGAAGTTGGACTGGGTTGTGGCCTCGGACATTCCCCTCCAACCCTTTCTTCTTTTCCAGCATGGTTCCTTACAGGTCCAGCCTTCCAGGCCTTCCCAGTGCAGGTGTCCCCTCCTTCCACCATCAGCAAGTGCAGGAGGAAATCCCCTAGGTTTGTTCTCTATGGAGGCCTCCAACGGGTTGTAGGGCAGAGGTGCCAAGGAGCGTTTCTGCCCGGGTTCTGAGCACTGCCGAGGGCTGGGCCGGGCCCCAAAGAGAAGAAAGTCCGCGAGGTTTCACAGGGTTGGGAGGAGAGATGGAGCCTGCCATTCTTGCTTTCCCCTCCTGTTATTCAGGGCAAGTTTGCACTGGTTTGACCTTTCCGTTCATCTAGGCAGAGGACAGATATCCCGGTGTGGGATCCCGCTGTAAACTGGTCCAGCGCACTCTTGTATTTCAGGTGCCACTTTCAAACTACAGCCTGCAAAGCCTTAAAAGAGGTATTTAGGATGATTCCGCAGAGGGTTAGTTTGATTGCTTTTTAGACCATTAAGTGTTTGTGAAATGCAGCCATTTAATGTCTTAACACGAGGATTTTTAAGAGAATTAAAAGAAGGGATCTGGGATTTTCCCAATTAGCTCTGGCCTGACTCCAAGACCTGCCGCAGGCTGTAGTAAAACCCCTGTTGATTTCAGTGGGTATGGAATTAGTCTTTGGGTGTTTAGGCATTTTTAGGCTTTTGATTGCCATGGGCACTCAATTACTTAAATTTCCTTAAAATTTACTTTTTAATATTTATATTACTAGGGAGTTCCGTGGGATGTAAGAGGAGCAGGATGAGAGATGCAGGCCACCATGCTATGCAGTAACAGCAACTCATAAATGTAAGCATGCTCTGAATATTATTGGGAGGTTAAAAACCCCAGGGTGGGGGACAAAACTTGGGTATTTTTCTAAATACAGGACAATTTGGACAGAGCCTGTAGAAATCCTGGTCATTTTTCCATCAACTTCACGAGGCCTTCTGGTTGCTGTAAGATAGGAGAATCTGGGGGCATCTCTTGTGTTTGTGCCAGTTCTTCCTCTCTTGTTCTGCAGATGAAATTGTACCAGAATTAGCATGGCTGGCTTTGAGGGGTGACTTGTGAAATTACACCTGGCAGTGGTGGGAATTAGCCTTTGTGTGGTTCTGTAGGATTTTCTTCTTACCAGCTTTTTATGTCTGCCATAGGACTTCAGGACAGGGTGTGCACTACCTGCAATGCAAGTGAATTCTAGCTTTTCTCCTCTGTGCTGTAGCTGTTTCAAAAGAAAATATGACACAGATAGGAGCCAAATTCCCTTTGTCATCAAATGTTTGAATCCCTTAGAGACTGTGCATTGTTTTCTGTTACTTGCTGTTCGCTCAGCACACTAGCTCTCTGCTGCCACGTACGCAATTTCTCTTACGCCAAATAACATTTTCTGTGCTCAGTGTCTAGCTGACATGGAAATAAGTAGTGAAATGTTCATACATGCACCCTGAATGTACAATAGGAAACTTCTGATTTTAATGTACAGGATGTACCTTGTGCTGCTGCCAAGCTCGGGCTCTGACTTAGATCCCAAGGATTTTGGTAATGTTGTTGAGCAGCAAGTTTGTCTTTTGTTTCTCATAAAAATATCTTGGTTAACCTAGAACTCAGGTTCACACGGATCAGTACATGCGCAGAAAGCCCTGCGGAAAACATACCATTATCCTCGAAGGAACTTGGGTAGAAAACAAAACAAACCCATCTCCATCCCGAGCCTCGTGTGAGAGTCTGCTGTGTGGGGTTCTGCTGCGGTGTGGTGGCAGATCTGTGTCACTGGGCCCAGCCAGGCCCTGTGGATGAGACCCCAAAATCTCACACGTGTGTTAGCCTGGTTACTGCTGTTGGCTGTGGGAGGATAGTGGTCCAGGCCAGCGCAGAATCTCTGCACTCGTGTGTACCAGTAGCAGTACGGGATGAAAGGGAACACAGCACAGAGGCCTGGTGGCACTGCACAGCAGGGCATGGGGTGCTGTGCATCCCAGGGTGTGTGGAAAAGTTCTGGGGTTTGAATGGAAGAGCTTTCAGAGACTCCATCTGATGAATGACTTCCAATTAATAGCTACTGGCTGCTGGCTGCAAAGGTAAATCCTCCTCTATTTCCAGCCAGAGCAAAAGTGATACAGAGATTTTTCCATGTTCTACACTAGGTCTTGAGTCCAGGCCTTTCCACAAATCAAATTCCCCAAGGATTATGGTCTTAAGCAGTATGCAAAATGGTTTTCTTGCACAAATAAGACAGCATTACACTTCATATGTATTAATGCAGGTCACTCTCAGACCAAGGTTTCCCTGTGTCATGAGTTTTGGGGCAGCACAAAGAAAACTTACACCTGCTTCAGCAGGCCTGTTATTTCAGAAGCTTGAGCTCAAACGTGTCTGTCACACACTGCAGACTTCCTAAATCTCCTGTCCCTTTTGTAAGGCAACAGAGTGCCTGGGATCAGGATGTCAGCTGCAAGTTCATTTCGCCCGTGCTAAGGGTGAGGAAGCAGCCAAGGGAAAAAAGCTCGGGTTGGTTCTCTGAGACCACCATGCACAGGATTTGACATCTCCCAGCTGGCAGTCAGTGTGCCCAAGGGACAGAGTGGTTGTCGCCTTTAAGCATAACAGCCTGACAGTTGTGCTACTGCAAGTCTTCCTCCTCATTCAGCTTGACATTTTTATTCTACTGCAGCGTGGATCTGGGCTCTGGGATGAGGAAGAGGAGTCTGGGAGGCAGCCAGTGCTGCTCTCACTTGCCACCTGCAGAGGAAGCGATCCGTGAGCAGGGCAGGAGCCGGGATCACGGGAGATGCAGGTGGGAAGCCTGTGCCTCGACACGCGCCTCGGGTAAGCTGCGCGTGCCTCGGTTCCACCCTCCGAGAGGTCCCAAAATAGCTGCAGGGATGCCGTGGGGGTGAAAGCATTGAAGACTGAGTGTAGTTCATAGGCGCTGGAGGATGGTGGAACAACGCTCAGTCCTTAAGTAGGTCTTGGCACCTGTAGATCAAAAACCAGTCTCGCCCTCGGTGCGGGGGAAGCAGGCAGCATCTCGGCAGCCAGCTGAAAGGATGCGGGGACTCCCCTGGCCCATCATGCTGTAGGGAAGGGGAACACCTCTCTCTCTCTCTCTGCCTTTGCTTTTGCTGCTTGCCTCCTTCGGCGCTCCCGTCCATAAACAACTGGGGGGAGTTTCGGGTGTTATTAATTTTAATCAAGTGGTTTTAGGAATGCTTTGCCTCTGTGGAGCTTTCATAACATCAACTAATAGAGGCTTTTGGCAAGAGCAGTAAAGCAAATTGCTCCCACCCTCCCTTAGCGTGCGGTGAGCAGTGTCTATCCCAACAGCCACGTGACTGAAAGTCTGAGCACGGCGCAGCACCTGGGAGGCTGCAAATGTCCTTGTGAAACACCCCGGCCTCCGTGTCCAGCACAGAAGCGTGAGCCTCTGCCCTCCCACACTTCCTTTGCCCGTGATCCCTGCAGACTTGAGCAGTTCTCCAGAGCTGCCCAGTTTGAGCGAATTGGGGATGTTCTGCCACTGGGTAGCACATTCTCATGCCACAGTTGCCACCGAGTCCTATTTCCTTTGCTTTGGAAGGCTTACATCAGACCTTTAGGTGTTTTGGGCAGGAACTTTTCTGTTTATCTGCCTACCAGGTAAGGGAAAGGTGAGCAATTTTTATGCTTTAAATGCCTCTCATATCTCCCCAAGGGCATTCAGTTATCTCATTTCTTAGCTGTAGATACACTTGCAGTGGGTGTAAGTTAGTTTCCTCGTGCTTTATCTGCAAAGCCATCTGTGAAGCCCAGCTGAGTTCATAGTGCACAACAGTGATCTACCTCAGAACAAGTGACATCAGGACTTAACACTGCCTTCTCCTCCTGGTTTTAAAATTTACGAAGTTTGCCATAATTTCATTGCCAGTTGTCTGCGTTCAGCTGGTGCTAATGAAGGGATAGAGGTGTGAAAAACAGGCCCAACATTCCCCACTTGTGGTGGCAGCAGGAATGACACCAGAGCAGTCCGTGTTCCTTCCCCGTGGGTCCAGCCAAGGCAGCTCCTGCATCCGGAGCGGAGGCTGCTCTCCGTGCCTCGAGTATGGCAGGAGACAATTCTGCCCTCCCAGTCCTCTCGCCTAAGTGAGGGGCATAGAAGGAGATGAGAAGAAAACGGGGTTTGAAGGCTTTGGTGTCACTGACCTTATTCTAGGAAGCAGACAGAAATGAGATCAATGTTCTAGCTTTTCCTTGCTTGTGACACAGCATGTGACTCACGTCTTTCTACCAAAGTCTGGGGGAATTGCATGTGCAGGTGGGAGGAGATGCAGAACAGGAAGGCTGTGAAGCATGGGGAGAGCTGCTCTCAGTTTTCCCATAGTTTTAGGCAGGATTAACAAGATGTGCAAGTGCAGTCTTTTTTTCTGATACATACTGAGGGGGAAAAAATCACTGCAAGACAACCAGGCTCCATGGAGTATTTTGCATTCAGGGACAGAGATGGAGCTAAGGGGCTATCGTAGCCTGGTAGAGAGGCCAAGACAGTAAGCTATGCTCTGCTTACCCTCACAGCCATCTTCAGCACGGATGGTAACCTGGACTGGCCCGGACAGACAGCTTCTGCTGCAGTGCATGGCTTGACTGAGTATCTCTCTGTGGCAGATAAGATCTTGGATGAGAGGCCACAGAGGTTTTCTGGTCAACAGCGCAACCTCACTAGCACTGCTGCAGAGTGGGAGCTGGGGGAAACCAGCCTGACTCGGAGAAGCATTAACAGTCAGGGGACAGCGTTAGGATCTGTGTCACGTGCAAACCCCAGGGTTTTGTTAAGGGATGGCACCAGATATCTGAGACAAGATCTTTTTTATGTGCATCGTGTTTGGAGACAGCAACAATATATATTCTTACAAGGACTCCCTCACCTGCTGAAGAAGTATTTAAGGTTGGGGCAAGTATTTCTCAAATGCTTTACTGGGATCTGACCTTAAGCTAGCACAGCTACTGCCTGTCATTACAGTTCCTTAAGGCGCTTATTTTGAAGCTAAGGACGTACTGACAGACTGCTTTGCATCAGTGAACTCCCAGCAGTGGGTTATTCACACTTGCATCAGGAGTGACACAACATTATGCTGCCTCTTCTCCCACACCATGGGTTTACTGCAGTCCTTCTGTTGGCTTTCAAGCTGGAGTTTCCCTCTGCATGAAAGCAACTCATCCATCCCCCAGAGCTCACTACTTTGTCTCTTAAACGTGGGCTAACTGGGGTAGGCACACATGAATTTTAGTACAATATTTAGCTTAGAGGGAAATTCTGGCCTCTCTCACTGCCAAGAGGATGTGTCTGTAGGTGGATTGATACAACACGAGGGTTGTGTTACAACTTCTTTTTGAAAGGTACTTCAAAATTTCCTGCAGTCAAACCACTGTTTATGGACAGATACCTAGGTACTGACCATCTAAACAGTCTTCTGCAACGCTCAAGGAAACCCCAAGAAAATATTAAAGAAAGATTTTTCTGTGTGCCATATGTCTGCAGGTGTACGTGTACGTGTCCCCATCTGCATTCAGCTGGAGAGAAGTTGATGTGAAAAATTAAACAAAACACAATAAACAAATCTAGCTAAGGTGCAGCAGCAGGAATTCAGAACAGCACGATTCTCCTGCTCTCTCTCTGACTGAGGAGAAATGCACCGTGCAAGCCTGGAAAATGCTGGCAACAATAATGCGTTTTTTCTTGGATTTCTGCTTGCCCTGGCAATGTGCTGAAGATGTACCAACCCCAGGATCAAACTGTAGGGGAGACGAAGCAGAATCATTGGTACATGCAATTAGAGGCAATTGTTGTGGTCAGTAACAGTTGTGCAACACTACCAGTGAAGTTTTAGTGGAGATAGATTTATTACAGACGGGCACATATATATTAAACTGCTGGATTTCCAGCGGGATATTTACAAATCGTTAGTATCCTGTTTATAAAAACCCTGTAAACAATTGAAGGCCATTGCCTAAAGGGCCCAGCCTTATGTAGATCTACGTAAAAGACAATTTTAGCATTTGCAGCGCAGTCGGCGGCGCAGATGACACGTCGCACGGTTAGTACACACGACAATCCGGGCTGCCCCCGTGTAATCACACGCATGCTGCAGTGTGCAGCGCCTTGCATAAGAGCGCTCCGTGGAAGAGGGAGAAGAGACTTGCACTGAAACCTCTTTTCCCATTTAACTAACCTATGTGCCCTTTAAAGTGGTTGATTTGGAAAGAGGGGCAATTAGCTTTGCATACAGCAGTCCTTCCTGGAAATCTCGCTCCTTGGTCCACGTCGGGGAATGTTACGAGAACAAAACAAGGGGAGGGTTGTGAAGCCAGGATGGAGGCCAAAGAGCTGGGCCATGCTCTGCATGAGCCCTGCTGGCTGGCGTGTTTCAGCTCAGCACAGGCCGTCTCCCGTGCTAACTTCATGGTCTTTGTTTTGGTTGATGTCAGCTGGCTTGTATGCCTGGTTGGGCAGGGTAGCTTAATCTGGGTGTGGAGCTGGAACGTGTGTTATTTATGAAGGGGTGACCTCTGCTGTAGGCACGCTGTAAGTCGGTGACCAAAAGTGTTTCATCCTGAGCATCTAATGTGCAGCCTCTCTTTGGACTCTTACCAAAAAAAAATGGTTTTCTGGGATGCCTGACTTCTCTAGAAAGCCCTTCAGAGGGACTATTATTACTGCAGAGTTGAACTAGATCCAGAGAACTGAGTGCTTTTGGCAGCTCTAGCTAGTGTTTCCCGGAGTACTCTCTTCCTCACCTGGCAATTCACCCTTTAGCTTCAATTCACATGGGAATTACCGGACCCTTATCCACAGCCCCCTTTTTCATGTATAAAGGACCAAGACACTGGCTACAGGAGTGGTAATCAAGAACTGCCAGCCCCAGGTTGGTGATGTTCTTAATGGAGTAACTAACACCAGTCTAATTAAACCCAGCCCTGGCCTTTGTCATTTCCCACTCTTGCTTTACACACCTGCACTTGGAGTATCCTGAAGGAAACCTCCTGCATCTCTTCAATAGCACCCCACTGCAGGGAGCAATGCTGGATGAGGAGGTGGGTGCAGAGGTGCCATGCAGAGGAGTTACCTGTGGAAGTATCACCGTCAACTGCTGGCACCTTGTGCCCTGGACTTGGGGTTGAGACCCCAAGACACAACTTCAGCAGGTTTCTCTCCTCATCCCATCTCCATGCACACACCAGGTGACCAGCACCCTCCTTACCCTTGTTGGACAGGTGGGGACAAGTTCCCCGGGGGCCTTGGTGTTGGGGTCAGCTTAGGCTGCTTCCTTCACCTTGGGGCAAACTCACAGCTCCTTGCAGAGAGAAAGGATCCTTATAGAAGCCTGCAGTCTTTCCCTAGAGCTCCCTGTTGGTACCCAGTGTATGACGAAGCTGGTTAATGCTCTTCTTCAGTCTGTCTCGGGGAGGTTGGATACCTGAGGTGGTGTTCAAACCATGGCTGGGAGGAGAAGGTGACTAGAAGATGATTTCAGTTACTCTTGGTCATTCCCAAACCAAACCCCGGAGGTTTCCGCATGCCATGTGACTCACAGCTGGATTTCAAGAGTTGGTGATACCAAATTCACTGGAGATCAAAGAATATGGAGTTTTATTGCAGGTTGGGCCCACGGAGAAAAAACACGGAATGGAAACTTCTTGTTGAGTGTTGAGACCCCAAGGTATTCCTGATCAGCTTCTTGCCTTTCTAGCTGCATTTCAACAGAGAGCACCCTGATATCGACATCCTGGCTCCAAGCTAATGCAAACAAGGCCGTCATAGCTCAGCTGGAGGGAATGCCAGGGTTTCGTTTTGCTCAGGTCCTAGGGGAGCTTCATCGTGGACCACGGTGTCCTAGTTTGAATATGACTGCAGTGATGAATTGGGCACCCACGTTTATAGATCCCCTGGGGCAGGCTGTCTCATCACCCCTGCATGACAACAGCCAGGACAATGAAGGCTTGATCCTGACTGCTTTTTTTTTTTTGGTCACTACAGTAATAGTAATGATTAGCAGTAATTATAAGAACAGTAATAGGAGTGTCCCATAATGCTAGTGGATGGGGGAATTCCACTAAGTGCATCTGCTCCCATGCCTAGCTCTCGTTACCAGGCCAAACAAATACACCGCGGACTTGTCTCTTTCCTAGGTTCTGTTTCGGGAACGTGTGCTGGCTAATCTGGTTTCAGGTGAATTGCTGTTTACTCCATCATCCCTAATGCCACACCCCTCGTGGCGAGGGTGCCCCAGCTCCCTGTGCGCATGTCCAGCATGCAAGTGGCAGTCACCACTGAGTCACAGCCAAAATGTGGAGGCCAAGGCAGGCTGTTTGCTTCCCTCTGATGGTGGCACTCCTCTACAGAATGTCTTTTTTGTTCTCCTTCTCTTCTCCCTGTTTTAGTGCCAGCTATCCAGAAGGACAGAGCAGGAGAGAGGAAGGTAGCGGCGGAGAACACAAAGCCGGGGCTGATGGCTGTGGTGAAAGCCCAACTGGAACCAGTGAGTGCTGGCTGAGTCATGCCAATCCCCACAGCGGTGGTTCTCGCTGGCATTTCACTGTCCCAAGAGGGATGTCACGCTCTGAGCTATCGAGCGGAAGCGTTGCATGGTCAGCGGCCAGCAACATGCTTTCACATATTGATTTGCTTGCTTGTCAACAGTAAAATGCAGTCAGGTCATGAGAGGCAACTCAGAAGGCTGGCAGCATGCGTCTTAGAGCCCTTACTGTATGCGTGCACTAAAGTTTGAGTTTTGAGACAAAAGAAAAGGAGGAAAAAGTCAGAGCACCTGAATGGCTCGGAGCTTCATTCCTGCTCATGTGAATCAGCTCTGTGCGTCTTACTTCTGGGGAATCTACTCTGAGCTGAGCTGTCTTGGTACAACAAATGATTTGGAGCAAGGAGGGGAAAAAAAGGACTAAATATACAGGTGAGTCTTAGTTTAATAACACCCTTTACACACCAAATGTTTGCATGGGTTTGTTTAGTAACAAATAAAGACAGGAGCCATGGAAATTGTATCAATGAAAAAATCTATCACCACCTTGGAGGCTAAGAAATCACCTTGCAGGGAGCTGTAATTAGGAAAGGGAAAACATCAGCTGAGCATTAAGAAGCTCTTCCTGCTAGCAAGATGTGTTGGGCCATTCAGGAGTTGCCCAGGAGAGAGTAATGAAAATTTCATACAAGCCAGCAGAGTGAAAAACTGCCCTGTAGGGAGCAATCCAGAACGAACGGACAGATCTGTTTGCCTTTTCCTTTCCATCATCTGAAATGCATTGAGATGGATGGGGTTTAATGCTCTCTTTTTGTTTTTGTTTTCCTTTTTAATTTCTGGTTAATGCTAATCCAAGAAGTTGCCTAAGAAATGAGAAAGTTGGGGGGGGTGGAGGGATTGATTTTTTTTTTTTTTTAAACAGTGAAATATCTTTGTTGTCCAGTAGCTTTGACCTCATGGTGCATTTACAAGAAGTGGCATCAGCTGCTTTCAGCCTTAGGATAGCATTTTGAACTCGGATAGTTTATAGGAGAGCTTGGTTGTTTAAGAACACTGGGCCTAAATGATTCATCGCATACATAGAGAGGTCAGCTTCAGATCTGCTATGGAGTAAGTTCAGCTCCAGATTTTTTCCTTACTCCGTTTCCTTCACACTAACTTGTCCATGAATCCCAGTTAAATATATTCCCTTTTTAGTCACATGTAAGCCCCATACTTTTTACTATTTGAGGTGTTTGTGTTTAATACCCATCTTCCGTAGTTGAAATAAAAATGCTGTCTTGTGAGCTACACTCCAGTTAGCCTACTGATATTTTGAGAGCATTTCTTGAGCATCTTTAATGCTCAGTAATGAAAGTTTACTGTCAATGAAAATTGAGGTACACATGCACTGAAGCATGTATTTGTGATGTTTAAAAGAAAAAAGCTTGTTGATTTTCCCAGGAATTTATGAAAATGTTGGTTTGGGTTATTTTTTTTTCCCTTGTGTAAGGGTGTCCGGTGCCTCAGTGCAAGATTAGGAATGATTTTCTTGTATTTTCAAAACTGCTTTCTAACAAGGTGATGTTGATTTTGGAAATAGGTGGTGTTCCAAATGGACAAAAACCAATGCAGATCCACACCCAGAATGGCAATGTGTAAAACTGGATGCAAGTTCCACAGAAAACAGCTAAAGTGAGTAGTAGTTGCCTGTCACTGATGGATACAGTTATGTAAGAACACATACATGTACATGAAGTGACAGTTCATTACCATGAATGCATCTTCCACAGCAGATCACCATGAGGACAAGTATTCTATTTGGAAGCACAGAGAAACGTACATGAAACCTCTGTTGTTCCCCTCTAAGTTTAAAGGATATTTTGTTCATAGAAAATTCTCTGTATCATGAATGTGAGATAGACTAATCAACAAAAACCTCAAATCATGCTCTTGATTCACTGCTGTGAATCAGCTGCTTTGTCTCAGAATAGATGAATAATTGCTCCAGTGAGAGGATGAAACACAAAATTGACTTGACTTGAGCCCCTGTGCTTTGTAAATAGAAATTTTCTTTAAAGTTGGTTGTTAAAATGTTGTAAGGTAATAAAAGCTAGTACATTTTCTGCACGAGTTCTTTACACTTTGTGAAGAAGAAAACCCTGACAAATGGAATTACTTGGGGGGCTTCTTGCTGGTCCGATGGCAAGTGGCATAAATCCATCACTGGCTTGGCTTGGGTGTGCCAGTTCACCCCAGCTGTAATTGAGGCCACCAGCTGACATACACCCATGATGGTCTGTTGCCCAATCAGTGCTACCTTCCAGCATTGTGCAGGCATGTCCCTCTGTACTCAGACCTGTGGGATGTAATGAATCTGCCTATCAGTGCAGGAAGGTGCTACTCAATGTGAATAGCTGCTTGGAAAATTGGCTCTTAAAGTGTGCATCAGCCGTATCCAAAGAGACAGCCTCCACATGGAGGAGAGGATGGTGAAATCTGCAAGCGGGGATGTCTGATGTGGAATCACATACCACGAGACCAAGAAAATTACAGAAAGATGAAACAGATGTATATATGATACTTGTTTTCCATGTATTCAAATCTGAAAGAGGAAATTCCAATGAATTGCTCCAATGGTGTCAGCGTTACTCGGTATCTGAATACCGGTACAGGACTATAATTAAATGCTCTCTTTTCAGAGGATAAATCAGGTAGGAATTTAAGGGTGAAATTAATTATAAAGTGGAAGTTCTACAGTGATGTTGCTTTTAAGGCATCCTGAAAAATGCCCGCATACAGAAACGCTTTCCTAATGGTTGCAATTCCTTCCTTTACTCACTGAAAGAGCAGACAATAAAATCCTTAATAAGGGGGATCAGCCCGAATTAAAGAAGCAACAAAAACAGTCATGTGGCATCAGAAAAGCTACCATCTGCTAACCTTAAGGTAGTAAAGTGATTGTATGGGGATAAGCCATGACCGTAATGCTAGAGGGAGAAAAATGGACTCAGAAAAAGTGTCAGATTAAATCATGTCCTGCTTTCTCATGGAGTACCAGAGTGTATGCGCTGCTGGCACGCTGCTTTTAGTTTCATGGATCCTGCCAACTCTCCCACCATTTGCATAATTTGCCTGTGCTGACGTAGTTCAATAGTAACACATTGATCTTTTTCATTTCAGCATCTCCACAGTTCCATAGATCTGAAAAAACGTTACCTAAGCAAGCAGGAATGTGATTTGTAAGTACCAGGTCTATTCCCAAACTGCCTGAATTAATGCGTTTATTGCTCAGAACTGGAATCTGAACATGGAGATAGATTGTGCCATATTCTGCAGTATCTATCTTCTATAGTTAACTCTCTTGTATCAACAACCACTTGTAAAGTAGGCAAACTGAATACTTGAGTTATCAGCTATTAAAACTGCACCTTGCTATGAATACTCAAATTCCTTACGCTACGAGATATGCTTATCAGTCCTGCAATAAATTGGGTATCACCTTGACTTTTTTGGTGCTCAAAAAAGGTAAGGCAGAGGAAGAAGGTTTTTGCTTTAGAAGGAAAAGAAATATCCGCTGTTGCTGAGCAGCTTCTTCAGAGAAGAAGCATTTGATATTTCAGGTAGGCGTGTACAGAGGGATGTGGGGGTGGATGTGCCCGTCAACTGTCTGATGATGGGATGTAAGTGCAGAACGAGGTCTTGCTTAACCTAGTCATAGAGTGCATGGGCTTCAACAGGATGCATGAAAGGATTAAAAAACCACCAACAACCAAGTGCTGACAGTCAAGGGTCCTACCTAAAGAACCAAAGGACACGTTGGTACCCAGCTGGGCTGGGGGGGCACTGCAGTGTAAGCACCTGCTGACCTGGAGCCTGTCACAGCCTGTCGAGGTGCGGGGTGAGGTGCTGGCATTCCTGCGGCCTGTGCTGGAACTTAATAGACCCTTTCTGCCCCTAGCCCTGAGGCTCACGTGAGCTGAGGGTCACTTGGGAACTGATGGGAGATGAGGAAGGAGGGGGTAGCCTTCCGGCTGCCCGCCCTGCTGTGCTTTCTTGCTTTGCGTGCAAGCAGTGACGGGCCGTGTCGCAGCCCCCCACGCAGGCAGGGCCCCCCGGGCAGCTCTGCTCAGCATCCACCCCGCTCCCACCCAGTCTCACACCACCGCTCCTGGCACCGATAAATTGAGCGCCAGCGGTGCCACCGCTGCAGGGTGAGCTGTGGGCGCCAACTCCTCGGCCTGTTTGCTCTAAGGTGGTTTTATGGCCACGAGAGCCGTATGCAGCAATGTTTGCTAAAAGAAGGGTAACCCAAGCACGTGTATCCGGACGGCAGCCGAGAACCGGAGGAATTTGCCCTGCCAGCCTTGCCCTGCCTGCCCCACAGCATGGCTGGGGATGCCCCCTGCCTGCCCTCGGGCCATCGCCACTGGGCACGGGGGGACAGGCGGGGAGGGCCCCGGGTGCGGGTGCGGCGGGGCAGGAAGCGAGGCCGGGCGAGCACCTGCCCGGAGCTTGGCCAGAGTTTCATCACCGCTCCGCCCCGCCTCTCCCGCAGCCCCATAAAGAGCCCTGGCGGCGCGGCCGCCGCCACAGCACTCCCTGCCACCACTGCCTTCCTCTCTTCTCCTCTTCATCATCTCCTCTTCTTCATCTCCTCCTCTTCCAGCCGGCGACATGAGGGCGATGGACACCGGCCGCCTGCGGGCCCGCAGTCTGCTGCTCTTCCTCGGTGAGTGCCGGCGGGGACAGGGCTGGGGCAGTCGCTGGCTGCTGGAGGACCTCTGGCCACACGCGGGGCGAAACTTGTCTTGAGGTGAACACGGCGCGTTTGTTCCCCGAGGCAAAGCGGCAGGCAGGGCTGGGTGTCTGCGGGCTGAGGAGAGGAGCGTGCAGCTCTCGCTGTCAGGGCGCTGAGCTGTAGCAGGGCACTGCTTTGCTCGCTCTGTCTCCGTGCTTCTCCCCTGCTCAGCCTGCAGCGCAGCCCTGGCTGAGGCAGAAGGAGCTGTTCTGTCACCTTGTCCTGCCTGGCTGCCTTCACCCGGGCTGTGCTCCGGGTGAGTCCCCGCAGCAGCAGAGGCTTCCTTCTGCTCACAGAACAGGTCGTGGCCTCCCGTGCCTTGATACTTCACCTCTCTACTGGGCACGTGTTCCTCTCGCATCACATAAGCTAGCTGACAGCCTGAACTGAACGTCCGTGTCCTGAGAGCATCGAGAGCCCCAGAGCCTGGGTGCTGGCAGGGACTGCGTGTAGCTGGCCTTTCGAGATGACTCAAAGTATGTGGGCAGCAGGTGTTGGAGGCAGGATGGCAACCTGGAGCCCTCACACACTGCTTTAATGACAGGGCATGTTCTCACACTGCCAGTGCTGGGCTCGGGGTCTCAGGTGATGGGGAAGCTCAGTCCCCAAGACCTCTTTTTTGGGACAGATGTTCCCTATCTGCTAACCCCACTGCAGCACGAGTTTCTGTCATCTTAGCCGGGTATTTCCATAAGGGCTTACAGATGAGCTGCTGCAGCATAACATCTTACTTTCAGTGACAGCAGGTTAAACATCTTTCAGCCTGTGACTCAGCCATGCTTCGCACAAAACTAGCACTGGAAGGAACTGGTGTGTCTTCATGGATTTGTGTACAGATTTATTTATTTCCGGGACAGGTACAAAATCTAATAGTAAGGGACAGATTAGTCACAGCTAGATGGCCTCATAGCAACTGTTATGAGCACTTTACTGCCCTTCCATCCCAGGTCAGTAAAGCTGGGAGGCCCATCCATAGCTGATGTTTTGCCAGACTCGAGAGGTTCACCACTCAAAGGCTGAAGCCTAACTCTAGTGGCACTCATTGTCAGCTTTGTATCTGGGCTATCACAGCAGAAAGGCAGTGACAGGAGAGAGCTGGCACTTGTCCCTGGGGAGCTGTGGCACTGTGCCAGCCAGAGAGGAGGTGGCAGTGATGGAGCTGAGCCCTGGCCCTGCCTTTTCCGTGAGTTACTGTGGGAGCCCCGAGCAAGAACTTGCCCAAGGTCTCCTTGCAGTCGCTGTAACACCCAGTCAAGCCTCATATCTTCACACTCATGGGCTTCAGGAGCTGCCAGTCTTATGGTTTACTGTGTTGTGTTTGTCTGGCCATGGGCAGGTAGGCTCAACACAAAGGTTGGTAAGTCTGGAGATGTGAAAACATCAGTGGCAGATGTGTCTGGTGGGGAGAAATAACAAATTTCTACTTCTGCAGCATAGGGAGCTCTGCCCCGTGCTCATGGCAGAAAGCAGAGTGGTGCAGGAGCAGGGGCAACATGTGAATAAGATCAGTGTTGTGCAGGTCTCCACGGGGGTGGAAGCAGCACTAAGATGACTGGGTGCACACAGTAAGTAATTATCCGCATTATCTCTGTTTAAGTGCTGGCACAGTGCTGAAGGTGATTGTGTGGGCCTGCAGCAGTTTAGGAGCAACAGTCCTTCCATGCAGGCTGGTGTTGCCAGGGCTGCTGTAGAGCTGCTCTGGCCTGGCCCTGGGTGTCCCCAGCTTGGAGTCTGCAATTCTGCACTCAGGGGTACAAAATTCAAGATGGGGAAATGCAGGCGATGCTTCCCAAACCATGCACGGGTGCTGCAGCCTGTTGCCCTAGGGGTAGTTTCTTTGCATCGCTCTCAGCACCATCAATTTTGGTGCCTCCGTATGAAGAAGTGGCCAAAGTAAGGCAGACCAAGAGGGGTGGGGAGTGGGAAGAGCTGTTAGCATCATCTCCTTTCACATGGGTGAGAAGAGCAACCTGTACAGCCTGTATGTCTCATCTCAGGAAGAGGAGTGTCTGGCACCTGTTTTGCTGGGCACGGCCAGACAACTAGCACCGGATACATCCCACCTGAAGCATCAGTCAGAAGCCAGGCGTTGTATCCTGAGCGCAACGATGAGATGCATCACTCTGAGGTGGTTAAAAGGATCTCAAATGACTGCTTCCCCTTTCTGAGGAAGCATGCCCAGCATGCGCGGATAGCCTGAACTCTGGAAATGCTGTGGTTGATGTGAGCAAGGTTGCACAACCGAATCTTGAATAAGAGCAAGCTGTTAGCAGAGCATCCATGGCTAACCCTGCATTTTCGTGGTCCTCATCTGGAACACAACCACCCACCTGGCCATTATTTGCAGAGGGGCTCGCTTGGTCTGGGGTGGCCTGCAAACATCTGTGGCTGCGCAGGGAGGTTAGCTGCAGAGACAGGGAAGGTTAAGCACTAGAGTTAAGTGGTGGTAGTGGTGATGCTCACAAAGCCAGTGGGACAGATTGGCTAGCTTCAATGTTTCCTCCAATGTTTTCTGCTTATTCTATGCAAAGAAAGCCCTAGACACTCTGACATGCTCTGGGTGTGTGAAATCAGGTGATGGGGGTCCAGCTCAGTCTGTCCCTAGAGTTAAAATGGGCTGAGATCCACCAGGTGCATTGCTGCGCTTGGCGTCAATTTGGAAGTGCAACCCGAGTTAAAAGTGTAGGCACTGTCTCTGTGCCACAGGGACCATGCTGCTGTGAAATAGCATCAGGAAGTCTTGTCCAGGTGATTTGGTGTGTGACTTGTGATCTCAGGGACAGGCAAAGTAACTCAAATGATGGTGGGGCCCAACACCTCTCAGATACCTAACAACCTGCCTTTAAAGTGGGGATAAATCTTGTAAAGGTTCTCAGTTAGGTTTATCCTGTACGTACATCCTTCATCCTTAGCACTCAGCAACTGGAAACTGTAGCTGGCTTTGAGTGGCTGAACTGATAATTAGCCCTTGCATGTCATCTCTGATGAAGGCTGCAGGAAGCTGAGGCGGCCGGCCTCTGTTCCTTATTCTCCATCCTGGTCCTTCCTTGAAGGATGAAAGCAGCAGCAATATTCCTGTTTGAGGAGCAGCTGCTGCTGTCAGAGCTACTCGTACAGCGAGACCCGTGGTGTCAGCCGGGGCACTGCGCTTGTGTGCTGGCCGCATGGCACTCGCATTCCTGTGAAGCATAAATGAATACCAACAATCTCATTACTCTTATCTTGTACCCTGTAGAGTATTTGCTCAGTGAACAGCGAAGGAATAAAAATAAAACTACCTCTCCCAGGTCCTGTATTTGATATATATCACTTGATAAGTATTCAGGGAAAGGTTTTCCTCTGTCCCTGCACCATGTGGATCCCTTATCCTCCTGCAGGATCCCCCTCCCAGTGATGTCAGAGGGAAAATATGTGCATGGGGGAAAGGGCAAAACGTAACAGTGCAGAGCAGGAAGAACTTTGCCCACATGCCGAAAATACTGCTGGGTGTCAGCAAATATCCACGCCTGTGCTCCAGCCTCTCTGCTCTGTGTGCCTGCAGTCAGGTGGAGGAGGCTAGCAAGCTTTTATTGGGCTTTGTATGAGCAGGTGTATTTTAATCTGTCCCTCACAGGTGTCAGGCATTTCCTCTCTAGGGACAGGTCCAGCTGAAAAGCAGTGCCTCTTTCTGGAGCAAAGAGAAGAGCTGAGCTGCCTCTTAAGCGTGCCCAGGTTGGAGTTTGTCAAATGCAGAAGCCAGGGGCTGGTGTTTGTCAAGCTGAGAATTTTAGACTAAAAAGCAGCTGCCTAAATTGCTCAGAGATCAAGGAAGAACGCAAGCTGAAAGACAAGTTGTGTAGGCTAAAGGAGATCTTCAGTTAATGAATCCATCTACTTAACTAACTGTGATAGAAGTGGACATCTCAGGTACACCCAGCGTTTTTTTGGCTTGCTTGATGTTCATCATAGTCAGGTGGCCCCACAGACCAAATCCTGCCGCAGCACGTCACACAGAGGCAAAAGCAGCAGGAGATGGGTAACAGGAGGGAGGCTCAGGGCACTTTTGCCAGTCTCAGGACTTCAGCATCCCTTCTTCCAAAAGTACGGCATTGCTTTTGGGATGGGGCTGTCCTGTGCCACAGGTGCGCCTTGCCGAGGGAGCAGCTTAGTCCATGGAGCACTCCTGAAATATCCCTTTAGTTCCTGGGAAGAAGACTTGGTAAATCTTCTTTTCTCAGCATCCTTTGGGACTCCAGGTCCCTGGTCAAACCTCATAGCCTGCTGTTCTAGCTGTAACTGAGCTGCTGTGGTCTGTCAGCTGATGCACTTGTCTTTCGAGCACTTGAATTTTCTGTTGTTCTTACAGAAGCATTAAACCGCTGATTCTGATTAAATCTATACTGAACATAAGGTGCTGTATGAAAAAAAAAAAAACAATAATAATAATAAAAAAATCCCACCCTGAAAGTAAACTTTCTGGTCCTGCCCCATTGGAGTGAAAGGCATGTCCTGCTGAGTCATGCTAGCAGGAGCAGCTGTCTCTGGCACAGTCTCTGATACGAGTCCTGTATCACTGCTCTGTTTCTGTGGCTCTTGCTGTGGTGGACTTCATCTTTGTCCTTTCCTCTAAAGCATGGTGGAAACCTGGCTCATTAGCTTGGCAAGAAATGTTATGGAGAGGAATGAAGGGAGAAGTATTATGTTTAAAGCAAAACAAAAGAACCCTGTCTCTGTAAGGTAGATGTTCCTGCTGTTCTTCTATCTAACTGAACTAAATCTGAAAGGAAACCTTACTAATCACCCAGAAATGGATGAATTGCAGGAAATTCGTAAATTGCTGCTAGATTTAACACTGAGATGTAATGAAACTTTCTAATAACTGGAGTTGAATTAGAGTGATCAAGAAATTATGAAGGCACACTCCCTCCATTAGCCATGCATGACCTGACAAGTTAATAGAGGCAAACAGCCCAAAGACACAAATTACAGACTTCTGTGGAATGGGGCTGATGACTAAACAGTTCATGAGCAGGTTAGTTTATGACCACAGCAGGAGTGTTCGCCAAGTGGATTTTATGGCCAGCTGGGGCACAAACATTGACTGTTCCTTGTGGGCTGGCCGTGAAGCTACAAGTGCATTTGCTGGCCTTCAAATCCTCGTTGGAAATGTTCATTTGACTTGCAGAATACCTGAAAGCTGGCCTTGTGCAGTAGATACCCTGAAAAGTGTCAGAATGCTTTATAAGATGCATCTGTTTGAGAAGGGAACAAGGCTCCCTGCTCCCCAAGGGAATGCAGCCGCTGCTCTGGCAGCCAGGCTCCTCAGCCTGCCTGGTGCAGTCTCACAGTGTGGCTGGTACCCACATCAAACCTGCTTGGAAGGGACAGTTCTTGCTTTTGTATGGATGGTGAAGGAAGGATGGAAGTGGACCCATTTTCTGCTGGGGTGTTCTGAGATGAGTGACACTGGCCCAGGATCCGTGTGCTGGTCTATATGTCTCAGAGCCAGTGACCAAAGAGGGTTTGGTATCTCATGTTATCTTTGTGCAAGTGAGCACAAGAGTGAGTGTTAGTGCAGGAGCTGGCCACCCTTTCAACCTGGTTACAGCAAGTAGAGGGCTGAGGAAGCTCACTCCTGCAAAATGGTAGCGTATGTGTTAAGCCTACCTCAAGTGGTATGTGGTCTCTGAAGCCAGCAGCAGGGTGCTGAGTCAACAGCCAGGCTGACTTGTTGAGTCCTGGGAAATCCTCTCCCCAGGGACTGCTGTGACTCAAGGTGTTCTCTATTTCGATCACCAGAAGAACTTCTCCTGTGATGAATGCACAATTGTCACACCTAAGCTTACCCATACTGAACAAGAATCTAACGTTGACTCTTTATTCTCTCGTAGGTTACCTATTGCAAGCAGTCACGGGCACAACAGTGATCCCATTATGTGAACCTGGTGAAATGGAAAACTGCACAACTGCACTAAGTAAGTGTACTGCACAGCTCTCTTTGCAAGCGACAAGTCTTTGGTTCCCATCTTCCTCAGGCTGGTGACCTCACCGAGCCACCCTTGGAAATCACTTTGACTCTGCAAATAACTTACTGTTGAATCACATTTCCAGCATCCCACAAAATGTTCACTCTTGTTGAGCGGGAGCCATCTTACAACCTGTATTTCCTTAAAATTGCCTTTTCAGACTAAGATCTGTGTCTTAGATGAGAATACCTCTATAAAAGCAGAAATAGGTAAAGTGGAACTTGTAAGGAGAGAGTCGATGTAACTCTAACATGGGAAAATCCTCTCCTTATTCAAAAGGCTCACCTGCTTCAGTGCCTGCTGCATTACAGCTTGGTTGGTAGCTAGGCTGTTAGTTTTATTTGTAAAGCTTGCACATTGTTTGGGAAACTGAAAGGGAAAATAAGGCTGATGAGATGCTAACCAAATCTCTCCACAGTCCAAACAGAGAACAGTCCTCGTGTGGCTCAAGTTGGGATAACCAGATGCAAGCCTGAAATGAAAGATTACTGCTTCCACGGACAGTGCGTGTACATAGTGGACTTGGATGAGCACTACTGCAGGTATGGACAGAGTGCAGCGTGTCCTGCAGCCTCCCTGAGGTGGGCTTTGAGATGAGCTGCACGTGGTCTTTGATCTTGCTGACACTTAGCTGGATCACCAACCCTGCAAGGCATTAATGCTTACAAGAACTGCAAAAGGAGCAGTATATCTATAACAGACCTCAGCTGGATTTAAGCAAGCATTAAGTATGTATGTTGGCAGCAGTGAAACCAGAGTGACAGTCTTAGACACCTGAAATTAGTCACCAACCCACCTTAAACATGGTACACTCATTCTGCTCTGCCTCCTGTTGTTCATCTGTAGTTAAAATAGTGTGAGATCCAGACCTCAGGCAAAGCAGCAAGGTCTCTCCTTTGATTAAGTCTAAAAAAGAAAGACCCTCTAGGCATTTTTAAGGGTGTTTCTCACTTACTTGAATGATGTGCATCCATTCCTAAAACCACGTGGGCTTCGGTTATCTAAGTTGAAATTGCTTGTCCCTGAGGAAACAGGCCAGTGGTATAGCATGCTTTGTGGAATGCTAAAATGTAACCCCATGGCAATTTCTCTAATTCTGCCTCTCATCCTCAGGTGTGATGTCGGCTTCTCTGGTGTCCGTTGTGTGCATTCGGAACTTGTCAGGCAACCCCTCAGCACAGAGTATGTAGCACTGACAGTCATCCTAATCCTGCTTTCCCTCATCGCCATCTCCATTGCAAGCTACTACATCTGCAGAAGGTAAGAGACGTCATCTTCATGGCTCAGAAAGGCAAATCTGTTGTGTGCATAATAAGATGTCCACCGAGGGCCTCCAGCTGGACTTGAGATACTTAGGCTCACTTGATTACATTGAGGTAGTCTGATAAGCAGACCTGCTGGCATGAACCAAAATAGTAGTGTGATGACTGCACAGCATACCCCAAACTGAAGGCAGAGTCATGCTTAGGCAAAAGTACCTGCAGATGCTCTTTGACCCTATTGGAGAACTGTGTAGGTTAGTTCATGTCTGTCTTGGAGAGGGTACGTTGAGGTAAAGGAGCGAACAGACAAGGGGCAGAAAACTCTAGCTGCTCTTGTTGGTAATGCCATTTCCCCAGTCAGCAGGAACTGGAGAGCAGTTGGATTAATAGTAGCCAACGTGTCCATCTGACATGTTGTTGCGGTGACTGTGCCATATCGCAAGCATTGCCTTATCAGCTTTACCACGCAGGACAGCAGTCTTCTCCACTAACAGACACAAAAGCATCAAGAATTGTTCTTCATGCTCATAACTAATGGTAAGCTACTGTCAGAGAGCCGAGAAGGTGGAACAACCCCCCGAGGGAGATCTCAGCTTCACAGGTCTGATAGCTAGGTGGTAACTGCCGTAACAACTCTTCCCCACCTGAAGACTCCGTGGCACGTCATATCAAACAGAAGATGGCCTAGCTGGTTAGGGTACTCAGCCTTATTGCAGGCAAGGATCCAGCAGGATTTCGCAAAGACGAGCCTACTGCCAGCAGCAAGACTTTAATGCAGATGTGAAATCGTCAGGGACAAGCTGAGAAATGAGACTCTGCCTGCAAGTTATCTCAGACCCAGAAATAAGCACAGACAAAGCCTAGCTGCTAGAGTTGAAACAAGCACAAGGAGGTCATGTAGAGTTTTCTTTCTTCTTCCTTCCCTCCCCCCCACACCCTCACTCCCCAGAAAGTCATTTGGAATTACTGGCTTTCCAGAACTGATGTTTCTCTTCTCTACTTTCAGGTACCGACACAAGAAGAGACATACGAACACCAGTGAATACAAGGAGGTCGGTGCCCTGTAGAAGAAACAATCGCTTCGTCCAGTGTTCTGTTCATTCGGACAGACTCAGAGTCTTCCCATCTATTTAAATGTTATTTTTATTAACAATATTTACAATATTTATATCCTTTTACAAATTTCAATTGTTTGGTGATCCAATCAGTATAGGTCAAGCATTTTATTTTCAGTGTTTTATTTTTTTATGAAATATTTCTTAATGCGAACCCCACGTAAGTGGTTCTGTGCGATAGAGATATATTTTTGTAAAAAGTGGTCTTACTCTGAAGAGTAATTTTATATTTATTCTTGTGAATATGTTCAAAACAATTTTACTCATTGAAATAAAAGTTCTAGACAAAGTCAAAATGTGTCTGTGTTTTCATTGAAGTGAAGCTTGGCTTGACTTGGCTTGGTTGAGCAGGATGTTTGAAGCTCCAGCAGTTAATTTTGGATGGACAAACCACTGCTTCTAATACCATGCACCTTAGTTCCAACAAACATTGCTATTAGCCAGCAAAACTGAAGGAAGACTTAAAGGAACAGTGCAGCTCCTAGTGCTGCTTATCCAGGCTGTGTGACAGCAGCATGGATCTGGGCTCATCCCTAAATTCAGGAAAGTTGTATTGGATATGTCCTGGATTACAACAGTGGCGTTTCAAGTTAATCAGCCTCCACAGCTCACCACAGTAGCACACTGCAACTTGGTGTATGAATCTAGCTACAGGAAGAAAGCTCCTGCAGGAGCAGTACCAGCACTCCAGTCCTCCCCATACTGTCTGTTGTAAAAGCTGTGAGCAGGGGAAAGGAAAGCTTGCAAGTTTGTGCTCCATGCAGATACTTTGCTGGCCTGAAATAAGGCCAGAACAGCCTGCTGGGTTTAGCCGCACCCAGCGTTGTGCTTGCTGTGAACAGGAAGGGGCCTTGCAAAACTTGAATCATCCACGTTAACCCCACCGCTTCTCACGCTTCAAGAATATGTGAGACGAGTGCAACCTTGACACCATTCCTGGTCTTTGCATACTGCATTGCTCTGTGTTGCTTGATGTTTGTGGGTGTGCAACAGGATCTTGGTAAGGAAGCTGGTGGGACCTGAGACATCACAAAGTGAGAGTGCTATTGCAGAAGCTCCCGTCTCTGTAAGGAGAAGTGATGCTTGCCCAGCACATTGCAAAAGCTTCCAGCTCAGTCAGGCAGAGGCCCTTCTGGAGGACTAACCTGGCTCATTCTCCATCTCCTTCAAGTATCATCGTGTCTGAAGTGCTCTCAAGATCAAACAAGTGAAAGAGGGGATCACCAGAACCTCCCTTCCTTGTTTTTCCACTGTGTGTTGAAGGTAACAGTGCTTCAATCCGCCTAGTATCATCCCATCTCTGTATCATCTTGTCTCTGTCTTGCCATGGAAAGAGACGTGGGAGCTCTTCCACGCACATCTGCAGCAAACAGGCAAAAGGAGGCCAATTATAGCAAGGCTCTGGGCAAGGAGTGGTGCAAGGAAGACCCTTGGAGCTAGCAGTGGGAGGCAAGGTGGGACAGGTTTGCCCAAGTGCTCTGCCCCTGGCCATGCGGCCTACACCCTTTCCTTTGGAAAAGATGAGTCACGTGAAATGATAGCTCTGCTTCTTCCCTGCCTTGGTACTCACATCCTGACTTTGATTTACTTTCCCTGTTATCTTCCCGCTTACAAGCACCAAGCACAGCACGGGTGTGGTCGGGCAGAGCGGGGCTGCAGTGAGATAGCTCTGCCCAGATTCTGCCCATTTCCACCGCTCTGCTCTTCCCCAAGCTGCCCCGAAGGCAGTGCATGAGGTGAGGAGGAGGAAGGATGTCTACTGAGCAAAGCAGAGGTGTGATCTGAGCACAGACTGACCTTACTCACGACAGATAGCTCCGGCAGCACGCAGCAGGAGGGCCCAGACGCTCAAAGGCACCGGGTGTGAGCTCTGGTTGCAGTGCTGTGGCCTGGCACAGTGGCAATTCCTGTGCTCCTCACTGAGTGCTTTGTTCACTGTGGACCTTCTCGTGTGCCTGCACTCGGGGTCCCTCTCTGGCAGACGTACCACTAGCTTCTGGGGCTAGGCGGCACTGGTTTTTCCCTGGCATCCAGTTAGAAGGGGACTGTTGGTCAATCCCTGCTAATTGGGCCTGGTGTCGCAGGGCCCTCATTAGCTGCTCTTCAGCTTTTCACTTCCTCTCTCCTTCTCCTGTAATCCGGTTGTCACCGGGGAACCTGTTCTGCTGGGTGACTGGTGACAGTGAATGGCAACCCCAGCCCCAGCCTGGTGCTAGCATGGCCCTCTCCGCTGGGAAGATGGGGCAAAAATCAATTCTTGGAGCCTCCTGCCGTTCCTGCGGTGACCCAGTTAGGATGGTGACACATCTTTGTTTCCACCTCAGGCTTCCCAGCTTGGCTGTGAACCGCTCTGGCCGGTCTCTGTTCATCCTCCAGAAACTGTTCCTGGACTCCGCGGCAAGGCTCAACCCAGAGGCTTTGCTCCTACTCCCACACACTGCCCTTGCTGCTCCTCTTGGGGCATCACAGAGACTCCAGCCGCTCGGCTAACCTTTTGTAAACGATGACCCCGTGTATTTGAGGTGCTATTAGCAAAGCTCAAGTCTGAAAGGCCTTAAATTATTCCCTGCCTTGCTCTCCACAGGTCTCCCAGCTGCTCTCTGCCAGCCCCTCTGGCCATGAGCAACTTCAGTACCAGAAATGCTTCTTTCCTCTGCAGCCCTCCATTGCGGCAATCACACAAGTTTTAAACTGCAGTGACAGCAGCAGCTTGAGGATTACCCTGCCCTTGGCTTTCCGGGTTGGGGAAATTTGAGAGAAACAGTCCAGTTTCAGACTTAGGCAGGATTTTGTTTTCCTACGTCTTAACTTTTAGCTGACTGTTTTAGTTTGGCTTGGGTTTTCTCCACCTACCCTGTTGCTCATCTTAATCCCAGCCCATAGCAGCCCTTCCAGACCCTGTATTTTTCTCACTCCTGCATGTGATTGAGCAACTGGGAAGCTTGGGGCCACATACCAGCCTGCCACCTCAACAGCTTGCCGGCTGGACTTAGATTGCCAGTCCAGCAACCACGCAGCCGGGTCCTGACGACACACCCCAGGTAATTTCTCTCAGAGAGTGAACCTCCCTCATTCCTTCCATGGTTTCTGCTGGCACCACCTCCATCTCTCTGCTGCAGCTCTTCCTCACCCTCACCGCCTGCTTTCAGAGACACCTTTGGCTGTCTCTGCTGGTGAGAGTGCCTGCACCGTGCCCCCTGGGCTGCCCTGTGCAAGCCCTTCTTGCCAAACAGCTTTGTGTCCTGCCAGGGAAGTTCTCCAGTCCCCGTGTCCGGCTGCATCACAGCAGAGAAAATGCATGGAACAGGTGGGGATGCAAACTAGAGACCAGTAATGGTGAGACCCAGCTGATACTGAAGAATCCAGATGTCCCCAGGGCCACCACCATGTCACTGGGCAGTTTTTCCACGAGATGCTTTTGGCAGGAGTTCTCTGGAGCGCTGAGCACCCACATCTCCCATCAGCTGTCTTTGACATCTCTCTGTCATTTTCAGACCTATCCCACCTCAGACCTGCCCTGTCAGTATCCCTGCTGTGTGATTCTTGCCCACACATCTGTATCTCCTATCTGAAACCCATTCCAGCCTCTTGAGATTCAGGCAAAGGATGACTGACGCTTGCTTTCAAGCTTGGCTGTCAGATCTAGGAACATAGCAACAACTCTTGTGTTGGTGCTCTGTGGAAGGACAGTGCTTTTCTGAAGTACTGTGAACTCTCCAAAGTGCTTAGCTTTTGTGCAAAAGTTACTTTTGTTAATACTTCCCCTGCTCACAACATCCATCCTTATTTTTTAGTAAGAGGGAGCATAGTGGTTTTAGTAAGAGGAACAGCAGCCAGGCACAAAGCTGCCGAGAGATCAGCGTGGGAGCAGGCACAGCAAATTAAGCCATCCTTCGCTTATCACTTCTTGAGGGGGAAGGTTTTTCAGCATCTGTTGCGTGCCTGCTGTTACTAAACCTGGAACCCTCGTAGCCACAGTGCCCATGGTCACGGCCATAGCGTGCTCATCCCCCGTGGCCCACACAACAGAGGACACGGCGACGCACCAAGTTCCAGAGGCTGACCTTTCTCTGCCCAGCTGCCGCCTTGCCTGTTGCGTGCTTCGTGGTAATGTCACTAGAGGTGCTGTGGCAATCTCAAGCCTCTGTGAGTCATGTGTCCCCCTCGACGGGTTTCCTTGGAGTGCGTCAGCCAGTAATGCCCCGAGCTTGCTGAGAGCCGGAGGAAGCCTCCCTGACGATCTTGGGTTACATCACGGAGGCGGAGGATGTTTGGACAACTGGTTCCAGTCTCCACTGAGGCAAGTCTGAGATTGCGCAGAGCAGCAGGCACCTCACCTTGGTGCTGCTCGTGAGAAGGCCAGATTTGGGGCACAGGGAGGAGGGGAGGTGAAAAGGGCTGGAAAGACTTACAAATCACTCACTCATTGCAGAGCCGGGCTGGGTCAGTAGCAGCCATCCTTCTTGTTGGTGACAAAGAAAGGATGAGTGGACAGATGGATGGATGGATGGACAGATGAACACATGGAAGGAGGGAAGAAATGATGAATGAAAGAGATGAAGGAAGCAAGCAAGCAAGAAAGAAAGGAAGGAAGGACAGTGCTCCATCAGTAAAGGTGGAAGTTTGGTCTTGCACAAATAATTATTATTATTTTAATAAAGCTAGTGCCAAACCTAAATTACTCCAGCACTCCCATTATATAATTCCACCCTGTATGATTAAAAGCTTTCCCAGCAAACTGGGAGATTACAACAATTGATCAAAAAATATTGAGAAACCTCTCTGCCCTACCCCGCTGGATGCCAGTTTGATCTTTCTGACCCAGTCATCAGAGGGCATCAAAGTCTTGATAGGAAAACCCAGCAGGAATTCAGGAGAGGAGATGCAATAGTGAACCAGCAGCAGCCTCAATTTCACCACTGGTCCATGAACGTTTGCCAGTGGTCCCCAGTGGTCCTGTGGTCCTCTTTCTGTTCCAGATCTTCAGGCTGGTTGTCAATGCCCTTCATTATAACGGGAAGCGGAGGCAGTTGTACAGGCCACATGAATGAGGAAGAAAAGCCAGTTTAGCTGCCTCTGCCAGGACGGCTGTCACTTAGGCAGTAGAGGAGGGGAAATAGGGCTTAATTTAGGAGAGGAGAATAGGTAGTGGGAGATGGATCTCCATCAGGATACCCATGTCAGGTCACTTCTGAGAGGGAGGCGGTGGCAACCAAACTGAAGAGTTTAGACGAGGGCAAGAAAAGATGGCAAGACTTGTGATAGCAAAAAGAACACGATGTTGAAGTCAGCCGGTAACAGGAGGACCCGGTACCTTACAAGATCAATGCACCTTTGGCTTCCCAAACATACAAGAGGTTCGCATGCTCAGCCCACCCATGCCAGTAAGAAGCTTTGTAAAACAGCAGAGCAAGATGCAGCAAGTTTCAGAAAACTCCTGTTTTTCTCTATAAATCTTGCCAGGAGGACAGGGGCATTTGTCTGAGCAAGGTCAGACAAATCAGATCAGCTACTGGAGGATCAGACAGGCTTTAAATCAGCAGGAAAACTCAGGAATGAGTGCAAGCCATCATTTTCAGGGGAGCTCTGCAAGAGATGCTCACAAACCCTTCCCAAACCTGCTCCAAGAGCCCTGGCTCCTCTCCTTCCCTTTAGTATCACATTTGTCTTTTGAAATGGGACAAGAATACCACAGCCAAGGGTGGTCCCAACCCAACCATCAGCAGCTGGAAGGCTCTGCTGGGAAAGCCAGAGCTGCCTGCGCCCACTCGGTGCTGCAGTGACCGCTCTGCTCAGGCTGTGACTTTGGCCTGACTCGCTCCATTCCTCATCAGCCGCTGCCTGAGCGGGGACATCTCCCTGCACGTGGTGACACAGCTGGGCCTGTCGGCTGCTCCCCGCGTAGAGCTGCGTGCTCCTGATCTGCAGTCAGGTTTGCTGGGAGCAGGCCCATCAGAAGGATTTTTCTGGTGGAAAACATGAGTTCTGCAAGCAAAAACTTTCTGACTTGGGATTGTTTCTTCTCCCAGTGAATTAATCCATTTACTTGGTTTCCTTTCCACCAGGGTCACTGGACTGGACTATTTCAGCCAGTTCAGCACTGTTTAAAACTCTTTTTTTTTTTTTTTTTTTTTTTTTTTTGACTCACCCAAGCTTTTTTGTTCCAATAATCTCAAATCAAGCAAAGAAAGGAAAAAAAAAAAAAAACTTCATTAGTCAGTATTCCTGTACAGGTCAGTGCGCCACGAATCTTCTGCCATTGGTTTCATTCCCGCCTAGTGGTCACCTCAAGGACTACATCTCCCACTTCCACATCCCCAGTTTTTTGCCTCCCTGCCCCATCCTGCCACCAGGAGTTAACTGGCAGAAGGAAGCAACATTCAGAAGTCTCCTGGGGAAAAGAAGCGTTTTGTGCCCCAAAATGGCAGAGAACATTCTGAGCTTACAAATAAATAAATAAATAAATTTTTTTGTATGCACTGAAAAACATAGAAATGAAGAGTTTCAGAGTTTTCTTAACACAAAGCTTGCAGCATTGTTGACACCCCCATGGAAAAAATACTTATGCAATTTTAGTGTGCTGTCCTCTTTGGGAATAGAAATTGAGGTTGGAAAGTCAGATTCTCCATAGGGGCAGACACACGGCTTTGGTCTGTCCTGATCTGAAAGGCACAAACCACATCTCCTGGAAGGTTCTCACCATTCCTTGTGCACGCTGTCCTCGGTGTGGTTAATCATTACTGCAAGGCTCAGTTTCCTGACATTTACCAGCAAAGTCTTCCTTTCTTTCCAAACCCAGGGCACGCAGCAGGCTCTGGAGAGCTGTGCGGCCACCAAGGGCATTTAGTCAGTCTCGTCCCTCATGGCCACAGGTACCTTGAAACTAGGCCCGTCTTTGGCAGAGGCTGGAAGCAATTCCCAAGGGAATGATGGATTTTATTCACCCCAAAGCCGCCCCTCCTGCAAATTCATCAACTTCAAAACGAACCACTCGAGCTCACAGTCTGAGAATGCAGGAGTCACTGCGTCCTCCTGAGGATTTGGCACTGAGCTCAGCCCTGACGCACTTTGCCCACCAGCGGCCACCCAGGACGGAGAGATCTCTGATTGCCCTGCTGGTAATTTGGCAGCCGTGGGTGGCGAGGAAATGGCGTGTGTGCATTTGTGGCTCTCTTCACACTGGGTGCGGAGCTGTGTCAGAAAAAGCTTTCCCTCGGAGTCTCCTCTGTTTACTGGTGAAGTGATGCCTTACCTGGCTGCCTCCCTTGCGGATTTCCACCTGCAGGACAGCAGGGAGTCTCCGTTTCAGACACTGGAGCTCAGTGGCAGTGGAGAGGCTGCCTTGGTGCCCCACTCGCTGCACCAAAGGTCTGGCTCATGGGATTGCTGACAAGGGACAGCCACTCCAGCAACACCACAGTGCACATGGATGGTGAGATGGGTACATGCTGCCTATCAGCGGTCCGACCAGCAAAGTCCCATCAGCCCCAAAATCCTCACAGGCCCAGCTTGGACTTCAGAAACAAGAGCCACATCCACAGAGGGGCTAATGGCACAGGTGTCAGCTCTGCTGTGCGGGCGCACGCTGGGAATACACTGACTCTCCAGCTAGCAGTGGGGATGGAATAGAGCTTGGGTGAAAATCCCTTTTGCAGAGGCATTCCTAAATTGGAGTGCGAGGCCACTTGTCGCTGTAGGTCCACAGGGCCCCAGGCAGCCTGGCTTCTCTTCCTTTCAGTTTCCTTCAAAACTTTTAAAGTGTTTACCTACCATGTCACTTAAGGTGCCACACGGAACACCTGCAAAATGAAGCATTTGGCATTCGTGTGGGTCAGGATGCTTGAAACATGACTCTTGAATTGAAACCGTATGGCCATTTCTGAGTTTTCAAACAAAGTTTTGTGCATATGGGTCCCTTCCAACTCAGGATACTCTATTATTCTATGATTCTATGATTCATTTTTTCCAGCTCAGCTCTTTCTTTTAAGTGCCTTTAATTTTATTTGCCACCAATCTACTAATGTGGGGAAAAATGGTTTTCTGGCTGCAGTGACCTGTTTCATGCATGTTAAAATAGTATTTATTTAAATCTTAAAATAATTTAAATTTAGTCAAACACATTACATTTTCTCTCTCTCTTTCTTTAGAAACGTGTTAATTCCATGCAACTTGAGCAAGCTTGGGAACAACCTTCTGGAGTTAAGAATGGAAGACATCGTTCAGTATCAGCAAAGCAGGTGAATCTCAAATGAAGGTTTCAGAAGGCAGAGCAGGGGACAAATCCTGTTACACGAAATGGGTAAATCCATCCTGCCCTTCTGTAATTCGGATCAACATAACCCAGGTAGGAGGGAATAGAGACAAAGATCTCTTTCTCTGCCAGAAAGCTGATTTTGACACTAATCCCTTTCACCACCAGCATCTCCTCTCAGCTCCTGCTCTCCCATACCAGCTCCTGCATTCATCTGAAACGAGTTCATTTCCCACTGTGTAGGTGAGTTACCTCTTACCATGGCAATGGAACAGAGCTGAGCTCTACATTTCAGGGAAAGCCTTTGGTGGAGACCAAAGCTCAGTGCTCAGCAGTGCATTCAGTACCTCCAGGTCCCTCCTTCCCCACTGGATGCAGACGTGTCCCCACCGAAACCTCTTGGGTGTAGCCCACAGGGGCAGGAGGAGCAGTGCATATGCTTGTGCGTTGGTCACACTGAATTTGAGAGTGGAACGAGACTTTTTGCGAGCAAAGCACAGCCCATGTGAGTACAAGACATGAACCCCACTCACTGTGGAGACTCGGTTTTGCTTCAGAGCACTGTGTGTCCCCATGCAGTCAGACCAGGAGAACCCAAACATGCCAAGAGGACAGTTTTGTAGCATGCCAATGTAAACAGGTTTCTGTCCAAGGACTTCAAGAACAGTTGTTTTTTTTTTTCCTACATGAAGGCAAACTTACTTGCAGAAGGAAATGAGACTGTGCTTAGGAAGCCTTCTTCACAGCATGAGTGTGTAATCTTTATGCAAACAAGACCTTACTCATGTGGTGTGTCTCAGCAGTCCTCTCCTGGGAAAGCTTTGGCTCCACATTCCAGCCTGCTGGGGACAGACACAACACGCGAGGAGGAAGGTGCATGAGGTGCACAGGTTTCGCTGACAGATGGACGTGTGAGGCTGGAAGCAGCATCACAAGGCACTCACTTACTGGTCCCACTTCATCACGGTGAAATGACCACCCAAATTGCCAGGGCTGACTTAGTCCGGTGGCGCATTTGTAGTTTGTCACATTTCATGTTTATTTGCTAGTACAATTAATTAAAGGCAGCCGACGTCAGGAGGGCACGGGACTTGTAGCCAAATGCAGGTACTACCAGCTAACAATGGGATTTCCAAGGAAGCATAACAAACATGCCCATGAAATAGAGTGTTCTCCTCAATTTCTTTGCTTACTCATTGCCTGTGAAAAAAACAAAATCCAGAGTGATCTACGTAATCATTGTTGTGCGTAGGAAGGCTTGCCCAGGCTTTGTTCTGGGGAAAAATCTAGCTTTGGCAAAGGTGAGAGGAAAGGAATTTCTAATTGCTTTAGGCTTCTCTTTGTGATTCATTGTTTCTTCACATACCAAATGACTTCAGGTAGGTAAAGAAAATTCACCTCCTGATGCACCAGTGGCAAACACTCAGCTGTGGCAAGACAGTGCCAGATGTCCTCCTCTTCCTGGGAGCAGGATGATTCAGAGAGAAATCCGTTCAGATCGAGGGAAATATGATGAGTTGCGCTTACACCAAAGACTCTGCACTCTGCTCCTGCTGCAGGAAGCAAAAGCAAAGCAAACCTGCACAAGAGTTGGGCTTGCAGTAAGGGGTCCCTCCAACAGCCAGGCAAAGGGCTTTCCACATGTTTATTTCTAAAATCTGTGTTTGATTCTCACACCGGAAGATAGGACTTGAGTTTGACTCCTCCTGAGAGCTTTCCTAAGGGGTCTGAATCACACGCCAACAAACCGATGTATGCAGCAGAGATGAGAAATGGGAAAGCAGCAAAGAAACAACAGCCCTTTTGTCACGGCATGGGCCAGATGCGTCTTTGTAAAGATGCTGGGACAAAACGTGTTCACTTCGGATGGCAGAGATCGCTTCTTGGCTGAAGGGATTTGACCAGGTTGCTGCAGCTCCCAATTGTAGCAGCTCACAGCTAGGTGAAGTCTTTTCTCCATGCTCTGTTCACCTGTGTGCATCCATCTTTCTCACCAGCCATCCAAAATTACAAACCAAATTGGAAAAAAAACACATTGTGTGAGGAAGATTATAAATTAAAAAGCTACAACTTTCCCTGCACTTCCAGGAGAAAATTCCCAAGCAATTCTCATCTGTACTTTATTTCTCTGCTGCTCCGAATGCTGTTGGAAATAACATGCAATATGAAAGAAAAACATGACGCTATTTCTGTCACGTGTTCCTGGTCCTCATATGAGATGATAATCCCTCAAAACGTGCAGTACCGTGTAATTTACTCACATGCTTTCAAATTAGGTGATACGCATCTCCACAGTGACTTCATACCCAAGCCACTAAGGTGAGGAAAGGGATATGTTGTTCACCCCACTTAACAAACTCAGTTATTCAAGCTACACTTTGCAACTTTCATTGGCATCAACACACTTCAGGTCAGACAGACTTCCGTGGAGAAGATCCTCCTAGGGCAGCCTGATTTGTAACCCCAAATTGTTGCCACCCCATCTGCACAGGACTACCTCAAGGAACTTTGCCTACAAAAGATTGCTCCTCCACTGTTAAAACCAGTGGTTCTATTTGCTCTGACCACACTACACGGTGTCCTTAAAAAGAAAGCTGCAGCAGGCATGGAGTAATTAAAAACTACATAAGGGCTTTTGCCTACAGAAAGCCACTTTATCACAGTACGCCAAAAAAGCGATCATCCAGAAGTTGTATGGAATGAAGGAAACAGAAGACTCATAACTAAAATTCCAGGCATTAGAGGCAACCACGTTCTAGCTTTTAGAAACTCCGCATTGTAGTATAGGACTTCGGGATTTTGTTGTAGGTTTGTTGTTGTTGTTCTTTGTTTGTTTGTTTTGTGGGGGGGGATTTAAGGTGAAGATTTCTGCTCTGGTCTTTTCAGCTCAATCTCTAAGACGCTAAAGAAAAAAAGAAGCCTTTTTTTTCCAAGTGTAGACATTATTCTTCAAACAGTCACGCTGCTCATATAAATACGCACATTCTCTGAGCTGAGTGCTGGGAGATGACCGTGCCTTAATGAACAGCAGCCAGGCAGCTTTTGCTACCATGGTGGAAAAGTTTAAATAATTTTTCTCTTCTTTTTAAAATGAATACGTCAGGGGTACTTGCAAAACGATACATGACCTACATCCAACTTTGGAATGCATTAAGATGGCTCTCCCCCTCTGTAGGGACCGTGCAGGGCTGCAACCCAAGAAACTGTGTGGAGAAGAGAGATACTGTGGTGATTCTGCCCACCTGAGAGCAACAAGGTATTCTGAATATATGCACCTGTGTGCAGAGTGCAGGTGAAGCAGTGTGATATGCAAAGTAAGGGGCCAGAATTACATTGCCCAGGTACCTCAGTGCACAAATTACAACAGCAGAGGTCCAGCCTCAGTTTTTGTAGGGACTCCTGTACAACATCTTCCCCTCCTGATCGCGTGGGGCCAGGGAAGCAGGGTCAGGAGGGTGGTGGTGCATTGTAGTACCGTGGGGAGCCTGACTCCAGGAGGACGTGGGCAGGACCATGAGCCCTGGAGTCCTGGGGAATGTTTCTGTGATCGCCCGAGGAAATGGAAGAAAGGGCAGCAGGTTTCAGTGCTCTCCGGCATGGAGGAGCTGGTATTACAGAAGGAGATTGTTAGCTGAGGGCCAGCTCCCAGTTCTAGTGTAAATTCAGCATTGCTTCACCCTGCTCACCGCTTCAGGCCCTTACAATTACCGCTGGGGTCAGAATCTGCCCCTGAGCGTTTGCAAATTGCACAAAAATGAGTGGGTGAGCGCTGGAGGTTGTATTTGGTCAAATGAGAGCTGCTGGGTGCATGCTGTGTGGAAAATTAACCAGTCAGAGCCTGGGGCAGGGCTCTAACAGCAGGCAGCTTCCCAAAAATCCTCCTAGAGTGTGGCAGGACTTTCATCCCAGCCTGATTTGTAATGTGTTCCCTGCCACCACTGCAAATCTGAGCCCAGCCTGTCATCAGGAGGTGGGAGATGGCCCAGGACATTCTGCAAATTTCAGGCTGGCCATTCCTGAAAGATGTGGAAAGCACGTGTAAAATCCCACCGCTGTGATTTGGTAGCATTAAATCCCTCAGTGCCATTGCATGCTTCATCAGGTGAGGCAGGGATGCACACAGCTGTTAGAGTTTCCCTTAGCTGATTAGGAACCCCTTGGGTTTTCAGGGGGCTGCTTTTCATTCGTGTTGATGTAAACGAGAGAAAAATGCAGATCTCATAGCTGTTGTGGGCGCCTGTAGATTCTGCCCTTTTTGTTTTTATTCTTTAGGCATGCTGCAGAAGATTTTGCAGTCAAACATGGAGCAGCTGAAGACACGTGCCACCGGGCAGATTTCCCTGGGGTGAACAGCTGATGTAGTACACCTGCATAAATTATTCCCTTTCTGGATGGGTTTCACTCATGAAGTCTCTGCTTCAACCTAGGTCTCTGGGAAATGAATCGAGCACTACCAGACTGTCACCACCTCAGGAGAGATGTTGCTGTTGACTTTCATGGCAGGGCTGCATGGTCCTCCAAATGCCTGCATATCTCAGAGGCTAGGACCTTCGTACCGATTTCCAGAAGTGCCGTATTGTTTCCCCTTCCTTCCCACCAAGAACCCAGGCTAGGCATCCACATCCTCGTAATTACAGCAATCTTGACTTGCATCAGCAGGAACTGGAGTGACACATGCCTCACTTCAAAGCTCTCTCCCTGCCTATGAGATAGCTGCTGATAGCAGAAGATACTGGCATCTGCAGATCACAAATCAAGTGAAAGTCTAGTGAGCTGCCCAGAAGACACTGCTCCGGTTTGAGTCATCACCCTTTTCCACCTGTTCTCAACTGGATGGATGAGAAAGGATAACTCATGTTCAAACACCCAGGTCAGCTGCGCCCGCCCATACAAAATAAACATTTGATGTCAGTGAAGAAAATTAATGGGCAGCAATTTCTGCCACTTCCTTTCCCTTCACGCATTTCTCTGGAGTTTTATCAAAAGTAAAGAGAGTGAATAATGAGATCGTGGCTGGCACGCGGACACTGCTGGAGGACACGATGCCCAAGCGTGCCCCGCCAGGGCCAGGCAGGACTGGTGTCACTTGGCCTCTACAATCCCTGCCTGAGCCCCTGATTGTCACTGCATGGCCGGGGAAGGGACAGGCTGCTTGCTGGCCACCCCATGCAGGGTGAGAGCAGGGTGGCTTTCACTCTGATACGCGGGGACAGAGGAGAAGGAAATATAATCCACATTTTCTGCCAGTCTGGGGGCTCCCAGCGTCATTGAGAGCTGAAAATATGTAACTTCACATCCTGGGCACATCTTTCCAGTTTGATCACCTCACGCTGATGGATCACGGTCAGTGAGGGGCACAGCAGGTCCCGGGAGCTGCCAAGTGAAAGCTGAGGAGAGCTGAACTTGTACAGAAATGAGAGCACATTAATTCTGCCAGCAAAAATTTGTTGGGATTCACCACAGAATGGGAAATTCACCACAGTTGGGATTCACCACAAATGTCTGCGTGGCAGGGTCTGACCTGCTGTCTCGGGATATCACGCCCTTGCCAGGGTGGTCTGACAGCCCCAGGGAGCAGCTAGCCAGATGATGCACTGCTCCAGAGCAGGAAGCGCAGCCACCACGTTCACCCCTGGCATGGTTTCTGGAGAAGACAAGCCTGGGAAAAGGCAGGCAGACCATCGGAGAGAGATCTCCCCTCCAACGTGGCTGCAGTGCCATAATCGCACCCTGCAAGGCTCTCCAGCCTTCGGGGAAGCTCCCTGTGCCCCGCAACAAGCAGGATGGACAGTGGCTTGCAGCCACAGCAGGGTGTCCCGCTGGAAAACCCCAGGTGCCGCCGGGAGCGGTGGCTCAGTAGGTGGCACTCTGCATCCACGGGGAACCAGCACCTTCCCAAAAGCAAGCCCTGCCCCTCACTGGCCCAGCACCCTGACCTGCCAGCCCCACTGCAGTGGGGCAGCACACAGGGGTGAGTCCTGCAGCCCCCTCAAAGCTTCATCTCCTTCCATCACTGCTGGGGATGTCCTCCAGCAGCTCAGCCTGGGGACAAAGTCCAAGCATCCTTCCAGCCTGGGAACAACGCCATGGTCAAGCTGAGCACCTCCTGCCTGATAGCATGCAGCTGATGGGGGCACGGAGTTGGGAAGAGCAGATCCAGGCCCTCCCTGCTCAGGAAGTGTCTGATTTCCCTTCGCCTGTGGCAGGTAAGCTGGTCAGAGGCTGGCCCTACAGATCAGCAAGGGGGAGGTTTCCAAAATTTTTGTCCTGCTTGTGGCTCCCTCTGCAGTTGAAGAAAGTTCTGTTGGTGACGCATCAGCCAGAGCACTGGGGGCTTCCCTCCCTGCACGTCTCCCCAAAACACCTGACCTCTGGAGGTGTCATCTCAGAGAAGCCCGCAGAGCTTTGCTGGAAAGCATTTTGGGAAAAGCTCTGGTGATATCTCCCCCAACCCTCCTCCTGTCCAACTGGCAGCCAGCACCCTCGGTATGTTCCCTGGATGCTGAGTGTCTCACCTTGCTGCCCCAAACATCCCAGCTGCATTGGCAGTACAGGATGGCAAAAGAAAAACACTCTCATGCCTTTGCTGTGGCCACCAGCACTTCTAAAGCGTTTCACAGGGAGAAGAGGAGATTCCTGAGCTGTGTTAGTTTATGCCCGGCCACCCGTTTTTCTTGCAGGAAGCAGGAGAGGCAGGAGGAAGTCAGCGAAAAGCCTAACAAATTTGTAGCGTGCCAAGCCAAATTCCTTGCCGCTGCCAGCTGGTGAAGCGGAGCCATTGGTTGGAGATTTCAGGAGCAAGGTCAGAGTCAGTAGCTGGATGTGCCATGTTTGGTCTCTAAACAGTGCAGGTAAGACAGTTGATTGCACTCGGGTCATTAAACCTTTCCCCCGGTTAGCTTCTATTTTCACTTGCTTAGCAATTTGCCAAGCACAGCATGAGGTTGGAATTTTCAGTGCTTCTTGGAATGAGATTGAAAGAATTACCTCAAAGTGTTCCCGGTAAATTTCTCTCTAACAAAGGCCGGGAGAAATTTACTTCATTTTAAAGGCAGCAAAAAAAAAAGAAAACAGGGAAGCTGTAGGAGCCAGCTTTGAGCACGTCAGGCGAGGGGCAGGAAAGGTCTCAACTTAGGCAGCTCTATTTGGCCATTCTCACAAAACAAACCCCACTTGTAGGCAGAACAGACCCCGTCCCCAAAAGTCAGCATCTCTGCCTTTGGAGAAGCTGTGCTCACACTTGGTCTGTGCCCCGTACCTTACAGGGGTTATGGGTGGGTAGCTCAGGTCTGTGGTGGAGGGGAGGGAGCTGCGTTGAGCCCCAGGCTACCCCCAAATGAAGACTGAGCGACTGATTTGGCAGCGTCTTTTTTGGAGCTGTCAGGCATCACTTCCCAAGATTTACTCACTCTGGAGTGCTCGGCGCGGAGCTGGCATGAGCCTGAGAGCCAAACAGAGCCCCGGGAGCTGTGTGTCCTCCTTTGGCCTGCAGAGAAGAGGGGAGAAGACTTAATAACCGAGCAACTTGGATCCCAGCCAGGTTAAACAAAGGCTCCGGCAGCTCCCTGAGCTGCAAATGGCATTCCAGAGCATCCTAATTAGAAGAGCAGAGCTTTGTCTGACTCTCACGGCCATCCCACCCTCTTCTGCTTCCTCCTTACAGCCGAGTACTGGGGATGCTCTTATGACACCCCGTGAGGAGGAACCTGATGCAGAGATCTCCCACCACACAGCTGCTGGGGGCCGTACGTCCCCCTCCGATGCTCCACGCTGAGCCTTTGTGGTGCTGACCGACACCAAGAGGCACCCACCTGCTGTCCTCGCACCACTGTAGGGCTTTTCTGCATTCCCACGCTACACCAGCACGCTACAACCTGTTCCCCTGAGTTCATCCCCTACAAGCAAGCCGGTGTGGGACACGGGAGAGCAAGGCGCCCTTCACCAGGGGTCAGCGCCCACCCTGGCTGGCTGCCCCCCTCCTTGCCCCAACTTCGTCAGTCATTACTCACGTCCTGCTCCCCGAGCACACCACCCACGGCCCCGCACGCAGGGCCACCACCGCCTTTGTTGCCCCCCAAAACACGCCAACCCGCTTCCTCCGAGGGGCAGAGCAAAGAGCGGGGGCGTGCCCCGCCATAAACGTGCCGGGCTGTGTGTGTACGGGGCTCGCCATGGCAACCCCGCTCCGCATCACAGCGCCAGAGGAGGGGACGCGGAGCCAGGGGGGGAGCCGCCGACCCCCTGAGGGGGGCTCCCCACAGGGCGACCGTTGGGCGGGAGCGCGACCGTTAGGGGGGTAGAGGGACCGTTAACGGCGGGCGCGAGCCCCCCGCGCGCGCTCAGCAAGGTGCGCGTGCGCCGCTCCCCCCCCGCCCTCACCGTTCCCTCCCCCCTCACCTGCGGCCCCGCCCGGTGACGTCACGGAGCCGCCTATAAAAGGGGCGGCGGCGGCGGGCGGCTCCTCATGGAGCGCTGCGCGCCGCCGCCTGTCGCGACACTCCCCCTGTCGCCGCCGTCTCCACCGACGCTCCCGTCGCCGCCGCGACCACCGATGCGCGCCCTGGCGTTGCTCGTCGCGCTGGCCGCGCTCGCAGGTGCGGGGGAGGGCGGTGAGGGCGCCTCGCGGGCGGCGGTTGGGGCCGTTATGAGGCGGTTGGGGGGGGTTGGCGGGCTGCGCGCCCCCCTGACGGCGCCGTCTCTCCTCACAGCCCGCCTCGCCGCCGCCTCAGCGGCCAACGGCACCCAGCCCGGCCCGAGGGAGACTGAGGGCCGCCAGGGGGAGGCTGTGCCCGGCCCCGACTACGAGGAGGAGGAGGAGGAGGGTGAAGAGGCGCTGCCCGTCCACCAGTACATCGTGGATGACTTGATCCGAGGTGAGGCGGCGGACCCTCCCCGCGGCTGTGCTTCGCCTGCTCCGTGCTGCCCCTTCTCGCCTCGCCGTGTGTGGAGTGCTCCTGCTGGGTTAGAAATAGGGCGTCAGGTTTGGGAGCTCGGTGGGAGTGAAGTTAGGGGGTGTGGGAGCCGCTGTGCTGCCTTCCTCACTTTCCTCACAGGAAAGTTGTGGTGGAGTGACTGCCTAGCTGCTGTGGGAGCATCAGCAGGGCTGCTGGGTGCTGTCCCTCTCAGGAGAGGGGTTGAGATGAGGCTGGTTGTCCTGCCTTGAAGGCTTTTTGGGGTGTCTTCTCATGCTTACTTGACTTGGAGTTGACTAAAGCTTTGCAGAAGAAACCAACACAAGCGCCATAAGTGGCTGCAGAAGTGCTTGTTAGGCATCCTTTAGCCAGCACTTAAACAGTCCTGGAAGCAATGAGGATATTTGAGCAGCCCACCGGACCAAGAACAGAGGGGACAGGAGGACCTTCTTGGTTCTCATCTAAGTGCAGTTGTGAGACAAGCTGTGGAGGCTGGGGCTAAAGGAATACCTATGAGTGATTAGCAATTCAGTGCAGGATAGTAATCGGTGCTGTTGCCTTCTAGGATGGGATCCAACTGCTGTTTTTCCTGAGGGAACACCCTGAGGCTTGAATGAGACTCAGGGGAGCATGTTCCAGATATTATGTACGGGAACGTGTGGACCCTTGTTCAAGCTTTCTGTGACTGCAAGACCTTCAGGGGGAACAGGAATGTCAGAGTTAGTGAGCAGTTTAGCCAGTAAAACTACTGGCTCCGTGACTTCTGTGTTGTCTAACTGCACAGAAACCAGATTTGTTACCAAAGGTGGTTGGTTTGTAGACAAGCTCTGCTACTTGGCATGAGGTTTATCTGTGGAGGGAGTCTTCAAGCTGTTATGATTCAACTGTGGATGGTTTTCTTGGCTATGCAGCTTGCAGACGGGGACGTAGATCAAACCAACAGCCTCTTCCTTGAAGAAGGAAGAATGGAAACAGCCTCAATTACGAAAGTGTGAACCTAAATATCAAGTCCAACTGGACAGGACAGAGGCCTCAGCTGTCAGTTTTAAGTTCACACTTCTAGGGATAGGAAACCTTGCTGCAGGAACAGTGTTCCTAGTTTACATATTAATATAGTTTATACAATTTGAATCAGACTTCTGGTTGCTGAAGGCATTTTTGCTTTTAAGTAACTTCAAGCCAGGCTTGTTGCTCTAGAACTTAAAATGATTGCTGTCTAGACAACAGTGAACTACACCTTGTTTCTTTGTGTACTTTGTGCCATCTCCTGTCACTAGAAATACAGGGCTATGGAGTTGTTGCATCCTGTTGTGGTAACTGCCTGCATGTGTAGTGCTCTGAGTGAAATAATCCCCAAATTTTTCTCTTTGCGGCACTATAGGGAAATAAACAGTCTGGAAGATGACTGCAAATGTCTTCTCTGTTGTTGAGACCTCATGTGGTTAACTGTTACTCCTGAATAGCGTGGCATCACTTGGGGAAGACTTCTTGTATGGCTAGCAGAAAAGGGATGGTTTGTTCAGAGAACCAGTGCTTCACCACCTTGCTCTATGATAATGCTATCAAGCTTTGTTGCCATGTGTCTGTGGAGTTTATTCACCTAGTCAGTGACTGCCCTATGCTTGTTCTCCCTGGCAAAAGGAAGATGCCCTCAAATCCAAAGGCTACTAAGACACCAGCCTCTTAAACCACACTCTTTGGGAGGTTTATTTTAATTGAGATAATGAGGGGCAACAGTAAGTGGCAGAACAAATAACCTGACTCTTGTGGACTCTCCTGCTTTCACTCCTCTGGTGCACTCATCTCAAAGTAGGAGAACTGGAAATGAACTATCTCTTCTGCTGAGGACAGCACTGCAGGTTATTTGGGAGAAACAAGTACGCTAACTGGGATAGCAGGCTGTCTTGGCTTGACAAGCGCCCAGGACTATCTAGCAACTTACAAAGCCTTTCATCACTGATGCAAATAGAGTTTAGAGCAATGGAGGCTGGTAGCCTTGCATCTGCATCGCTATAAAATGTGTGGATGGCTTGGCTCAGTGTGAACTCATATTCTTCAGAAGTCCTTGACTGAACCTATGTGGTTTCACTCAAGTGTCTTAGCCATGTGGAACACGGCTAAGTCCTTTAACTCTGCTCTTTATCCACTCCATCTTCTTTTGCCTGCATTGCTCAGGACTCAACGGTATCAGAGTTAAGCTTAATGAGCTTCTGAGCTTGCTGCATTTGTGCTGGATGTCAAGTACCCAGGTCTTTGCTCACTTGCATTCTGTGCTCCACAATCACAGGCTCTCATGAAGTGATTCCCAAATCTTATTTCATTTTCACAGGATCTGTCTGTTTAGCATTAAAGTCCTCTTGTTCTTTTTTCAGTTGAACCTGTGGTTAAGCCCAAGACAACAAAGAAAGGGGGTGAGAAGAATGCTGGTAAATCAAGAAGGAAGAAGAACAAAGGGAAGAACAAAAAGAAAGGGACTCCCTGTGAAATGGAATACAAAAACTTTTGCATCCATGGTGAATGCGTATACCTAGAACATCTCCAGATGGTGACCTGCAAGTAAGTTACGTGCACCTTGCGAGCCAGCTGTGATTTGCATGTGCTGGTGGCATATGAGGGCTTAGAGGAAAAATTGGTGTCAAGTTGGCCTAGATCCATCTCGTGCAGTATTTTGACTGAGAATCTTTCTGCCATGTAAATTAAGTGATGATGGAATCTGAGATGCATAACAAGCCACTGAACTCATCAGTTGGTCATAAACTTGAACCAAAAGAATGAAAAGGCGTGTCTTCTTGGAACATCACGCCCAAACTAATCTCGACTTGTTGAAATGCTGACAAATCTTGTGCTAGAGCAGTGACTGCATTTCATGAACATGCTCTGAAGAGAGCATCTTGAGATTCATGTGAAACTCTGAAGATGTTGAAGTCAGGCTTGAATGTGTGTGTAGGCGTCCTTGGCTCCAGACGGTACGGGAGCTGATAAGAACTTGTGTTGATGTTTACTTGCAGGTGTCATCAGGATTTCTTTGGTGAGCGCTGTGGTGAACAGTTCATGAAGACTCAAAGGAAGAATGATGTGGCAGACTACTCCAAGACCGTGTTGGTAGTGGTAGCTGTCCTGCTCTCAAGCATCAGCTTCATTACTGTACTTATCGTTGTGATAGTGCAGTAAGTATTATGTTCTTGGGTGGCTGGCTTAAGGGTGAGCAGGGCTTGTGTCTGGTTGTGTCAAAAGTCTGTGTGGCTTGTCTGAACTGTGTGCGAGACCTCCAAAAGGGCAGAGTTCTTATCCTGGCTTGAAGATGTCTTGAGGGTAGAAGCGAAGTCTGAAAAGTTCATATCAGGTGTTCGCTTACTCTTTCATTATTGGCTATGTGCAGCCTGTGAATGCTAAGTTTTAAATCAAGAGCCTTCCTGCTACAACCAGAGTACTGGTGCTGCGAAGCATCAGCAGGAGGTGGAGGAGGAGCATTAATGCTGATGCAGCAGTGCATTTCCTAATCCTTGTGCAGAATAATTCTGCCAGCAGTAATGTGACTAATATGTGGCTGTTATCCAACAGCTGGGTACACAGCTAGAGGTAAGGAAACAGTCCTCTAGCTGTCCTTTTCTCAATGGAGGTTGCTGGGCTTAAATACTTGTGCTTTGGGAGAATCAAATAAGGGAGCAAGTGCTGCCTGTCCAAAAGGTTGTATGGCGTGCTGTTAAGGTTGAGGAAACAACCATTCCTTGGTTAATGGCTGCAGACAGTGCAGAGCAGTGGGTAACCAGAATCTCAGGTCCTGTTCTATGTACAGTAAAAACTTCACTGGGAATGTTCTTCATGCCTTGCATGAATGCCTCTTCTGTACCTGTGTTTCTCTGTACAAGGTACATGCAGCAGCTTCTACCCATCTATGCCTTGGCTTCTTGTTCTCTAGGCTTTCTGCTGCTGCCATTAGGTAGCTGGCACAGGGAACCTGGATCCGGTGTTAACCAAGCACAGGAGCAGTTCTCTAGGTCAGACACTGCAGCAGGGCTTGGGGTAGTGTGGGTGAAACTCAGAAATCTGGTCTAATTTTAGATTTAGAAGTACATTGAATTAGGTACATGCTGTACCCTTTTGTGCAATTCAGGAAACGAGGTGTGCATTTGTCGTGTTGTTGTTGCTTCATATTTAGATGTGAACTTGAGGAATGCTGGGAAGAACAGTTGCTCTCTGAACACTGCCTCATTCCTCTCTGCTATGAGAGAGAACCAGTTTGTAGTGCTGTAAGAAAATGAGCAGAGTTAGCTGCTGAGGCAAGCCATGCAATAGGACTGCATCTGTCCCATGAACACTCATGAGCTTGAACCATGAGGTACCTCTGTACCTGTGTCCAGAGGTGGCTTGTTGGGAACACTAGAAAAGACTTCAGGGGAAAAAAATCAGTTAGCAGCTTGCTTTTGATGGGTATTTTGACAAATCTCTTAAATCCCTGTTCCCTTCAAGTCCTGCTCCAGGAAGGAGCAAAGCAGTCTTCACTCTGCAGCTGGTTGCAAAAGGCCTCTGGGCTTTTTGCAGCAAGGCCTCTTCCTCTTGATACCTAGTGAAGCTTGAATCAGGAAGCCCTGGCTCTGTGTGGCAAAACTCCCTGTACTTAACCTGGAGGATCTGTAATGTTATCAAGCTGTCAGATGTAGCTTAGAGATGAATAGTTAAACATTTAAACAGTTGTGCTCAAAAATTCCTGGTGCTCTGGGGTTGCTTGAGGATTTGAAGGATGTTAAGTGTGAATGGTGCAGAGAATGGGGGGCTTGTGACAGAAGGCTTTGTCAGGGTTCAAAATGACCTCTAACGTGATGTTGTTCCACAGGGTCAGGAAAAAGTGTCCGCAGTATGAAGAGAAAGAAGAAAGGAAAAAACTTCGGCAAGAAAACAGAAATGGACATGTTGGTGTGTAAATGAGGAAAAAGCAGGTATGAAAGCTGATGTGAAACTTGTTTCAGGTTTTCTAGGTTGGGGTTAACAACACAGGAGTTGCATGCATGTTCAGCAAAGCTAGCCTTACCTTTTAACACATCAAGTGCCTTGAAGCAGGTAGGTTACATGCAAGTGACCTAGGTTACTGGTTTCCTGAAACCACTCATGTTGCAGTTCTGTGAACTCTTCAACAGCACTGTTAGCTTTCTGGTAGGCCTTATCATAGGATATAGCGCAGCAGCCAGATGGATCATTATCTCTCCTGAGAAGTACTGAGACTTTTCACATCTCTTCAAGGCATTAGCAAGTTTGCAGTGCTTAGGGAATACAGAAAGACCAAGCTGCCAACTCAACAACCACCACAGATAGCTCCTCAGTCAAGTTCCATACTCAAAGCAACAGTGCTGAAGCTCCTTGGATAGATGGATTGCTTTAGGGAGAAATGTGGTGGCTTTTAATGAGCAAGTAAGTTACTCTCTTCTGAGCAGAACTGTATTAAACAGCAGTTTCAAGGACTTCTATTGAACAGGAGTTACACTACAAGCTGAAGGAGAAACTAAAGGATAGTCCAGAAAAACTTCGGCATACAGTACTTACGCTTTACCTCATGTGAACTACAGAGCTTATCCAAGCTTTGTCCCGTGACAGTTGCTGAGTTCTGCTCAATGTTTGCTTGAAGCTGAAGAACATGTAGCAGGGCGCACATAGCTAACCTGCCTGCCTTGGATGTAGGTTTGACCTGTTTCTAGTGCGGAGTACTCATGTTTTGGGTGATGGTTAACGTGCCTGGTCTGCCCCTTACAGAACAATTCTGCTGTGGCCACTGCCAAGCTACAGGGTACCTCTGGCTACCTGCCACATCCACCTGGACACTGGGGGCTGGAGTTGTTGCCACTAAGCCCTGACTCATCAAGACGGAGGCTGCTGCAAGGAGATGCCCAACATGCCACTTGCTGCTGAACCACTTGCTGGGGAGAACAGTTGCCACTCTACTTTGTACAACAACATGAAGGGAGCTGCTGCTGCAGGGGCAGAGGACTTGCTATCAGGACCTGCTGGAGACTGCTGTTACTGAGCTTTCTCTACCTGTGCTAGACCTCCAGTCTCTGTTTTGTGGATGGACTTTTTTTTCTGCTAGCAAGTCTCTTTTGGCAGCTCTAACTGAGGAGAAGTTGTGGCTTTCAGCAAAGTGAGGCGAAGGGGAGGATGTTCCCTTCCCTCTCCCCAAAGTTAGAAAAGAGCTTATCTAACTAGGCCTCAGTGGACAAAACTAATTCTGCTCTTGCTGTGCTCCCTGTTGATATCAGCTTCAAATGATTTCATCTCCAGTTCTGACTTGCAGGGTGTTGGTGACAAATCTGTTAGCCACACCTGGGTTCTGTTACTGTATGTGTGGAAGGTTCTCTCTCTGAATTCAGTAGGACTTACTGTGTGAGTGGAGCTATCCATCTGTGTGTGTGCTAGCCACAGTTAAAACTAGCCTCCTCAGGATGCTAAGAAGGTCTGAAGCTCTGTCCCTGAAGGAAAGCAATGCTTGAAAAAGCAATAAGCCTGGGCACTCCTGTTGTGGTGTCTGTCCATTGGCTACAAACACAGCTGTTATCCAGATGTTGGATGCTGCTTTGAGCAGCATTAAAGTCAAGTGATGCGAATCAGATTCAGCCATTTGACAACTCAGCCAAGAACCTGTTCCTTTGAAGAAAGAAATTGATGCACTGATACTCGGCAAGTGGTGGTCTCCTGTGCTCTACCTCCTGGTGTGAAGAACTCTACTTACCTCAAACTTCTCTGACCCAAGTACCCTCAGTTTCTTGAATGCCCATGCAATCTTGAGCACGGAGTATTATCTGAGTTCAGTTTCTTCTTGGAAGACTGTGTGCACTTTCTAAATAGATCAGAATTCTTCTGGTAGCAGAGCAATGCCATTAATTGTCAAGTTATATCTGTAAATGTGTACATTTATTGTATTTAATATTTAATGTTTCCATAACAAACTTATTTATTTTATAATTAAACTTTTTTTTATAATCTTATCATGGTAAGAGTTTTTCTTGCTCTCAGGAGTACATGTAAACACTTGAAATCAGAGCTTGGTTTCTCCTCTAAGCATGAGTTTTAACACTTACGTGCACAAAACAGGCCTGGGAAGACCTAACCTACAGCAGGTGCAAAGTAGAGCTCGGTGTTCTCAGAGTGCAAGTTGTTTGTAAACAATGTGCAAATGCAAGTGCTTGCTTCAGTAGGAAGTCCATTAAATTCGACTACAAAGGAGCCTTTTAAGTACTGGACTAGGGAGGGCATTAGTGAGCTACCTCATTGGAAGCAAAATTTGAAACACAAGTTTCAGCAGATGAGTAGCCATTTGCAGCAAAGGGAGAGCTGGGATTGTTGAACAGGGAGAGTCTTTCATCTCACTGTGGTCAGAGAGGATTTCAACGGTGGCTTGGAATCCCATCTTAAGTAAATGAGGAAAAGCAGAATAGCTTCAGGCCTGTGACTCTAAACAGCAAGGAAACCTTGGCCTGTAAAGTCTACCTTTAATTTCTATCCTTCCACAAGTGATTATTAGTCCAACTGTGTGCTGATGTTCCCTCTAAGCATTTCCAGGAGGGAGCTGGGGTCTGAGGTCCAAGTTGCCTAGAAAAAGGGATTCAAAGGGACAAGAGCTGCTTAAATTCCGTAGTTTGAATAAAGATGTGAGAACTTTCTTTTTAAAGCCTCTCTCTCAAACAGGTCTCTGAGAAGGTTAACTGTTGTGTCTTAGGTTGTGGCAGATTGCAAAACTTTCAGGAAAAAAAAGACCTCAAACTTTCTGCTGGGACCTAAGTTGTGTGCTTGCTGTAGGAGAAGGGCACAGTCCTGTGTCACAGAGCTGAGCCTTGGCCTTTTGGCTTAGCCAGGCTGTTCTCAGACATTCTCTGTGAGAGCCTGTATGGCATGTAGCTGAGGTACAGGTAAATGTATTGCAACATCTCTTGGGAATATGGCAATACTTCATTCCAGGGAACTTGCTTCATTACCAAAGTAAATAGCATCTCTCCAAGTGGCTTTTCCACAGACATTTGGTATTAGAGCTCTGGCAAGAAAAGCTGTTTCTGTAAGTCATGCCAAGGTTTTTGCTTTGGAGTAAACAAGCTCAATCTCAGTAGTGGCTGAGGCATAGCCTAGTGAGACTAGGAATGGATTGCAACTCATATGAAAGCCATGAGACTTCTCTACCCAAATCATATCCATCTTCAGTCATCTTTATAAAGTAAATACCATATTTTTTTTTTCCTTGATAGGCTAAACCAGTCTGAGGCTAAACCAGACTGAGGTGTTTTCACTCTTCCTGTTACAGCTTTGAAGCCTAACAAAAGTGAAGCTGCTACAGTGCAACTTGTAAATTCCATCTGTTGTATGTTTTTCATACTCTGAGTGACTGAAGTTACAAAATGCAGGTGCCCAGCTGAGCCATTTCTGAGAAGTTGCGATCTTGAAAGTTTAAGCCTCAGCTGCAGTTGTCCTGGCTTGGACTGCAGTTCTTGTCAATAATCAAGAAGGAAAATTGTTGATTGCTGCCAGGTGGCTGTGCATGTGCTAAAAGCTGTCCTGTGTTAGGCAGGCAGCTTTCTGTGTTCCTTGTGGTGGCCTTTCTGAGCACTGTAGAATGTTTGCTGAGGATATTCCTTCTTGAGAAATTTAGTGCATAAAACTGAGGTGGATGTGCCCTGTCCAGGAATAATACTTAACTGTGTATTTAGAACTAACATGCAGCTTTCCAGTTAAAAAATAAAAATAAGAAAATATGCATTTGATCAACTGGAACTGCAGGCAAATACTCATGACTTTTTTCTTCTTAGCAAGCAACAATATTTTTTTTTCTGCTGGAGCTATGGCACTGACTAATTACAGCTTATTACCAGCTTCCTAATGTGAGTTTGGTACACAACCACCATTAAGACCTAGTGTGCCCAGTGGGTTGTTTGATTGGAAAAAAAAAAACTGTTGGATAGAATGATAAATCTGTAAGTCTCTTGACATTCATGGATGTGACGTTTGTGTGACAAGCAAATCTGATCTGCTGCAGGGCAAGGCCAAAGAGAATCTTGAATGCTGGTCCTTCACAGCCAGGTCTGTTTTTCAGGATACATACATCATCTGCTCCCCTCATCTTGGAGTTTCCTTCATTGCAGTAAGCATGCCACACATGGTCCCGCACATTATCAGGAAGTTTTGTCTCTGGATTTTTCTTGGCCTTCCAATGGTAGCGTCACTTTGACAGGAGAGCTTCTGTGTCCTTGTTACCTGTAGCTGCCTCTGCTGAGACCTGGAAGAGCAGCCTGACCTCTCTTGCACAATTTTCTGCACACATGGCTGATTTTGCAAAGCATTTTTGGTATCCGGCTCAGTATCCAGGAATTCTGGTAAAGCGTGGGTCACGTCTACTTGCACAATTCCTTGCCATTTCCTAAACGTTTTGTTCTCTGCGATCTCTGTGATTTTTTAGAAGACATAGTAGTTCCTTATGTTTCTTCTGTTGTGGCTTCGTGACATTTTTGCATGTTTTGCAGTTGTCTATAAACAGAACAGCCTTCTTTCTCCTTGTGAACCTTGCACCCCTCCTCCTACCTTCCTCTCAGTGGCCCTTGTCTCCTTCAAGAGGGAGGCTTGACCTCTTCAGTAGCAGATGTTCCTTTAAATCTTGACCTACTGGGTATCACAGAAAGACTGGTTCTTCTCTGTGGCACAGGAAAGGTGCAAGTTAAAGATGTTTTCTTCTTCCTGATATACAGGAACATTTGTGAAGATGTTTGCATTGGCAGCTGCTGCAAGTAGACATAGTGCAGCAATTTGCTTAAATCCATCTTTGAGTTGTTCAGTGCTATTACCGGTAGTTGGTGTAAAGTTTAGTATTCTTAAAATATCTGTGTGTTTTTTATATCAATATACTTTGCTATCCTGCTAGCATGACAAGTACTTCAGTAAACTACTTGAACAAACATAACTGAAGGCAAGGTTGTTAACGGGGACAAATGCCGGCTTGGTTTTGAAGAGGTTTTCTCAATGCACTAACGGTATGCCTCATTTCAGTGAACTGTCCTGCAGTCACTTGGCTCTTGAGGAGTTTTCTTTGATAGGAAGTGATGGCTTCATGTTCTTGGTGACAACTGAATGCAGTAAGTGAGCGTGCTCATGGAGCAAGAGCAAAGTGTTTGTGTCGGTGGTGGAGGCTATTCACAGGAGATAAATCAGTGGACAGAAAGGTCGGACAGCCTTTAATAAGCAAACTTTGATTCCTTCTCATTTTGTGAACAAAGCTGTACATACCTATCGTTCCTCAGCTGGTTACACCTTCCTCGAGCGAGTAATCCTCATTTACTGCAGGTCTGGCTTTGCCTATGACTCGTGAGATTGCTCAGTTGAGACAGCTACGCCTGTGAATGTCAGAGGGAAACAGCTATTGTTAGCTTACTGTGGGTCTCGGCCTAAAGCCAAGGAAGGAGGATTTGTGTCTTTTTTCAAAAATTATCTTGATATGGAGAGTGGCAGGGTGTTTGGGTTTTTGTTTGCTTTTTGTTTGTTTTTTTGAAAAAGAAAATTCATCTCAACGTTTTTTTGTGTCTGAAAGACAGGCCTTTGCATATAATTCAGAAAAAGTCAGTCTTTACCTCAGTGTTTTTTGAATGAAATATTATTGCAGCCTCTCTGTTCAGTTTCGGACACAACTAAGTAATCTGAGAGCCAGATCTTATCCATTATTTCCCACACATCCCAACATAGATGTCAAACCTTCATTCCAACACCATGCATGCTAAGTCAGGTAACACCGTCACTGCTTCTAACTGCCGATGGATTCTTGCCTATCAACAGTTTGGTCCAGTCCTTAAAAAATAGCTTCCTTCTTTGGGTGTGGTTTTCCTTATACAGCTGGTAATGAGTTTGTTTCTGGGTATCAGACTGCAGTCACTTACTGATCAAATTAGTTCCTCGGTGAAACCTACTAGTTTTCCAGAAGATCACCAAGTACATGTCTTGGTACTTTTTGCTTAGGAAAGGAAATATGTCAGTAGTTCGGGTTAACTAGTTAAAAGCTGCAGAAACAGCAAAGACTCTTTAGGTGTCCAAAGCAATTAGATATTTTGAAATGTCGCTATTGGATTGTCCACTTAGACAGCTCCGACTGGCCTAGGGTCTGAGCACCTCAAAAACAATCCAGATCATATGAGGTGTTGTGAGATCTGTCTTCCACCGCTTAATTCACTGCTGGGATGATAAGGTGAATTACTGGAGGTCAAACAAGACCTGAACCTGGTAGCTATCCTGCATGTTGGCCACAAGATTTCCCTTCTAAATGCATCCTTAGCCCTCACATTTCTAACCAGTGTGATTTATGTTCAGAAATGATTAAAGGCGCATGGAGAAAATGCAAAGAGAGAGTTGCAAATGAAACTTGCAAATGTAATTTCCATAGGCACGGAGTTAGTGTGGCTCCCGTTGGTATCTGTCTGCATTGCTTTCATACAGTACCTGCCTCCTGTGGATCTGGCTCCTCTTCCAGTTAAAAGGCGCTTTCCTGTCTTATGCCTGCAGATGATTACTGTCAGGGATGAAAGGCAGACACCTCCTGGGTGGAGCGGAACAGAGCAAAACCAAACCAGGGCTTAGGGCAACAAATGTCCTGTCAGGTCCTAGTCCCTCTCATTTAGGATGAAAGCTTTTCAAGAACATGAGCAGTAGCTACGTGTTTTAATCCTGTTGAGATGTTCTAAGCAAGCGCTAGCATTTTGTCTGAGCAAGATGGCAGTAGTTGGGAGTTGAGCTGAAGGCAGGTAAGGTGAAAGAATAGAGTACCAGACTAAGGCTAAATGGGCCAGAACAGGTACAAGGTTTTCCATTTCGATTCCCCAACAGTGAAAAATGTTAGCTGTCCCTTCAATTTTAAACACTGATCTCAGGTAATTCCCATAACCTTTGTTATCACCCTTAAAGCAACTCTTATTGTGCCAAATTCAACCAATATCTCTGTTGTACCTCTGCAAATATTAAGGAAGGGCATAGTGTTAATGGCCTTTGTGCTATGAGAGCACATGCAATTCTGCCAGCGTTTCAGTGCCCTTTTGTCGGCTCAGCACTAAGCACCTCTTTCTGGTCTGCAGTGTGGGAAAGGCTTGGCAGGATACTGGCACAGTGATCCACCCCGTGACACTGATAAAACCAGAAACAACATCCAGGCCTTTGAGAAGCTTGTGTTAGCAACAGCAATAGGAAGAAAAGGATCCTTCTACCATGAATACTTGTTTATTTTTCTTCATCACATTTACAGTGTTTAAGAGACTCTACATGGAAAAAGAAATGTTACCATCAGCTTCATAAACATGCCCTTAAAAGATAAAGTTAAGATTTGAAAGAAGACATGAGGTCCATAGACAAAATTGCTCCTCAGCTTCAAACCTCTAATTAGGTGCATAGAAACTGCTGCTGTTTGTACAAGCTTGGTGACGGCACTTGCAAATAGGCAGCTAGGGGAATTTTGTATTTGGAGTATTTTTGAGGGTGATTGTGCTTGCTGTGGAACATATGCAATACCTGTTTTTATGCCCAGTCTTTGTTTTTCCTTTATTTTAAACAACAACAACAACAAAACCAAAAAACTACAAACCACCACCAGGATCATTAGCATCTCAGTTCTTCTCCTCTGTTCTGTGTCCATCCCGGCAGTGCAGACTGGAATTGAACTGGTTTTTCTGTGGGCTGGCACAATTTACATAAGAAATCACTTACTGCAACGCTAATGAGCAAGCAGCGCAAGGCTCGACAGTTTGTGTCTGTTAGCAAAAATATCACAAGAAAAGTTGGGAAGGGATGGTGAACAGTGATGGCGGGGAGCTCATCAGCTGTCAGCTGTCTAATCGTGGTCCCAATAGCATTGGCATGAACTTTGTTATTGATTTAGTGAGAGGTGAAGGAAAACAACAGTGTTCAGAAGATCCCATCCTTTCACTGTGGTCTAACAAATGTTGCTTTAAGACATATTTAAAGCTTTTCATAGTTCTCTTTGCTGAGATTGCCTTGCTTGTGCTAATAGCTGCTTTCGTTCAGAATGTGTACATGTAACTGAGGCCTTCCTGGTGTGCCTGGAGTAGAGTTTAAACACACTCTTCACATTTGCATCTTCTCTTCTCTGTTAAAACCCCATTTCTGGTTTCGCCTGGTTCTAAAGTATGCATAAGCAGTGTTCACAGTTCACCTATTTCATCTTCGGGATGCATGAAGGCCACGTTTGGTTGCAGAGAGCGTCGCGTAAAGCTTCTGTACACTAAATCCCGAGTGGGAGTAAGTTGAGTGTTGCCACTGACAGAACTCTGAGCTTTACCGTCTCACACTGATGTTGCACAACAGTCTCTAAATGATTCTCACTCGTACGTCCCAAGGGATTGCGCTACGGTTCAACACAGTGATTCAACATCCCTGGTCTCGCTGGTGCTGGGGAGATGCTCTACACGCGGAATGGTAAACTTGCAGCAAACCAAGGCAGCTCATGTTTTCTTGGGAGGAGCCGATCAAAAGCAAGCATTATCTCCATCAGGTGTTCCCAGCTTTAATGAAGGGTGAAAGCCTTTCGGCCCCTTGCTCAAATTTCATCACAACCATCCCCGGTCTCGGCTCTCGGTGTGTGAGCCACTCTGGAGGGAGCTCTTTGGAAAGCAGCCAGCTGGTCTGCCAGCAGATTGGATCCAGTTGCATCAGCATGGGAGCAGGAATGCTCCTGGGCTGGCGGGACCAGTTCTGACTGGTTTTCCCAAAGCTCCTCCCACAGGAGCTTCTGCAAGGATATCCACTTCCCTCACCAAAAGCATCTCACTGGCTGATCCGGGGATCCTGAAAGTGGAACAGCTGTTACCTGGCAAAACAAGCGAAGGGATTAACCCTCCCTTGGGCTCCAGGCCTGGTGACAGAGAGAAATAGTAGGTGAAACAGCACTAAAAATGCTACCGAAACATGCTGTCTTTCACTGTCATAGCTACAGAGCTATCACGGCCAAACATCTACCAAAACAAAGACAAGCCAGGCCCTTGTTTAGTGGAAGATGAAATCAATTGGTCTGTGCTGATTAACTGCTGATGACACAGATAACTTTATGGAAGGCACTGTAGCCTTTCAGAAAGGATGTCTCAGACTGGCTGCTGCGTGCAAGGTTATCAACACAAATGACTTCACTGTGAACCTTTCCATCACAGATGGTGCATTAAGGAGGTTGTAGATTTGGGTCTTTTTGTTGGCAGTGTTTCAATGGGAATCTTTGGAGAATCTTGAAACTTTTTGTATTTTCTATGCTTGTGCATCAGATCTAAATATCTACAGGTGCCTGGTGCTGCGGAGGACTAGACTAAGCAGTCCCTTCGGGCTTAGTCCCTGGAGGTGCCTAATGGGGTATTGCACCAAGGACAGGCATAGCCTGAGAACCTGAAGTTTCACATACCTATTCTGAGAGAGGACATTTACAGCCCCTGGAGACAGACGGGATCAACTTCAGTGTATGAATTGAATGTTGCCCTAAAGACTGAGAAACTTGCAAAAATAACAGGGCTTACTTTATTTCTTCTCCTGATTTTTAGGGCCAGTGTGATGATTTGGAGACCCGACTGCCAACCGAAACATGACTTAAGCTGGGAGCCCAATACCATGTGTGAGGAGCAATCTTTGACCTCAGTGGGTAAGTCTCCATCACCCAACCAGGCAGCATGGGAGCGTGATACGGGCAGGCATGTGCCAGCCCAGCATATCTCAGGTACTCTGCTGGGAAGTAGGACAGGCAGCAGACAAACCCTCGGGCCTGTTTATGAAATATTCCCCTGCCGTAGCTACCAAAGCGAAGAGCAGGGAGTCCCACAGTTGCTGGGGAGGAGGAAGCAGAGGTGAGGGGAGGCCGTTTGTTACCGATGCCGCGACCTATGCAAAAAGAAGCCTGACGATTGCTCCTTCCCCCTCCACCTCGCTAATTACTATTGGAAAAGCTGTCTCCGATGCAAAGCATCTGGGAAGACTTTGTCGTGTGGGGAACTTTGATTAAACAGATGGTATCACCCATGAGCACTGGTAAGCAGACGGTGACCTTGTACATATCTTGGGGTGAAACAGGATATGCCATGCAGGAGAATGCTTTGCATTGCCTCGCTGTGCCCACACGCCTTCTGCCCTGACCTGGTGTGGCATGTCTGCCTGGCCTCCCAAAGGACACGCACAGCCCACAGATACGCTGCTCTGGCTCGCGTGGCTAATTGCAGCTCAGAAGCCTGGCCAGTGTGATTGGGGCCACCGAGCACAAATGACAGGGTAGTGGGCACAAGAGAGCCACTGGAAGGTTTTTTCTTCACTGCACTACACTGCCAGGTAGGAGTCATCCTGCCTGAGTATAGCACCCAGGTACTTGTTGTTCCTCCTGACTGTAGTTTATGTCCTGTGTGGTATCCCTGTGTGTGTGAATAGCTCTTCCTTCTCCTACATGTATCCTTCCGAGCTGTGGGCTGCAGTGTGTTTCCCTAGGAAGCCCAGAACTTTACTTGACCATTGCCTCATGCTTCTGCAAGCTCCTCAGATGCTAGTGTGATTTATAACTTCCAGTGGGTAAACCAGGATTGACATGTTCTTGGTGAGGTGTCTTAAACTGATCAATTTGTTTACTGAGCCTTTAAGGCTCTTCCAACAAAATCAGAAAATACCAGGAGCCCAAGAGTTAGTCTGGAGATTTCAGCCTACTCTGTACAGCCTCACTGAAAGGTTTCCTTCCTCCTCTAACTAGGCTGGAGGGAGTCAAATTCTCCGTTAGTGAGGTGCCTGAAATACAAATCTCCTTCTTCTCCACCTCCCAGCTGATGAGGTGTAAGTTGCAACTTACAAAGGGGGCACTGAGCCAGCCTTGGTGGAAAGCCAGCCTCCCTTTTTATTCTGGCTTCTTGATGCAATCTCACACCTGCCTCCCAGTGCTGGTGCAACCAAAGTGTGGCTGCCTGTGCTCGCTGCTGAGTCCAAGTCGTAGCAGCTACACCCATGAGCAGTTCCAGGGGGCAGAATTTAGCCCCCGGAAGAGGGGGCCCTGCTGAAGGTCTCATGCAAAGTCAGACCCTTCTCAGAAGTGTCTCTTGCAGCCCCGCAGGATTTTCGGTGAGTCACCGGAAAACAGGAGGTAACGAGAATGTGCCGTGAGAAATGCCATGTAGTCATTTATTCCCAGCCTTCCGTTGTGGGTTTGTTTCTCTCAGTGCTACCAGGACAATGTGTGGAGTCTCTGTAACTGGTTCTCACCCATCCACTATTTCAGGATCTAGGTGTATCTCCTTAGTAGCAAAAATTTATATAGGTTAATTCCCACACTCCCAATGAATGAATCATTAAGGGAACAAAGAAAGGTGCCTCCTTTAAAGTATCTCTGCCACCTGCATTATGAACATACGCCCAGGTTTACCTGTGCATATTTAACCCCTTATCAGAGCAAATAAGTGACAGTCAGCTCGAGCACTGGCTGCATCTCTGACACGGACAGCAGGAGGAAACACGTTCCTGCACTTGAAAGTGATGTGCAAAACACAAAAGAACACTAAAAGATAAAATAGCATAAAATAATAATAATTAAAAAAATATATATGTAGGATTCACCTAAGTGTGCAGCTAGATCTGGCTGGAGGTATGTCCCACCTCCCATAGCCTTAGATGTCGAGGGGCATTGAGGAGGAGCGATACCTCACAGAAACGCTCAGTGTCTGGCAAAACCGAGCAGGAAGAGTGTACCTCCCACCTGGAAAGCCTGCGAGCCTCCGTGCTAGTAACTGATGAGCAGCTGGAGCAGAGTGGCTGCCAGATGAAGCCAAAGGATGCAACAGCTTCCAGCAGCAAATTGTTTCTTCCTGAATGCAAGTAGGAACAGCGTGCCCTTCAGTTGAGAACTGCAGATTGCCCTCAATTGCAAGGGGGGAGTAGGGGGACAGCTCTGTCTCCTGTGTGTTTTTCCCACTTGGTTGGGTTGTCAGTATAGTCTTGCAAAGAGGTGTGCCCCAAGGATGTGAAAGGAGATAAGCCACCAAACTGTATTAGCACATGAAAGAAAAAACAGTGGGAGCTTCCAAAGGATGGCAAAGTTTCAAAACCTGCTCACAGAAGCACATAGTTGTGGATGATTACTGCAGCACACTCCTCCAGCCGGAGGTGTGGCCATATAGTGTGAGATGAGAACGTAGCAGGTAAGTGAGTAATGCCAGTGCCATTCTTAGTAAGGAAGCCTATTTTTAGTACGGATTGGCTTGGAATATGAATGGCTTTAAAATCAAACAGCCAGTGAAAGGAGAACTGCAGCGAAAGGTGCTGAATGCAGAGATACAGGTACAGCCTCCCTCTGAAGATGACCCCAAGACACAGGGTGGCAGAAACTAAATGGTGCAGACTCAGGCCAAGCACCCTTCCTTTTGGGTGCTGTTAGAGGTGGGGTCCTGGACTTTTCTTCTGAGCCCTGTGCACTGTGAGTGTGCAGTGAAGCACGGTGCAGCAGGGAACAGCTGGGGAGACAGAGGGACAAGAAGAAGTCAGGCAGCAAACTGTTACAAAAGGTGGCTTAGTGTTCTCATGTTGCATCTAGTTTGCCTCCAAAAGAAATAGGACAGAAAGCCCATCTTTTGTTTCCATCAGGGAACTAAACACAGGGAGGAACAGCGCTGTAGTAAAATTTTCCAGAGCACCCAATGCTGGATACCACAAAGGGTTCAGTCACTTGTTACCTGCTGGCTCTGAAGGGAAGATAGTGCCTGGCTCCTTCTGCATCCCGACTGACTTGGAAGGTTACATCACGCAGGAACAGTGCCTAGTGTTGCTGTCAAACGATTGACAGTGCTTGGGTAATTGTGAGCAAATTATTGTCCTTTGGGTGCTGAGTCTTTCACAGGTTGCCCAGTCTGAGGGGCAACGAGGCGTTTGCCAACACATGCTGTGTTATAACAGCCGCAGTCTGTAAGGCCCAGCTTTCTCAAGGCAGGAAAGAAACTGAGGGGAGTGGTGTGAAAGTTTCCTTCTTTCTCCAGGAGGTTTGCCTCGGAAAGGCTTTGATGTTTCTTGTGTCCTGTAGGTGATGGCTGAAAGGGTTCAGCTGCCTGTATTGATCCAGCAACAGTTAGAGCTGAGGCTGCCGAGTCATTATTGCCATGCAAATCCTGTATGTGTGGAAAGGATTGTCACCACATGCTTTGCAGAGGTGCAATGCCATTAGTCATATTTGTCTGAAATGTGCCTTCACAAAAAGCAGGACATCTCCAGATGCTTTGTGCAAGTGCAGACTTCCTGTGGCTGTGGCAGGATCCCAAGTTAACCAGAGCTTTGAGGTTGGTCTGCCTAGGCATTCTCCATATCACCAGCTCTCCAAAGAAGACCATCAAGGCTTTAAAACTCCAAAGTTGATTATATTAGAACAAAAAACTGGAATAATTCACTTCTTAAGTAGAACCAAAGGGCAGGTTGAAAACAAGAGCTCCCCCTGCACATACCCACAACCCTTATGTCCTTGCAGGAGCTCATTTTTTGTCTGCATTGCAGGAAACTGCACAGTTCCTTCTGTCCCTTAGGAAAAGGAAAACCTTTATCTTATCTTTGGGGTCCAGCTGTGAGTCCACTCGTCTGAGCAGTCTCCCATTTTTAAAGAGCTTCACACAGAGAAGAGAGCCACACAAGTAAAACAGATACTGTCTCTCTCCATGACTCAGAAATGGATCGTCTGGCTGACGGTCTGTATGTGGGTTGCAGACACGGCTGTGATCTCTGGAGATCTAGTACTCTGACTCATGTGTAGGACATCCAGAAATCCTGAGAAAATATCCAGGGGCCTCACATTCTATCAGGACACCATTTCCCAGCAGAAAAGGAGGAACAAAATAGGGAAACGCATGTAATTTGTGGGCCCTGCTGTGTCTTGCCACTTTGATTCACTCAGTTACCAGACACAGAGGTGGCTTTGCCCTTCTGGTTCTTCACAGGCCTTTAGTCGAAATAGCAAACATAAAAAAACCTCTCTCCTTTGTTGTATCACCATGTCTGAGATCCAGCACACCTTTGGAAATGGATTTTGCTTGAGGAGCAGCTACTCAGATGTCAAAGAGGGATTTACAAGGTGGTTGTGAACAGCTCTGGAAAGCCTCTGGTGGAGAGGGAGTGGCTTGGAGGCCTCTTGTTTGTTTTTTCCTTTTCTGTACATGATTTGAGGCGCCACATGGGATTTCTCTCCTTTTCTAATCAGTGGGCTGTAGGGCAAAGCTAGGAAGTTAAGTCTGATGTGGAGTTTGTCAACTTCGAGCTGGACGGTGAGGAACTGCACTCTGACTGAGACCAGGAACTCACTCTCACATGCATAAACTCTGTGGGGTTATTGTCATTTCCCTTCCATTGACCTCTGCCTTAAGACGGGGGAACTTCCCAGCGTGAAGGTTTTCAGTAGGGCCTTGCCACCCCACAGCCATGGCTGCCAGCGAAGGGATGCTTTGCTCTGCTTCGTGCTGGAAGGACCTGGGCTCCCTTACCTGTGTGCTGTGAGCCCTGTACTGATCAGAGCTGACTGAGGTGATGTGATGTGATGTGACGTGTGCCACACACGGGTTAGCAGCTGGGACCCAAAGTGACCTCCCTGTCGTTAGTATATATGGCAAGAGGTACTGGAGTTCACGTGAGAAGGTGCGGGTATGCAGAACACCGGCTGTGATCTGCAGGCTTGTGTGTTTGTTTTAGGGGTAAAGAAACACAATTTAATGCTTCAAGAGCTCTCTTTTGATTAATGTACAGTCTTCCATGGGGAGGCTGTGCAGGGTGAGTTCTGCCGTAGGATCAGCAAACAGGATTATTGGGAAAGTGCCCAGCTACTAATCTCTGACCATGATTGCAGGTGGGAGGTATGTCAGGGAGGAGACTGCTTTTCTTTCTTCTGGTCAGAACATCTGTATGGTAGATCTATGAAATTGGTCCAGGAATAAAGCAACGCAGAAAGGTCTAACACTACCCTTTTCAGACCAAACATCTTTTATTTATTCTAAAAACGATCGTTTAAGTTTTGCAATTTTTTTCACTTCTTGGTAAATGAAGAAATCACTCAAAGAACCAGAATTGTTCCAAGTAGAAGAGGACATTTTGTTTGACTCGGACTTCTCTCTTTGAGAATGTTTTCGTTTTATATAAGAATGCAGGGGAAGATTCACTGTGAGGCGAGCATTGGACCAGGCGGTCCAATGGGGACAGAGAACAAAATATGTCTGTGCAGGCACATACCCGCTCATCCACTCAGCACTGCGTATGATTTGAAGATATCGTTGTTTACAGTAAGGTGACTTAAGTGTATGGCGTTGTCCTTGCTGCTTACCCACCCAAACACACCTGAAAGTAAAGCGCAAGTGACTATAAATAGTTTGGGATCCTTTAAGACAAAATACAGGTGCAGCATAACCACATCATTTGGTCCAGGTTTCACAGATGACAGAAGAAGAAGCCCTTCTGAAATCTTTGGTTAATTTGCAGAAGGCTGGAGCACTCCCTAAAATCAGTAGCAGTGGTGTTCTCCCACTGATCTCAGTGGGGCAAAAGCTGGGGCCCATGCTGAAGGTTTCTGAAAATGCTGCTCTGCAGTTGTGGATGTGGTCATCTCACCTGTTGCATGCTCAGTAATGTTTCACCAGTGTGAGAAACAGCAAGGTCTGGCAGCAATAATTTCCTGCGTAAGTTCGTAACACATCCTATCTACTAACTAAACACACAGCATAACTGCTGCAGAGCCCAAAGCTCTGAGTAACAAGGATTGTCAACATTTAAAGCAACTCTTTTTCTATGTTGGGAAGACAGTACAGGTGGATGACTGCACTGTCAGGAGCGGTTTGAGTTTATCAGGGTTTGCATCGCACCAAGTTGTGATGTTTTGTGTGTTTGTTCTTCGTTTCCCCCATGTGTGCATCTGTGTGCAAATCCTGGGGGTTTTCTGAGGGCGTGCTGCAGGAACAAGGGCATTGAGAGGAGCGAGACCTGCTGGGAGGATGCAAGAAGGATACAAACGGGCTCATGGTTTCAGTAGGAGACAGCGAACAACCGCCGTGAGTCTGGGTGTGGAGGAAATATGTCAAGACTCTGAACCAGGGCTGGATGGCACTGAAAAGCAGGGAAAGCAGGAACAGAATTGGTAGGGTCTCGGTGAAACCACCTGACAAGTACACCTGAGGCGGAGCAATACCAAGCAGCGTAAGGCCAGCCCACAGAAAGGCAATACAACGGTGAGAGGAGGAGACTAAAGAAATGGGCAGTCAAGAAATGATACCTCTGTATGTCAGTGCAGTGCTGCTCTGGTGCTGAGGGCAAGGTCTTGTGGTCCCAAAAGTTGTGCTTCTGTGCTGGCTTAAACTTGGAGAAGTGGGAGGAGAGCAGTGTTTTCTGCAGCAGCAATTTCCACTTGGGAACGCCAAAGCATTTAGTTTCTTCTGGGTTAACCTGGACATGGCAGAGTTGCTGTGCCACCTGCCCTCTCTCTGCTCTGCAGGCTGAGCTATGCTACGATGCTGCAGCCAGTAGCTACAAGTGACCTGCAAACAGCAGATCAAAAGGCCCTGTGGCAGCCCAGCTGCAGGTCAAAATCAGGCTTTGGTCCTGGTCCAGCAAAACCATTTTATTTGGCTCAAACTAAGCCCTGAACAAATATTCAGGGGATATTAATGTTTTGCGAGGCAGTGAAGAAATTGCTTGGCTTCCTTTTTTCCGTCCCTCATCTATTTACAGGAGAAGATATTACTCAGGAGAAAGGAATGAGGAAAGTGCGAGACATTATCTCCTGATACAAATGACAGGGCCCATCCTATAGAAAGATTCATGTTCTTCCATGAAGGTGGATGTCTGGGTCTTGGGAGAATAAGACTTGTTAATAATCATGGCTTAGGCTGGGCAAAGAGTAAGCTCTGAAATGTGCAGCTTCTTTCTCCATGAACAGGAAGAACCATGAAGAAATTCAACCAGAAATGGTTGAAAAGTGTCGTGGAGCACGGAGCCATTCAGAACACGGGCCAGGGAGCAGGCAGGCCATGTATTCTCATTTTAATGCGGACGTTTGTGCAGGAGGTGGGCTTGGCCTTACTGGAACTTGTCAGAGGTGTGCCCATCACTTCAGCACTCTGACTCTCAAGTGGCACAGGTGTCACCATACGCTTTCTGTTGCTGTTCTCCTCCCCCAAGCCCAGTAGATTCTGCATTGGCTGCTGGCCAAGGACTCTGCATTTGTCCTTTTTATTTTTTCCTTCTGAATATGAAGTCTGTCCGCAAGGGGATTAAGCAGTAGCACATGTGTATCTCAGTATGCATGCATGCACCCTCCCACACATGTACTGCAGACATGACTTATCTGTGTCACAGGCTGAACACGGCTAATGAGGGACCTCGTATGCACAGTAACGCGTTGGAGACTTCCTTGCCCTGTGATGGTTCCCTTCTCCTGCAGAGATGCTTGGGCTGCTTACAGAGAAATACAGCAGGGAGGTGCTGCACCCCCGGGATGCTGCTCCTCCAGAGTGCTTGGGGCTGGAAGAAGAGCCGAAGACCACGCAGAGCTGTCGCTGGTTGCTGTGAGCACAGTCAGAAACAGGTCCTTTGGTTCCTTTATCCCAGCTTTACTGAGATATTTCAGGCACGCATGATATAATGACAGTGTGCTGCAGCCCAAAGGTGTGGTGGAAAATCTGGTTAAACATGCTGGCTGAGCTGCTGGTGGATCCTCAGCTGGGACACGCTGTGAGGCACAGCTCAGCACTGTTAGCACAGGAAAGACAGGAGCTGGTGCTCTCTCATTCAGCCTGAAGAAACCACATTTTTCCAGATGGATTTTTTCTAGCTGTTAGGTGCTATCTCACGTTCTTGCTGTCATTGTATCTCAAAGCCCCTTTTGGGATCAGGGTTACCTGCTGTACAAGGCCACTCGTATCCTTCAGATGCAGTTTTTGGAGGCAGGTTGTTCTCTCTCAGCCGCATGACCTCTCTAGCTTGCATTCACAGCGCTGCTTTTGTGTTCTCTGGCAAACTGGAGCCCTATAAACCTTGTGTGTGGCACTGCGAAGAGGGGCTGTCTGCAGGGAAGTTATTGTAGGGTCAGGTGTCACACCCGAGGTGTAATTGTGAGCTGGAGACTCAGGTTGGGCAATCAACATGATGCCAGCAAGATACAATCTGCAGCTGTACCCTCAAAGGACTCAGCACGGCAAATGCCTTAATGCAGGAGGCCAGGATGAACAGCAGGATAAAGGTGTACGAATTTATGTCAGTGCATCTATCAGCCAGCCCTGCTCAGGCTTCCAGGGACCCAGCACCAAGGTGGGGAATGGGGAACTGATCTATCATTTATGTAAAGCGAAGTCCAGGGGTACATTTTGCTCTGTTGGTTAACAGTTCAGAAAACAAAAAATCTTGCGTGCTGTTCCTGAACTGGTAAGCTTGTTTATTTTCCCGGGAAAAATGGAAAGTTAAGAATCTGCAGAAATCATGTTTGCAGAAATGACTGCAAGAAGTGTAGGAATTTAATTGTATAACTGGGAAGAGTTTTTGAACAAAAGATGATGAGAGAAATGGAGAAAAGCCCTCTTAGCTCAGTGCCAGGTGGCATTCTTACCTAGTGATGCCCATTTGTAATGTAATGTAATGTAATGTAATGTAATGTAATGTAATGTCCAGTGTGGTTTGGCATTTGATTTGGGTTCTCCCCGTTTGTTTAGGATCAGGGAGTGGGGCCGGCCGTGCCAAGGCCGCTGTGGCAGGGCACGTTCCTGCCCACTTCCCTGTGCCCTGCCCTCCGCTGGCTGGCAGAGGCGCACGGCATCCCCACCGCCAGGGCTCTCTTGGCCTTGTGGGGAGATCAGAGGGACTCAGATAGTGATCACTGATGTAGCTGGCTTCGTTAGCTTCATTAGGCTTCTTCCAAGGGCTGCTGGGTCTCTTTGGCTGTGTGCCTTTCAGCTGCACTGTCAACTAGGAGTGGAAAATCCAAGCATCCTCTCTCCTGGGCCTTGCGAAGAGTGCTTGTGACAACCGTGCATAAAACCCTTCAGGAGGAGAGGGAGTCAGACTGCCAGGCCCAGGGGCTGATGTGGGATGATTGCTTCTCCCTTGTCCTTTGCATTAGTTTCCCCATCTGTAAAATAAATTAATAATCCTTGTCCTGGAGGCTCTTTCCTGGAAGAGGAGATGGATGAGAGTGGAAAGAGGCATAGGTTCTAGAGCCCGCACCTCACCAGAGCAGTGGTAGGACCTAATGTTCCCGATGCCAGTGTGCCAGGGAGGCCATCGCTCACAGAGGCTGTCCTGAGGAGCAGGGCAGATTGATTACCTGTACTTCCAGGCGGTGGTTTCCGATCTGCAGCTGAACTTCTTACCCTTAGATCTGCCTTTTTTGTTCACTTGCAATGCAAAAACATCCCTCTGTAAACATTCTAAGTGCTTGCACAGGGGAGAAAGGCCCACATCAGCATTCCTCACTTTGTGCTCCTTCTTTTCATAAACCTTATATTTCTTTACCTTCATCCTCTCGAGCACTCAGTGCTCTTCCCATCTGGGCACGTGAACTGCTCGTGTAAACAGTCCCTTTATTCCAGCATGCCTTTATGTAAGCCATCTGAATCAAAACTTGCACAGGGGACATAGAAATACAGCACCTAAACCAACAAGGCAGGCTTAGAGGAGGGCAAATGGCCCAACTTGCTTTACCTCTGAAGCGCTCAGGCCAATCTGTGTTTGGGCAGTGTAACCAGGTGCTCGGAATCGAATATGCCTGCGCTTGTACCTGGGCAGAAGCTTCTGCTAAGGAGCAGCATGGAGGTGGTCAGCAGTACCAGCCCCTGTGGCTAGAGGTGAGTAGCACAAAAAGCCAAGGTCTTCATGTGAAACAAATGCCAAAGGACACATTTTCTTGAGTTGAGGAGCCAAGAGCTAGGAGTGGTCCATTTAGCAACATCATCTGCAGAAACATGGTCCAGAAGTCTCAAACCATGTCAGAAGTATTAGAAATTTGCTTGTGTAATGGTTATGGGAATGGACAGACTGATGGCCATCTGCTCATACTTATTCCCTTCGTGAAGTCACTCTTCCCCGTTTGTGACTACCATTTCTATAACAATGCATAAATGAGAGTTAAAACATGAAAAAAGACAATATGAACTCACAGGACTTTAAAAACAAATCCAGTAAAACAAGCTCTCTGTAAAACCACCAGTAGAAAAAAATCGTTAAAGAATGGTCCTATTCAGGAGGTGGAATCAATCCTTACGTGCAAGCTTTTCAGATATATTCAGGCTTTTTTGGGTCAGCGAAGCCATATCTTTAATGTTACTCCCAACCAATCTAGATGTTTCCTACACATGAACTGGGCAAATTTGTCAGGAAACTCTCATTCTGGATGTTTTTTTTAAGTTGCACTTTCTCTGAGGGAACAATTTCTGGCTGAAACTGCTATGGGACTCCTCACTTAGCTGTTCAGACAGTGCTAGGTAAGAGATGGGGGAAGACCCACCTGGCACATGTGATGCCAGCTTTGTCATGTTATTTACAAGTGGCAAGGCACAGGAACTCTCCTGTGTGTTTAATTCTATAGCCCGTGCCACCATTTCCTCTTTGTACATAAGCTCCTTTATTATATTTAACAATGCAGGTAGTAATAGATCCCTTATCACTAACAGGAATAGTTATTAAAATCAATCTCAGAATTATATATCCCCAACAACATGAATTATACTTGTGCATGGAATACCAATGTAATATTTGCATACGGATGAACTTATGTTGTTTATATTGTGTTGCTATTTACTGCTAGCAATCATAATTGCTGGGCTGGGCAGAAGCTGTATGGGTCATTTTCAGCTTGGATTCTGAAGGAGGGGAGCCTGCCATGAGTGCATTATCTGTCTCATCATTTGTCAATCTCCTCTTAATAACTTCTGAATGCATTGACTAATTTCATGTAAACTTTACACAGGGGTCGAGGTTTTTGTTGTGGGACTAAGGGACAAAGGACAGAGGTGCCCGGTAAACTAGGATCCATTAATTCCGCTGCTCAAAGAACATCTTGTTTGGAATTAACCTCGGGAAATGCTTTCTCTAGGCCCAAAACTTCCTGAAAGTGTAGAATGTTTTGGACAACATTTCACTTAAGTCATCGGAAACATTCTATTTCAGCTTGCCTGGCAGGGACGTTTGCAGTTACCTTCCAAAACAGGTTTTCACTTACATGCTGCTAGGTTTTGAAAAGCCAAATCAGATCAAAATTCCTGAGTTGATTCAGAAAGGAGAGGAGACACTTTCTTACAAGTGTTATTCTCACAGGGATTAGAGGGGGAGATAATGAAGAACTACTCATCTGGTCTTTAGAATAGTTCAGCCATACACAAATTTTACCTTTAGAAACTGATGATCCTAAATTCTGTTAGTAGTTATGCAGAACTTGTATAAGCCCTTTCCCTCAAGACTAAATCACATCTTCCTCTTTTTCAATTTGGAGGATAGAAGCCTTGCTACAAACCTGATTCCTGACATGGTTGTGAAAACTGAGAAAGAGAGCACAGAGCGACTGAGTTATGAGATGGTGGTGCCTGCAGTGCTTTTGATAAAGACCGCCTCTGTACAGTAGCTGCGCCACTGCGTGGAGAGACCCGCTGAAGGGAGATGCCACTGAATGTGAATAGAACAGCCAGAATCTGTCTATGTAGAGTCAGAGACTACTTTTACTGAGTAAGGCTTGCCAGTAGTTTGCAGCTCCTCCACAGAGGTTCAGATCACGCTGTAGACCACTTTCTCATCGTAAGACCATGAAGTCACTAGTGACCATTACTATGACAGTGGTTTATCAGGAATCTATTTTTTCCCCTTTATGCAACACCACAGATTCTCAAATATACAACATAGTTACAGTCATGAAGTGGAAAGGAAGAGAAGTTATGTGATGTAGTTGCTTTTGAATGCTAGCATCACATGTTTGGGATAATTCCATTAAGTTTTTACGTCAAGCCCAGTTACTCATTGTCATTACACAGATGTCAGGTCTGTATCCTGCAGGGATTAAAACAGATTCAATTCAGATGGCAGGAGCAGTCCACTGTGGAAACAGCACTTCTGGCAAAGTGACAGCAGGTCACTGCATCCTGCTGTAAGAACAATAAAATCATCTATACGCAGCTGCTGCTTATGTACAACCACTCATCTGCCTTATCTCTAGACCAGAATGAAGTAAAACTTTACTTGTGATCCCAGTGTAGTCAGTGCTCAAAAACTTGCAGCCTCTAATTTTTCCAGTGTCGGTGCAGTCTCTTTCCTCCTAGCTTATTTGAGACGTGTCATTCTGCTGCAGGATCCTTTCTTTCCTTTTTTCTTTCTTTCCAAGTCAGATAAATGAGGTACAGTTCTGTCCACACAGAAGCTATGTCTGAAATAATGTCAATCAAAAAAGATAACATCTGTTAAATTATTTTTTTTCGTAAATATTTTTAATTGTACTCCTGACGTAAGGCCCAGTGAGTTTGTTAGAAGACTCGTTATAGTTTCTCTGAATGGTTAAAAATTGTTTTTTCTGTAGGATTAGAAACATAAACTCACTTGACACTTTCTCTGAATTGCTGGATGTCTGTGTCTGAATTTTTAATATAACCAGGGTATTCCTTCATGGAAATCACAGGAGACCAGAAAAGATGAAAAACAAGCCCAAATACGTAATAGTAGGAAAGCAAAAGAGGGGAAAATAGTAATAGTTCTGTGGGTTTCTCAGAGATGAGCTTTGTGTGGGGAGATTTAACAAAATGAAATGCTCGTAGAGCTGAGTCTTTGCCTTGTACTTTCCACTGAATATCATCAGCTTAATTCCAAGCAGTGTGAAGTCTGTTATTCGGCAGTACCTTGAAGGCAAATTTTTATGCCAAATTTGAAATAAAAGGCTGTTATTCATATTTCCTACTTTTCATCAAAACAAAAAATGTGCAAATTAAACAGAGCTTCCTGTTTCCAACCTTTTAGCAAGTGCATGTTTCAGTTTCTGTTCCTCTCCCTTTGCAAAAGAAAAAAAAAAAAGAGATGCGCTAGAAAAAGGATGGATCCGTGCCTTCATATTATGTCTGCAAGAATAAATATCAAGCGTGTCTGGACATGACCCGATCTTAGTAAGGGCTTTGATTCACAAGTGGGAACACTTTGTATTGGGACAGCTGTTGTTATTCCTGCCCGAGCTCTCTGCTCCAGCCCTCAGAGGATACCGCCTCCGCTGCAGGGGTGTCTCGGTTGGTCATGAAGCAGCTGAACTGCCACAGTTTATAACCAAACAAGTTAAAGGAAACCCACACTGGTTTCACGTACCTTACAATGTGACCAGATGCACGAGAACTTCATTAGCGTCAGATCTTCTGCTCCTGAATATCCCCCTAAGACATGCGGTAGACACAGCTATTCCAGTTATACCAGGTGAATAGCTGGCTTGCGCTGGGTGGCCCACCTAGGAGAAGCAGCATCAAGAACCATGCAGAAACTAACTGGTGTAGCTCATAATAGAAGATGAGATTGCAAAAGAGTCAGCATTCTTGGACCCCTGCTCTGTTTCCACTGTTGAAGAGACACGGTTGTGCTAGGCCTTTATTTACAAGGTGAGTTAGCAGTCAAAGTTCTCTTGGGAAAAGGCAAAGCACTCGGACATTCAGGCTTTGAGCCTTGCTGCCTGCTTTTTGCACTGTGCAGAGACAGAAATGTGAAACGTCACGGTGGGGACATGTTTTGCAACAGGAATGTGGCACCAAATGTCACCAGGCCTTGCAGTCATCATGGTACCTACAAGTGTTGGGAACCAATCTGCTGGGAGTAATTTGCACCGCTGCTCCATGCTCATCCCAAACTCCAGTGCGATGCCCGAGCTGCACAGCCAGCTCCAGGAGAGAACCCCTCCATCTGGCTGCGCATTTCGGTGCGGCGATCAGCGATAGCACAGCTAATAGGCTGGCGTTTAAATGGCTGTAATTAGGCTTCAAAGTAACCATTATGATGAAAGGGGGAAATCTCACATTCCTCTCCATGCTATCATTTCAGGGTGTCTGGCAGCACCCCAAAAAGACAAAACTGCATCACTTTATACCACCAGAGCTACCTGTTTGCAAGGAACGTCTCACTTTCGGTTTATAGACAAAGGCATTTTTTTTTTTAGTGAAAAAAAATCCACACACTTTTGATTTAAGTATTCTGTTTTCTCCATGCCTGTGGGTTGTTATCTACCCAGCATGTAAGCATTTTGCAAATATTTGACTGGAAACGACAAGAGATAAGGGCAGGTGATAATGCTGCAGCAGGCATGCCCTACCAAGCTGCTTGGTAACTGCAGGGATATTTTTCGGCTCCTTGTGTCCTAGATTGAGGCTGTACAATACAGTCTTTACTAAGAGATTGGCTGCAGCCTGCCTCTTCTATTTACTCATTTCTCCACTGCAAATTTGTTTGAATATCTGAAATGCTGACAAGTTTTTATTGCGTGGGTCCTTTTTTCCCTGCTCCGTGTTTCAGACAAAGTGGTCTGCCGAGCAGGAGGAACGATAAGGGTAATGTTCCTGCTGGTAAATGCTGGTGCTGGCTTAGTGCAGGCTTATTCTGAATAAAAGGCCTCTTTGTTTCAGAGCTGTCCACTTTGCAGGGAGAGCAACATGGGGGATCTCTCAGGTTCAGTCCTCAGTGCTGTGCTGCTTGTTTCAACTCCGTTTTTGAGGATATTAACAGTTTCCATCCACCTCCTAATTCCACTGCCATAAAACATCCTTCTTACTCATGAAGCAGAATACCTAGATCCACCTTCTTGCCTCCTGGCTAATTACTGTCATTATCTGGCTAGACAAACTTGTCATGAGATTAGAATCTCCTCACAAAACAGGGTCATCTCAGGAAGTTCTTGCTATCCGGTTTTGTGTAAATCAGTCACCTCTGCAGCTAAAAGGCAGCTCCGATTCTTGAGAATTCACACGCTCCCAGGAGAGGAGCAGAAAAGCATTTCCACATCGGGGCTGCTTCAAAAGGCACTGGGCGTTCCCACTGACATCAGTGGGGCAAAGACTACGCCCACTCTCCTGCACCTGCTCAAGGAGTTGTCCTTTAAAGATACTGAAAAGTCCTAACCACTTGCATCAATTTCTTTGCCTGGCTGTATCATTAATGTAATAAAGTCGTTATATTCTACTTACTGCATCCTTCACCCCTGCACTTTTGCAGTTTACCTCAGCATAACTGCGCAGCAAGTTTTGACACGCTCAGGTGTGAGGTAAGGGCAGAAGCCACAAACCCAGTTGGTTGTTTTGTTTGTTTGTTTTTTAAAAGCTTTGGGTAATTCCAACATAAGACCCCAGACCTAAAAAAAAAAAAAATCCAAACCTTATTTAAAACAGCAGCTTAGCTTTGCCCTTTCAAATTGTTCCATCAGAACAGCTCCACTGGAGCTACTCTTGTGACTGCAGTCAATTTATTTATATTTAAGGGTTTGATTCTTGACCACCTATAGGCACTGAGTGGCTTTTCCTTAAACCTGTGGGGCTTCTACATAGCCTCTCTCTGGACTGGTTGTTTCAGTGTACTGAGAATGTAGGTCTCATGCTTAGGCAACTGAGGAATCAAGCAACTCTTACCTAATTCCCTTCCCAAGTAGGTGAGAAGAAGCAATCCTTCCTCCCATAAACCTTTGGTGACACTTCACTTTGCACACCAGCCCACATCCAGCCTGACATGCCAAGGAGCGGTATGTCACTAAGGCACTAAATAACTGTATTGCATGTTAACAGGCCTCTGGCATCGCGGAAATTTATATTGCCCCACGAATACTCCAAAACGGAAATGTGTGCAGTTAGGGTGACTGTAACCATAGCTACAGCTAAACAGAACACTCCCTTCCTCGGCTATTGTAGTGACTGAAATTGGGGATGGTTCTGGCTGTCCTGTACATCTGGAATGCTTTGGCCAATCTGCTTGGGCTCACAGACCTGCCTTACCAAAATAATTGTCTCCCAGCTGTCGCATCGCAGGTCATCCAGAGTACAAATTCTGGAGGCAGAAAGTTTTCAACTTAGTTTACCTGGGAACGGGTGGCCACGGAGAAATTGGTTCACCTGGAGAAGCCTGGTAAAGCTCAACAGAGACGAAAGTGGCTGGGAACAACAGAGCTGAAAGAAGGCACGGTTGTAGGGCACTGTTGTAGAGGGCTGCGGGGTGAAACAGCAAAGGAAAGATGGGTTGCAAGAGCTGGAAACCCTGCAGCGACCCTTGAGAGAAGGGGACAGCAGCGCCCAGTGGCTGGAGAATAATTGACAGACTCAGATGTATTGGGAGCCAATTTTGCATCTTGTTAGTTGACTTCCACCTCCCTGTGCCCTGGTTTCCAGTTGAGTAAAGGGAGGATAACAGGCATCTCCAGCTTTGAGATCTCCTGGTGAAAAAATGATAGGTTAAAAGATGGGTGGATTTTTACACCCCTCTGCCAGAATCTGCAAACAGCTTCTCATTCTCTAGTGAGAGAGACAATGGCAGTGCAACAAGACTGCTGTGAGCCAGTCAACACAAGTTCTCTCATTTTGCCTGTGCACAGATCTTTAGGCTGTGCTGCAATCCATGATTCAAATTGTACCTCACAGACAAAAACAACTGCCTTCTCCTCCAGCTTTTCTGCACCCTTCATCCCTGTGATGCCTGTGTATTTTGCAAGTCTCTCATTGAAAAAGCCTGACACTGGTCCCCACTGTGCAGACTAACCTGAGGCTGATAAGGGCTAAGCCAAAAAAAGAACATTCTTTCCTTTTGGTGGCTGAGCTTCCTGCATTTCTGCAGGACTACTCCAAGGCTGTGCGGATGAGCATTCAGCAAAGGGGGGTGCCTGCATCCGCTCGGTGAACAACCCTGAAAAACTTCAGTTCATTCCTTTGCTCAGCAGGGGCAGGAGAGTTGCCAGGTCCTCAGGGCAGCAATTGACTGCCCTAATCCTTTCTCTTCCTACAGTTGCCTGCTTCACTTACACATCATCGTCCAGATTGAGCAGATGTTGAAGCTGGGATGCTACAGACAATAGTCTTCTCCTCTGATTCATCCTTAGAGCAGGCCCTGTCCTGTGTAGGAAAGGAGGCAAAAATAAAATATTGCCCGTGTGTGTAATGAGGCTGTTTCATAATGCATACACATAAGACAGCCAAATTAGGGTTGTACAGACATGCTGTTTCCAAAGGTACCCAAATAAATGAAGCATCCTACTTCCTCCATAATGGCCCTATTTGGACAGATCTGTGACCTAACCAGCTCTGGGGTGAATTCTCCCACGTGGCAGTCTGTACAGCTTGGGAGTGAGCACAGTGGGTGAGGGTGGCTGTGTTGGGCTGCTGAGCCATTCCTTGAGTAGTCATCTTTGTATAGCGGTGCTGTGACTTGTCGCAGAGAGGAAGGATGGGGTCAGAGCTGAAGAAGGCCTGGACAATATCCAAAGGTCCGCCAGTGTAGCTGGCTTGGTCCTAGGAAAGGCATCTTCCAAAACACTGGTCCTTAAATCTAGTTTGGGTACATGGGTTGGAGCACCTTTAGGAGTGGCATGGTGGCCAGCCATTCCTTCACAATGCTAGGAGTCTGCTCCTCATTCCCTGAGCAGGGGACATGTCTTACTTTCTAGTATAAAAGCAATCAATCTTGTCACCCAGCTAGCTGTGAGCGGGCCCCTGCACTTCCTTATGCACCCCTGAAAGGAGAACTTTTGTGCTTCTGTTCTTTACCCACAGGTTGTTCACAGGGTCAAGCACTGTGGTTTTGTAGCAGGCAAGCTGTCTATCTTTCCTGGGCTCCAGAGGTTCCAGAATTCCATCCTTTCCCTTAGCACTTCCATCAAGCCAGCAGGCTTTTTGGAGCGAGCCCACCCCAGTCTGGCCAGTTGCATTTAGTAGATGTTGGCAGCAAGAGGCTGAGCTGAATTCAGGACTTGACCCTGCTTCCCTTCTCTGTTCAGCAAGGCCTCCAGCCACAGGCATTGCCTCTCTTAGGTTTGTGTTCTCTTTTTATGACCAGCTACTTGTCAGGCTTTGGACTGGGACGAGTTAGGTCAAAACAGGAGAGCTACTACAAGAGAACGTGAAAAAATACAGTTACCCTTAGTGTTGTGTGATAACTAAGGTAGTTACAAACATACAAAATGCAGGCTCTGCATTTCCACTGACATGCTTCTGCTTTGGTTTCATCAGCTCTCTAAGATCTGAGAGATGCTCGGGGTCATTCCCTAGGGCATCAGCTGTACCGTTTTCCCTCAGACTTGGGCCACACACATCTGAATTCTTACCCTCAGCTCAAATTCTTTATATTAGTGAAGAGAAAATTTTAGATCAAAAGATACTGAGACAGGAGGCCTACTCTGGGGGTGCTGCCATTGTGCAAGGAGCAGGTTGTTCCTGTCGCTTTGTGAGCAAGATCTGTGCTGGCTCTGACAGCACTGCTGGACTGTGGGGTCAGAAAGGTAAAACAGACCACTAAATCCTTATTGGCAAAGAGCAGCTCTGGCAGAAAAGTCCAAGAGAGACAGAAAATGCTCCAATTTACAGCCTGTTGGTCTAGGCACCTGCCTGAGATAAAGAACTGCTTCCAGTCCCGTTCTGCTGGTTTCAGACCTCAAGTGATTCATTTCTCCCAGAGACATCTCTCAGAGTGATGGAGCTGCTGACCTCCCGGGTCGCAGTCCCCCTTCCTCCATGTCACCTGCTGCTCTTCTCTGTGGTGCAACCATGCGATCGGGGGAGCCCGGCTGTCCAGTGCTGCCTTCTGAGGCGTGTTGCAACTCCCAGCACCTGCACGGTGTCAAAGGAGCCAGAGCAGGTATTTCTCTTTGGCTGGACATGGAGGGAGAGGCACTCAGTGAGCTGAGAGGGATAATTGCTACAGTGTGTTTTCACCCAGGGAATGATTAAACAAAGATCTGTAATCTTTGTTTAGGCATGAGAGGAGATGAGACCTGGAGCTTGAGTGCCCCATGCTTCTTTAGTTGCATCAAGATCCACTAGACTTCTGCTAGCGACATCTTTTTGCCTCCATTGTAGCTAAGGAGGGTAAAAGAGGTAGGATGCACTGGTCAGGCTGTTGGGCCAACAGGAATGCAGAAAAGGAAGCCAGCTGCTACAGAGCAGCATCAGCCTTGCTACCTCCTGTATGCTGTGCAAGCCCTCCATTATTCAATCATGTTCCTCTGTACAGGGTAAGAAGAAGGTTTGCTTGGTCGCTGCTTCTCCTGACTCAGGCACAGCTCTGTATGAGTGGTCTTACAAGCTGGAAAGTGGGACAAGGTTGGCTGAAATTTGCTCTTGCAGCCTTTCCAAACATTCCTTAAGGGTCAGTTTCTCTCTGTTGCTTCTGGAAGTGCTCTACAGTCCACAAGTTGAAGGGATTTCACTATTGAAAACCAATTGAATACGAACTGCCTCGCATTGAAAACTTCCCCAAACCAGGATTTCACAAGTTGCACTGAAAGACCTTGTGCAATTATTTGCTAAACATCTCTTTGTGCCCAAGTACTGCCCAGCTGGCTCCTGAAGAGCAGGAAGATGAGGCCTGGCCATCAATGTCAGGAAATAGGCTCAACCACAAATCCTTTAGAAACCAAAACCGAAGTAACTTGTCACCTCAATGTGTAGGTTTTCCACCGAAAATGCACAATTATTTATGGCCTGTGCAATCAGATATCAAGCCACTGGTGCTGGATGCACAGTAGTCAGATTACCTGTGAAACTTCTTTGATATCCACTGTTACATTGGTTATGATTTAGAAATGAAGAGAACAAGAGACCAGTTTGTACTCTGGCATTGCTCAGTGTATGCTTGCTTGGGGAAAAGTCTTTGTTGGCCTCCCATTGAGGAAAAAAAAAAAAAAAAAAAAAAGATATCTGGTAACTGCAGACCTGAGCACTCACATTTTGTGAAGAAATGAATCATTTTGGTGTGTTTGATTGTTCATGAAATGCAAAGTAAAAGCATTCTCTACTCCCCTCCCAGCACTCTGGCTTACCAGGCTCACCCTCAGTTCAGAGGCACCACAGGAACCTTGCGCCCCTCGGGCAGCTTTCCTTTGCACAGGAAAGGAGGCACAGCTGCCTTTTCCTCGGACCATCAGAGTTTCTGCTGGGAAGCAGCGCCCCAGCACAGCCAGCCTGGTACTGCATCCCCTGCCTTTCATCCAGCGGCACACATTTAGTCACCTGCCTCCCAAGGCAAAAAAAATCTGAACATTTTCTCTTCAGATGGTAGGAACTTCTGGCCACAGCAGCCAAGTGACCGAGCTGCACCTAATGCTGCAGGGGTGCAGCTCTTGCCCTTACAGCCACAGCAGAAACCTCTTGCAAATGCTCTCAGTGCAAACTTGCCTTTCAGCATCGGAGTGAAATTGCAAGTTATTCAGCTCCCTGATGAGGCTTGTCTGCTGCATCAAGCTCTTCAGACGTAACAGGCAAGTGCATTATGAATGCACTGCAACTGGTCCTTCACAAATTGCTTGCATGGGGTTTGTGGCTGAAAGCTTTCCCCTACCCCCGTCCTTCTTCCCGCTGTCCATTGCCTTGGACAAAACACTCAGGGGTATTAAAAGATCTTCTTGTTCTCTGGCATGCTGCTTCCTTCTCTTTCTATCTGTAGTATTTAGAGTTTTTCCCTGGGGCAACCGATCTCCCTATGCTCTTCTCTCACTGCCTTATCGCTTACTAAAACGAGTTCATCCCCACAAACCCAGAGGAGAGTGATGTGGAGTGAGAGCAAGGAAGAGTCAATGCCACCAGTGTGAAACTGCAGTATTTTTGAGTGTTTGTGTGGTAGTTCCCAAACTATGTACCACTCTCTGGGTGTGCTGGAAGTAGACCTAAATGAACCAGCACTGATGGTTTTGGTGAGCACATCTTTCTGGGAGAGTATATTCCCTTTACTGACTGACAAGGCATTGTTCTGCCAAACCAGCTGGTACCTCAAAATCTACTTTCAGGAAAAAAAAATAATCACATCCTATCACCTCATTTCTGCCTCTTAATTATTGTGAAACATAATTGCAACTTATGGCTGAAAAGCGAATAAAAGAAACCATCTCTTCAAGCCCAGCAGTAACACTGAAAACTCAACATGTCATAGGAAATGGGATGTACACAGATTCAAGAGAAAGGGGAAGGCAGAAGAAGAATGAGAAAAAAAAAAAAAAAAGAAATTAAGAACAGTAACATAACATTCACACCATAATGTTCACTATTCTATGACGAGCCCTCTTTGGAATTTTTTTAGGCCACTTTTCAACCAGTTTATGCTTTTGACTTTGACTGCAAGTTGTGGCAATGAGTTCCACAGGTAAATAATGCACAAAAAAGATTCAAAAGAATGATGGGTGCAGTGAGCAAGTTCAGGTGGCAGCCTTGAAGCAAATCATTGTGGGAAAAGTTCTGGTTCAGAACTGCAGTCTAATAATTATGATTATTTTTTCCTACTTCTTGTTTTATGGGGAAAAAAAAAAATCATTCCCTGACTGCATCCTCTATATCACTCTGGAGCTCTAGCGTGTTCTTTAGCCCTCTGCTTTTTGAGTTTGAGAGATCTAATCTATTTGTTCTCTCTTGCTGCTAAAGCCATTTTATGCCCTTCTTCAGCTGTGCCACCTTAGACTCTTGTAGTTTGAGAAGAAAAATGGGGAACAGGATGACTAAGTCTATGAGTGGATCCAAGGTGTTACTGCATTATAAAAGCACATGGCAGCACAACTGTCTTTCCTTAACATATTCTAGCATCCTCAGGACTCCTTCAACCCCTGCAGAGCACTGTGTAGGAGGAAGAAGACTCCTGCATCTGGGCTGCAGGATTTTGGGGAGGTCTTTGAGTTTTACTCCTACAAGTTGACCAGACTGCAAAGAAAGAATAGACAGAGCTCTGGGCAGCTGGGAAAACAGCGATGGCTAGGGAGGGAGAGGATTCTGCTGCAGGAAAGACACCTGAGTGAGGTTCATGAAGGAGAGGAAAAAAAAAAAAAGGCCTCTTTGGTTTGGGTTAAGGCAGTGCTGAACACAAGAGAACACAGCCTGAATATGAATCAAAAGCTTGAGTCTACCTCAGGCTCCTCCGGAGGCCCTAAGTAAAGCTGCCATCCCAAATTGTCCTGTCTAGACTGCTGCTGCCAGAGCACAGCTTGAGCCAAAGAGCACTGTGGGACCTGGGAAAGCTTATCCCTGCTTGTTGGATCCACACCGTGGCCCGTACCTCACACATGCATGTTGTCTCCTTCCCTGCAGCCTTAGGAACAAAGGGAAAACTATCCCTCGTGCCGCCTGATGCAGCTCTCCCACAAGGAGAAACAGGTGCGTACATTTTTTCCAGCAGTTAAAAAGCATAAAGGCTGATATTTCTCTTGCTAGAGGATTAGATAAGCTTAAGGAACTTGTCACAACCACCTTTATCCCCAGGCCTGCATTGTCTCTGAGATGCTCTTCACAGCTGCTGCTGGGCTGCCTTCAGTACACAAAGTGCCATTACTTTGAGTCTGCCGAATCCCTCTTGGCCTTCCAAATCCCGGAGAGCTGAGCAGAAGAGGAGGGTCTCCCTTCCTGCTGAGATCTCTTTCCTCCCGCCTCCCCCCAAGTTACTATTAAACCTCCATTGTGTAAATGCCTCCTGGAAGTCAGTAATTAAAGCCAGCGGTGTTACATGAAGGCAGTTTCTGATTAGTCCTCATTACAGTGTGCAAAGGGGACAGAAACAGTCAGGAGTCTGAAATCCCAACTTACATTTGCATTTCTTTGCTTGTCAGTGAAGTGTATTTGACATGGAATTGCTGAGGCAAGCATGGCACTCTTGCCTGCTGCATAACTAAACCCTCACACTCAGAAGTCACAAGCAGAGTCCTCAAAAACCTGAAGGTTCATATCGACTTGATGGCACGTGACATTTTAATCTATGTATTTTGAGTTACACTTATTTGCTAGCCATCTTTCAGAATGCAGGGGGCAAACATTTTAATATCTCTTTGTAAGCCTGTGGACTAGAAAGGCAGTTCTTTATCCTTTCTTTCTTTAAAATGAGAGGTGGGAATCTCTTATCATTGCAGGAGTTGGAGCTGTCAAAGGGAAAGATTATACTGAGATGAAGAGCCTGTCACCATAGCTGGAGATACTGCGGGTGGTTTTGTGGACAGTGCTGGACCAAGCCCATCATAAACTTCTGGGAAATTCACACTGTTAATTCCTCCTTCCAGTTTTGTTTCTTGAGACCTCTCTTTTCTGGTGGAAGCCTGTGCTTGCCACCCCTGAAACAGATGGCATGGTGCACCTGAGGTCAAGGAGAGCAGCAACAGTCTCAAAGCTGGTGAGCAGCCATCCCACTCCTAACCCCTCCGAGCCCCAAAATATGAAGAGCCTGGCTTTAGATGCCCCACTGGCACCAGTACCACATGCACAGCACTGGCACCTGGCCTGAGGGGTGCTCTGTCAGCCTGTGGTCAGATCCTCTTACACTGCACAGACTGCCTTAGCCAAACTGTGACAAATTCAGGTCCTCTCTGCTGCAGACAGATTTATTAAAACCTCGTGATTGAATTAATTCTGCTGTTATCAGCCCTGCACAGCACTCTACAAATAGCCTGATGGAGAAACTCGGAGTAAAAAAAGGGCCTGTGAGATAGTTTCTGTTCAGACAGGCCGACCTGCCATCCTGCAGAGCAAAACCTTTTTTCCCTGTCCTCTCAGTCAAACCCAAGCTTCCTCACTCAGCTCAAACCTTTTATTTGCACAGTGACCTCTCACCTGGGGCTTGCCAGCCAATTTGTAAGCCCTTTAATAACGAAAATCCATTACCCTGCTTTACACATCAAAACTCACACAGGCTCCTCCCAAACCAGAGAACTCAGCAGATGAACTCTGGGTAAAAAGCACAATGATTTATACAAACGGTGCTATTCAGGGGCATCGCTTCTCTTTCTCCTCAGCAGAAGGAGGAGGTTTCTTCCCCTCCAAACCTTACAGAAGCAGGGTTTATAATTAATCACAGCATTATTAGGGTTATCCAGGCACAAGATCAATCTGCTGTAGCTGCACCACGTGCTAGTGATGCAGCTGGCAAAGCCTTGCTGTGTCCCGGTGTCTCCAAGGCTGCTTCAGAGGTGGCTAGGAGATGAGGCTGGTCAGGCTTTCCCTTGCTCCAGCATTGCATGTGGTTCTCTGCGCTGCTTTGGGGCCCTTTACAGCTGCCCTAGTCTTTGTCCAGCTCTAAAGGTAACGCGTTCTTTATGCACGCAGCATCAGACATGAGAAGTCTCTAATTTGAGCTGAGGATTAGCGAAGTGTTTGTGGCAAATTCTTCGTGGAGGAAACAACAATAACCCAGCCTGTCTTAGAGACCAGTGCTTCCACTGTCATCTTGGAGCGGGTGGTAGGAAATGGCAGTGAATCTGCATCCGTGGCAGTTCCTTGTGAACTACAGATAATGTCTGCGAGAGCCCCTTCCCATCCGGGGGCTGGGAGAGGGGGCTCTGCAGTCAGCACGCCGAGGAGCAGGAAGGAAGGGTTGTCATGCAGACACTGGGGCTGCTCTGCACGGTCCTTCTTCGTTTTGTCATACCACTTCAGCTGACACCGCGTGTTGTGCTTACCATAGCAAACCTGTCAGCATCTTCCAGATCTATGTAAATTCTGGAGGAGATGAATTCAGCTGCTTCCTCTTGAAAACCTTTATTGGGTGACTTTCACACTGCCCCCACAGAGTCCTGCTCCTTGAAGTCAATGGGAAGTCTGGGTGTGGTGAAAATTCAAGATCAGACCTGTAAATCAGATGATAAAGAGAAGTGGATCGGTAGGAAATGCTCTTGGGGATCAACATATTCCTCTCCCATAAATAAGAAGCACAGGGAATGGCTCAGGAACAGCTTCGCTCTGACACAGAGGAGACTGTATTTCAACAACATAATGGTCTAATAGAGCTTTCTAATAGGTTCAGGACATCAAAGCACCCTGATGCTAAATAAATTGTCTTAGCCATCTAATAAAATCCTTTTCTGGAGGAGGATATGCAAATTTGTGTGGTTGCTCCAAGGATTTTTTCAGACCTCTTGTATGGTATTAGCATGTCCTGTGGCAGAGCCCAGTCCCCAGCAAATTGACATGCTGTATACTGTGTCCAAAAATGTTTGATGTGGCTCTTCAGGCTTCAGATACTCAGCCCTAGGGAACATATTCTGCTGTGTCCAAATCTCCTTGGTGCTCTGACAGCCTCCCCTATTCACTGGCTCCTTCAGAAATACCCGTGGCAGGTCACTGTGGGAATTACCTGTCACTTCTGTCCCTCTGTTTGCTGTGCTTATTTAATTAATGTTATTCCTGCTTTCTTACTGACTTTCTTCATTGTTCCAGAAGCCAATGGTACTTTGCCTGTTGTGGGTCATAAGTCAGCAAAAGGTTGTCCATGACATCATTGCAAATGCCATGAAAATGCATAGAAACGTGCCCGTGCATGCAGAGAACCCAAGCAGGAGACAGAAATAGGAAAGGAATGTTCCATTTTCACCGACAGCGCTCACGTTTGTCATGCGGTTTGCTCGTGTGAGCCGTGCTGGCACAAGCTGACTCTTGGGCTTTGTCCCCAGGAGGTGAGGTGGGCTTCCATGAAAAGGCAAGCTGAGAAATGTGTTTCCCGTGCTCCTCCCTGTTAGCACGGCCCTGCTTCTGCCACCACCTCACCTGGGGACTTTCTGTATTGCTTATGGGGCAGTGGAGCCGGGTGCCCTTTTATGAGCTGTTTCATCATGTTGCTGGAATCATGAACAACAGCGGGGCTAATAAAAGAACCTTTGAATGTTCTGCAGATGGAAGATGTCATACTGGGAAAATCAATCCACAGATCTACTCTTTGATGGAATCTAGCTGCAGGCAGATGCTTTCATGTACAGCAGCATCTTCCCAGACAGATTATTTCCTTGCTCACATTGTATACAGTAGTGCAAGTCCTGGGATAAGCAGCTTTGCACTGCAGCACTTTTATAAACACAGCTACAGAGTTCCTTTCTCATCCAGGCTGTTTCCCTGCGGTGCAGTTTTGGGAGGGACGAGGAAGAAAACAGACTGGCAGTGACCATCTGACTCAGGAAATTTGGTCCCAGGGTTAACAAGCAGTGATTCAACAGCAGATTTCAGGAGCAACCCGTTCACTGGTGTGAGCCGAATTCACCTCTCCACCCAGCCCCCAGTGCGATACACACCGATGTAAATGAGATTGAGCAAATATCTAGCATGTCCAGTTGCTCAGAAGAAAGCCAGGAAGTTGTTCTGTCAGCATTTCCATTTAGTTTCCTCAACAGTTTTTTAAGTTAAAAAAAAAAAAAAAATACCTACAGCCACTTCCATTGCTAGGAGTGAAACGATAAAGATCAGATGGGAGCTCTGTTCAGACAGCTGTGCAGAAGTGGTCTGGAGTTCTCATCAGAAGATGAGACACATTGAGACATGTTGTGATACTTTCTTCTGTTACGCATTATCACATTTGCACCTAGAAACAGCACGAAACACCCGACAGGCCAAGTGTTACATATGCCAAGCTCCAAGTAACCTCCATAAACAGCAAGAAGGACATCTCTTTATATGTGCAGATGTCATATCACATGCTGAGACAATAATAAATCCAACCTGCCAACTCATTTTATTTTTATGAGCCTACATTTTTGGACAAGAGTTTCTTCTCAGTGAGATTTTGTCTGGTATCTATTTCCAATGACTAAAACTGAAAGGAGTTCCCACCTCATCTAACCTAGGCTGACCCAGCTACATTCTTATTAGGCTTATTTGTTTTTTTTTCTCTCAGCACCAATAGTTGAACATTAACATTTCCATGAGAGAACTTCTACGCAGTGCCTGCCCAGGGGAAGCACAAGAAATTACGGCGTAGTGTGAGGGTTCATCAGCTTTTTTTTTGGTGAGGATTGCATCTTGCAGCAGAGATTGTCTCCTAGAGCACTTACTTTCCCACCCCATTTGTATTTGTAGCCCCTTACCTTCTGTACCTAGTTGTCCTAAACACAGCCAGCGGTGACAAGAAAAGGTATATATTTACATGCAAAAGCAACATCAGAAGAATGCCTGTGTGCTCTGTCTTTGGTGTGAAAAGACAGTGTGTTTGTCCATAAAAAAAATAAAATGATAAAAGTTTATTTTCTTAGCTTTTCTTTCTCTTTTTACGTCTCCTGAAGTTTCTCTCCCTGTTTTTCTGCCCTCAGCCCTGCCTGTTCTTTTCTGGAGGCTGGTTTCCACCAGGAGGTGCAAGTCGGCATTACCCACAGACCAAGTGTTTGGCTCTGCTCCACATCCTGCGTGAGAGGGACCATTAAAGAAGAACAGAGAGGGTGAAATTCCACCCAAGTCATTTTCATTCTTCCAGCCCCAAATTCCCACGTAAGTATTGCTAAAATTTAAACCAGGTATTACTATTTGCAACTTCAGCCAAAGGGTTCAGCACTATATATAGAATAGTCTCTCCGTCTTTCCTTTCCTGTGCAGAACTTCAGTGACCTTCTCGTAGCAATTTGGTCTCTTTATTGTTCTGCTATTTGTTCTTCCAAAGTGCAGAAAGGTTGTTTCACTTCAGAACTCAGAGTTAATGGCAGACAAGAGGAAGTGGGTGTGAAATGGTTTATATACGCAGAGTGAAAACCTGGTGCCCTTTCTATTTATAGCTCTACTTGAACTTTCATTCATTCAGTTGCTATTTTGGTACAACAAACATCTCCTGGGGAAAGTACGTTAGCAGTGTGCCAGTGAGCAAAAGCAAAAACACTTTGTTCATGCAGACAAATACTTAATGGCCCTAGAAACCACTGCCGTTCCCAGAAAGCATATATAACCAAAGCGATACCAAGGTGAAGCTTACCTCGTACATTCATTCAGCTAATAAGCAGAGTAAAGTTTTGAGGTAAATTCAAACCTTCTTACCAATTTCATATCTTTTTATTAAATTTTAAATCAAGGGAAATTATAGTATTTTTATTCTCAGTGGAGCAGGTTTTTCTGGTAAAACAAATACCCCTTGTCACTTCTGCCTTTTGTGTAGAGAGTTGGCTAACCAGCACTAAAAGCTTCAGACGGGATTTTTAATCTTAGTCCAGGGGGTTTCCTTAGACGTTCAGCACCTCACACCTACCTGTTACAGTGCAGCCAGGGTCAGCGTGGAGTTCAGATCGCAGGCCAAGTCCACAGTGATAAGGCAGGTCTGACATCAGGCTGAGAAGGCAGCCTGCAGGTTGCCGTCACTGCGCAGACCAGCAAAGATTATTGCTTAACTTCTAACATAGCTAAATTGAGATACCGTAAGCTTAATTCCCATGGGTAACACAAAGCAGAAAAGTGTGGGTTTCCAGCGGCCCTTAGCTTCTTCCCAACAGAAAGACCCAACCAACTTCATGCCTACAAGGTCTGTCACACTGCTTCTTGGGCCAGGAGTACACACCAGCATGAGCTGACTATCTCCAGCTGTGCCTGACTGCTCAGTCCAAATGACCAAGCACCCGTCTGCAGCTGTGTGAAATAGGAGTAGTGCCTTGAAACAAACCTCTCAATCACTCTTACCCAGACCTATGCTCTAATATCTTCCTTGACGCTTCTAAAAGTAAGGGATTGTCCCAGTACCAGCGCTGGTGATGGTGGGACAGTGAAAGAGGGAAATGGTAGGAAGTGGGTGACTCTATAGATATCCTGTCAGCTGTAGGTAGCATCAACTGCATTTCCATCTCATGTGTTGCAGGAGGCCTGAGAGAAATTCTGGTAACTCTCTTTGCCAGGAGGTATGACATGATCTTGGGTAGAACTGCTGATAAAAGGGGTTCGGTCTGTGTGAGATATGCCAGACAGGAGTCACTCTGAATAAGCTCTAGCTATAGCCATGCTGCATGTGCAGGTGTGGTTGTAAAAGGGAAGGTCAGAGTTTTGCAGCAGATGGGCTGGTATGAATATTTGCATCACAATATCCTGTGTACTACATCATTAATAAGTGGAAATTAGTCTCTGTGCACATATGATTTTCTCTGGTTAGAACTTTAATATTTTTTAGAGGCTAACGTCTGTTTAAGTGCTAGACATTTCTTCAGAGAGAGAAGATGAATGATTTTGGGTGAAAGCCAAATCCCACCTTAGCACTACTGCTGGGTGCAGTGCCTAATGATGGTGCTGTCCCTGGAGTAAATGGAGAGTTTGCTTGTTGGATCCACTACACGTAAGGGTCTCCCTAATTGGTTATGTTGGGAATCCCTGGCTGTACGACAGCCAAACTTGCAATTAACACCTTCCTTCACATTTTTGGCATTTAGCCATTATAGTCATAATGTCTTAGATAATTCCTTTGCTCTCTCATTATCTATTGATAGGTGATATTTTTAAGGAACCCAGAGCTGTTTGCACCCACTGCTACACTCCTTCTTACATACAAAATGCCCTTCCATTGAACACCGTTGGGTACGTCACTGAGATGCGGCTGCTCAATGGGCAAAGCTTTCTCTAGAGGAACAGTTTGGGACATGGCCTTCATCTGAAGAAAATCTGTGGCAGAAAAACCTGGACGTGGTCTGGTGTGGCTCATAATTCAAGGCCTTAGCAAAGCATGTGTAAGCAGCCAGGATGAAGGTTACACTGCCTGTACTCTTATGAACTTTGAATGCCTGGCTTTGCAACCTCAGTAACATTGCAAAGCAAGCTGGGGGAGGGAACTGTGCATGTGCCAGTGTCACTTTGAGGCAAGCGGTTCCAGAGAACCGTTCGCTAGACTGTACCAGGGCAGTCTGGTATCCTGCTGACTTTATTGAGACACTGAGAGTCTTGGCATTAGTCACTTAGTGCGTGACAAGTTGCAGATACATTTGGAATGAGGACATTAGACAGCCAGGTCCAGGTACTCCAAGATCCTTTTCTTCCAGCAAGAATTAAGGGTCGTACTATCTCTGAGGGTCTGGACTGTCTCCCATAATTTGGAGAGACCCAGCAATGTTCTAATATAACCTCATGTTACAAGCCACAGGAGCTTCCCATATATATATTTTTGTGTGTCTCTAAGTTACAGCAGAGCTATTAGAAAGGCTAAAAATAAACAAAAAGGGAAAGATCAATAAAAGATGGCTTTCTTAATTCATCGCCTTTCCTGTCTCTTCCTTGGAGCACAGAGAAGTCACTAGAAAACCATGTTCCAGGATCAGGAATGAAGGGTTTGATTCATTGCTAATAAGGGGTAGATACCAGGAGTTGCAGGCCAGCTTACAGGTTGAGGGAGTCCTTAATGCTTCAGGGATGTGTTCTAGCATCTGTTGCAAGCATCTTTCTTTCCTGTGGGAGAGGCATTCCTTGCCGTGTTTTCTCTCTCATTTAATCCTCCCTGCTCATACCTCTACTCACAGGCCTTGGTTGCATTAATCAGCGTTGTAGCCCGGTTAGGAACCTAATTGTAACACAAGACACACTGACTGCTACCGAAGGTCTCCCTGTAGCTCAGGAAAAAACATTTACTTGAAATGTGGACAGCCCTTCTGTTTAAACATGGTGTTTTTTCAAATCGAGGTTTTCTAGGATGTGTGCTGGGCCCGTTGTATTAGCACTGGACTGCTTGTTTTGGTCTTAGTCACAAAACTTAACAGGGTTCCTCTGGAGTGAGGGTTTGGGTGCCCCTTCACCTAGCACCTATCCCCAACTTCTACCCACCAGGTATTTCATTGCATCTTGCGTTTTCAAAATGATATCTTCACCTCAGCTTTCATGAGGAGGAATGAACATCAAGCAATTCCCCTTGTCTCCTTCCCCCTCCTAACCCGTAACTTCTGGCTACAACTGCCAGCATCTGCTAGGCAATGAATTCATTGTCTAGAGTCTTTTCTTCTGGTTATGGACACAGCAGAAGAATTCTTGGCCCATTCCTGGCAGATACTCAGGACACACACGAAATTACGTTTGTTTCAAGCTTTGTGGAGCCTTATAGAAGAAGGCTGAATGTGCTCTGGGATTTTACAGCTGAAAGGAGCCACTTTCTATGTAATGTCGGGGTGATCACCCGGTTGTTATACAGGAGAATAACAGCGTGGAGCCACTTGTCTCAGTTCTCAGAAAACTGAGAACCCGTTACTTTGACCTCCTCTAATTGCACGTGAGTTTATCTGAAGACGCAGCAGGTCTTCAGTTGGAATGAATAATAAAAGGCAGAACTGCAGTGATCGTTTTTTCTGCAGGCAGAGGTGAACAACTTTACAAGCACTTTGTTCAACAAGCGTTGCACTTTCTCTCCGTTCTAGGGTTAAGGTCTGAGGGCAGAAGCAAACATTTAGAAGAGTATTATCCTGTGACTATAAACGAAGATGTGTGTATCGATACTGACATCTCCTATGGCTTGAGCAATCCTGGACGTAGGGCGAGGTCATTCACACTTTCATGTGCTAGCCAGCGAGTTGAATTCTCACACCCTTATCTATTATACTGGCTAAGGCGTCGCTCTGTTTTCTCTTCTATCTGCATAACCACGTGTTGAGCAACTGGAATGTCATTCCAGAAATTCTGACTGGCTTGGGTGTGTGCTCCTCGCAGGAATTACTTCTGGGAATCGCTCAGAAGGGCCAAACAATATAGTTTCCAAAAATTATGCTACTGTACAGTGTGCATTTAAATGAATTGCATAATTTGGCCAAACATAATCCCTCTATTGTAGAGTAGCAGACACCTCTGCCTGCTATTTCAAAAGGTGATCCAGCTGCTAGGAGCTGTGTGCTATTTACATACTTACAATGTTTATTTATAGTGTGTATATGTGCCAGAAGGGAATTAGGGTTTATTTAATATTTTCCATTGTTTCAAAGTCATAGCAGCACAAGGCAGACTCCCACAGCCCCATGTCTTCATAATTCAGCCCTACCATTCATTTCACTCAGCTACATTCAGGACACATTCCCTGATGGAAGTGGCACCACAACAATACATGTATAGTTAAGTGCTGCTTTCTGGGGCTGGCAACAAAGCCCTGGCACCTAGAGCAAAAGACTGCCTCACTGTGAACAAGTGGACATGGCATGCAGGAAATAACGGTGAGCCAAGGAGCTGTCTTCCTGCTGAACCCAGATCTCTCTGGGTATACATGTAGGGGAATCCCCCACCAAGGGCTGGTGCAGGGCAGTTGCCAGCCAGAGGCAGAGGGATTGTACTCCAGCAGGCAGAGTGAGCCTCGCATCCTTCCTGGGCACCACGGTGGTGGCAGGAGTCCCCAGAACTGGCAGAAGCAACCAAAAGCTTAGGAATAGATTTAAACAACTGTTGCCTGTGTTGCTGCTACAAAACACGGACCATTTGCATCAGTGTCTGAAGGCTGCATCTCACTTGCTCATCATGTGTGCTGTTTACAAGCTGGCCGGCACTTTAGCTTTCACCTGAAGCAAGTCAGCTTGCTCTCCAGGGAGGAAAACTCAACTTGTCCAAGTGAGAACCAGCCACATACAAGCTCCATCCTTACTGACAGTGTGGCAGTTGGAAAAGCAAAGCCCACCACAAGAAGTCACCAAAAGACACGCAGATGTAGCTCAGAAAAAAAAGTAATGAAGGATTGTAAAAGTAATGAAATCTGACAAAGCAGCCAAGCTGAGTGGCACTCAAAGGAAAACAAAGCTGAAAGCACTTTCGGTGCCTGTCACTAAATTGCAAGGGTCCCTTTGCACACTGGCAGCTCAAGTGCCAGGGCAGAGAAGCATCTCCTGAGGGAAACACTCTGCCCACTTCCACTGGCAGGGAGCAGACAGCAGAGAGCTGTTTTCTGTTCATGGCAACATGGAAACTAAGGGCTCAGTCTAGCTTGTATATACAGAGCTTCATTGCATGCTACCCGATGGCCCTAGCAGTCAGCTGGCATTATGGTTTTAATATGGTCCAAAGCTCGGTTACCTAAAGACAATCAAGAGCTTTTAAAGGAGCTATTACAAAACAGATGAGAAATGGGCCATTGAATGATTCTGTGATTCTCTTGGACTGAATTCCCTCCCTCCAGTGGGCACTTGGCCTTCCAGAGGTCTTCTGAGCTCTTGCATGGGGAGAACAGTGCCAGGGCAAGCTCATACTCCTTCCACGCTGTGGCCATTCATGCAGCGGTTCAGTGGGGGATTATGCTAGAGGCACGGCTCTGCGACCCCTTGAAACATGGTCCCCTTCAGAGCATTTGCAATCAGAGAGAAATTTGGCTGTAACAATAAGGAATGCTGCTCATTTTCAAACTTTGGCTGGCAGTCGTACCTTATGCAGTTGGGATGTATTCTTAGCTTACTGTTTAACCACATTCAGCTGTGCGTTATGCAACTGCTATTAGCATTAATGAGCTGCAAGGCTACTCTGCTGATACTGTTCCTAGAAACAGTCTGCCTGGGAAAGCACGCTTTGGGGCTAGTTAGGGGAGTTGCAGGGAGCGGAGGGGACCAGCATACTTTGGTGCTTGATGAGGTGCCTTGATATGGACCTAGCCGTGGGTCTGCTCTTCTGCTGTGAATTTCAAAAATCAGAAAAAAAATATCTCTGCATGCTGATGCTGCCTCTGTCCAGGGTCAAATTTGGATTCTGGTTAGGAATAATGTCTCCCAAACACTGATGCGTTTGATATCCAACCTGAGGTGAATCTAGGGGGGCAATTTAAAAGCAACTGTTTAAAACCTACAAGCTAAGGAGCAAAATAAAACTTTACCCCCAGACCATGAGGATAACCTGCTGTGAAAATCTCATTTAATCTTTATTTTGAGTAAGATGAAAGTAGCTTTTAAATGTTAACATTTTTTGTATTGGTGTGCAGAAATTGCACTTTGTGCCTCAAAAGAAAGATCTGCAAGGGCCCTGAGTGTATCTTACACATCTCGAATAGATCACTGATGTCAAGAAACTAGCACTGATTTCCAACGACTGAACTTCTTATTTGTTTTTTGGGGGTAGCAAAGTAAAACCCATTTATCTGAAAACTGTTCTGGCAGAACTGAAACAGGTCCCAGATTTGTATGTTCTCTCCCAAGGCTGCGCTTGCTCTCAGCGAGGACTATTTGCATGTCCAGACTAGGCAGTGGTGCAGCCGTGTACTTAGCTGCACAAACCGGTACTGATTTTGCTTGTGCAAAATGCAAACACCCTCAATTACCTGTAGAAAATCCTCGCCAAGGCTTGAGATTTCTGATCTGCTTGGATGTGGCACTTCCTATCATGTGCCCTGGCAGCTGTGCAGGTCTTCATTTGGAGCAAAGCCTGGAGGAAGGCAAGGCGAAGATGGTAGTTCTAGTTGAAAGGCAAACGGATCAAAGGCAGGCGATTAACATCAGCGCCTCTCATCAGGACAGAGTGTCTGAGTTCAGCCTTCCCTTGCATCGCACCCGAAAGCCTGGTCACTCCTTTGTTTGCCTGAAAGCGTCTTGGGTACGGGGCAGCCTGTGCATGGGTCACACATCAAATAAGCACAGGCAGGAGCCCAGACCAAACACGTGGCTGGGACCAGCAAGATGCGACGGGAGATACCTGCAGCGCTCTCGGCCAAACACGAGACCTGAAAGACTGGTGGGAGGCAGACAGGTAACCAGAGAATAAAAGCTGGGGTTCTTGAGCACATAAACAATAGAAACCACAGAACAACCACACTTGCTCTGTAAAATGGCACCACACTCACGGGGCCAAACAGCTGGCCAGATGCTCGGGCTTGAAAGACAGCGACTGAAACCTGTACCAGCCTCTCATTTGCTGCCTCATGCCTAAAAACCATGACATCCTCAAAGCTGTCACGGTGATGCTGAGGGGAAAACTGTCCCTTTGTATCTCTGTTGTCTGCTTTCATGTGTGGAGATACTGCATGACAGGCTGCAGTGCTGAGCCTAGTGCTGATCTATGGATATAGATCAGGAAGAGCTTGGCTAAAGTAAACAATTATTCCCGAGTGAACTGGGAATGAGGAAGAAGTCTGCAGACTTCATGCACACATTCTCACGCTGTTTTGCAAGCCTGAGCAATCCTGTTTTCCATAGCCAGGCTGCAGGAGCACGTTCAGCTCTCTTCACGTAGCTTTGTCTGCAGCACCCAAGTCCCCCGTGCTACTTTGGGATGTTCATAGACATGTAAGGGCTGAGAGACACCTGGGGGATTTCCTGAAGCACCGGAGCAGGTTAGGCACCTCGGGCTTGATGTCTGTCTGCCACATCAGTGCTGTAGTAGATGTTGCTTACAGGAGACTCCACAACTTCTTGCCTGTTCCCTTTGGGTCAGGAGAAACATCTTCAAAAAGCCGTGCCTTAAGCGTGTCACCCCAGGCCTGCCTTTCTCCAGTTACCTCCTTTGGGCCCCACAGGGATTATAACATTTTTCAGGTAGAGATTTAGCTGCTTATTATAAACACATCAGTGGGGTGCTCTGGCATTAACCAGGTTCTGCTGCCATCGGTATCACCAACAGCTTCGCTTCAAGGGGAGCACAGAGGGGATCCTGCCCTTCACCACTTTCTCCACCTAGCCCTTGTGCATCCCTAGGGTGCAGTGCCAAGGATCTGGCCGCCCTTTCAGCTGTTAGCTCTGGCACTCAGCACACCATACTGCTGTCCCCGTAGCTTTGTAGCGTCCACTTGGTGCCCTAAATGAGCTGTCAGAAGAGGAGACATCAGGTCTCAGCAGGACTGATGCTGTTAGGAGAAAGGCAGGTGGCTCACCCAGAAGGGAGTTCACTGCACTGCATCAGGTAACTGCTCAAGGATATTGGGCTGGACTCGGGGGAGATGGACATCCCCAAAAGAGAGATTGCTGTGTACACAGAGGAGGCTGTGGGCTTTCCACAAGACTCTTTTCTTGAGGTGTGCAGCACAGCACTCGGAGCTCACAACCATTGACAGTTTAGAAACACTCTTGTGCATGAATATTTCAAGAGAAAAAAAAAAAAAAAAGGAGGACACTAAAAATGGACAAAAGTCTTTCATAGGGCTGGGCACGTTTCAACTCCCATTTTTGATCTCTCCTCACCAGCCCTCCGTACTGGGTATGGCTATGGGAAATACTCCCAGATCTGTATACTTCTGCACAGTCAGCACACACTGAGTTACACGGGTATGCCCAGCTCCCACTGTCAGCAAAAAGAACGTGCACTCAATGGCATCTTGGGGTAGACGTGCTCCAAGGCACATGTCCTTGGTCTCAAGCAAGCTACCTCTCCAAAAGCAGCCTGGCAAAGGAGAGTTTGCCTTTTAGGTCTCACAGAAAAGGGTCTGTGTTCATATGGTTTCATATGCTGTGTAGTTACTGTTCAAAGGACTGGGACAACTTCTGCTGTTTCCTGATAACATTTTCAGAAGGCTCTGGTCTATCCCATGTGGCAGTGCTAGGAAATAATGGCTTACTGGTGGCAACCTGCAAACTACTAGCAATACAGCTCAAAATCACAGGATGTTTTTATAAAATGTTAGATGTGAAACCAGACACTTAAAACACAGGCACGGTCCTTCGTGGCAAGGATGCAGAAATGGTACCCAGTGCCTTTCCATTTAGGTGCCTGCATGGTTTAGGTGCCTCTGGCCCACCTGAGTCAAGCACAAACTAAAATGCCCAGCTTTTCACTACAAACGACCTGATCTCACACCTTCATGGGAGCAAAGCAAGGTGCAGGTGATGTGAAGAGAAGCAGCAGACAATCTGTAGGTCTTTCAGGGAATCTGAGCAGAAGCAGCGTGATGACTTCCTGTCCTGCTGCTTGGTATTACCCAGGTGTCCCTCACATTCAGAGCTATTCTCAATTCCAGAAGAGGTTACCACAGTGAGCTCTTACTTTCTTTTCTATGCCAGTTTTACAGTCTTGGATGCAGCCTAAAAATAACCCGGAAAGGAAAAAGATTTTGTTTTCTCAGAGGCACAGGTGAAAAAATACTTCCTATGGCTGGTTGCCAAACAATCCCCAAACAAAACCACCCCCAAACTTACACGAGAAAGAGGCGGCTTTAGCAGAAAGTAAACCACTCTTGGGTTTTGTCCATCTCTTGTGATAAGCCACGGGCATACTTCTCTCTCCTTCCTTCTGCAGATTGGTCACTGATGCTCTGCTCTCTAATTAGGCCCACTCCAGCTTTGTGGAGGAGGTGAGAATCTGCATATGCAAAATGTGTAAACAGCAAACATGCCTCTGCTGGGCTGCCACGCTCCAGTCCAGAAAGACAGAATTGACCCACATGCCCCTGAGTTCTCTGTGGAGCTCCTCAGACATAAAAGCAACTCTCTGCCAAGGAAGGAGGGGATGTACAAGGGAGGATGGGCGCATGTACAGGCAGAAATTCAGCCTGCAGGCCCAGGGGATTCAGAACAGAGGCCGTACACAGCAGGCTACGTTATCTTGGTGATAATTCATCTCTGCTGCACTGTCACTGCACTGGTGAGAGTCAGGGGCCTCTTCTCAGCCGAAATTTCTCAAAGTACTAACATTTGCTGGCCTTGGCACACCAAACAAGCAACCGTTACTACGTGCCCAGGTTAGCTGCCAAGACCAGCGGGGGACATGCCCTGACATTCGTGTGGTTATCAGTATGGATAACAAAAAACCCTTATGACTGCACAGGAAGAAGGTGAAAAGCTGCATTATCTTATCTGAGGAAGGCCATGGCCAATGCAGCAGCTGCTTGGCCATCCGAGCACTTGTGTTTGCATTCCTTATGAAACCCTTGCACGGTACCAGACACCAACGACCTTACCAATAATTAACAATGGAAATTTCATTCCCACATGCCCTTGGATAACAGGGCAATGTAACGGAGATGTTTTTCTTGCCCTGTCAAATACCTGACAGGGTGTTGTAAAGCTGGTTAATTTGTATGGGTGCTGTGCTTGGGATGAATGCTGTTACCTACAACAGAGTGAATAGTCCTTTGCTCTTCTGTCAAAGGCCTCGGTGGGACTTTGGAGTCACCTTTTTAAAAGTTCCTATGTGATTTAGGATTCCTTCACATGGAGATTTCTGAGACTTCTGCCAGCAGTGTACATCCCTCCGTGGAGATCCCGTGAAAACTCATCTTCTACATTTTCCCACAGAAAAATCATCTTGGTTCGGGGAGCTGGGAGCTCCCAGCTAGCCCATGGGAATATGGGGCTTTTGCTGCTCCGGTGTGGGCACTGTAACCTCACAGACATCTCGTGCTGCATCCTTGTAGGCATTCAGAGACTAACACGTTTGTTTTTCTTGCCTTTGCAGACTGCTCTGACAAGGAGAGACCTGCAGACAGCCATCCCGCCTTGTCATCACGTTGCTGCCGGCCTCCTCAGGCACATGCTGCCTTCCTGGGAGAATGCTGCAGCTCCTTCCCAAGACCCCACGTGCTGTGTCTGCACCTCCAGCCAGACCATCTTGGCTAGTGTCTGGTAAGTCAACTCCTGTGCTGATCCACAGGAGAAAGTCCAAAAGAAGGCAAGTCCCTACTTTTATCAAATCTCCCCTAGGAATCCGCACACCACAGCACACTCCCTTTGGAATAACTGCACTAATAAGAGTCTCCCTCTTTGTATGGGAGAATAATAGCAGGACTTAGAGCAGCAGTTCCCAGATTCAGGGGATAACAGCTCAAAGCAGGCTGTCTTTAAGGTTGTTTCAGATGGGAACTTGTATTGAAGGAGCAGGAGAGTCTGCCAACAAATAGAGCTATCATGAGCTGGGGAGGCTTAAGAACTGTTATATCTGATATCACCCCTGTCACTAGTCATCTTCTTTGGATGCAAAGAGGCCACTTAAACCTCTTTTCAGACAAAGTGGTAGAGAAAAAGTTAATTCTGATCTTTTTTGAGCTGTGTGTTTCCCCTCTCTGTCACAAAGATAGTCACCTGCGCATTTAGTGAACACCCAATGGTTCCCATACTTAATGCTCACCTTGCAGAGCCAATTCTGAGCTGCAACTCTGAATTTTGCTGTCTATGGCGACAATGCAGTGGTTCCAGGTAAGTCCCTCCAACCCCCTTCAGGCAGTTTTTCAAAGCTTTTTATTCAAAGTCTTTTCCCTAAATGTTATATCTGAATTTATGGTCTAACACCATATACTGTTATCGATAGTATCATACTTGGAGCTTGAGCAGAGGTCTTTGCACAAATAGAAAATCCCCTCTGACTAAGCAATTAGCTGCAATTTTTCAGTGAAGGTGTTTTAAAGATTAGTACACGTTTGACTACACGGAACAAAAGCAAATGTCTCCTCACTCACGGACGTAGCATTCACAGATCTGCATGTGGCGAATTCTTTTGCTTTGTATCTCTTGTTTTCCCTTTCATGATAATAGCTGGGCATGAGTCTGTGGGTTTCCTTGTTTGTTTTTAAAGGCAGTGGATGGAGTTGGAAAAGATTTTCTGTGCAGGAAGTATGAGCCTATTGGTTTAGCTCTCTCAATAGGGGGATTATAGAGTCAGAAACGTGGGGAAACCCTGGTTTGGAAGGTCCTGTACACATTCCTTCAAACTGTTCTGGCGTCTCTCCAAAAACAATGGTGGTTTATGTAAGGTATTGAGAGAGAATGACAAGAGCATGAGTATAAATCTGCCTCTCAGTAAGTAGAGAAAATATGCCTGTTATTTCGTTCAAGCTTGTTCAGGGGTAGAGAGAAGGGTAGGCAGGCATAATGCCAAGTGGTAAGGTAGGCGTTGCCAGTAACCAGGATGGTTTCTCACATTAGTAATGGTTCCTCCTCATTTTCAGGTGAACAGTTCAAAAACATTCAGCTTGACAGGGCCTGAAACCTCTAAGAGCTTTGGAAAGGGGCTACGTTGCTTAGGAGCCTCTCAGGTTTGAAAGGATGTGAAGGCCATGGCTGAGGTAAGCTAGGCCATCCTGCCTGCAGCTGTCCACCCTGAAGAGGCTTCTGCTGCTATCGCTCAGCTTCCCCACCCAGATGGAGGACAATGCTCCCCAAGATCCACCAGCCCTCCTGTGCCCCATTTTCTTCCTTGTAGTGAGTTTCCCCCTCCAAAAATGGGGAAAAACTGTACTGCTCCTGCTTGCTATATGAATGAGCAGTGGATGTGATTCTGCAGATCCAAACCTCTTCCAAAGTGCTAAACCTGTTCAGTTTGTCTTTTTAGTTGCATTGGTTGTATGTAAAGGTCACTTGGACAGTGCTGGAGTCAGAGATGCTGGCAGTACCTCCTGGGGTGTAAATGGCTGCCAACCCCCAAGGGCACTCACTGACCAGGAGATGAGTTACTCTGGACTCTGTCATTGGGCTCTTCACACCCGGGGTGAAGTCTCACAGCTGGCTTTGTCCAGGCTCTGCACTTTGTGCCAGGATCAGGGTGCCTTTATCCCCCATGCTCACAACACCCCAACACCCTCCACAGGGTGACAACTCCTTGCAAAGTCAAGGTGAAGGCTGCCACCTACTGAGTCCCCAGAGCTGCCTCCAGTGACACCTGAGCATGCCTTGGAGGTTTCTAAGCAAGCATGCAGGCACACAAAGCCTTATTTCCAGCCCTTCAGGAGCCAGTTGCTTTACTGCCACCAAACACAAGACTTGTGCATCTGTCTCTTAGCACTCCATGTGCCCATTGTGCACACCTTACCGGCCAACCCTAAGGCTCTGCAAGAAGCTGTATTTGCCTTGCCCAAATCAAACTGAAGCAGAGGTACTTGGCAGCAGTGCTGCAGGGAAAGATCTCAGCGCAGGATTCAGCAGGCTCTTTGGATCTGAATCTGGATCTGAAAAGCAGTATCACCCTCATGTAGTATGTTTACATTTAGACACACTTAGTTTGGATAGCAGGACTTTGGTATGAGCTTGCACATTGCAGACCTGCTTTTTAAGAACAAATTATCTTCAAAACCACCTCAAGGGATCTGAATACCTAGTCTGTGTTTGTAACATAGGGCTCCCATGGGAGCTATTAAAAACTGCTGTTGAGAGATATGCCCAAGATGAAATTCCGGGAAAGTCAATTGCAGAGTAAATCAGGTAATCGCTCGTGAGCCTCAAATGCTGATGTTCTGACCCTTATCCTGCCTGACAGTCTGAAAGGATCAGAAAAAAAAGATCTTCTCCCACCCACCTTCTAAGTCTTGAGATTAACAACATTAGATCCCCGGGAACGTTCACTGATCCCTGTCAGCACACACACATACGCATGCATGGAGTAATTCCCGTGTTACCAGCTCTCCTAGATAGGTTTTTAACTGATCTGTGAGGAATTCGTTCTGCCTGGAAGGTGCCCACTGAGAGCTGCATGCTGCCTGACCTGATCATGCAGACCATTTATTGTCCCAAGCATACCGACAGAACTTTATGCCCGTCCAGCAAATGATACTGATCTCCCTACATGGAAGCTTGTTCCCCAGTGCTAGGATGAGGCATCAATCTGCTTGCTCTTCTCATGTCAAACCCCACAACAGAGCAACCTTCTGTTTATTCTCATACTCGGGTCTCTGTACACATAGGGTGGGCTTTACTGTTAACTTCATTAGTCTTTAAGTTAGGCATTTAATGCCTACCCTCCTTTATAGCCAGCCGAAGGAGAAAGAAACATCTCCAGGGGATGATTCACCTGGATTATTTTAGATACCTCATGTTAAATGAATTCCCTGTGGAGATGCCCTCTCCTTCACTATCTCAAAACAGCTAACTTAAGCTTGGCACCTATCTGCTCAGTGGGTGAATGTGGGGTGAGTGAACCACAGCATTAATTTCTACAAATAATTCAACACCTTAGACCCCACTGAAGTGAAGAAGACCACAAGGGATAGTCTGACTGTACATAGCAGCGGAGATTTAGCAACTGAAGTGTCTAGCGTGTTTGATACTAGAGGCCAGATTCGCTAGAATCATATTCTTAAAGCAATTAAAATCCGATTGTATAATGAATGAATTGGAGATCACCGCAAAGCTATGAGTTTCCCACCCTTGTTTCAAGTTGCAAAGACCTGGGATCATCTCATCTAAGCATCTGTTGCAAGTACAATTTATTGTGCTGTTGCTGGGAGGGTTATGATAAGGGAACAAAGCTGCAGAGTTAATTAATTAATGGAAGTCAGCAGTGGGTGGGGAGCACTGTAAGGCTACAGGGCTCTCCATACCTTTCGCAGGGCTCTCGTTACCCTGGAATTTACTGATGGCTGCCGTGAGGCACTACTGACTTTGATCTCCAGACAGTCGCAGGCCTGCTTACAGCCAGTGGGTGTGTTAGCACTCTTCTGTCAGGCTCAATGGAGGGAGCAATTAAACCTCATTTATGTAGGAGATAGCCTCGAAACAAGAGGAGCCGACACCCCAAAAATCACATGACATGGCCTACTCAAAGCACTGTTTGGGTGGCTGGAAGGGTCTTGTTCTAATTACGTTCACCGGGGGAAAAGATACCCTTGTGGTATTAAGTGACCTTGTTCAGGAAAAAACTGTTTTCCTTATTTTTTCCAATGCCTGCTCTGAATCAATAAGTGAGTAAGCCTAGATGGGTTTTTGGTTTGGTTGGATGGGACTCGAGTCTGACCATCTGGCGACAGAGGCAAGGCTGAAGAACTCTGAGTGACAGTCCTGGAAAGGGAATGATAGCAAGGTACTGTCTTGGGAAACTTCAAACACATCACTTTATCAAAGCATGATTCAATACATCACTCAGCAAGTTGCTGCAGACACAAGTTATCATCTGAATACCAAGCACATTCCAGTATCTGCCTCTGAAATGAGGAGTCTACATTTCTTATTCAATATCGTTAATATGACATGCTTTCACTTCAGAGCAGATGTAAGAACTTCTTTTCCTAGCAGAGATGATAGGACTGGGATCCTCTGCAAGCTCTGGGAATGAGCAAAAGCCCCTAGCAAGAAGAACTTAACTTTTAAAAAATGTGCCTTGTTATTTAGAAAAAAGAAGGAAAGAATATCTGCAGTAGCTATAGCAGGTAAATAAGGAATGTGGACCTACAGAGACATAGAGGGAGCATGGGGACTGGTTTGCTACATGTGCATATGGGGCTGGTTTATATTTTCTTCTCCCTGCAAGATCACTTCTCCTGGCTTCAAACTGCAGTTACCAGAGAGGGAACCACCGAGTGGAAATGGCCTTTGTGTCTCTGCATGGATTATTGTGCAGTGAGCCACAGTACAAGCAGAAAGTGGCTGCTGGGGGCATAAGGGCTGGATAACCTCCCCCAGTCACAGCTCTTTCCTGACCTATGCTGTCCTGCGCTCTGGCTGCTGCTGGCAGAGCACAGGAGCATGGAAGCCACCCTTGCACACTGTCCTCCCTTTTGCTGAGGGCAAGCTGCCTAAAACTGGCACGCCAAAGTGCTTGGCAGTACAGAAATGTAACGTCATTCAATAAAGCCACTACTCATTTACAGAAGGCCTGCATCACACTGCAGTGTTTTAGGTTATTTTATTAAGGAAGTGAGTCTTAGCTGTTGTGCAACATATCTCTGTTAGCCTGCCTCTAACAACAGGTCGAATTCAGACACACAGCAGGGATTTCAAGGATATGATGTTCGTTTCTGTGTCATGAATACAGCTCACTGGAGAAAGAACAAAATAGACCGAGTGCCCACACTAAGCAGAAACTGGCAATTCAAGCTCTCCTCAAAGAGCCCACAGGCTCCTGCTGTAGGCACCAATCCAGAGGAAACCTGGGACCATCAGTGTCTGGGGAGCAACTGCTTTAAACAGGCAGTGCAGGGACAGTCAGAGGAATGAAGATAAGAAAACTGTGTTGGAAAAACCCTTTCGAAAGCTCAAGCCCATCCCTGCTTCATTCTTGCTCTGGTTACAGTGTTTATGCAAATAATTTGATATGCCTTAAGAAGCTGAACCAGTTGGCTGTTGACTTAAGCAGTTGTCAGTTCACTGGCAGGGGGCATCCACTGGGCTGGCAGGAGGAAAAATCAGCTCCTGCCCTGTCAGCAGCACAAATCAGAGAGAAAGTCAGTAGAAATTTTCCCATCGTCTTTCTCTCTGACACCAAGGCGCTATTTTATTTACAAAGTCGAAGCAGCTCGTCTCCTTAGCCACAAAGTATAATTGAAAGTGGTCAAAAGAGCATTCAACTACAGCTATGCATTATGGCCACATCAAGCATTTAAAAAATAAATGTCTGGGCCATCTTTAGACATGCAGAAACCACATTACTCTCAAAAAAATAGATATAGTAGAGACACTTCCTTATTTGTCAACTGATTTCTCATCTGTTGGATGTACTGAGATCATGTTTTCAAATTTTTTGGCCACAGCCCTGAGGGAATGAAACCGATTTTAAGGAAAAGATTCCTGCCTTATTCAGAAATCCCTGTCTTCTGGGGTCATAAGGAGCACTCCAAATATCACCAGACTAGCAAGAGTTGGCAATTCCTAGTCTAATATGTCAGAGAAGTTTGCATGGATTGTGCACACATACAGTTATGTTATGCCAAGCATTTTGTCTCTTGGCCTGCTTGAAATTTACTGACTCATGGAATCAAGTTGTTTTCTCTCCTCAGAGAAGCAGCCGCAACCATGGCCTACAACGCCCTGACCCAAATCCTCCTGCTCTAGAAGTAGACTGGCATGAGGTACTTCACCAAATAATGCCGTCTTTTCAGTGCTTATCTGCAGGAGTCGTTGGGGCCTCATTTGTTCCCAAAAACCCAATTACTTGAATACTGAAAGTGGACATCCCCACTAGAGATGCCAGACAACCCACCTGAACCCAGCTCATTCACGCAGAGCAGGCGGGGATGCCTTTTGGGTTCTGATCCTTGTGATGGTCACAGATATCTGTAGGGGCCAACATGTCTCACAATACTGATGCCCTGGGCTCAGTAAAGAAGAGTTGTGTGAACTCTTTCGCTTCACTGTTGGGTCCTGCTAGAGACTGAGCATACGGAACTGAACTCCAGGTAGTGCAAGCAATGCGTTTAGCCCTTAGCCACCTAAAGTGAGCTGAACTCTGGGACTGTGGCCTGTGTGGCTGGGGATCTTGTTCACTAAATTCACAAGCAACAAGCAAGAAAAATGTCTGAGCTTCAAGTGTGCTGGGCAATTATTTAACAATACATTTTAATCAACCCTATTAAACCTGTCAGCCTTCCGTACCTAACCAGCAGTCTCCTCCCTCTTCCTCCCAGGGTCCTTTTGCCTTTTAAATAGCAGACATTATTCAAATTAGGATGTGTAGGGAAAGCATACCCCTATTTTCACTAACTGTGCTGAATGAGACTCATTGGAGACTCACAAATCCAACTGTTCTACCTTTGGAGAGCTTCTCCAGAGGAGATATTTTCTGGATCGATGCTGTATGCGTTCTCCTTCTCCCCCTAATTTATGAATAGCAGAAAGCAACAGAATCCTAGCTATGTATTTGGTGGGCGTAAAAGAATGACTCATTAGCCTAATGGAGAGTTATCTGGGCAGTAAATGCACAAATGAGAATATATGACAGTGAGTCACCACTGATTGTAGGCCTGGGTGGGACAGATGCATGTACCATTTTGTTAGGGATCAGTGTGGGGCAGAGTTCAGGATGGGTTCAGGGAGGCAAGATGCTTTTTTATACCTTAACTAAAGACCTTTATATGTAAGATACAGTTGCCAGGCTCCCCTGTATTCACTTCACCAGCAACATCATCCAAATAGGGTCAGTCTTGCTGGATGGAGAGGTCTTGGAGATACTTAGCTACATTTCTGCTGGAGAAATTTCTGCAGGGTCTCGCAGAGAAAGCCCCGTCTTGTCGAAAATGCATCCAAGGCAGGAGCCAGCTCTGAGCACTGATGTGATGCAAGTCATGAGGAAGCCACCAACCACTTCTGTACAAGCCCTACACGTTACTGGCACTCAGATCACCTTGGCCTGAACAGCAAACCCAGCCTGGCACAGCTGAGGCTGTAGGCCGGTGCAGCGTGACTGCAGCCTTGCTTCTGGCTGGGCATCCTCGGCCAAGCAGCGGAGACCTCAACTCCTCATCCCTGGGGAGAAGCTGACAGACCTCATCTGCTGAAGAGCACATGGAGGAGCTGTGCTGCATTCCCCCCTTGTGAGGGCCCTCAGCTGGCTTGCCAGACACTCACAAATGATGCAAGACCGCGATTGCCAGCCTCCTCTTCAGGGAGCAGCACTTCGGCTAGTGCTTGCCAGTCGCCCACAGGTTACAGTAGCAGTGTTGTGATGCAAGAAGGGAGATAAAGCGATACGAACACCACGACTGGACTCATCCCTCCAGGGGCAAGGAGTCATGCTCATCAAAGCAGACCCCTGGGACCACAAAGCCCACTTGGCAGGCAGGCCAGCACCAGCGTAATGCAGCAATCGCCTCCTGGGCATCCCTTTGCCACGCTGTTTTTGGTGGAGCCCACGTGGCAGGGCTGCTTTGTGGAAGGTGTTTGGAGGTGATATCCATATCTTCATGTGAGCTAAGTCTGGAGGAAGCTGTAAGAGGAGCATAGGCTCCTACAGCCCTTGTTAGACCCCCTCAGTTTGAGCCTACCCAGCATCCATGGCCCCACTCACATGTCAGCCAGTTCCTGAAACATCCCAGCTCGGCTTAAGGCACCATTTTCTGTTCCCATTTGAGGAAAGGGAGCCAAACCACTGTCATCTGCTCATCACACTGCTTGCATAAGCATCAAAGCCTGACATGAGGCCGAATGGTCATGTTCAGGTCTCACCATAAGCCTGTCAGCACTGACAGGCCTTGTGGCTCTGCCAGTGCAGGCAGGTGGTGTTCCTGTGCACCTTCTCAGCTGAAGTCCAGGGCAGGGATCTTCATTTTGGGGGTTAGAGCTGACATTTTGGTTCAGAAGGAGCTTCTGTGACTTGCCTTGGGCAAGTGTTAGCTCCAGATCCCGGCCTTGGGCTTTTGGAGCGACCCACAGTTTTGGAGCAACCCACAGTTTTGATGCCTGTTACAAGAAGGAGGTTTGAGGAGGAGCATTGTGCATGCCTGCCTAGATACTTCAGCCAATGTGTTCAGCAGTCATGAGATCCTAAGTCACTAGTTGCTTTTTAAAGCTCTGGCCTGGAATTTCTGATGGATGAGAGATGTCAGAAAGTGAAATTAGCCTTGCCATCAAGTGAGTCCTCCCAGTATGTGAGAGAGTTACAAAACTTCATAGGCACCATTACACAACAAACAGCTGCATCTGGTTTGGGGAGAAGTCTCCGCCCTGACATATGGTCTATACCACTGCTCTACTGACGTTTTTTTAGGGACAGAACTGGATTTGCAGGTGCTGGTAAAGTTGCGCTATGCAAAGCTGTGCAGTGGACAGGGGCTACAGCTGACTTGGGAGAGTTTGTGGGCCTGCCTATAGCCACAAAAAGAGGGCAGCCAGACCTTGTGATGCACATGTGGATGCAGGACTTCACTGCAGTATGGTGATGTGATATTTCTTGCCTCAAGCTTAAAGCTGGCTTCTGTGAACTTGTGCATGGCAGTACCAGTGTGGGTAGGGTGCCCTTTACATCGGTGTCACTAGTTCAGAAACACCGTGCTCCATATCATTTGGGAAGATCCTTCCCATCGTTCTGATCAGTGCAGTGACATCTTCTCAGAGGATCATCTCCCCCAGCGAGCTGAGCCCAAACCCACTGCCTACCCAAATCCCATCGTGCTGCACTCCCAGCCGGGGAGTAAACAGGCAGCACAATCCACATGCGACTCCGAACACCGGTGTTTGATGTGGCTCGCTTCCCCAAGGCCAGCCAAATTCCCACCCGCCACAGCACTTGGGGCAACAGGACAAACAAGCAGTACTGACACGACAGAGCTGCCAGGTGTTGACACCGAGGAGTTGGGGGAGTTCACAGAGGAATAACAAACAAACAGTGCCGATGAAAAAGTACTTTCCTTCTCTGTCAAGCAGCTCTGCAAAAGCCGGGAGACAATCAGTCCAAAGTGCCACACACATATTAGGACTTGGTAATTGAATGAAATCATACAGCCTCGTGATGATAGGGCATAGGAGTCTATAGGGCATATTGCTCAACTCTCTTAGTGTCTTTCTATATTTGGAGCAGTTACTCTCCTGGGGGAGAACTATCAAGGGCATCTAGTAAGGAAATGACCAAACTAATATGTCTTGTTGGAGCAAATATCTTCAGTGAAACTGCACAACAAGAGCTCTTGTATCTTGATTAGCCATACAAGGCACATGAACTTACAGGAGAAAATGGGACAGCTACCAGGGTATCACATCTTTCCTTTTGCTAACTGCTATCATCAAGTGTCGGGCACACTTTCCTAGCACTGGCCTGGAGCATAGCACTCGCATTCATGGGCAATGGAGACTGCAAGCGGGCTGTCCAGGGGGAGCCCAAACTGATTGCAGGCAGTCCCACGTTTCAAAGGCAGAGGAATTCAGGAGTGCCCAGGAACCAAACTGCTAACCGCATATCAAAATTTAGGTCAACATTTACATACTTCAATTCTATGTGTGTAAATTGTGGTGTTAGTGTAAATGTATAATGAGTAAACATCAAATGCAGACGGTCTGATTTTTCTTCCCTGGTGACACATCTATGCAACATCCAGTGAGGTCAGTGAGCACGTTTATTCAGATGACTTGGTATGTATTTTAGACTTTATGTAGGAATATGGGACTGGAAAATAATTCCTGGTGCAAGTCCAGCCCCTTTGTTTAATCCTGTTAATTCATTTACCGTGTTCCAGTTTAAACCCACTTGGGTGTCCTGGCCCAGCTTCATTTACCACAAGTCCATGGCAGAATGCGAATGGTGAATCCTTGCTGAGTCTGCACACTTCTTATTCTTTATTTGACTGGTTTTAGGTACAAGATTGGCATTTAACACAAGTTCCATATCCACCTCTCTGAATTACTGTGGATTCAGAAACTCTTCGTTAGATAGGCATAGACTGGAAGTTGTTATGACAGGATTTGACGAATCTGAGCTTAAGAGTTTAGGAGTCCCTTCTGAGAACAAACCAGGCCACAAGAGCATGTAAAATTTGACATTCCTGATTACCAGAAACTCAAATCAAGTTCCTCATGCAGCTTTTGTACTAGTCTTATGTCTAAAAGAGAAATACTCATAGCAAAAATGCAAACACTTCATTTCTGTTAAGCCAACATTCAGTGGAGGTGAAACAATTACTATCTGTTCCAGTGCTTTCCCTGTGGCAATGCTGTAAATAACATTTAGTGTCTGGATGAGAGCAGCTGCCAACAAGAAGCAACAATATCAATTCATTTAAAAGAAGCTTGCCATTGTTCCGTGGAATTGTACTCCTTAAAAATTAGTAAATGTGATACTGACGTAGAATTTTATGTGCAAGGTAATGATTCGTTTTTAATGGTGCAATTCTTCAATTGCACTCTGGGTGCAATTTTTTGCTACTTTTCCTTCTAGCTATTGTAAGTCTGTCTTCCTTGATGGATTGTAGTCCTCTTTAGCAGATCATGAGCAAGTTGTCTCCAAGGTGCTTGGTCCATGAAAAACAAAAAGGAACGTGAAATGCATGTTGTTTTTTTTTCACTTGGGAAGGTTTCCTCTTCTTTCACTTGTCTTTAGGTACCACAACAAACGTTGCGGTTTGTCATTGTAGGATCTTGTTCTTTCTGCTACTCACAGAAGCAGCGATAACATCAGTAGACTGCTGGGGAACAACATTATTTGATGTCTGCCACTGGGCTGGCGTTGTGTACAGGGATGCAGTCTAGCTCTCCTGAAGTCAATACAGAAATTCCTACTCATCTCTGGGAAGATCAGACCAGTATTGCTAAAGACACTTTTTTTTTTTTTTTAAGACCAGGACCCAGGAGCATTTAATGTGAAAGCACAATTAGCACATGGGCAAGTCATGTGTTTGTGCACACAACTGCAAATTAGGCATGCGATGGTTGTGGTAATTACAGGTTCAAATCCAGTTTCCATTAAAGTGGGCATTTTCCACTCTGCTGAAGACTTCCAGCATGATCCAACATGAGTCCAGCAGACAGAGTCCATTCCACAAGCCCATGCCATCCACCTCTCTGCCTTTTCTCATCTGCCATGGAGAAGCCAGGAGTAAACTATGACAAATCGAAAAAAAAAATCTATAGACAATGCATTGAGGAGAGGAGAGGAGAGGAGAGGAGAGGAGAGGGAGAGGAGAGGAGAGGAGAGGAGAGGAGAGGAGAGGAGAGGAGAGGAGAGGAGAGGAGAGGAGAGGAGAGGGAGAGGAGAGGAGAGGAGAGGAGAGGAGAGGAGAGGAGAGGAGAGGAGAGGAGAGGAGAGGAGAGGAGAGGAGAGAGCAGAGCAGAGCACAGAAGAGAAGAGAAGAGAAGAGAAGAGAAGAGAAGAGAAGAGAAGAGAAGAGAAGAGAAGAGAAGAGAAGAGAAGAGAAGAGAAGAGAAGAGAAGAGAAGAGAAGAGAAGAGAAGAGAAGAGAAGAGAAAGAGAAGAGAAGAGAAGAGAAGAGAAGAGAAGAGAAGAGAAGAGAAGAGAAGAGAAAGGGGAGGCTGCTGCTTGTACCAGGAGCATATCCCAAAGCTCACAGCCAACCCCAGTAACTGTTGTTGCTTCTGTGGGCATCAAGCCCAGCTCCTCTGAGGTCGGTGGACCCACACTGGTCCTACAGTTGTGTAGGTAAAACAAAATCAGGGCCCAAGCCTGACAATTAGGGCCCTTTCCAGAGGGAAAAAGAGCTCCACTCCCAATGCTACGCCCTTCCTTTCCAACCTCTCCCCTAAATCCAGGTTACCCAATTCCAACATGATTTAGCTCACAGCTAGCTACCACTTTGAAATGCTTTCCTCCTGTCACCCTTGTCTGCCCTTCACTATTTCTTAACCGCTCTGTCACATGCCTTGCATTGCATGACTTAATCGTTTGAGACTTTGGACTTGATTTACATATATAAACAAATAAAAAGTTACACACCTGCAGTTGCTTTGGCCAGCTGGCAAATGCCTGAGCAGAAGCTGCATTCCTGGATCATGACATTTAGCAGAGCACCAGACGTACATGAACTGCTCACTGATAACTGTTGGCAGCAGCCAGTGCCTATGCCCCCGTTGGCCTTTCTCCCACGAAGGTGAGGTACAGCAAGAGGAAGGCCCAGAGCAGCAAATCCAGCCATCTCTGCTCCTTTTTGCGCAAGCGCCTTGCGTTTGCTCCAGCACATGGGCCAGGAAATCCAACCAGTTTAGCAGGAGTGCTTGGGGGTCTCCGTGCAGGAATTGATACGCAGTTGTATCTGCAGTTGTACACACAGGTAGCAAAGACAGGGCTGATCCTGAAACGTCTCTGTCTCTATCTGGTAGCTTGCATTGGAAGGGGGGATGAGGGAACAGGAACATTAATGCCAAGCCCTGACCTCCTTTAAATTATTAGCAAACCTTCATTTGCCTTCTGTACATGGGCAAAAACCTCAGCTATTTAAAAGCCAGGTGGCAGTTGCGGCCCAGGGTACCCCCTTTGTCCCTACCACACAAGCTGCTCTAGCATTTCATATCTGCTGTCAGTCTGTATACAGTTTGACAAAAATGGGTTGCCACTGAGGGCCACAGTCAAAGGTATAAGCTACGTAAGTTTTCTGTACGAACACCAACGCTTGTCTCCTTGCCTCCTGTCTTGAATATTTTGACACAAATGGTTCCATACACGACAGATCTAAACTTAATGTGACTCAGAAGCAAACAAAACGCTACAGATAGCTATGGCACTGGCAAAAATCAGAAATTTCTGCCTGCAAAACTGCAGAATGGAAAAAAACTATGTAATTAAAGAAGACCTGCATGGTTTCAATGGAACAGTAAGTGCTCAGCACTTTCTGATGAGGGATTTAGACTTGGACATGTGAAGAACTGAGGTTAGTAAATGATCAAACATGTTTTTAATGTGTTTTTAACAGTTAACATTTCTTGGCATTGTGTGAAAAGCACTGGTAACTCCTGTGGCAGGAATGAGAGTGCCCACATGTTTTAAGTTGGGTATGTATTTAAACACTTAACTCAATTAAAACTCTGGGGCAGTGCAAGTTTCATTAATAATAATCCAGTGTTTCACCACAGGATACTCTAATTGTTCTTCATCAGGAAGATGTGATCCCAGAGACAGAAAGATTATGCATTTAAGAGGCTGAAATGATAACATTCAAAGCACTACCCTACATGATAATGAATCACCTGTTCATCCTGTAGACTTTGATGATAGCAAGCAAACTGCATGCATGTTGGGCAGCTGCTTTTGGGGATAGACTTCACCTGGATTACAGCAAATCTCTGGATAGCAACCTATCGTGGTTTAGGGATGTCATGTTACTTCGCTCTTCCAGTTCAATTTTCATAAGACCCTTGGGAGCTTTGCAACCCAATAATTAAGCCTCTCAACTCTATTGAGAAATAAGCAAGTAGGAGCAACACAGCATCTCAGCATAAGCAATGGAAAATCTAGATGATTGATTGATGTGATTTGGGAAATCCTGTGCATAGATGGCATTGCTACCTAGGTCCAGGTGGCAACTGAACACTTCATCCAATGTGGCTGTCCTTGCCAAGGTGTAACTGTGCAGAAGGTACTGGCTGTAGAGATGCCTTTGGAATTAAAAAAAAAAAAAAAAAAAAAAAAAAGAAATCAACAGAGATCATGAAGAGAGATCAAGACTTTCTCAGAGACATCTGGGGAGTGCTTTCTAAATCAGCTTTCGTTCTCCCTACCAAACTTCTAACCACCCTGGCCTTGTCTCTGCACTCTGCTGCTTGTGACTCAAACACTTTCAGTCAGGAACTGGGCAGGAAAGATGTCTGGAGCCAGGGTGCAGCCACATGACAGACCTGTGTGTGAAGTATCTTCCCTGTCTTTGTTCCTCACATTTAGAAAACTGCTCCCTGCCTCATGTCTTCTAACCTCTGCTGGAGAACTGATCATCCACTATGTGCTATAGCATGAGGTGAGACAGGTGAGTATCCAGGGCACAAATGACAAAGCAAATCAAACATTTGATCATCACAGTCTTTTTCAGCCTTGGCCATTTACTCCAATTCCCTGCAGGACAACCAGGACCAGCCCCTGGTGGTCAGCCTCTGAGGGTACAGGCAAGGACAGCTGCGGTTCCTTTAGCACTCCCTCCCTGCAAGCTACTCCTCCAGCAGGATTTTATCCCATGTGGCATTTTAAGCTAACACAAAGAATTCTCCTGCTCCTTTTATGCAGAGGTTTGTAGGCAAAAAATTGTGTTATAAAGAAGAAAAAAAAAAAAAGGTTGCAGTTGTGCAGATGAAGTGGAACTGAAAGCAAGGTTGTAAAACTGCTAGGAACTAGACAAGTGGGACAGGGCATTGCAGAGCACTGAAGGGCTTGCAACGATCTTGCCAGCCATATGTGCTGCTATCCAGAGCAGGATGTGCAGAGAGGAGACATCCCCACGGGGTGCTTACAGATCGATGGCATGCGGAGAGCACCTGGTGTGGAGCTGAGCATCGTGGGTGAAGCAATTAACTAGTTAGAAAATACAGGATAAACATGCTAGAATCTGATAGGGGAATACATGACAGAGAGAAGATGGAACAGGTTCAACCCAGAGGAAGGGCAGCCACAGGATACAGGGCTGGACAAATGGCAGCCCCTCCATGTGCTGGTCAGCCACTGGCCGCCGCCGTACACTTGTGCTCTCTTGTGTCAACCCGAACATACATCCCTCCTGTGAAACCTTGCTTGCAGCCTGGCCTGGTGGTGGGGCAAGGCTGGGAGAACTTGGATTAGAAATCAGCTCTGGAGCCCTTGGCTGTGGCCAGAGGAGGAGCAGCTGCCCACTGGGGTGCAAGTAGTGGGAGGGGAAGGCCTGGAAGTAGCAACCACTGGCGGCACCTCAGCGTGTCGGCACAAAGCGCCCGGGCACCTGGCTCTGTTGAGTCACCAGTACAGCAAATGCGCCCCTCTGCACTGAGAAAAGCTTGGGGATCAGGCCCCAAAGTCGAGCAGCTGCTGTGCCGTGGAAGTCGTGCCAGCCAGGAGAAGCCGTGCTGGGCACCGGGCGAGGAGGCGAGCATGGGGCAAGGCTCTTGGGGGTCTGTTGGGGTTGGCACTGCAGCAATGGAAGCTGAGATGTTTTCCCAGGGCAGGTTAAAGCCGGACAGAAGTCAGCATTAAAGACAGATCTAGAGATAAAGAAGCTGAGATTTACATACATTTACTTCGCCACATCATTCACAAACACACTTTGATCTCAAGTCATCTGTTGCTATAATTACTGAGAGATGGTTGATGCAAACACACTTCCCACTGTGGCTGGGTCACTGCAACGGGGACTTGCTCTAGCACTGACCCAAGTCTGCATTCCCAGTCATTTCTCTGCTAAAAGGACTTCACGCTGTGGGTTTTCCATCAAGTAACCTGGGTTTTCCAACCTTCCTGACCAGCAGGCAGTTAGCCTTTGACCGTCTGTGTGAAGCCAGCGCCGTGGAAAGAGGCTTGGGTGTAAAGGAGAGCTATAGGCTCTTGAGAGCTCATCACGGGCAGACAAACTAATAAGCCGTGCCTGGGGGTAGCTCAGGATCAGACAGTTCGGGTGCTTATCTGCGGATGATCGCTGCAGCTTTTGATGTTCTCCTGCTGCTGTTTGGACATGCCCACTCAGGGAGCTGTTCCAGAAAAGCCACTCCACGTTACGGTTTTAGCAGAGTAAGACAGGATTTGATCCTCGATGTAAACATGCCTTCAATAAAACAGGTGCATTTTATCTTTTGCAGCTCCCTACCTCACAGCCTGCCTCCACCAGCAAGGTCAGTGCTGCGTGCCTCCTGTGTGCAGATGGCTTTTTTACAGGATGGGCCACAACTTAGGGCTCTTGTCTGGGATGCTGCCTGCAGGCTGCTAAGGACGTGCCGATGTGGTGAAGAAAGCACTGCTTCATGAAAAAGGGAGTATGGAAATGATAGGGAGTAAAGGACAACAGCAGAAGAACTGACAATTAGCGCTCAGACACAGCCACCTGAAAGGCCTGAAAGCCACCCAAAATAAAGGCAGTGTTGCTAATTCCAGAGATGGGACCAGAACAATATGCAAATGTCTCTGGGTGCAGCATGGAAAGAACGAGAGGTCTGTGGACACACCGTGCATGCTTAGGGCCTCACTTCAGTAACCACGTGAAAGCTAAAACACTTCTGTGTCTCGGCCTGGATATCTCCCATCTCAGCGCAAAGGCCTCAAACCTTCCATTAAGCACGATGGAGCTTTGCAGAGTTTGTGTGCAGAGCGTGGCAGCCTGGTCTGTGCACCAGGGGAGAAAAGAGGATTTGTCCCTTGCTGTTTTCTGTGGGGAGGGAGAAGGTGTTTGAGCGAAGAGCTGGCCAGGGAGACCAGACACCAATGGCCTCCTAGAGTCTGGTGCGTGACATCCCACCCATTTTGTTAGAAATTGCCTTGGTCCCGTCTGAACTCGCTGCTTTTTCTGTCTTTCGTGCCAGCGACAGGAATGACATCAGAAGCACTGAGTCATGAGCAGATGCGCCTCAGACTCTGCCACGTTAGCCCAAACTCTGTGCCCTCTGGTCTTTTGAAACCTTCCTTCAGGAGGCCTCTGGCACACACATTAAAGGCCAGTTTTTCAATGTCGTCTAGTGCCAGTCAGAAAAGATGAGAGCTTTTTATTGGTTTTATCAGTCTGCATTTTATGTTATCAGTGGTTTCCTTTTCTGCTTGCTTGTCCTCATCCATGCAGTTTCACTTGCATCTAGGCTGTTTACACTCACATCATGTATGTTAAGAGTTGCCACATGATGATTTGATTTAAACAAATAAAGTAACAAGTAGCACACAGGAAATGAGACAGAAAAATATTTACGAGAAGTGTAATTTTGGAAGAACAGGACATTTAGTGAAGTTTGTTTCAGATGCTTTGTTTGGAGGCTCTTTTGCTTACATGTCACATCATTTCGTAGGCAGAAGCGGGAATTTCCGTGTATGTAATTGCAAGGTTTTTGTAACAAAACTACAGAAGAGGCCCAAATGGGAGACTTTGAAAGGCCAGGATTTCACAAGCAAAAGGTCTGTGTTGAAAATGCCAGGTTAATCCTCAGTGATGTAATGGAGAAACAATTATCTAAGAAGAAGAGCCTTCTCTGGGTTTCTTTTGTTCTGGATAAAAAACTGGCTAGCTTGTTCCAGTAAGTCATGGGTGCACAAAGCCTGCAGCTTGCCCCAGGCCCCAATACATCCTCGACATCCTTGAACCTCAGCAGAGAAGCCTGGTGTTTCTGTGATCTAGAGCTGGATGTGAGTTCCTGCCCTTCCACGCATGGCCAGAGGGTAGGTCCTGCCTAAATTGTTCTGGTGTTACTGTCCGTCAGCCTCAGTGGGAAGGCCAAGGGAACTAAGGGTAGCTGTAGGCAGTCATCTCATGCAAATCCACAGGGTTATCAGCCTGGCCGTGCCGTTCATCGTTCCTGCTGCTTGAAACCTGAGTCCCACTTCGCTCCCATACGACCCATGGCAATTCTGCCACTTGGAAATCAAAACCTCTTCCTGGCTTGGAGCAGGAGATCTCAGAAGGAGTGATGTCCCGAGGGACGGACCCAACAAAGCACTGGCCCTTCACTACTTCTTGCTCCTCTACCTCATCCTTCTGTAGATCTTCAGCTTTCTTAGGACATCCTCATTCCCCTTCTGTTCCCATCATAACAAGATAAATATGATCTCTTACAGGCTCCCTCCCAAGAGCCCTTCCAGCAGAGCAGTTCTCCAGTCCCACCACATCCTTTCTCTCACCACATCTGTTGCCATGCCCAGGAGTCAAGCTCTTGCTTGCAGGAAGCCAGCTCTAGTGTGTCTGTCTTGGCAGAAAAGAAAAACCTGACATTTTTCTGTCCCAATCTTTACTCCCTGAGATGCACAAATACTTCCCAAAACCAAAATGTTTTTCTGGGACAGGAAGTTGAGACATGGACTGCAGTCTGGGATCTAGACTCGATATGAGAGCATCTTTCTTCTCTTCAGGTTTCCTTTTCAGAAGCGCTGCTCCTCTTCCCTCATCCTGCCTCCAAAGACTATAATTTTCATGCCTCTTTTTTTTTTTTTTTTTTTTTTTTTTTAATGTGTTACAGTTTCCTTTTCACAGTTCTGTTTAACACTGTGTCTCAGGCATTAAATGCAATAGAATGTTACTGGCTTTTGACAACCAAGTATTTTCACCACTGTCAAAACAAAACGCTACTATTATGGCAACAAAGCAATCACAATGTCAAAGCAAGAAGATCAAGTTCTTTGGGATTCCCTTTCTGTGGGAAATAGCCAGTTCTAGAGTTGTGCTCCTGCTTGACCATGGGAAATGATGGAAAGTCACTGCTGAATGAAAGGAGGCTCCGTGGACTTGAACCCTCCTGCTTTGCAGATATCTGCAGTGACTGTTAACACAAATCAATGAATGTGAGTTATATTATCGATGCAAATGCAGATCCCTTCTGGAAGGAAGGAACATCCAGGATCTCTCACATGTAAAAACAAAGTGTTGTACCTCACTTTGTGATAGCTTTAAGACAGACCACCACACAACCGAGGTGTTCCAAGCCAAATCTGACCTCTGGCTCTGCAAGGATTAACCTCAATGAAGATCATGCATGTCGTAACAGCCCAGTTACCAGCTCTCAGGTAGGAAAGCAAGTGGAAAAGTACTGCCAGGGTACAGTTCCCTCACTCCTTCATCAAGGGCTGATGACACAACATAGCATGCCTGGTATCCTCCATTTCTCAAGCGTCCTCTGCACTAGGGAGGGACCTCTTCGAAGTCTGTAATAGATGGAGCTGATAAAGCATGCCCACAGCAGCTACGAGGAGCTGGTAGGTCACCTGAGGCATGGCTCAGGGTGGCAGCATCCAGAATTATGTCACATTTGGTTGATCCAAGCTTCACCGCCTCGATTGCAGAAAAAAGATAGGATCAAAGCACCTATAAATAGTTTAAGTAACCCATAGCCTTGTGCAGGAGTGTAAGGAATACTGTTTTTTAGGTCACAAAACAAGCAATTATGTGCCAAGAGGAAATTGCCCAAATATTTCCAGTGTGTTTTTCCTTTTCTTAATTTCACCTCCATGGTATGTCAGTTCCAAAGGGTCAATTACATTTCCAAAAGATAAACGTTTCCGTAATTATACTAGGTTCACAGTTAAACTAAAATGTGCCTGCAATCTGTCACTTGACTATGGGAAATGCCATGGGCATGGCTAAGGCAGGCCAGGTAAACCCTGAGCATCTTCACCTAATGACTGCCTTTCGTTTCAGTTAATTGCTCATCTGCCTTGAGAAACACCACCGCTTTCTCAGGCTACCCAAGAGCCAAGCTTTCTGCCTCTGTGCCTCGATCATTTCCTGAAGCCAGTGAAGGACCCAGTCTCTGAGGGGACAGCAGGAGACAGCACAAGAGCACGGTGGTATCCTGAGCCAGGAGGGAATTTCACTGGGAGAAGAAGGGAGCATTTTAAATATCCATAATCCCAGAAAGAAGGCAGGTCAACTCATCTGTCTGACACAAGGAGTCTCACCTAACGAAGAGCAATTCCTTTACATTTGGGTCTCAATTTTTAATTTACGGGGTTTGAGATAGTTTGGGAAAATAAAAGGCATGCAATGAAGAAGAAACCTTCTGCGGGGCTCCCTGCAGGTTGGCTCCCTAAATCACCAAGTGTCTGCGAACAACTTGGCTCAAGATTCACTCCGAAGGTTTTCCTGGCACACCCTGCCAGTGTCCACAGGAAACAGCTGTCACATAGGCAGCTGCAGGTCGCGTTTTCCATCTTGTGTGCAGAAAGGGGTGTGCAAAGCGTGGCATCTCCTTCCAACGTCAGCATCAAGGTAGCAAGGAGGTACTGAGCACTGAGCTGATGTCAGGACAGCAGCCTGGCTGGCGGCACTCTGCTCTCCTGGGGTCAGAAACCCATGGGCCAGCAGAGCAAGTGTCCTTTCCCTCTCCTTTCTGCTCTGCCCATGTACTCGTGGGCCTGTATCCAGCCAGATGTGCACCTCACACGCTGGCCTCACTGGAGATGGGTCAGCCTGCTCTGAACCGAGGGACACTAACTGGGAGAGAGGTGACAAGCAGCAGCCCACTCCGGGAAACTGTTTATTCGTGGCACTGGTCTTGGGAGTTGTGTAACTCTCTTCCAGCCTCTGTTGCGCCAGCCTTTTTCTTCAGTATTTGGTTTGTTTCTAGAGATTTCGTGTGATTCATGAGGCTGTTCTGCAAAAGAAAGCAAATGCAGGAGAAGCCCACCGGTGGGGAAAGCCCTGGCCACGGGAAGGAAGCGATTAGCAGCCGACGTTCAGAGAGACTCATAGGCAGCCCTTCCCTTCCAACAGGAAGTGCTCCTGCTTTGAAGTTTATTTGGAAGGCTTTAAAAATCCTTACTAATTGCCTTGCATAGACCAAATGGGATACGAGGAACACTTTGCAATGTAAATATGCTCCCTTGGTACACTGAGAGTTAGATAACAAGACCAAGCTCATACCTCTCATAGGAAGCACAGCCCTGACAGCCAGCTCAGCAGAACGCGCTAGAACACACGCACAGGTTTCAACTTTGCTGTGCTCGTCACTGCCATCGTCTCTGTCTCCAGGGGCCTTGAGCTACTGCTGTGCCTTTATTTAGTACGTGGTGTACGTAATGAAAACGTGACACTTGAAAATGAGTACACTTAGTATCAGTAGGGTAGTTTAATGCTTCATCCATAGCAGTAGCCAAAGGCCTTTCTCCCAGAGAGCTCTGAAATTCGCCAATCCACCTTTGTCATAGACAACCAAAATAAGCTCCTGTTTCCCAGTAAAAGCATGCTTGGAAAGTGACAGAATTAATTGTTTGGCCATTGAAGAGACACAGTCCTTCCCTCTTCTGTTGCAGGGCCTAACCTGCAGCTGTTGGCGCTGCCGCGTGGAGCTGGAGCTGGAGCAGTGTCTCCAGGAGGACAGGGAGGTCACGTAGTACAACAAACTGTCATGGAGCCAGGTCCCAGATGGGAGAAGAGCCATAAACCAGAAAATGTAAGTGATTGATTGTTTCTGCAAGATAAATGTGCATAGAGTTAGCTGGAGCCAGTCTGAACCAACAAGGGCATGCTGGGACAGGGGAGGCATGTGAACAGGGAAATGAAAAATTGACTACTAGTAAGAGTGGGTGGATTTCAGAAAAGATGTGTTACTCTTGCAAGGTGAGATGGGACGCCAGACAGAAAAGCATGGAACTATTGTCCCAGACAACTTCTTCCTTGGCCACACTTATAGCTATTTTACCCTATCCAAAAATATGCACGCTATCTATTGCCCTGCAATCTCAGTCAGCTTTTGGATCCATGCAAAGGAATAGAAAAAAACAGGAGCAAGGTTGTTTATTATAAGTGGTAATTCTCAAGACATCACAACCCAGTTTGACAAAGAAATTTTGCCTTCCTGCAGCTTGTGGGCTTAATTCCCTGTCCTTGTCCCTCAGCCAGCCCTGAATGCCCCGAGGCTGTGACCCAGCTGTCTCGAGCTGTCTAGCTGGCTGGCAGAGAGAGCAGAATCGGGTCTTCAGCAGGGAGGGAACCTACCAGTTAGAGGAAACTGGTCGGAGGAGATATCAAGGGCTGTTTTTTCACTCATCTGATATGCTTCTCTAGAACTAAGGGAATGAACGTCACTCACATTCAGTCATTTGCAAATAATCAACCTAAAGTAAACCATCCCCAGTTACTTCTCCTTCAGGTGTAAGCAACTTCCAGGTCCTGGCTGGGTGGGGGATTTCCTGTCTGCGTTTAGTTTGTACTTCTTCCAAGGCTTGCGGTTTGCAGGGTGGTTCGTGCCTTCCATTAACACCCGCTGGATGTTTAACTCACTTTTAATTTTACAACTGGGGAAGTGAATCCTGTCTTCTGCAACTGGCAGGATCCATCCTGGCAGCTGAGTCTGTGCCTTCTTCTACCTACTGTGAGCCAGAAGGTTTGTTCGGTTTTATTCCACGAATACTGCTGTGATAATAAAAGAAAGCAAGATAGATACAGAATCACACAAGAAAGGCAGTAATGGAACAAAACTGCCAACAAAACTCTCTGGCTTTCACATGTGACTGCTTCATCTTGGCCCGTTTTCAGTTGAACATCATTTGCACCTTGGAGTCTGGTAGAGCTGGGGAAACAGCATCACCTTGGAAGTGATGCATTTCCCCACATGATGGCCTCACAGATTCCTTTGTAGATATATTTTAACAAGCTAGGTCGAGAAGGGCATTTATGTTAAGGAAAAAAAACAAAACAAAACAAAACAAAACAAAACAAAAAAAAAACACTTTGATGTTCACCAAAACCTTTCATTTTTCCAGCCTGTAATCCTGTCTGTTTTCATCATGAACACGTCAAATGGAAAACATTTGAAGGGTTTCCTTGAAATCAAATGACATGAAAACAAAGTGAAACTGAAATGAAAAATGTCACTCTCCCAGGTCCTTAACTCAGTCTAACATATTTGCCAAATCCAAGTTAAAATCCTTGTTTGCTGAAAGTGTATTGCTTTGAGTGTATAAACAGTCCTGCAGATTAAAATAATATTAGTTCAGCCATCAAAGTATTTATATATTTTCTTGCCATAGTTTCTTCTCACACATCAAGTCACAGGATTGATCTTTACAATTTTGACAAATGCTAAGCCTCAGGCTTCACAGGTCAGTGGGAACTTTTCAACAGAAGCTGCAGAACATGCTGTGGCCTCGACATACCAGACCCCTGGGATGTCCTGGGTGCAGTTAAGCCCAGCACTGCAGTGTCTCTCTTTCCAGGTAGACGCAGAAGGTCAGCCTCCCTCCCAAATCAGTACAGAGTCCCTGAAGTGACAGGGAGGTGTCCCCCACGCCTCCTATGCCAGCTGAGATCTTAGCATGGAAGTATCACTGAGGCACTTGAAAGGTATTTCATTTGACCTGAAGTCATGGGAATAAAATTTAATTACAGGCAGAGTAAAGGTACAGTCACGGATATATGTATCCATACTCACACAAAATCCATCTCTGAGGTGCAGTGTTTCAGTCACGTGCCATAAATGCATCTCCAGGACACATTTCTGTCTTGTATCATAAATACAGAGTTGGCATGAATTCAAGCAAGGTACCCTTTCTTGATCCCCATTCCAAACCTCTTGTGAAAATAATGGTAGCAGAACTACAAGGCTACTACAAGGACCCTCTTGTACGGAATTTTCCAGTACGAGAGAGGAATTGGAAAGCATTAACAGCACCCTAGACACCGAGTCAAAGCTCCCACGTCTGATTTGCTTTTGCTAAATCCAGAGAAGGCTCACTTTGGCTAACCTGTGGCTTCTCAGCAGGAGATATCAGTATACACAATTGCTCTAATTGTGGGTTTTGGTGTTGGTTGTTTTTTTTTTTTTGAAAATTGAAAACTTTTGAGGAAACTATGAAGTCAGGTTTGGGAAAACGTCGTGATTCAAGTTTCCTTGCTCATACCAGGTATGACTCTAAATGTCTGGCATTTCTATGTTAACAGCCCACCCCACAGCAGCGCACAGCCCAGATCCAGTGAAACTACTCAGGACAAAGCCAAAATTCCCCACAGAGCAGAAGCAAACCAGAGCTGCAGCTTCCCTGTATGCCATCATTGTCTTTAGAGCTATCGGGCCCGCAACTCCCATGAGTCTTGGTGCTTTAAAGAAAACAAAAGCTATGATGTAGGGCGGCAAAAATGTTCGTTGTACTCTTACTCTATACTCTCCTACACAGGATGTGCAGGATGTTTATGTTACCACCTGGAGGTCTTTATCCTGCAGGGACTGGAAGTTTTTGAAGAACTCCTCTGCCCGTTAGAGCCAGGCCAATGGCAGCACAGCTGAGTCAAAGAGCAGCTCTCGGGGCTGAGGTCTGCGTGGCGTGTGAAGGATGTCTGGGCGGCTGTACGTGCTCAGCTCCTGGAAAGCCAGTGGGAGGCTGGGATCTGTCAGAGCAGCCCGGGCTTCCTAAGGGCCTTTGTTCGCACACACCGAGCTGCTCCCCTCTGCCGATGGCGATGGGACAAAGCCCAGCTCCACACAAAGCAAACACCCCAGCGGAAGCTGTGATTTTGCAGAATAGGTCCCACTGCCAAGATCTCACAGGAGATTGCTTGCCGTTTACTCAGTAGACAGAGCGTGTCTTTGCCCGCTTGGTCTTCTGCCAGGCACACTCAGACACCGGCTGCTGCCCGTTGCTCTGACACGCCGACTGTCTTCCGAGGTGTTACAGGAACCCAGCTTGTATGGGGCCAGCTCCTTCCTCCCTAATTTGCCTTCTGCTTTGATCCTGAAAACACCGAGCAGGCAGCGCCTGTCTCATCTCCTTTTCCTCGTGTCTGGCTGCGATACTGGAGGGGCTGAGCAGCTAGGGGCCTTGCCCAGTCCGTATGAAGGGACACTGTCCATAGGCCACAACTGCAACGTGGTCCCCATGTCTCTCCCCACTGAGGAGGCTTTTCCTCTAACCCAGCAACCTCTCTCTCTCCTGGTTTCTCTCTTTGGACAAAGAATAGAGAATTGAGTGATTGAAACTGTTTTACCCTGTACTCACAGAGGTGTGAGGGAACTGGAAGGAGGCTGTGGTGAGGTTACAGGTGGCACAAGCATCATCTGAGAGTCTCAAGAGTGAGGACATTCAAAATGGGGATTTTCCTACCCTTTTCCCGAGGAATTCTCTAGGAACCTGGTATTTCTTTGAGACCTGGACAGATGCAAGATGCACATGCCTGGAAAACTGACTGGAAATTCAGTCAGAGAAGCAGGGAGAAATGAAGTGTGAGCACTGTGCTGCAAGAGTTCCTTCAGAACCTGCTCTTTGCAGGCAGCACAACACGGCTCCATGTGGTGTGGACAGCCAGGGTTCATGCATGCCACTGAGTGCTGGATGCAACAGACACTTAGAAGCACATCTCCATCAGCATCACATGAGGCAAGGGGTACTGCTTTCCCCTGCTGGCAGAGAGGGTGGGGTGTAAGGATTGGTTTTGGCAGGAAGCAGGGCTCCTCTGTGCAGTTCCTGAGCTTGCAGCAACTCAGAGCTGCTGTCAGTCCTGTCATGTAGTGAGGAAGAGATGTGCTACGTCACCAGGCCTGGTGTCTTGACACTTCTCTTGGGAGATCCTTCAGGGAAACACAGCAGCAAATCTGCAAGTATCAGATAATTGTAGATAGGTCATTCCTGAAGCAGCAGGTACCTGGAAGCAATTGTTTTGACTAATATCCTGTTGCATACCGTGAAGCAACAGAGAGGAAAGAATAACAGGCACATTATCTGCTCAATCAGAAGTCAGCACAAACTTCTGATGAAGAGCTGGGAGCATCACCAGGAACATTCAGACAGAAATTGAAGGATGAGGAAAAATACTGTATAGCCATCCCCATTGTAAAAGCTACACTAAAAAGGTAAAAGCAGAAATGGGGGGAATTTCTCACTTCAGCTTTTCTGTTGCCTGCTGAGGTCACAGCAGATTTCTAGAGCAAAGGGCAGACGTGACTCAAGAGTCTACGAAACTTCACCAGGAAATTGTCTCAAGACCCCAGTAATCACATCAGAGCACTTCAGCACGGAGCTGGGCGCAGCTTGGACACTCGCGTGCTCTCTGTGCATGGGAAGAGCACTCCTCTGCAGAGGGCCAACTCAGGGATTTGTACAGATGATGCAACCAGCCCAAGAGTGCACATCAAGAAGATAGCTTTGGATAAAGGGTATCTCTTCTAAGTTGCCAGGTGTCTGACATATCTGCCAGAAGACCAGATGACTCCACAGGCATGCAGAGCACAGAATCACAGAATCATCTAGGTTGGAAGAGTCCTCCACACAACAAACAAGTGCAAGATGTGACACTTCTTGTAGCTGGGAGCCCTTCAAGGCCACCAACGGAGTGCCAGAAAAACCTAGCACTGCTTGCAGCTCCCCTCGGTAGCATCCATCATTCAGGGGATACTAACACAGAGTCCTCGAGGTGGCCCAGAAAGTGGCAAAACTCCCAGCAGTTTGAGCCCCCTCAGGCCCCCGTCCAAACCCCATTACCTTTGGCATGGCAGCCAGGCCTGTGGCTTGCAGCTGCACATGTGCTTCAAAATGCTACGAAAGGCAGGTTGTCTGCGTCCTGCCAGGAAGAGCTGTGAGTAATCAGCCACCTGAAGCTGAGGTTGCGCAGGGTGGAAGCCTTGTATCAGTTGCCCAACCGTCACCCCCTTCCTTTCCATTGAAGTGCACAGCATGTGAGATAAAATCAGTTCCAGACAGATTATGACAAAAAGTGAAGTGTATAATAAAGTACATTCTTATCCAAGTGGATTTCCTGGCCTGATGAGTGAACCTGCGTGTTTCTGCTCTACCTTTGGCGTATGCCTGTGCAGCTGGGCTTGCTGACACAACCCTGTCTTTTCCTGCAGCAAAAGGATCAGTTACCCTGGCAAGTGGCCTGCTGATGTGTTCTCTGTCCTCGCCTCTGCTGGCTCAGCCTCAGCACCAGCCCTTGTGAGCGTTTGCTGTGGGGCAGGTACACAGGAGGGAGAAGGGGCGAGCCAACATCCCCTTTTTTGTATTTTAAAGCACCTTGGCTACCTGTAACAAGATAGCTCAAACACTTTCACCTACTGCTCACACCCTCTGTGATCTCAAGCATGCTCATATTTCCGGTCAGATAAAGCATTTCATTCAGCCTGGGTGATTTTTACTAACTCCTTGATTTACTGCGTCCTAAGTAAACGAGCAGCCCTGCAGTCAATTTTGCAATGCACACCGGAGCAGCAGCTTAACAAAAAGGAGCTGGTGAGAGGGGAGAAGAGGGGACTGGATGGGCAGCTCAATTCCTGAGCTTGTCCCAGATCAAGCTACTCGTGTGCAGAGGTCACGCAGTGGTGCAGGGGAAATTTTAGGTCTTTTAACTTGGTCCAGTGCTCTTCCTCTGAGACTGTGTCACCTCTTCATCAGAGAATGGACAGACAGGCCTTCAGGTTTCCACAGACATCACCACAGGTTTCTAAAGTCTGAACCTAACCTGACAAAGTGCTGGCATTGGCCTGATGCCTGAAGCATAACAGGATCCCTCCTGTTCCACCCAAGGAGCAGGGACAGGGGGACTGGCCATCCCACATCTCCCAGGGACACCCATCTTTACCGGAGAATTCAGCAAAAGTTCCATGTTTGCTGCTTAAGAAATACACAACAGAAATTTCTGGATTTCACAAGCTGGAAGGCAGGAGCACAGTAACAGGGAACCACTGCAGGAATGCAAAAAAGTTTCACTGTAGAGAAGGAGGCAAGGCTTTTCTGATCCTGGAGACAAAAGGGGATGTCTCAGCCTGTCCTCTACAAACCCAGGCAGTTCTGCTACAGGCCACAAGCTTAATGCCACACGGGCCTTCCAGAGAATGCTCTGCAAGGACAGATCAGAGGAGATGGGACAGGATGGGCCAGCCCTGAGCCCTGTGTGCCCACAGTGTGGTCATTTAATACAGGACAACTACTGAATGTCTGTGAGATGTGCTACCTTCTGCTCGTCGTGTGAAGGCCCAGAAGCATGGCCTCACACTGACTGCAGGGAAGCCCCACTACACCGTTTGCCTGGAGCTGCTAGCTCCAGTGCAGCAAGGGTGAGAACCTGCATCCCACAGGATGTCCAGCTATGCCAACCCTGCCCAAGGGCTTGAGCTCATCAAAGCTGCAGCCCTACAAGACATGAGGGGCTGCCAACCCAGCTCTGTGCAAGCTTGGAGACCGTCTCACTTCAGTCTTTCCTACAAACAGAGCATGGCTTTCTGTAGTCCTCCGTGTATGCTGAAGCCCAGAGATGTCCAAGGTTAGCTATGCATGCAGGAACAGTCTCCTTACCTCTCACCTAAGGTATAAAACCACACGGTGCAACACTGCACCAGTCACAACGAGCCAGCAGTCCCAGGAGGGAAAGCACGTGGGACCTGGTGCCTGGCACAGCATGTATCTTCCCCATGCATCCAGATACCTCTGGGGACTATAACAGCCAAGACCCACAGCAGCAGCCTGCAAGCAGAGAGTAAAAAGTGTGTGTCCGTGCGTTGCTGAACAGGGCCCCAGCTCCAAGGAAAGCCTTGCGTTACGACCTGGCAGTCTGTCCTATTTTTCCTCTTTCTGTGAGTACCATACTAGAAAAAAGAGAGTACGCATGTACACACACACGCCACTAACAACACTCCCACCAAATCTGTCAAAGCCAACTCTTCCTCAGCATCTGTACTACCACTGGACAATGCTGTGCAGGTTTGAAATGGCAGCACAGCCCATGGTAAGCTGCTTAGCAGAAGATTAAAATTGCCTTTTTTTAGGACAGCAGGGCAGGACAATGCTAAAAGTTAGGCTGAACTGCCTAAAGCCAGCATGGTCATCAGCAAACACAAGCAGCACAGTAGCAGATGGCTCCGGGGCTCCACACAGCTACTATGGGCTGAGAATTGCTAGATTTAGGGATTTAGGTAGCATTCTAACAAGTTTGGTGGACTTTTTTATTTATTTTTTTTTTTTTTTAGTAGCGTTTGCCTTAAAGCTCTGCTTAAAACCAGAAGCTACCATCTAGCTGGCTCTGGAATGCTGACACTGGTTTAACCTTTGTAGCTCCTCAGCTCCGGCTCCCAGCACCCAGCTCAGGGCTGCTGTAGTGGGGTTTTGGTGCCGTCTGTGGGAACACCATGACCTCTGGTGGCCACGCTGGAGCTCGACGAGTGCTACCCTCGGCGCTGAGTGCTAGGCTGCAGGAGGATTCACACCACAGGGACTGAGGAGGAAGGATGAGCAAGGCACACCCTGGACTGCGCCCATTGTCCAGTGCCACTGGTTTGTGCAGAGGGGTGGAACTGGTGCAGACTGGTGCCCGCTGCCCCCTCCCCACAGAGGCACACACAGTGCCAGGGGAGCAGCTCCATGCTGGGGCTGCCGGTCACTGGAAGGGACTGGGCAGGAGCGCAGCCAGCAAGCAGCTCCATGCCCACGCCAGGTGGTTTTCTCCTGTTTATGAAAAGCAGCTCACTGCAGCCCAAAGCAGAAAGGGTTATAACTAGGCTTAAAACCCTCCTTTCACATCTATTTCTTTGGCTAGCCTTCACCACACAAGAGCTATTCCTGCATCGGCCCTGCTGTGCTTTTCTTTGTCAGGGGAGGTGGTGGCAAAGCGCTCTCCGGTATGGCTGTGGTAGGCCCAGACGGCTATAGAGACGTGCCTAAGGATAAACAACTTTAACTAATTACCTCAGCAGCTTTCTCCCTCCCAGCCACATGCACACCTTCCCAAGCCACCGGGAGAAGAATGCAGCCTGCAGCAAACCCGCTGTCCCTTGCATCATCATTTTGGGGCTGAAAGCACGCAGGTGAGAGTCTGGTGTCCCCCAGGAGGGCAAGTGGAGTTGGCGTGTGACCAAACTCTCATTACCAACTTGTTCAAATCATCAGGAATGACATGAAATCAATGTTTAGCTGTGCTTTGGTCTCAGCTCAGTATTAATCTCAGTGTGTTCAGCATCCAGAGTCTATCACCAAATGAGGTCAGGAAGGCTTGTGCTGATAGCTTCAACCACTGTGTGTCTTGGGACTTCCCTAATTACCAGGAAAGCCCCATTTCTCCTTTGCTTTTGGACTACATTTATCAGGGAGCTAAGCTGACTAGCCAGTGAAACATCCACACCTGATGCTTTTTTTTAGCAGCAAATGCAGTCATGCAAGTGCTGGCAAAGCTTTGCCCTAGACTTGTGCTCTTTTGCAGGTTGCCTCCGATTTTGTTGGAAGTCGGGATCCGGCCCTACTGAGAAGCATGAAAGCATCAACTCGGTCTTTGGCTCCTCCTTGACCCAAATGGGAGCCAAGAGGCCAAGGAGCAAGCTGGTTTCCTTTTGTGGCTGCAGAACTTTTCTTATTTGGGCTCACCATCAGCTGAATTTCTTGACAAGGCTTCCAGGCACAGCCAGGGACTAGCAGAAAAGTCAGACCGTTCTGCCATTGCCTAACTGGAGATACAGCAACGGGAGAGCCAGAAATTGTTCATTCCTGCAGCCACGAGCTGCATGCTCCCTGTCAGCCCTGTGAGCTGGGAAGCACCTCTCTCACCCGCTCTGTCACGTAGCCCCAGCACCCCGGGTCAGCCAGGAGATACAGATCTGGCTGGGGGAGTCTCGGCTGCCCTGTGCCTCAGGTCTCACCGACAGTCAGGGCAGGGCTGAGTCTTTTTTCTTAGGGCTGTGTCTTGGGGCCCAGCTGTTACAGGGGTCACTCTGAGGCCCCTGTATAACACTAACCCCAGAAAACTTGCTTTCTGAAGGATCTTCACGCACATGTATGCATCAGCCCCTTAGCAGTGGCTCTTCTTGATGGGCATTTGTATCTCCCTCTAGTCAAGCAGGCTGTCCACCTGGTGATTTATTACACTGCTGCTAGCAAAACACGTGTGGCCTGGAGCAGCTGTCAGTGACCACTGACTGCCCTCTCTTTCCCCAGCAGTGAAATTTTCAGCTTTGAGGCATGACACTGTGCAGCAAGGGTATTTTCTGCCTTGGCCTGACCTTCACCGTTAGCCTCAGGATCCACGTCTGTTGCATCACAAAAATTTGCTCCCACTATGATGTCCTTTATCAAGAAAAGCATCAAGGTTATTGCCTTCTGATATAAGGAGTAGGAAGTGATCACATGCTTGTGCAGGCCAAGAAAAGTGCACGACTCAGGCAACCACAGGGACTTCGTTCTTGTTTGATGGTAACCACCCCTCTGTACTGGGGCCCTTTTCCTTGTGAATGAATGAGGCTGAGGTAACCTGGTCCCCCACTTCTTTAACGTGAGGATGCTGTTAGGGCAGTTGAAGAACATAAAAGGCTGTTTTTCTCCTCCCCTTCCTCTTCAGACTGAGGATGTCATCTCCAGGCCCCATGCATTTCTCAACCCTTTGTTATCGTTTTATTTTCTAGGATGAACTTCACAGAAATAAACAGGATTTGATCATTTTTGAGCTTGCCCTGACCCCATGAGGGCTGGACCCTTCCTGAACACCCTTTTGCCTGGAATAGGTGCATAGAAATGAACCCACGCTGCCTGCTCTGGACACTCAGTGTGAGTTACAGTGCTTTAATATTACCATACAACAGTCAGAATTACTTTATTATTATTATTATTATTATTATTATTATTGTTATTCACTCCTGATCCTCTCTACAACTTAGTGTCTCTTAGCCTGTTAATGTGTGCTGTTCTCACCATGTGTAACAATCAAGCTAGAAATCTTTGATCTATTCACCTCCTTGGTATCAATTGCTTGATTTGACAAAGAGTGTGGAAGCGCTTCACATCCTGCTCAGAGAGAGAAAAAATACCTGCATTCATGATGGCTTGATCATGATGGGACAAAAAGAGAGTCCATAAAAATTAAAATCTCTGTATTCTTGACTGTGTCATGACACCGTCAAGTGAATACCTGCAGGGCAAAGGCTACCATGACAATTGTACAGTTACAATCTAGATACATCTACTACCAGGATGAAGAGGCACGGATGGAATGGTGCAATAAAATAATCAACAAAAACAGGTTTTCTAGTTGGGAAGAGAGCTTTGAATAAGCCTCTTTGAAACCTGTTTGTAACCTGTTTGTCTGTCTCCTGAACTTTCCACCTTGCCTAGTTTTTTTCCTTTCCAATTTCAAACATTTTCAATTTGCATCCAAAAGTAGAAACTTCCCAAGTATAACTGCAGAGAGTGGCAATAAAAAAAAAAATGTTATGATGTACCATTCTTTGGGAGAGGCACTGATGCTGGGGTAAGGGTGCCTGGTTAACTGTTTCTCACTGACATCAGGCCAGACCATCAATCACACGCCTTGTGCTTTCTCATCCCGAATCTGCATTCATGTTGATTTTTCAGTGATTCGATCCCATCAGTGGAATGACCAGGTTTGTTCCCCCCCCCCCCCCCCTTCTCCTTTCTTTACTCCCTTTCCCTGTAATTGAGAGGTACTTTTGATTTCTAGGGCATGTTTAGATAACATAGCCAACTTCAAAAGTATCTCTGCCCACAGTGTTTTTATAGACTTGGTGCAAGAAGCAACCAGAAATCAAAGTAGAAACATCTGGGAAAATGTAAGTGCATAGCCTGGACAACAGGTTTGCAAGGCACAGATCACCCAGCAGGACACAGGGAGTAAAGAGCCAATTTCCCTGCTGTTTCTACTTCACAGGCCACATAAGTTACCAAACTTGTCATAGGTAACAAAGCCATGAGGCTTCCTGACACCAATCCTTCTCCATAGCTGCCTTTGCTCTCCACTGAAGGAGCCAACTGTTGCAAAGAACAGTACATGCTCCACAGGACAATTAACAGTGATGGGGAAAGGGTTTCAATTAGATAGACTCATTATATCTTCTCAAAATAGTAGGACAAATTGTCACCAGCACCCTGGTGGTGGTATTGCTGACAAAAGCAACCAGCAATGCCAGTGCTCACAGGACACAAGGGTACTGAAGCTGTCACTGCCAGCAGTGATAATGGAAAAAAAAAAAAAAAAAGCCACAACACTTAAAACTTGACTTTTACTTGATAACAGTTGTGACTGAATCACTTGGTGGAAGTTTCATCTCCTTACAAATTGAGCACGTCCTTCCTTTCCACTCCTCTGTTATGAAGGACCTATTCATAATGGCACATGGGCACAGTCAAATGCTTTGCAACTCCCATCATAGCTCTGGTTAGACTCAAGCCGATCTCTCTGAGCTCTGGGAACACCCAAATTACCATCTGGGCTGGAGTAAAAATTCCACCGCAATTCTTATCAACGCCGTTTACCTAAGGGACAGGGAAGCCATCACAACAGCTTCATCCTCAGCACAGATGAGTACCTAATTTGTGTGTTCCAGCCACAATGAAATAAAATCCAGCAGGCACAGTCAGGACAGACAGTAAGTGGAATTATCTAGGTCACCAAATAAAATTCATACCCTAACATCTTGATTTAAGTTTCTGACACAGTTTACAGTCAACATTTTACGTCAAAGACTTGGTGGGTGTTGTAGCCCGCAAACATCCTGCCTGATGACTCTCATAACATTGTACCTGAGGAAGAAACTGTCACATCCAGAATTTTCAGGGGGTGGTAGATATTTCACCCTATATCCGTGCACACAGTGGGAGTTAGGCACTTAGATTCTTAAGCTATTTTTAATAAGAATCCAATCCTGTGACAATAGTACCTTAAAGTAAGGGTGGTAGCGTACCATTTCAGAGACTTGGTGCCAAATTCAACCACAGAGCTTGGGCAGAAGCAACACATCAACTGGCAAAAGTCACAATATTTAGTTATTAGTGCCCCTAGTGATTTTAAAAGCCATGCATCCCTCCATCCAGTTTTTCATCTTCAAGAACTCCAAAATACTCTTGGCAAAGCAAATACTCCTCAATTCCCCCATTTCCATAGAAATAAAAATACAGGAAAACCTGTCAGCTCTCAAAGCCACAATTGTGGCTTGTGAATCCTCCTCCTTGTGTTTCATGTCAAGAGAGTTTTGGTCATACCATGAAGTGAGATTTGTCTAGGTAAATGGGGCTTAATTTCTACAAAGTGTTTCTTGGGAGGTTTTGCAAGCAGACAAAACCTCACTTTTAGAACTGTCACATCACTGAGCAAAGAGTAAGAGCACTTCACAACTTATTCTCTGGCTTTCTTTTTGTAATTTGTGCATCTCCTGCTTCCCCCCCCCCCCCCCCTTTTTTTTTTTTTTAAGGAAGTACTGCCTACGAAACAAAAGTAAATTTATCAAGAACTATCCACAATTCTCGCTGCATAAGGTGGTAAAGCCATCTAAACAGCCCCTGGGGCCTGTATGCCTTCTTCCCTCATTGTTGAATTTTGTATGGCCAGCTGCTTGGTCACAGCTCCTTCATGTTCCATCACATTCAGCAGAACGCAAGTCACACTGATGACAACAGCCAGGCCATCATCTGTAGGAGTTCTTCTCCCCATACGTACTCACACACAAACACAATTCAGCTCCTATGCTAACATTGTTTCCGCTGCTTGCTCTTCTCCCACCAGTTCTGAAAAAAACTGTCCAAGGATGCAATGCATGAGTGGAGCTTAATTTAACACTACTTCCAAACATTTCTTGTTACGCAAACAAACTATGACATGTAAAAATATTTATATTAACAAGCCAGTGTTCTCTGGTCTACATCAAATAATCTTATGATCAAGTAACTACTGTGTGTTTACAAAAAAAGTTCTAAGTTAAGCAGCTACTGAAGTTGATGCTTTTGGAAAAAGCAAAAACTGAACTACCCCACTATGTGCTCATTTGATTAGCCCCCCAGTTCAGTGTATTTTATTCCTTTAATTTGTCACACTTGACTGGATTTTAAACAATTTCAAATATGTATTAAAATATATTTTATTAAAACAAGACAAGAGAATTAAATGCGTGCTAAGTGGACATACCTATTTTTGTTACCAAGAACGGATGCATTTACTCTATTCATTTTTTTCTTTTAAAATTCAACCTTTTATTCACTCATCAAGAGCCAATAAGTTATATAAATCATAGTAGTTTTCATTTCCTTACTGAAGTAGTCAACAGATTTTTTTTTAACTTATCTTTATGCTGACTTGGTAGCACATTAGATCCTTAGAATGAGTATATTGGTCTTCGTTTTTCCAAAGAGATTCTTCTTAAAAACACTACCTTGCTTGTGCACATTTCTGTGAAGCCTCTTCCACGTTATTAGCATAACGTTGCAGTTCCCTCGGGTTCCCTCCAGGAGGTACCAAATGCAGCTGTACCAGGCGTCAAGGCACTCGATGCTCAGGTCCATTCACACCTAGAGAACTAGCTCAGGAGGGCAGCAGAGTGGCCAGCGCACACCACAGCCACCCCAGCCCTTCCACCTCGCCACTGCTCTTTAAAGGAAGCCACAAATTACACTGAAGCTCCATGCTGACAGCAGAGGCAATGATTCCATTTGACAGATGTTAAACCAAATACTTCTGTATTTAATTACGTTAAGAGTTCCAGAAGGTTAAAATGGTAAACAAATGCACAGAACTCTTGTAATGACAATGAACAGCATTGTCATCCCCATAATTTAAACAGTGTCTAAAGCAACTTCTAAACAAGTAAAGTTTGGGATACTCATATAGAACTTAGTAATTTTTGTTTGCTTTACCTAGTATGAAGGGTTTCCAGACACTTCAGTAACTTATAACTTGTCCCATAGTTGCCACTTTCCCCTCTGCTTCTTGTAAGCAAATGTTTTGGGTTGTATACCAATAATGGATTTTTTCCCCCCACTAACAATGCAATCTAGTTTTCATTGTAACACACAAAAGAACATTAGTCTTGCTCCTCTTCATCCCCATCCTCATCTTCATCTGCTTGATCTCCAGATTCAATATCATCCTCATCTTCAACCTGAAATGAATGAAGATCTGTTGTGAGCAATAAGGTCCTTTCCGTCAAAGGATCCAATCCTTTGAAGATGAAACAAATGCAGAGGGAGTGAAAGCAGGCTTAAAAGGTAACCTAAAATCATCATGCTGTATCAATTAATTCTTCAAATTGTCATCTTACAATCTCACAGTTTAACTTCTACACATGCTACGAGTACCCCCCCCCCAGACTAACATTTTATCCAGATATCAGAAGCTAGACCAGGTTAACTTAACTACTAAGAAGTAATCTTTAATACATAAATGATTTGCATCAGAAAGAATGATTGCTTTTGGATAAGAAACACAGGCTCAAGTCTGGCATTCAGCCACAAGAACTGCAGCACATCACCTAGTGACATCCACCTTACAGTCACAAGTTCAGCTGCAAGCCACAAGGGTTCTTAAAATCAACTGCCCAGAGTTGCTCTCAGATGCTGCAGTGACCATTTGCAGCAGAGCTAGAAAGCTTTAGTTGCTTGCTAAGTTATCACTTGGATTTTCTGCAGAGCAAGCCCTTGCTTGGATCATCACAATGCCACCCTTTGTATTCTAGCTGGCAGCCAGGACAAGCAGCAGCAAGGGCAGATGGTCAGATAGCATTCCAGACACATGGATATAGTATAAGGTGTTTTCATCACAATGCTTATGCAGGTACCTCTGAACACTTCTTCCAAGAGGCAATTTTCTTGCTAGCTGCCAACTTAAGTTCAGAAAGCAACTTTGGTAGATCCAACAGCCCTACATTTATAGGAGGATGCCTCACCAGATGTGTTGGATAAAGCACTGTCATACCCTGACTGCTCAGGCGAGCCTTGGACCTGAGAACTTACTTGAAACATTGTTTTGCTTACCGGTACACCAAGATCCTTCAGTTTATTCTTCAGGGCAGATAGTTTCTGATCCTGGTCAGCCAAAAGCACCAGAAGATCATCCTGTTCTTTTTTTGATTCTGCAACTTCTTGCTGAAGTTTGCTTTTCTCATCTTGCAAGATGGCAACTGTACTGTTAGATGAATCTAGGTGCTGTTTTAGTGATGCTTTTTCTTCAGAAAGGGCTTTGACTTCATTCTGGCAACAGGAAAGAGCCCACACCAAGTCACACCTTAAGCAAGGAAAACTGCTTTGTTTCCTACAAACACTTCCCATACCCTACTTGTAACAGCTCAATCCCTACCAACGGTCCTGTGGCCTCACTCCTACAGTTCCTTAACCAAACTCCCCCTATTACCAGCCAAGAGAAAGGTAGGTAGGAGTTTTAAAGAGTGACTACCCTCCCCCAGTCAAGTCAGGTTGTCCATGTCACAGTAAAGCTATTTCCTAGACCCTTCTTACTAAATCTTTAAAGGCTTCAAAGGCAGGCAAGGCCTAAGTTCCACAAGTGAAAAACAACAGAAGAGATGCATTCAACTTCCCTTCTGTTGTCTAAAAGAGAAAATCCTGACAGCACAAACCCCCTCCATCCAAAGCGTTTCCAGTTGCACAAGTCCTAACTGAAGGCTGAGCGTCAAGTGACCTGGTCTGGCGTTCATCCACTACTGACCTTCAGATCTTTCACTTCTTGCACAAGTCGTCCCTCTAATTCCAAGTTCTTTGCTGCTGTTGCACTGCTGTCACCTAATGCAGGATCTGTGCTTGTGTTCTGTGCAAAAGAAAAAGCAGTGTCAGGAGCACTGAATGCCTCACAAAGTCAGCATGCCAAGACATTACACAATTACCTGTAGATGTTAAAAGCTTACTTTCTCGCTACAGCATAGCCAAGGTATGGTAGTTATTTACATCATACACTGGAAGGCATCAGAAAACAGACATACACTTTCTGGGGTCTGAATACATGCATAGGCGTACACAAAAAAGAAGGTATAACCTTTAATTCACAGAAATTATGGTGTACAGAGTATTTTCTACGCCAACTCAGTCACTTACAGGCCACCAGCTCTCACCTCAAATGGTTCTTAAGTGCCAAAGGGTTGATTTTTTTGTTGTTGTTTTGATTTTTAATTAGGCTAAATATCCAGCATGGTTGAACCTTAAACCTCACCTAGTTGCAACCCCCTGCCACGTTCAGGGACATCTTCCATTTGTGCAAAGCCCCATCCAACCTGGCCTTCAATACTTGCAGAGATGGGGCAGTATCTGCATCTTTTATGTGACTACTGAAAATAGGAATAGTGTGGTGTAAGCCAGCCCTTCCCAAAATTAAGGTTACCAAAATGTGGCAGCTGTCTTTCAGTTAAAACTACCAACACAGCATGAACGTGCTACAACTGCTTCTGTTGTAGCACGTTCAACTCAGAGCTCTAGGAAAGGCTAGCAGTCTGTTGGATGGCAATGAAATGGCCTGACAGCTGATGATAGCATGAAACACTTGAATGTGCCTTTGCCACACAAGCACACACAGCCAACACATGTTAAATGGAATCTCATGTGGCAGCTGAGCCTTTTTACACTGGAAAATATCAAAACCCTTCCTCACCAAGCTCATCTGTGCATTAAACACTTGATCTTCTCCCCACACAAAGTTCTTTTCTTGTGATGTTGAAATCATACTGTGATGCGTAAGTCAGAACAAGCCAGCCAGAAGCAAGAGTTTCAGCAAACCCAGCTTCCTTATCTTTGTCATTGCAGAGCTACAAACAGGGCACACAACAACTACTCCTGTTCTGCTTGAGCACCATCACTGAATGATCTCCTTCCAGTTGTTCACGTGGCCCACAGACCTACAGCTTGAACCATGAGCTCTGCTGCAGAAACATGTCAGTAGGATGTTCACACAACTCTCTAATGAGGTATGCAGGCTCAACATATGCTTTCTAATGCCATTAGCTAGTTCTGAGGACAGGATTGCCTTTTTTTAAAAAAAAAAAAAAAAAAAAACTTTCCTCAACAGCTTTCTTGGCCATTTTTTTCAATATATAATATTTAGTATTCAACATGTAACATATTATGTTTGGAGGTCTGCACAGACAGTTGTACCTGTTTGCCAAACAATTTTATCTAAGTTTCCAAAGTAGTATCCTCCAATAATTGAAAAATAATCATCCCTCTAATGTATACTATATCATGCATTGTGCTTCACAGGAGGGGTTTGTTTGTTTTTCCCCTTTGGTAACAGTAGAAACTTAAAACACTGAAGGACTTCTGTAAAAACACCAATGACCAATGGCTTCACAATTCGCAAAGCACTAACTAAAGTAACATCTACTCTTTCCTCAGGAAGGATTTGTCTAGGTAATACATTACTTCATTTAAAACAATATTGGAATCACTTTCTGACATGCATGTTTTAAACAAGCTCGGTTTAGGACAAATGCTACTGACAGCACAGGCAGGAAAGTTTGTCTCAAAAGAAAAAAATAAGTATTTTACTAGTACCATTACTTGTAGCTTCTGATTCTCAGCCTGAAGCTTAGCGATTTCTGCAGACTGTAGTTGTATCTGAGTCCTGAGCATTTCCAATTCCTTTGGAAAACAAAAAAGGAAAATACTTTCAGTTTTAGAAAGCAAAGCAGTTCTTCCCACTAGCTTTTTGTTAGGTTAAATGCTACCAGAAAAATTGCTTTGCACTAGCTACATGAGTGGAAGGGTGCAAATGTCTTAGTGACAACACAGCAACCATTTCTCTAGAAGACAAAGCTAGACAGCAACAAACATCACTTCCACCCCATACTCTGAAAAATTTATTCTTTATGCATTGCTCAAAGCCACTTGCCAGACTGATGTTTATAACAGGGTTTCACCCCACTAGCACTCCCACCGGCACCCTCTGTGGATATCCATCCACTCTGTGCAGAAAGTCACTAAGGCACATCAGCCTGGGCATTCTTTGTTTTCCAATCACAATTCTCAATCAAGTTTTTGCAAAACTGCTAGGTATTTTTTTGCACAACAGCTATCCTAAATCATTGAACCTACAGATACATCAGCACTCGTTCTGTGCTGTACATCTGATACGTGGAAGCTTTCTTATGAACACTTAACAATACTTGGCAATGGGTAAACACAAAAATCTCTCAAGTCTGCACAAGTTGACATTTCTATTCCTGGCTTAAAACTGCTTAGCAAAAGCAAGCAATTCATTTTTGGATACATGATCTCCACGCTCCAAGATCACTACTATCATCACAAAGGAAGGCCATGAATATTATCAGGAAGCACAGAAATCCTGACACTCCCTGAAACTTGACCCTTCCCATCCCAAGCTACTGCTGTTCACTACAGCTTTGCTAAAGCAACACAAGTTCACCTTCTGTAGTTCATTATTGTGCTCCAAGCCACTGGATTTGCTCATCTGTGAAGACTGTTCTGTTCCTGTTTCCAACTGCGAAGGCTTCTGTAATAGCAACAGAAAAATCAATCAGACAACTAAACAGACTATAGTTATGTTGTCCAAACACACAGTGAACTGTGTGCTTGAATCACTGTTCCCTGGTTAAAAGGTTAAAACAGGTTAATAAATGCATGTCATAAAGCTCTGATAGCAAGAGCGCAACTGAATCGTCTCCTCTAAGGTAGAAGCAAAATATATCTTTCACCAATTGAGATGCAGAAGGCAAGCAAAAGAAGGCAGATTCTACACTACAGCAGATGAGCTAGAGAGGTTACTCCTGGGAACAGTGTGAAGCAGAAAACAAGTAAGGAAAAAACACACACTCCCATTAAGCCATCCTGCACTGTATTTCTTATTATCAGCACGCAATCATAACTGATTGCATGACTGCCATCACAGTGATGACCTTCGCAGCATAAGGCAAATAAAATTTTAAAACAAAAACAGAAGCCCTGTCAAGATCTGCTGAGACAGTAGTTAGACCTTACCAATTTTTCAATCAAAGAATCCTTTTCCCTCAACTGCCCTTGCAGCAGCTCATGCTTGTTTTTCCATTCTTCCAACTCCTCTTTCAGTTTGCTCACTTCCTCCACCTGAATGCCATTCATCTGAACTGTATCACTGTGGGAGTTATGATGCTGATTGTCCTTTCCTAGGAGACAGATTATAACAAAGTTCACTAACATCATTTTCAAAGTTGTTTTTTAACACAAAAATCAAAGAATTCATTGCTCCTCCTCCCCTCACCCTACAAGGCAATACAAGTTATTTGAAGTAAAGAGCCCAAGTACAGAGTTTTAAAATTCTCTATCAGAAGTCTAAGGACAAGGTCTAATTTGCTATTCCTTATTTGTGACTAATCTGCATGCTGCTCTAGCCATTCAGTTCAACCCAAAGAAATACATACACAGTTCATTCTATAATGACTGGCATGACTGGCAGTTGTTCCCTTACCTTATGTTTAATACTAACAAACCAGGTCAATGGCACACACAGCTCGTCAGGCATCTTGCCCTTGGATTAACTCGCATGTGCTGTCCTGATTTAAGCATTCCATTAGCCCCCTCTACTGACAATGACATGCTTCATCTTGTGCATCTGCCATACCACAGATTCTTCCCTGATTCAAATTTTCACTCTGAGACACAAGCTGTAGCACACATGGACTCCCTCTGTTTTAAGACTGAACAGGGCACAACGGTTTTGGAATAAGCTTCTACCAGCAGTTCCCTAGTAGCCACCACTTCCCACAGCATCAGCTCCAGCCCTTCACCCAGCACAGCTGCAGCTAAGGAGCTAGGGTTGCAAGGAAGGGCTTGTCTTTTCATGGCGGGCAACTGAACTAACACCACCATCAGATCAGAAGCTATTTCTAATCCCAGTATTTCCATGTGTCCATGGAAATGGATTGTCTGGGCTGTAGCCATCTTCTCTAGGTGCTTGTTTTCCCAGGTAGCAGCATGGCAGGTAGGCCCTAGCTCAAGATACACTAACAGGCCGTTCTGAGAAAGGAACTAGTATTGCAAGACTCCTAAAACTTGGGCACAAATCAAAAACAAGTGATACTTCCACCACATTTTCAGGTTGTCCTTTCAGTTCTCACTGCACATTATTCTGTAGTTTGAAGGCATTTAAAGTAAGATATTTTAAGTATTATTAACTTATGATTTAATATTTTATATTTGTTATTTATATTTATTTCTATTTTATATTAAATTGTATTTTAATATTATTAAAAATACCTTACTAATATTTTTAGTTAAAGCAAATCTGATGCTTAAATGAAGTTTATAGCAATGCTCAACATCGACTTTCCCCAAAGTCTTCATCTCTATGGGAAATTTTCATATACTGTGTAATAAAGCAGCATGTCTGCAATGACAAAGGATTATTTGCTGCACCTGTTCTATAGCTTGGCATAAACTACATACAATCTTCAGCACTAGCAAGGTTACTGTTATTCTTTCTGAAGCATACCTAGCTGTACTTTAAGGAGATTATATTGGTCTTTGTGCTGCTGGATCTGCGACACTTGCTGTGTAACAGTTGTTTGAAGCTGCTCATTTTGAGATTTTAAAGTGTTAACCTGTTGTTTCAATTCTTCAAGCTCCTGGTCCTGTGAAAGGAAAAGAAAGCACTTTCAGTAATAACATTGGAATACAATGCTCTAAGGTACAAAAAAACAGATGAAAAAACTTGACTCCACCAGTAGACATCACTAGTTACAGAAATTGTCAGTGCTACCTATGACAGATTAGCAGAAAAGTTTCATACAAATGTAGATAGCTTTCCTAGGGAAAAAGGCGGGGGAAAGATAGAAGCAGTCTGTCACACAAAACCAACGCATTCTTAATCTCTCAGAGGAGAGCTCCACCATCTCCATACCAGGGACAGCAGGAAGAGTCAACGATAAAAAAATCTTTGAATTTTTCTCCCCACCCCACTGAATCCTGCACACATTTGGTCTGCTTACAAAGTCTTGAAAGAAACAGTGGTAATTGCAGTCATATGTTCAATAAAGCCTCACTGGAGGTTCAAAAGTGTCCCTTAATTCCAGGTATACTGCAGCAGGCTGTGTCCAGGAACTATGAAAACCTGCTGCAGTTCCCCTTTAGCTAAATTACTTAGCTTTGCTCCTTTACTTCTCAATTTAAGCTGTGGCAGGAAAAAAAAGAAAAAAGCAAACTACCATTGGAAAAGATTCACCAAGTATACCCAAATTTGATCAAGGAAACTTTGTTTCCTTTTGAGTCACATTTCATCTATTATCTTTTGAGAAGCAAGAGCATAGAAATAAAAATTTCACCTTTTTGAAAAAAGTTGCTGCACATTTCTCAGTTACTTAGTTGAAGAGAAATAAACACAAAAGAGAAAGATGTACCTCAGGAAAGGAATTAAACTTAACCAGTATTCTAAACACTGACACTTGAGTTCAGCCAGTTATTCTTGGCCTTAGTGTTTTTAAAGCATACCCGCATTGCTAGAATCCTTCTTACTTGTTTTACTACATCTGCATTGTGATAGCTCCAAAAGCCAGTATAAACAGCTTCCAAAAACAGGGATATGGAGCGACTGCCTCTTACCTGCTCCCTGATGACTTTTTTGTAGTGAGTCACAATGTTGTCATGCTGTTCCAATGTCTTCTTAACCTCCTCCTCTTTTTTATCTTCTTCACTGGACTTGTAAATAGCTTTACTTATGACACCTGTTGACAAGAGTTTGTCAAGTCTTAAAAAAAATAGTCTTAAAAATAGGAAAAGGCAGTGTTTTTTTTTATAGGAAGGTTTGCATGCTTACTGCTCGACAGTTTCAGAACAGGAAATGTGTGTTTTGAGTTCTTTCCATCAGCAAAGGTGTGTTTCACTTGCATTATGCTCCATTACAACTATTTGCCTAAGTGGCTGCACAAGTAAGAGATTTAGGACTGTGAAGGCAATATGTAGATGAAGCCTTATTAAGAATGGAGTCCCCATTATTTTCTAACAAGCCAGGAAATTCATTATTCATAATTTGTCTTAACAAATCTGCAAAGTGCTGGCTTGTGTACTTCTGTGAGTCGAGCTTCCATCACCACCCATTTCAGTCTGTGTGAACACAGACAAATACACTCCTTTGCCACAGTGTGGCAACTCACAGCACATAGTAAGAATTGTTTTATTTAACAGTAAGTCTAATTACTAGAAGTCCTGATTACGGATGTGTACTGGGAATAATTTTACAAAATATTTGAACTGCAAGTTTGGATTTATGATAGCTTAGAGCAATCCATGTCCCGTGCTTCTTAGAATGCTGTATTTTCATATAATCACACTACTTTTAATAGGACATTCAGCATGTTTGGTAATTCAGTCATCAGCTCATCACAAGGAAACCCACAAATTAAAATACATCTCACCTTCCAATTCCTTTACAAGCTTGGTAAATTCATGATCAAACATCATGTGGTCTGGGCTAGAAAAACTAGGCTGTGGTTTCTGAGCAGCTCTGGAATAAAGTTCATGTTTGCTAATGAAGCCAAGCTTCTCAATGAAGTTCTCCCTGCCAATCCTCTTCTCAATCAGCTGTTTCAGTTTCTCTCTAAAAAAAAAGAGGAGAAAAATCAACCACAGTGCAACAATTCAAGAAAAAAAACATTCTTAGCTCATAGAATCATTCAGATTGGAAAAGACCTGTAAGGTCACCTAGTCCAACCTTTATTAACCTAGTAGTCAAGTTTAGCACTATACCACACTAAGTTCTCAAACTACACATTTTTTGAAGACCTCCAGGGACAGCGACTCAACCACTTCCCTGGACAGCCTATTCGAATGCCACACAACCGTTTCAGTAAAGACATTTCTCCTAATACCCAGCATAAACCTCCCCTGGCACAACTTGAGGCCATTTCCCCTCGTCTTAGTGAGGCTTTTGTTTTCCCAGTTACAATTTTGATTATCTGCCTCAAGTCTTATCTGCATTACATGCTTAACATTCAACACCTAGGATTTTTCAGTGTGACACTGGCATTTGTTCACACCCTAGGAATACACAGGTTAGGACCTATGCAAAACAATGATTTGTTTTGCCTAGCTAAAAGTGGGGTCCAGTTACTTTGCATCCTGTAAGGAACATGCACAGAAAATATTCAACCAAGTATTTAAGAGACTCTTAAACTACTATCTGCCATTCAGACCTTTCCCTACAGTCTTATTTGTACATCATACTTACTTCCTATAATTTTCAAGAGAATTATCGTTGTAGTAGATGGAAATGCCAAGTAGAAGTGCACACAGGCCTTGCACGAGCTGTTCCTCTTCTCCAAGGTTCTCAGCTATCTGCCCTGTGAGCTAGAGCTCTTGTTAAGGATTTTTGAGATACTAAATAAGCACAAAACATACCGCATAGTTCTCTGTTCCAAATCTGCTGTTTCAGTCTAAGTTTCCTCTTAAAATTATTTGCCCATCTAAAACCAAGCTTAATTAGTACACCAACAAGCTATCTTACAATTGAAAGGATTTGAGAAACCAGTGGTACTGCTTAACCTAAGAGATTCACTTGTTCCCAAACAAATCTTTAGCTTAAATAACAGTTTAGCCTAGAGTACTGTAGTCAAATATTTTTCTCAAGAGTAAGCATAGAAATAAGCTTCAATACAAGTTAGAAACATGCCCCCTACTTCTGGAGAAGAGCCTAATTCATACTAAATACTTCAATGAACTTGTTAAAATGAAAAAGAAAAAAACACACAATACTTAATTGGCAGAATCCCTCCCCAAGATGGCCTAGCTTTCTGCTGTGCCTGAAGTTACACGCACATCTTACAGGCAGATTAGCATACAGAGAGCTCTGGCAGTAAAAGGCTGCTTCCATCTCCTGCCCTGATATATTTCCTTGCACTGCATGCAATATCCCTGCTAACTGATCTAGATTAGCATTTGATTTTAACATGGACAGTCCAAATAACTACTAGGCAAGTCATTCTAATCTGCTAACAAGTCAAGGATACAAAAGGTATATTGGCTGGATTGTGAAGGAAGTGTGTGACAGCAATTGAGCAGTTGCTTAGCCAAGTACAAAGCAACATCAGCAGTCCAACCCTGGTCTGTACTTTGCTGCCCTGGAAAAAATAACACCCCCCTCATTACTATCTTTCCACAATCAAAGGCTAAAATACCAAAAAAAGAGCTGTACCGATTCAAAACTCACCTTTCAGTGCATTTTAGAACAAAAAGTAACACCTTTCAAAATACCCATTCGTTAGTTATACTGAACACAGCTCTAGTGCTTTGGTGAAACAAGTATTAAACCACTCGTATTTAGCTGCTTTCAGAGCAAAAAAACAAGCAACACAGATGTGAAATATGACTCAAGGCAAATTAGCATCAATATCAACTCATAACAAATTAGTTTTGCATGTAATTAATACTAGGGTAACATAAAGGAACATACACACAACCCTTGCAAAGAAGGAACAAGGTGTAAATTAAGGCAGGTAAGGATGCCCTGTAAGAGATTCATCACTACAGCCACTTCCATTTGCTGCTGCCTACAAAATACCATGTGTTCTTAACATAATATTGAAGTACCTTTCTATTCAGACAAAAGAGTATGTACATTAAGCCAGGAAGGGGAAAGCTCACTACCATGATTGAGGGATTTATTTTTTTACCGGAAAAAAAAAATAAGAAAGTCTATTTGTGGATGAAAACATCAGTTCTCTCCCCCTTGTCTTTGCTGCAGATAAATATGGACACAGCAGCATTAAGGCAGGCATGCATTCCTTCACAGACGGTCAGCGTTCACGAGGCAGCCTGGCAAAATGTTCCCTGCATGGAAAACCGCTTCACGAGTTTGGTAAAGTAACTGGAAGATTAAGTCAAGTCTCAAATACAAGACAAAGCATATGGACCTGTTGGGATGCCTTCAAAAGGGAGGCAAGAAAATACACTGATAGGAGTGGTCACAGGGATCAAAACAGCAGCAAGAAGTATTAGTCAATGACAAAGAAGAGTCCATGCCTGAGAATTATCTGTGCTTGAGACACTGGACTTCAATCCTTGCCTCTGGTAATCCCTACACTTTAGGGCTAAAGACAGTATTTTTTTTAAGCATTAAAGCACGACAAAAACAAGCTTCCCAAGCTCTTTAAATAAGCCTTTTAGCCACCGAAACAGCCAGTGAGCATCACTCTGGCAAGAAGCTTCTTCTGCAGCAGGCTCCCAGCAACCATCTGCCACTGTGGACTGCAGGACAGACAGGAACGGAGCCTACCAACTCCACTGGGACTAAAGACCATGCCCTGAAGGGACTGCCTTCAAGCACTATTGAGGTGCTGTGATCTGTTTTAAGATATCGTCATCGCTAAAATGAAACAGATATCCTCTAAGGGGAAAAAGAAAACACAGAATTATAGTCAGACTGTGGCAGCCAACCATAATACTGCTTACATGGGAAAGGAGAGTGTTTGGCCCTTTGGCCCTCATCCTCACCTTGACTTCCAGAGACCCAAGTGAACAGTGTCAGAACAGCAGAGACTACAGCCATCAGCACCAACTGCACGTTACCACATTGTATTGCCAGAGTAAGTACTACATATGCTGTTAGGAGTCACTGTTCAGCTTCTCTGCGACCCTGTTGTTGCATTGCATTAATGCACATATTATTTTCCTTGCTGCTAACCTCCTACCTGAAACCCATGACTGGTTGCCACTGACCTGCATCTCCCTGCAGGCTGCCTAGTCCCAGTAAACTTTTCTCTTTTTTGCTCTTTCTGTCCTCAGGACCAGTCCACTGAGCTTTCCCCACCTGCACTGGGGGGTCTCCCCTCCCACCACATACTTCAAAATTAGTTCATAACCTCCATGATCTAGAACACTTCTACATGTCTGCTCATGAGATGACACGACAGTCCTCTAACAACACGTTTCAACAAATATTCCCTCACAAGCCCTTACTACCCACTAGGTAAGAACTGTGTTCACGCTCCAATCCTCCGGTAAATCAAATTTAAACAAAATAAGACATCTCTTGCATTTTTCAAGTTCTTAGAGAAAAAAGCTACCATGCCACACTGGTGCAGTGGATTGCACTAGTACTGCCTTGTCAGACACCATAGCTGATGAACCTGCTGACCACACTGGCCCTTCTTGCTAGACCAAAACTGATGTGCAGGTGATTTTCCTCACAGAACTATGGGGCCACTTAGATGCCACTACGGGGCCTCTGGGAGTCACCTGTTCTGTACATTGCCTTACCACAAAAAAGCTGTAAAAACATCAGTTCTTCCTAAATCCCTTCCAGATTAGATGCATTAACATCCTCATGACACAGGCAACTGCGTAACAGCCTACCACAGAAATGCCTGCAGAGGAACATACCCTAATACTCCCACCTGCCAGTACCCAGTGGACAGGCAGACTGCTCATTTTTCCCCACCGAGTGTTCCTCACACTTTGGACTGGTTCAAAACTGCTGGCAATCCGTTTCCCCAGACCTCCTGCTCTGAGAGTAACTGCTTTAACTGGCAGTCTTGTCCCACAGGACATTTGCAGACTTCTGAACTGACACTTCCACCAGTCTTCTATTAAAATCTAGTCAGCAGCACAAGGCTGCCTGTGCTTGTGCAGGTTGGCATTTCCAGCACACATCCCCCCTGGAAGCAGCTGCACACCACGTGTACTCGAGCATGGCATCCTAGACTGAAGATTAAAATGCTTGGCCTAATCATTCCCACACAGCCCAGAAGAGCCTAACACACACCTAATTAACTAATACACACCCATTTTCTAGCCATGCCACGAGAATCACTACTCTAACAGGTTCCAGTCCTCCATGGCAGCTGTCCTACAATTCATGGCTGGTAACAATCCAACCCCACCCCTCTGCACAACTACAAATAAGCTAATTCAGCACACAACTCCACAGCAGTGATATTTCAAGAACTGTTTCTGCTCAGCTGACTGTGTTGGGTCTGTCTGAGCTGGAGTCACCTTTTCCCTGCAGCAGCCCACACAGTGCTGTACTCTGCACTCGTAGCTGGAACAGCACTGATATCACTCCAGTGTTGTGTCTATTGCTGCATAGTGCTGGCACAGCATCAGGACTCCTTCCAAGCCCCCAAAAGCCAGCAGACTGGGGGTGGGCAAGTGATGGGGAGGGGACATTGCTGGGGCAGCTGACCTAAACCAACCAAAGGGATATTCCATAACACCTGATGTCACACTCAGCAATAAAAGGGGGGGCTCTCGTGGGGGAGGGGGCTGTTCCTCCTGAACAACCACTACGCGTTTGGGGCCCTGCTTCCCAGGACGTGGCCGAACACCGCTCGCTGATGGGAAGTAGAGAATAATTTTTCCTCTCTCTGTGCTTCCGCGCGGACTGATTGCTTCTTTTGTCTCTGTTTTTTTCTCCCATTCCCTTTCCCTTTAATTAAACCTTTCTTATCTCAAACCTCGAGTTCTCTGTGTTGTATTTTCTCCCCCTTCCTCTTTGAGGAGAGGGGGAGTGAGAGAGCGGTTGTGGTGGAGCTCGGCTGCCCACCTGAGTAAAACCACCACACTGACAACTACATCAGCAGTGCTCTAAGTAACACAGCCTGAAAGTCAGGCAACTCACTTCAGGGGTCATTCACTAGTAATAAGTAATTGAATGCTAGTAATTTGAATGCTATTCAAATCACTGGCTCCGTGGTTAAAACTCAAAAGCTTCTGCTGTTAAGTGTAACAGAGTGGCTGAAAGGCAGGTTAAACACCATCTTTCTTTTAGCAGCCAGGAAATGAGCAGCATGTTCCCACTTCAGATGGCACCAGCTGTTTGCTACAGGCCTGTCTGAGGAAACAGAGTTTCTAACAGTTTAATTTTTCTTAAAAGCAAAGTGTGCCTGTCAGGTGTACAAACGGCAAATGAGTACACCCCATTGGAAAGAAAGCACCCATGTTCCCCAAGATCTTGACCCCATAGTTTTATGGAGCACCCCCAGAGAATCCCCTGGAGACACAGAAAGAGGTGGTTATGCTAGGAAAAAACCCAAACCCAACTGCAACACAAAGCTGTGAGTGGAAACACATCAAAGAGCAGTTAAAGAAAACCTCCCCAGCAAAACCCAAGACAAAAGGAAAAGGCCTGCTGTTGGCAAGAAAATGCCGAAGCTGTGCCAAAAAATACATACCCGTCTGTCGATCTTATCACCCTGCAAGTTACACACACGTTACTTGAGAACGTTTAAGATGAACACATTTCAGAAACATTCCCCCAAAGTTTCAATCCCCTGCATCATTTAAGGCTACATAGCCACAGGCAGTTATATCATCTCAAATTCATCTTAAACAAAAATGCAGGGAAAAGGATAAAGAGTTCTGCTTATAATCAGGGAAAGCAAATTAAAGAAGTCCCATCAATTAATTTAAAACTCCAGCATTTTGCCATTATTCCTAACTGCAGGAACTGCCCAGAGCTAACCATCTCCTTATCATTACAACCATTTGGGAAGAAAGGATGTGTAACAGCAGTTAATGTCACAAGGAAGCGTGGTCTGGAATGTAAAGTTAAGCCACCTGTTTCCAAAGCCAGGTATTAAAACTGTACAACTTCAGAACAAGTTTTTGGCTTCCATCAGCAAAACCAACAGCCACCAATAGATGACAGACTGTTCTTCTAAAGATGTTTCAGGTTTGCAGGTACAGGCTAAATGCCAACCAGGCACTTCTGCAGCAACAGCAAGATGTGCCTGAGGATCCTGCCTCTCTGCTTTGTCTTTTAAACCAAGTTTAAAGTTCCATGTGCTTTAAAGCCCACTGCCTACTGACAGCAAGCAAGATAAATGCTTGATGAATAATAAGATTTGCTGCTCCTCCCTCCCTTCAGCACAGGGTGCTTTAAGCAAATTTTAAACAGGAGGGGAGAGAATCCTTGTCCTTGGGCTAACACTAACGTCTTCCTGTGATGCACCTGCTCAAGAACATTTTTCCTGTACACCTGAATTTTTATCCCATTGATGGGCCAGTCAGGGCCATACCTGTGAGAGGATGTTGGTGCACTGCTGTAGCAGCGACACTGGTGGGTTGCCAATGCTCGTCGCCAGCTGAACTCTCAGGAGCTGTTCTTTCAGAGTCGCGTTTTCCTGTAAGGCGTGGGCCAGGGCCACGGCAGCACACCAGTTAGAGAGAGAGTCCGTTGAAAAGAGGCCCCCGCAGAGCAGCTGACCAGCCGATACGGAGTTACCTGTAGCTACCAAAAGGGGCCGGAGGTACAAATGAGATTACAACACACCACAGAAACAGCAAGATATTTAAGGCATAACTGTACCGTAAATGAACAAAAAAATTAAAGGCCACCTATTTCAAGTCTTAGAGAAACCCTAAACCAAATCATCACGCTTGGATCTGGCACCCAGTAACAGGTAAATAGTTTTGGGGAAGATAACACTTGATTCAGTGGACTATTCCACTGCTTCACAACTCAGTGCAGAGATGGTGGTCTTACGTACCGTCAATAGTAGATGGCAAAAGTGTCGAAACAATTTCTCCTTGTCCTTTTTGGTTTTTGTATAAAAAGCACTGGAAACAGTAGAGAACAGCACATCGGAGCACAAAAGGCTGCCTTTCATTTACCATGGACATCAGAAGCACTACAATTGCAGGTCTATTTGGTAATAAAAATAAAGGCTATTAGGACAAAGTTGTGCATGAAGACAACTGTAGATAAACCATTTGGGGTGTTTTCTTAATTTCCCACCTGTTTTTCTACCCTCTAAATCCTTTTGTAGACTATCCTCTGGCTGACAGCAGCAGCTCCTCCTGACCTAGGAACTTGTCAACTAATTGCTCATTCACTTTTTAAGTACCACCAAGTAAAGTTAAATGAAATGACTTCTAAGCCTCATCTCTGTGGAAACACAACTGACACCTTCATGCTATACCTATTATGCCCAATGTGAACTTGAAGCTGTTTGCCTGTATCTGAATTTCAAGTTCTGAACTGAAAAATCCTTTGGATTTGACTGTTGTTGTCTATACCAATACATCATTACCTGACATAATTGAACACTTGCCTTGGTGGATTAGAAGGTGCATTGACAGAGGCAAAGTAGTCTTGATTCATCTGGCATCCTCGAATGACCTCTGACACGGTATTAATGGTCTACAAAGAGGGCAGACAAAAAATGGAACAGTTAAATATGAGCAATAAAAAGACAAAAACAACAAAAGAAATAGACACAGATGGGAAGAATGTGAATTAGTTCAGCCTCTTTGGGATATCCTGAAATCCAAAAGAAAAAAATAAGCAAACGCAAGTATTTTCTGGCTGCAGATTATAATTCAAAAGACTCTTAAATGTGAGTTCTCCATATAGGAAGCCAACATCTGAGATAAATGCTTAACAAGTACTGTAACCAGTTGCTGCAGAGACACTGCAGTCATCCCTGTAGATTCCTGTTTTCACCCACTCCCGTGTCTATTTGTTCCCTCTTACTTCTGTCAGGATATCAGCAGGAACTCCCGTTGCCATCAGGATAGTGCAGAGCTGCTGTAACAACCCACAGTGAAACATGGCCTTCTGACAACTGCTGGTAGCACCTGGAGGATTTGTGGGAGACACGAGTACCCGAACAAGCTAGAGGGGAAAAAGAAGTCCATATGTAAAGAGTCACAGACTTTCCAAAAGGCAGAACATGATTTATCCATAAAAAACAATTGCTCCTAAAAACAGGCATAAAAGACAACAATTAAACAGCATGTCCACCTCATTACTAAGTATGGTCAACTGATGCTGCGTTTAGTGTAACCCTCAAAGTCTCAAGTACTGGACTCCATTGCAGAGGTTCCAGCTAAGTTGTGAACAATCACACTGATTTTTCATTTGGCTCACAATTTGTCAGAGCTACATTTTGGGAAGCAAGAAACTAGCTTCATAAATCTCAAGTTTCTACATGAAGTGTTCCGTAACAGGAAAATGTGTTTTTCTGGAGGGGTGAGCAGAAGGCAATGTGTCCTACAATCAATAATTATGAACCCACCATAATGGTAAATGCACCATAACTACACATGAATTCAGGAGGATTCTTTATAAGAACACCTCTAGTCATATATTTAACTCCGATCACTGTTACATCTTAAGTTACATGAAATGAAGTTACTTGATGCACCACCCATTACGAGTTCAGCATTTAGAAATAGTACGTGCACTGAAAGGAGTATCTCTCATTAATACTGGCACACTAATACTGTGAGCTAAAGAAAGCACACATTTCTCAGCTGTCACATGTTGCACATGTTCCTCACTGTAAGCAAAGCTGAAGAAGCCTTGATATTGGTACTAGCAGCTAGAAGTGTTTTACCTGCAGCATTAGATGAAGATTAGTTACTTTCTGTGCAGACCAACCACAATTGTCATCCCCGACTTCAAACCAAGGCTTCATGCGCTGAATGTATGAACCCTCTTTAAAGAAATTCTGATTGGAATTATTATTCTTCAGTAAGTTTTGTAAAAGGAGGAGACAGTCTTCCACTACTATTCCTGGTGGAACAAAAAGAAGATTAATCAAAGGTGAGACAGAAGTTACTAGTTTCTCCACATTCTCAGCAGATTCTAGGAGGCACAGAACACACAATTCTGAACTCTTTGTTCTTAACACCATCAAATTTTGATCAAGAACTGTGAACCTCAAGCATGAAAAAATAATCAAAGATCAAGTGAAATATATCACTGTTGATCCAGCATATTTCAAATGAAACCAAAATTATGGTTCTTCCACAAGTCTGAAGCAGAAACTGTATTTTCGAAGAATACATAGTTATAATGATAAGTTAATTGGTAGTCACATGAAGGACTTGAAACAAAGCCTCACGAACACTTGGTGTCTTGAAATATATGTACTTCAAGTTAAGACAGAGACAGTAGTGTTGCTTAAGTACTAAAATTAAATTCCTCTTAAAGTGCACCTAAATTTTAACTGATTATACACGCTTGTAATCACTAGCTACAATTTTGGCTCATTTCAGAGTTTCATTTTACTTTTTTAATGAAGAATAAAATGACACGAGAAGCAATTCTTAGCAACATCCCTTACAACAAACCAATATAGACTGCGCTCCTTGGAGTTGAAGCAAATGGGTTTTTTGTTTGTGGGTGTTTTTAGGTTTTGCTTTTGTTGCTTTTTTTGTTGTTGTTTTTACTTACAGACTGCATTTGCTGAAAACAAACTACAGGTGCTAATCAACTATGTGCTCTGAGAGAAAGTCCTTGGACAACTTAGTCCAGAGGACAACACAAATAAAGGTAGCCTGCTCCTGGTACTGCTGGGCTGCCTTCTGGACTTCATAGAAAGGATAAATATTTAGTTCTTACACTTGTTAGAACACACAGACAGTGCCAGACTTGAGAGTGGGATAACCAAGAGACCAGCTGTCACATTCCCCCCTTCCCACTCCCACTGCAGAGCCACAGCTGGTAATCCAGCCCTCAGCAGGCCACAGGCAGGAGGAACACACATGTAAAAATGAGAAAAGAAACAATTCTTGGCACATGGGAGTTTACATACCAAGTCCCCTAAAATTATTAGCTGCCCAAAAATAGCAGCTTTAACTTAAAGGATTGCTTAATCCTTCCACGCCAAGATACCTGGAATAGCTCGGCTGGGAGAGCAGCAGTATGTTAACTGCTGCTGCAGCTTGCAGGAAGGTCATCTTTTTACTCAACTAGATCCTGCACCAAACTGCAGCCGGTGGTAAACTCAAGTTGCCAAGAGAAAAAAAGGAAATATGTAAGAACATCATTTTTGCTCATTCTTTTTCTTATCCTTCACCCCCAGGTAAATGATTTGCCTAGGAGCTGACCAGAAAACTGAAGTCACCAGTAATGCTGAAGATACACAGCAAGCTGTTACTTCCAAGCATCCAAGGATTTTGCAGGAGGAATGCCAACACAACTCAGTAAGTGACAAAAGGGGACACTGCCCAAGTACATGCACTCACAAATATAAACCAAATATGAACACTTATGCACACATGCCCATACAAATTAACTGTTATCTTAACTCAAATATCTCAAAGCTAGATTTCAAAATATGCTGAGAACCTGCCTACTTGCTCATGTTTCTGCTTAATTTGTTACAACCCAGGTATGCGTTTTGATCCTTCTAACCATTTAACAAGCTCCAATTGCACACTCATGTCAACTTTTAAACAGTCACCCATTAACTTGTGTAAAAACAGAAGGAACAATCATGAAAAGAGCCTTAGACACATCTGTACCTCCATCACTGTTCCCTTCTTCTGTTATGATATCCAGAAGTCTCTCAAAGGCATTTTCAAAGGCAACAATCTTCTGTATGGCTGCATTACTTTTTGTCAGTTGCTGTAACAGCAAGACTCCCTTGGTAGAAAGAGGGAAGAAGTGATTAAAAACTTAGTTTTACTGAATTTTACTAAAGAACACCACTTGTCACAAGTCACAGCTCTCAGAAGAATGCTAAAAGAGCAGCATAAGCCCTGGCCAGGATCAGAGAACAGAATCGCATATTCCCCGCATTCTGGCACAGGTAACCAAACCCAACATGGACATCACCCAGTATTTACCACACGCCTCACCACACTTGAAAAGAGAAGCACAACACTGCCAAAAAGGATGCTAAGTGGCTATACACAAGAACAAAGAGTAAACTTGTAAGACACCTCATTTTTTCTGTACTAAGTAATTTGAGCTTTCTGCTGTTTGATGAGTAAAGAGGAAAAAGACAATTGAACCTGACAGAAGGCCACGAGAAAGATCAGCTAACACAATAGGAATACAACACTCGATGCTTGCAAATACACAGGAACAGCTTGTCTTCGTTATCTGATTTGTGGCAAGACATGCAGAAACCACCTGACTCAAGGGAAGACTCAAGTATTTTTAATTAATAATCATGATGCTTCCCTCACATGCATTCTTTTAACTTAATCCAAATTCTGCACAAATATTAAGCAGCTCACACAGTTGACAGCTGCTAATTATGAAGAGAATCAACAGCCTCTGTTCTATACTTACATCATTTCGTATAACTTCCCTCGAGTCTGCTAATAAATCCATGAGTCTAGAAACGCCTGCAAAAAGTACACAAAAACAGGCATAAACATAAACAGGCATCTTTTCTTGCTAGAGGTCTTGATAACACCTCACTCAAAACTGCTCTAGCTCTCTACCTTCTGCTTGGTGAGCTTCCAAGCTGAAGCTCACATGCAAACAACGGGAGCACTCACCCATAGGACTGACAAGAATTATCTGCTGCACCTGAGGTCCTTGCTGCTTTAAAAGTGATGTAAGTAGTTTCACTCCAGGCCAACGAACATGGAAATCAAATTCCTGCAAAGATAGAGAGGTAATTAAGTAGTAAATTCCTCATTATTCCACTTCCTCTTGGAGACAACAGTTATGAACAGACACAAAACTGGCAAGGGATTTTATCTCCTGTCCATTTCTTTTTCCATTCATCCTACATGTATTACAACACATGGCCGACAAATCAAAACACTGGTTCTTGATTTTATTATACAAGCAAGACGAAGTCCCAGCGGTTTCCTTCCCTCCCTTCCCCCCCTCAGGGGTTGCTTTCCTAGCTAATTCTTCTTTCTAGAACAGACAGCCCAACCCTCATGGGATCAACCCATGTTACTCAGAAATTTTGGGAAAAAAAACAATGCCTTTGGCTCTTTTTTTATCTTCTCCCCATTCCCAAACAACAACAACTTCTGTTAAAGTAGGATCTTGAAAGAAATAGAAAGCTCAAGAACTAATGAGTCTACACACTGGCTTTGACCACCACCACCACCACCACACCTTTGGGCTCCCCAGGTCAGCTTAAACTCAGGAACTGGTGACTGGGCCTACATCTCAACTGAGTCACCCCACAGAGCTTTCTGTACTTCTAAGCCTTATGGTTTTAAGGCGTCACCTTGAAGTCACCCACTGAATCACCAATTCAGATGACAAATATTATTTTAACTCTGTACCAAGTTACAGGTGAAGACTGAACGTACATCATCCCTTCCTCAGCATCCCCTCCTCCCTCTCAGTGGTATCTTGTTTTAAGGTTGAAACAAATGGCTTTCATCCAGGTCATAGACTTGGCTCATTTCCAACCCCAAACTTGCTAGGCAGTCAGGCACTTGACATTTGACACATGTTTCCATGGAAAGGTGAAAACATGCATTAAGGTAAGCTCACTGTGCAGCACTACATATCCTTCAGTATTCCCAGCACCAAGCCGTTGCTTACCTCCACAAGTGTCAACAAGAGTGTGACATTTTCTTGCTGTTTAATGAAAATCTCTGTGAACTGACTTCCCAAATCATCAACTTGTTTAGGTGAGTTTTCTTCTGTAATAGTCAAAAGCAATGTATTACAACACATGAACAGAGTAGCTTTGGTTAGTTGTATTTTTATTCTCACTAAAATAGAGCCAAGGGTGACAGACAAGCTTTTGATCACTGATACGGTGTTAATAAGTTTAAATAATTTTCAAAAACCAAACACAGCCACAAGCTGTGCACACAAAAAAAAAAAAAAAAAAAAAAAAGCAGCAGCTTAGGCTACTCTAAATTTTTATTGAGAGCTGTTTTAAAATCAAGGAAGGAACTAACAATCTACCAAACAGAAACCTAATCCAGTATAAATATTAAAAAAAAATCCTCTTCCCATTGATCACATCCACATTCACAGTTCTCAGACCGTCACCTATTTCAGATAAAACCAAACAATTCTATGGGACCAGAGAACTCAGACAAAGAAAGAGCCCTTGCAGCATAGGAGGAGCAGAAAGACTCAATATTTCCACGAAGGTCACCTAAACTGGTACAGGATTTTTCACCTTTCACCTTTTTGCAAGGGTCATGTTTATTTCACACCAAGAAGCTTCAAAAGAGAGTAGTGAAGAAAGTAAGCCACAGAATCACAGAATAAATAACCTCAGTTATATTTTGACACAGCAGTTAGACAGGACTTAAACATCAGGAAGAGAGAATAATTGTGAAAGAGCTAAGTATCAAAACCTCCCAGCCTTGGCATCTAAATTAATTTCACAAAGAAAATCAAGTGTCATTCCATTTACTCTCTGGTTGTGCGCAAAGTAGTGGATCAATTCAGTCTCACAGAATTATTTGATCATTGTTGCATAAATGGATAATAAGCAAAAGTATCCCACAAGACAACACAAAACATGCAAACTAAATCTCTGCCTCACTGCTGGCTTTCCAGTCTGAGTGACAATTTACAAAACTCTCTCACAAAACTATCTTATTTAGGCACTAATGGTTGGCACAGTTAATGAACTTCCACTGACATACTCACAAATTGCAATTTTAACTCAGAGGTAGCTTCAGATTGTTTTCGTTTTGGACAGGAGGAGAAGGTATTTTCAGCTCCAATACAGTTTCTGGGACTGGAGCTTTTCAGCCAAGGCAGTTGAGCAACCCAGTCCCACTCAAGAGATGAGAATTCAGTTCTGTGACACCTGTGGCCACCTCTAAGAAATTAGTATCTCATTGAGTTAAAAAATCACATCAGTTCCTTGCTCAGCTGTGTTTCTATGAGGTTTCTCAAAGCGACATAACAAACCAAGGGGCTAAATGCACATTAATCAGCCACAGGGGTAGCAACACAACACAGCCACTCACATTCCCAACTCTGGCTTAGCACTTTTCTCCCTACAAAGCTTCTCGCCCCACACGTATCTCCTGAACAGTTTCCTTCATTGTTCCTCCTTTCTCCATAACCTCAAAGCAACTCCCTTCCCACAGAGCATGCTGCCATCAGCCCTGCCTCTGTCCCATGTGCCAGGTAGGACAGACCAGAAACACAACAGGTAAGGCCTGCAGCAAAAGCACTGCCACTTACCTTCTAAACTAGGTTACCCTACCAACCACACACATACATTCAGCACTGCAACGCCATCCCATGCCAGCTGATGAAACCACAGGCACAAGAATGGCTCGAAGCATAATACACAGGGAAAAACAAAAACAATTTCTGACCAAATCTGAATGTCTGATTTGGGTAATGGAAAGCAAAGAGAGGATTTTTTTCCTTTCACTTGAACCATAAGATTCACAGCCACCAACTGCTGGCAGCCAATCTCCTATAAATAGGGTCAAAGACCAGAAATAATCTTGAAACTCTGTACCTTGTTAGGGGCACACCAAAACTGAGAAATCAAAGGACTACCTATTTGCTTGGACTGGCGCCAAGAAAAAAATGTAATTCAGTCAAGCCAATTTCCTTCAAGTTGAAACTGTTCCTAACCATAAAACACTGCAAGCTGAGTTTATTATAACATCTATTTTTAAGGATTTCAGTACAGTTAAGAGGTCTTTTTATGTGGCCTTAGAGTAATCAGACTGAAGCTGATCATTCCTGTAACATAGTCTTGTTATAATCCTCCCAATGAGGCTGAGATTGGTAGGTAGTTTACATGAGGGACAGAGAAGCAGCACCAATCTGCTGCAAATTTTTAAGAGGACTAACTATGAAATACAGAAGGTAGCAAAAGGGAAGACAAATCACATGCAAGATTAACTCTAGCCCTGACATCTAGCAAAATGCAAGTACACCCTCTCTGAAGAGGAGGGGTCTTATCAAGTCTGGGCCACTCCCACAGTGCATCAATAAAAAAAAACCACAACAGACAAACCAAATCCACAAAAGGGCAGTTACCAAACTTGCTCCTGTAGAGTAGGGCAGCAGATCCCTACTGAATCATATATGGATTGTGCACACTGTAGCTTGCTGCAAACAAAGCAAAGCATAAACCTGAACTTCTTTGCCCTTTATTTAAGAATACGGGCTTAGATGAAAATATTTCACTTGGAATTTGCCACAGGCTGTGACTGCTCGTCTCCTCCTCCAGCCACGCTCAGCTACAAACAGCAAGAGTTTGAACTATGGATTCTTGCTAATCCCAACCCTCATCCTTGCACAAGTTCTGGGTGCTAAGGCAAGAAGAGAAAAAAACAGCAGCCATCAGTATGCACAACTTACACAGCCTCTTACTAGCTTGCCAGAGATCTACTTTTATTCCAAAAGCTTGGTTCTAGTTCAGCGTGGTTTTGACTCTAAGAAAAGGAAGAATTAAATAATTAAAGTGAGGGGATGGGGAGAGAGGTGTTTGTTTTTTAAGCTCTTGCTGTTTCCAGAATTATACCTAAGATTGCTCTTAAAAATCTACATGGATGTGGCTCAAATGAGGAGAACAGTTTCCATTTATTAAGATTATCTTTTGAAGATGCACCAATATCCAGCACTATCAATTAGAATGTAATCTTTAAATCAACACATGAAGTGCATTTTAATAAAAAGTTGAAGAAATAAGGAAGAATAAGAATAAGCATTAGTGGTGAACTTATGGCAGAGGTGAACACTATTTTTAACATGCATTGCTTAAAAGGGACACTGTGAAGGATTTGTGTCAAACTTCAGGGCTTCTTGAAACCAAAAAACTCTGCACATCCTTCTTCCCATTCAAACCCTACCAGAACTGAGGCTGCACTTTCATGACATCCCAAACAAGAATTTATTATTACTATCTCAACAAGTCTGCCAGCATTCAGCACGCCCAGATCACACGAAATAGTACCTTGGGAAGCCACTTCAGCTCCAAAGCAAATTTGTACTTCAGAGCAGAACACAAAATGCATTCAACTTTAATGCAAGTCTTTACAGTGTCCTTTTTAAACAGCAGAGTGTGTTACGAGTGTGAGTAGCAACTACATCTATCAAGTGCCATATTTATACAAGTAAAAGGGTTTTTACCTTCAGAATCATCTGTCAATGCAGATCAAAGAAAAAGAGAAAGAGAAAGGTTCACAAGTTGAATAGTTTTTCAAACAGCACAACCAATAGTAGCATAAGCTCAGATTTCCAAGGCAGCCATCCTCATTTCTGTGGCAAATCACTCCTTCAGGCAGCTGTACAGAACCACCCTGTACCCTTTGCAACACCCATCATCTCACATACAGAACTCAAATTTGTCAATTCTTTGCTCTTCTTAAGACTGCTATTAACATTCTTGTTGAGTCAAGAATGAAGGCTACTACCACGAGCAGGGAAAAGGAGGGCAAGTAAAGCTAACTGCCAACTTCAGAGAAAATTAAGAGTAATGCATCACACAAAGGATTTCAGCTTACATATCTCTTGCAGCCTCCTCAGGTAAGAGAGAGCACGTTGCTGAAGGTACCTCAGAAGGACATAACGTGATGCAAACATACTGGCAGAAATGCCTACATATCAGACAATCCTCGCCTACTTCCCAACAGGATATTTATCAGTTGTTAAAGCAGGAAACGCACACAAGCTCAGCACCTGATGTTGTTCCCTGATGAAAGCCTCCTCCCAAGCTAGCGCTTGCGCAGCCCCTCAGCTAGACCCCATCCCTATTCTCTGCACACATCCGAGAGGCTAAAGATGAGGGAGCTTGGATCATCCTGCCCTCAGCACCATTCAAGAGCCTGAACTCGTTATGATCAGCAGCTATTTTGCTTGCCAGAACATCTGGCTCTCTTGGATCCAGCACATCTATTAAATTTTTAAACCATTCTTCTTGCTCAAGCCTGATTTGGGTTACTACTGTCATTTTCGTCAGAGCATCCAAGTTTTTGTAAAATAAGGAGTTACTTTTCATGGCTGCCATCATTTCATTGGCCTTTCAGACCAGATTTGGTGCCTGACCAACAAATAAAAATAAAGGCTGGAGGGGCAGCAACCACAAAATATCAGTGTTGGCTAACTGTATAGGCCTAGTCAGTCTGGGTGCTGCCCTTACTTTTAAGGGACTAGCATAACGAGCCTCGGAAAATAAGTTCCACAACATAACTGTCAACTGTGTTTCTAAGTCTAATTATCTTGCGAAGTCTTTTCATAAAATACTGTAACAAGGCTGGCAAGCAACATACTCACACTTACTATAACCACCTTATCAAAGCTACCTGAGACTTTATCTCTTGGTATCGTTAAGTTCTCAGAACGAAGAGTCCTATTTGACAGTAACAGTCCGAACTGTCCTTTCCCAATAGCAGAGTATGACCTGGCAATATTTACAAACTAGAAAAAACAGAACCTGGGTGCTGTTCACGTAACATTGATTTTCAGATCAGCACGAGATCCAATATTGTTTTAGTGCCAGCTGCGTCAACAGATTTTCTTCACATCATCTTAACAGCTATGCGATAACAAAGCAAGTCTACATATTAGTAAACTGGATATTGTTACTTTCATAGCTTGAGCAAAACCAGCAAGGAAAGCACCCCCGAGTTAATACAACTATATCCATCAAGAGCTTACCTTGTTCTTCCTCTTCTAGGTCATTCGATATTACATTGTAGAGAGTGTCCAAAGCATAGCCAATTATTTCAGAATCTGAACTGCAAATAAAAGAACCACTTTGCTTTAATGACTTACTTATTTGCAACTTCTCTTACAATTTCTTGTTTACAATGTTGGTTTTCTGCTCAGGCAGTTGCCTTTACAGCACTACTGCAAGAGAGAACTGACGTGGATAGGTATTGTATAATGCCATGCTTTTACCAACCATGAGCTTCCCAGTCCCTTAAATGAAGTCAAACTCCCTTTGCCCGTTCCACTCCCTGAGGTGGCCACATCCACAAGGTCTGGTGACACAAGACAACCACAGGAAGCTTCACGGTGAGCACGTCTCCCATTTCCTGAGTCACACCTTCCAACCTGTTCCTGCCAGGAGAAACCTCGAGTAGGGACAAACGTAGCAGCTATTTTCATGTCTTGGCCAAGCATTGGAAGGGCACACTGTCAAAACTAAAACCTCTCATTCAAACTTTTAAGCCTTTGTTTTCACTAATCTCCAAGGCATACAAAGTGAGGATTCCACACCACTGAATATTCATTCATATTTCAGGAAGCTACTCGGCCAGTTCACAGCAAACCCTCAAAACAACCTGTCCAACCAGCAGCGTTAAGAGCCAAGCCCTAACTGAGGCCAGCTACCTCTGCTAGACCACTAATTAAAGATGACAAACTTACAGCTGCTATTACAGCCAAAAAGCAGAGCTGCCTTAAGGTGATCCACCAGCTTTGAGAAGACAGAATGGAGCAACCCACCCCTACCTTTCTTGCATCACTACAGCAAGGACTTGAGTAGGCTCTCACAGCAACAACTCACCCCCCTTATATGACACACTAAATCCAAAACTAGCAGTTACCACGGCTCAGCATGGTTTGTCCCTTCCCATTGGGTTCTGAGTTGAATCCTTGCCCTGCTTGTTGTCCTAGGCAGACACGTGCACTTCTTTTTTTTCCTCAGTGTCACACAACTCACCACCTGTGTTTAAGCTGTGTTGTAAGGGAAACAACAACTACAAAAAATCTGCCAAAATCTAAGTCAAAGCAAATAAAAGAAGTTTTTAGTCTACATAAACCTTCCCGTCCTGCAGGTATGATCACACTTCCCAACTGCATGTTTCGCCCTTTACCTTTAATGTAATTTTAGTTCAACACAGTATTACAAAGCCTGTGGCTTCCTTTGCATGTAACTGAAACAATTCCACATCTGAAAAACACATAAGTGACTTCCTGGAGACTTTTGGGGAGGAAAAAAAAAGTCTCAGCCTTGCTTTTCCTTTCCTCTCCCAGGAAAATCAGAGCTGCTACAAAAGAATAACCAAATTTTATGTGCATATGGAAAAAGCTGGCCTTGTTTTTCTTGTTGAAAGAAGAACACATCACAAAATGAGGACAGCAGCACCGTATCTTTGCAACTCACTGCCTTGCTTCCATCTGGTCTTCATCACACACAACAGTATTTTCCTGATTATTCTGTTCAGACTGAAGCTGTGCAATTTTTGCTCTGTAGTGAAAGTCTTCAGCCAAGAAAAAGATTTCCAGTCTCTCACACATCCATAAAAGATGCAGTCTTTCTGAAATGCAGCAATCCAGCGTAAGCCACCTGGGGCATCCTCCTGCTGCTAGTGGTGCTTTTATGTGGCATTCAACCGAAATGGCAAGTCAGCACTCCCCGAGTTCACAAACAATAGCAGAGAAGAGTCATATGGAAGTGAGAGTATCCACATATTGTGCTGCCCAGGTAGGGTGCCTCAAAAAGCTTTTACCTCCTCTTCCAAGCATGATCTATCCTGTCAAGTGAAGTCTGAAATAGCTGAATGTTTCTATCATGTCATCAGTGATAGCACACCTGGAAAGGAAGGCAATTTTTTTTTTAACCCTGAAAACTCAGCTCATGGAAGAGTGATCAAAGGACTAACAAGCAACATTACCTCTTACAAAAGCTTTAATTAAAAGCATAACACAACTCTGAAAATTTGGAAATACGAGTACAAAGCAACTGAAGCCTGTACTTTAAGCAAACAAATTCTCTCTCTCAGGTTCATATTAGGTTTTTAACTACTACAACTGCCACAAGTAAATTTAAAAATTCTTGTTTTATATAAATAGAATAAAACGAGTCAAAGGTCAAGTTAATTTTTTGCTCTTCTGCCTTCCTCCACACCAACAGTTAAGTGGTGCTGATCTGTGCTACAGCCCATGCCAAGCTTTTTTGAAAATAGTCCCTGGTGGGATGTGGCAATATCCAGACAGCCAGCAAGGAGAAGGAAAGGTCCTCCTGTAGATCACAGTTCCTTCTTCATATTACAAAATAAACATATGGCCAAAGAACGCTGGTTTGTATAAGGGTCTGGAACATTTGAAGGCTGACTCCGGAGTGTTTTCAGGCTGCAGGATGGCTGATATGCATAGCTGAAAAGCTAGTCAAAGAAGTCAGTGTTCTATAGAGCCAGTTTCAACACTTGTATCTCAGCCCAGGCAGGAGATGGAGCTTATGGTAATCTACAAGGAAACGGGGTACCAGGTAGTGCATCTTGTACACTTAAAAGAGAAAGGGAGTTTATTTCTATTCCACATAAAGGCTGGGAAGAAAAAAAGGAAGCTGCCAGAAGCAGCCATGAAAGATCTGAAGAGGAATAAAAAGGAAGAAAGAAGTACCCAGCACTTCCACACAGCCATGCAAACCAGGACCTTTTCCTAAGGAAATTAGAAGATGAAGCTGTAAATCTTTCTTTCTTACTTTTCCTGCCATATCAACTTCACAATGAGGAACACAGGAGCATGACTTGCAGCTGAACAGAGCTAAAAGGCAATTGACAAGGCAATGAGCAGCACAGAGATCAGGCAGAAAATCAAAGAAAAACTGCTACATAGCTGGTGCAGTCCATGTGCTTATCACATCAAGTTTCAGGGGAAGGAGCAATTGATCCACCACAACCAAGAAATGCACTGGAGATAAAAGATGTTCCTGCTTTTACTCCAGCTCTACAGAAATAACAGTTAACTGTTGTGCTGCCATACTTGACTGAAAAGGCCTTTAATCCAAACAACTTTTCCATTAGATCACAATTGCACAGAAAACTTGTTTGCATTAGGAAAAAATAACTTCTTATCAGAAAAGTTGCTTCAGCTTTTCCATGCTGCTGTTAGCACCAGCAAGGCAGACTCTGCTGTTTCAGTGACCCCTGCCTGTTGCTGGCTCCTTCCCCCAAATTCCTTCCACCCAAACATCCCACCCCTGCAAAAAAAGACCAGAGAAAATAAAAAAAAAGAGCCTCAGCCGACAAAACTCAAGCAAGACCCACTTCTACTCAACTAAAAACAAAGAGGAAAATCCCATGGGCTAAGATCATATTTTGATGCAAAAAAAACAAAGCAGCTGCAGGCACACATCTGAGACAACTGCCTGATCAGCAACATCTCCTGGCAGTGAGGCAACAGCCATCAGCAGCTTCCCAGCAAATAACCTGCACCTCCGGAGCTCCCTCACCCATCTTCAGGGCAACCTAATGATCACCGACAAAGTATACCCTTCTAAAGCTAAGCAACAGGAAAAAAGAAAAGAAGAGAAGATTCAGCATACTGTTTTCCCTGCTCCTTTCATATTACTAATCATATTTCTAGACCGCCTGTGAACTTGAACTTCACCGCAGCCAGTCAAGGTACAGAAGCAGCACATGCAAATGAGTTACATCAACGCAGTGCCATGTGAGAGGGCAGTCTGAGTCAATCACAGACTTCTGTTTTCTGAAAAGTTGGCTTGCTTCTTAAAAAATCTTAAACAGCTGCAATCCAAAAAGAAAAAACTAACTAAGGAGGCCAGGAGGAAGAAAGGGGCATTTTTCACTTCTGCAGAAAGCTTCAGTGCAGTTCGAGTGGGCACTGCAATGGTCCATCACAGATGACACGCAGGGGTGGCCCCTCACGTGGGGATGACAGCACGCCAGCTGTCCCCCACAAGACACCACCCCAACAGCTGAGCCTGCGACTCATTTCTCAACCCTCTGTGCAGATCAGCTGGCAGTCACTTGTACTCCCACAGCAAGAGCCCCCAAAGCCTCTGCTCTGCTCTCACTGCTACCAAACAGTGTGCTCCCACAGCCCATAGCCACAGCTCTAAAACAAGCCACAACATACAGACCAGCTGAGGCACCCGTCCACTAACACCATGCCATAGGAAATTGATCTAGGAACTTTTTTGTGGAAGCCAGTATTTTTCATCTAAAGACCCAAGACACAAAGATGTACCTCCCGGTTTTTGAGCTGCTGAGTCACACAACACCCCTGAACAGAGCTCCAGTACACTGAATTCTGAAGGGGCACGTGGAGGTGAAAAAAGCCCAGAAAAGCTCCAGGTTGATGCCCAGCCAAGTTCTCTTTTAGCATCTCAAAGAAAAGGAGATCAATGGAGCCCCGCCCCCCTTCTCCAAGTTCAAATCTGGCCTGAACAGCAGATAAGTGGATGAACCAGGCTCCTTGACCTCATTTTTTTAAGGGCTTCCCCTTGGGGTGACTGTTGCTCCTGCTACCTCCCTTGTCCTGTTTCCACCATTTAAGCTGCATGCAGCCCACACGTGCAATTTTAACTCTAGCATGGACTTGTTTAGACAGCAGCCCCAAACCTTCTTCACAACCTGCCCGGTAGGTAAGCAGGGCCACCAGCAGCCTTTGGTGAGCACAAATGGCTTTCTTGTCCTGTATACCTCAGCAAAGCAAGATGCCACAGTCACTTAGATCCCGAGGCCTCCTTCTAGACCCTGAACCACTGCTTAATTCCTGTCTTGACATCAGGAGACACTGCTGCTTCTGGTGTGTGGGCATGCACATATCCCACATATCCCTTCTGATATATCCTTTTTTTAAAAAAACAAGTTTGACATTCAATCCCAGACTGAAAGCACGTTACAATACACCTGCCTAAGAGCCAGGAGCAGGCAGGGTTTGAGCGTTAATCAGAGCCCTGCCAATAGCTTTGAAGTTGCGACACACGACTGCTATCAGTGCAAGCAACTGCAGAAGGAAAACACAGCCAAGATAACCAAGTTGTATATTGCATAAATGTTGTATTCTAACCCCTCCAAAGCACCGAGACTAGCATTGTAAGAGCAGGTCATTCAACATGAGGGGATCCATGCCTCCTATTTGAACCCTTCAAATAATATTCCCCGTGACAAAACTATTCATTCATTTAACATACTCATTCATTTAACAACATACACAAGTCCTAAAACCACATCTGCTGACTTTGTTAATTTACTCTTAATTCCACCCATATCACCTTTTGTCCAATCTCAGGTTGACATGAGTTGCTTCAAAACCTTTTTAATTAATACTGCAGCTTTGGATTCACCCTTCCCTAATGCCACCTGTCGCAGCAACGGGACAGTTGGAAGCACGAAGCTGCACCTTACGCAGAAGGGACCTCTGCAGCCCATCCAGTCCCAGCCAGTGGCATCGCCTACGGACCACGCTGCGGGACGGCCTCCAGCTGGGTTGTAAGTACTGCCGGACAAGAAGCCTCCATGCCCTCTCCGGCCGAGCTGCTGCAGCGCTGTCCCCTCGCAGGCCTCCAGCTGTGACCGCCGGCCCTACAGCCGGCCCCACACTGCCCACCCCACACGGGCAGCCCCAGAGCCCCGGCGGGCAGGCCTGGCGCTTACCGGTCGGTCTGCAGGACGCGAACCAGGTGCTCCATGGCCTGGATGCCGACCTCGAGGCGGTATTTCTGCGGGACACAAGGGACACACGGAGCCGTCAGCCAGCCCCAGCCCCAGCCGCAGCCCCCGCCCCGTGCCCGGCCCGCCCGGCCCCGCCGCCACTCGCCTTGGACAGCGACTTGAGGGCGCGCACGGCGTCCCGCCGGTCGTCCAGCAGCGTGGAGGAGGCCACCCGGTCACACAGCTTCTGGATCTGGGGGACGGAGGAGGAGCTGTCACGGGAACCGGCACGGCACCGGCACGGTACCGCTACCGCTACCGCCGCGCCCCGGCCCCCCCCGCCTCACCGTCTCGGCGCCCGACGGCTGCGGCCCGGCGCTGGGGCCGCCCATGACGCCCCGGAGGAAGTTCATGGCCCCGCCACCGGCACCGGCACCGGCACCGCCACCGGCCCCGACACGGCCCCGCAACTCCCGGCCCCGGCCCCGGCCCCGCCGCCGCCCCCGCCACGGAAGCGGCCGCCGCGCCTGCGCCGCGACGTGGCGCCGACGTGGCCGCCGGGGGGTGGGGCCTCGCGCCGTGCTGGGCGGGGTCTGCCGGAGCCCCGCCCCCCTCGGGTACGGCGCTGCGGGGCCGTGCGCGGGGTCGGGGTGCAGGGGGGGAGCCCTGGGGGGGCGGCAGAGCGGGGCTGGGGCCGGCTCGCGGCCAGCCGGGAACTCGGCAAATCTCTGACTTGTTTTTATTTGAATTTCTGACTTCTTTTTTTTTGAATTTCTGGGGCGCTGGGTCAGCCGGTTGTCTATTAGCGAGGAAAGAGGTTGAAAAGGGAAAGAAAGAGAAACGGTAAGAACACGAGAAATGTCCCTAAGTAGAGGTTCAAAACATTAAAAAAAAAAAAAAAGAGGAATTATAACACGAGCAGTGTCCCTAACCACAACCCTTCTGGGTGCCGCAGAGGTTGAGCAGCGCCCCTGCCCCCCCGTATAAGCCCAGCGGGCCGAGGGGCGCCGTTACCCCAAACATTCCCCCCTCACACCCCGCCTCAGGGCAGCGCTGCGGGGGGCACCGGGGCTGCAGCCCCACAGCCCGGGGGGCTCTGAGGGGAGCGGGGCAGGCCCCAACGGTCACCAACGGCCGCCCTCGCGCCGCCAACCGCCGCTCTCCCCCCCCCCCCCACTACGTCACCGCCGGGGATTGGCGGGGCCGTGCAGCCCGGCGCACGCGCAGCCGCCCCCTCCCCTCCGGTGACGCACGCGCGCAGCGCCCAGGCCCGCGCGCACGGGAGCCCCGGCCTGCCCCGCCCGGCCCGGCCCCTCCCCTCCCCCCCCCGCCCGGCCGTGCCGCCGCCGCCGCCGCCGCCCCGCTCCCGTCAGCGCCCAGCAGGCCCCGGGCGGGACCCGCAGCCCGCCCCCAGCGCCGAGCCCCTGCCCGCGGGTGAGCGCGGCCGTTACGGGGTGAGGGGGGGTGGGGGGGTAACGGTTGTAACGGTCGCGGCGCTGAGGGGAGAGGGGGAGCGGCGGCGGCGGAGGGGGACGGGGAGGGGGCTGCGCGCCCTCAGCTCGGCGGGGGAGCCCTGAGGGGAGCCCTGAGGGGGCCGCTGAGGCACCGGGGCCTCCGTGCGCGGCCCCCCGAGGGCTGCGGGGAGACGGCGGTACGGAAACGCCGCCCGGAGCCGGGCCTGGGCGTGCGCTGCGCTGCGCTGCTCTGCCCGGCCGGTGGCACCCCTAACGGGGCTGGGGCTGGGGCTGGGGCTGGGGCTGGGCAGGAGGCCTGGCTGCCCGCACACAGGGGCTGCTCCCAGCCCCTCTCGTTTCGCTGCTGCTCCTCCGAGCACCCCGGTAAAGGTCACTGCAGCCCCAGCCCGGGGGCACAGGAGCAGACCCCGGCCAAGCTTTTAGCTGCCTGGGGCCCGGAGCTTTGTGCCCAGCGGCGCTGCGTGAAAGAACTGACACAGCAGAGGGTGAGGGAAGATGAGATGATGGCTCGCTTCCAAGCAGGAAGATTGGCTTCATTTTGTAGCGTTCCTGATTGCGGTCTCCTCTGTGGCTTTGGCAGTTCCTGAGCCCTCTGTGCCTTGTAGGTGCTGCAAGTTCAGTGTGCAAGCGTTCTGCTGGGTTGCAGAAAGAAGCGTGAAGACGCCAAAGGTATTTTTGATCCGTTGAGAAATGGAGTCCGTTATTTTGTTTGTAAATCAATTCTTGTGCAGGTAGGCTACTTACGTGTAACCAGTGCGCTTAAAGCCAGCTCGGTGCTCTTTGACCTGTGATCTGATGGAGGAGTACAAGGGGAAAGATGATTTCCCTTAATAAGCTTTTCTTTCTAATGTAAAGCACATCTTCTATCTCAGGGTTTTCTCATTTCTCTTATGGGTAGCTTTAATTAGGGAGCAGTAGCAGAAGGAGATCGGTGACCAACTTAGTGGGATGGTTTCGCTGCAGTGTCGGCCACGCTGCCCTACTCGGTGCTGTGTGGCAGTCATCAAGTGAAGTAACATGGAGCAAGCTCTCTGATGTACACGTGAGTCCCTAACAGGAGGACAGCTGCGTTATCACAGCGTTCTGACCGGGTATGGCTTTGTCAGCTTGCCTTCTTACCTGAGAAGGTGTTATTGCTGACAAACCAGCGTTGTTTTAGAAGTTCATTTGTCATTACCAACACATTGTGTGTTCATTGTGTGTAAGTATGCCTGCAGGGCCATATCTGCATCAGGAAAGCTTTCTCATTCCTGCGGGAACATCCTGCTCCCAAACTTGTTCTGGACTCTTGTAGCTTGGGTTCAAGAGACGTAATCCCTGTTTACCATTTGAAATGTTCTTATAATATTCTAATTGGCAGATTTTGGCTCGCTGTGGAGAAGTATGATCTGTATCATGAATTTTTCATTAGCAGAATAAAATCTTCTGTGATAGTGAAGCTTAAACTGGAGAGAAAACGGAATGAGCCGACCAATCTACTTATCCGCTGGTGTCCTTATGGATAAAATGTTTTTCTGCATGGAACTGAGGTTTCAAATTATGCATCTACAGCCACACTTAAAGAGTATCTTACAGTGCTGAAAACATGCTGAGGAAACAGCATCTTAACACTCAGTGTTGGATTTGATTTTTCCTTCTCATTGTAGCAGTTGTGACACTGGATGTCATTCCTTTTGAGAGTATTTGACAAACGAAGAAGTGCTTTGCAATTTAGGGAGCACGTGAAAGGACTAACGTGTCAGACTAATTGGTGTATCTGCAGAGAGCCCAGAAAAAAGGCACCAAACCTGGCACTGGATGGCAGCACCCAGGGAGACGCAGCGTGGTTTCCCCACAAAGGTGGTGCCGCTGCCTGTGATTCCTGGGGCTGTCGTGCAGGTGGGTGTCAGCTCCTGGAGGACACAGCTCAGCTACCCAAGTGCTGGTCCCCTGTGGTACTCACGCACCTAAAGTACATGGGGCTGCTAAGCTCTTCTCAAGAAAAAAAAAAACAACACACTACCACAGAACAGCTTGATTGGAAAGAACTGTACGTTGTGCCTTGGGGCTCGGCCAATTCAGATGGGATTGGATTAGGTAAAGGAGATCATAAAGTAATGTGATTCTCTGAGATTACGCGGGTTTGCTGGCCCTCACTTGCAGACAGAGGATGATCTGAGCACTTACCTTGCAGAGCACGAACAAAAGAAGGTGGTTTCGGTAAGGAACTGGGTTGCTGGGGACTTTCACTTGCTCTTTCAGTATTTTTCCGGTGTAGTTGCTGCTTGTTTCCATCGAGCCCAGATACCTACTAGCCTCACAGGGCTTTTATTGCAGATGCCCCAGCTTGCACTGTGAGCTGCAGTTTGCTTCTGGAGCCCGATTCAACGTGTTACAGTAGTAGGATCTCACGTGGATCCCAGTAGCAAGCACACCTTTGTAAGGCAGTATTTGGCCTTGACATGAGCTGCAGGAGCCTGGATTTAAGAACAAACCATGCTGTGGCAGGTTGGTGTGAAACTGTAGCTTGGTAGCCAGGTGCCTGTAGTCATGGAAGAACTGCTGTAGTCACAGTTTGGAGGATGAGACTTCCATGTCAATAAACCAAAAAAAAAAAAAAATCAATAATTTCTCTAAGGGAATAACAGAAAACTTGCATTTATTTTGGGGGAAAAAAAAAAGGTTTCACTAATGTGAGAGATCTCACGTGAGCAAGATGCATGCTGGTGGACATTTTGACTACCCAGCACTTGGTGGCCTTCAGTATTTGAGAAGCAATCGCTGCTGCCTTCCTGCACCGACTGGTGAGTGAGTGGTAGGTCTGTTGATTTCCACCACTCACCCCCCCCCCAGGAAGTGTTAACAAACACAGTTTAATAAAGGCAAGTTTTGTGTCTAAAGAAGATTGCAGGCTGAATGAATTTGCACACTATTAATTCAGTGTGCATTGGAGAAATTATTGCAGCAGTAGATACCCGGGTGTTTGAGCACAATAGTCCCAGTGTCAGCTGTGTCTCCATCTTTTATCGCTGAATACTTTCATCTAGTTGCAAAGGCTAACTCCCTTTGGTTGTCATGGCTGACATTTGCTATCCTAGGCCATCAAAAGATACTTTTTTGCAGAGCTGACCCAAGTCTGTAATAATCTTGTACCTGAAATTAACCAAATGTAGCTTTGGTGCTGTCACAAAGTTACTCTAACATTGCTGGTCATTTCAGCGCTATCCTGCAGTTGCTTTTCAAAAGAAAACCTCCTTTCTGTTTTTGTTCATTTGCTTATCTTCACGTGCAAATAACAGTTCGTCTCTGTGGTAACTCTCTGTTTGCTTTTGTTTTCTTGCAAAGAGAGCACGGACATAACAGGAGTTTTTCAAGATAGGGCTTGGTTGTTTGAGGTAACGGTGCCGAGCCTGTCTGGTCCTGTCTGCAGACAAGCAGTGATTGCACGAGCGTTCATGCGACTTCATCTGGGTAGCTCATGCCTTTCCTCAGTTTATGGCATGGAAAGGGGTCCTTTAGCACAACAGTTGTGCTGTCAAGAAACCAGCAGACAAATTTTTGTAATTCCTGGTGTTGCCAACACTGTTTCAGTGTTTTCTTTTTGGCTAGTACATTCTCTAGTGCCTCCAGCGCTAAGTTCTCATTAAGACGCTTTCCCAAAGACAGCTCGGGCTAATCTAAAAATGTTGTTCGTTTTATTCGAGTGAGAAAAACGCTCAGATTGCTTCTTAGCTGTCATTCCTCAACTCGCGAGTACATACATACCTATGAAAACTGGAAAAAGAGCTTTTATACAGTGTATATCTGTGGGCCTTCCATCAGTGCCCAGCAAAACATGGAGATAACCATGGGTTTTAAGTTATTTAAACAGTTTTCATCCGTTTTTAACTGTTTAAATCGTTGGTACAGATCCGCAATTGCCTTCGCTGGCAATTTAGCTATTGTTGGAAATTTGGCAAGTTAAGTTTTGGGTTAAATTTCCCTTGGGCATTCACTCTAAAACCCTCAGGCCTGCTTAGACTTGGGCTTGGAGGAGGCGTAGTACTAATTGGGACATGTGGAGATTGAAATCTTTTGAAAAAATGGAAAGCAAGCAGTACCTGCATTTTTATTTTACTGCCTTATCATGACTTGGAGACCTGAATGCTTCGTAAAGCCTTTGGCAGTTTGGTGGGGATGTCTGAAGAGGTGGTACAGGAAATAACACTGAGACAGCTGAAGAGTTGTAGTGAGACATCCTGTAAAATACCAGCATCCTGTGATGTAAACCAGTCATGCTGTCACTTGAACCATGGACAGAGGGGGACTGCACCCATCTTGTTTGGGATGTAGACCCAGTTCTCCCCCAGGTTGTCAGGGAAGAATTGGCTCGGTGTGATCATTGCATATTTGCCTTTCTCAGATCTTCTGAAAGGTTTCGGTGGCCTTTCCTGAAATAGCACAGCTTCCAATGAAGAAAAGATCTAGTGTGATCTGATGTCGTGTAATGACTTGTCACAGATTATTATGTTTTGTACCCAGAGGCATTTTCAGTGTTCCTTGTGGTATGCCAACAATTTGTTAACATATGTACTTTGCCTAATGCTATATTCATAAGAATGTGTGCTGCCTGTGATCTGCTTTTTAGCAGGTTCTGCTTAAAAAAAAGGGAAAAGTTACAAAGCTCTGTCCTTGTGGGCTCTGACAAATGCTTGTGGTGATTATTGTTCCGTGTTCATCACCTGCTGCGGATCAGGGCAGCAGCAAAACTTGTGTACGTACAGAAATCACTCTTTTAAGGTTGGTTTCTCAATAAGATTCCTGCATGTGTGCTGTTGCTGTAGGATGAGTCAGGTCAGGAAGATCCTTGAGCTGTTAAGATTTTGTTTATTTGGAGGATCCAGCCCTGGACATGGGCAAGGCTCAAGTTGTTGGCGTCCCATAGCATTTAAGCTGATGTTTTTTAGATCTGATGATCAAAATGGCTTCTGACCGGGATCGCTGTGAGTCTTGGCTAATGCTGTGCTCCAGAGTCTTGGAAGTTTATAACTGAGATTTTGGATAAGCCTAAATAAGTTTTCTGCTTCCTTTTCTCCTGGTTTGAAATTTGTATTTCAGGCTTTGCCTACTGCCTTGCCTGCACGTTTGTAAGGCCGCTCCTTTGGGTGTGATTCCTGCCAAATGGCATTTGGTAATGGATCTTGGTGTTGCCTTGTGGCTCTGCTGGAGAGCTTGAGGTTATTTTGACAGTCCGTTACAAGTAAACTTCTTGAGCTAAGTATAGTTTTTATTTTATGTTTTTGTTTGTTTGTTTTGTTGTTGTTTTTCATCAGTTCCCTGTTGATGGAGGATATGGTGTGTTTGTGGTGGCGCTCCCATGTACGTTACCTTTAATTCCAGGCTCTTCTGAGCTGAAGTGAACTTGCAAATTTCCCCATGTGCATTTTGTCCTGGCCAGCTGTGACTGGGAGCAGTCCTTTGTATTGTCCCTTGGGCTTAGGTTATTTTGATAACAAAGCAGAAATCTCATTTTAGGATTATCTCCAAGTTCAAAAATCTGATCGCTTGGTCATTTTTGCCTGCTGTCCTGCCTGCAGGTTTGCTTTCTGAAAGACAGAAAGTAGGCAAAGCTTTCCTTCAGCAGCTGGGGGCGATCTCATGGGGGACTTGAGGCACCCTAATGTGAGCCCATGAGTAAGAACTGACCGCACTGTCAGCGTCTGAAGGTTGTACTCAGTGGTACAAAGTCCAGCACAGTACCAAACGTTTCTCCAGGGGCAACGCTGGGGCTGTTCAGCACCTTGCTGGTGATGTGCATGACGGGCTGCAGTGATCCACAGCAAATTTTTGGAGGGATAGGCTGGGGAAGGTGGCTGACAGTAGCGTCAGGAAGTTCAGTAAGGGGAAATGACCGAGTCCTAAATGCAGATGGAAAAACTCCAGGGACAAGTCAAGGCTGGGAGATGACTGGTTAAGAAGCAGCTTTATAGAAACAGACTTTGGTGTCCTGGCAGAAGAGCTGAGCTCGAGTCAGCGCGCTAATCTCGCGGTGATGAAGGGCGATGGCATTACGGGCAGGGTGAGCAGAGGTGATTTGTCCTTTCCAGTTGCCCTTCGCAACATCCAGACTCATCCAGGACAGGAAAGGAGCCGATGGGTCAGAATGGGGCTGGCCTAGGACCACCAGGACTGCTGGGGCTGGAGCACCCGGAGACAGGAGACTCAGAGGGCTGGGGAACAGAGACCGGGCTGATATATGACTGCTGCTTTCAGCTACTTGCTGGGAGGATGTGGAGCTGTGCTTCTCCCAGTTGGACCATGTTAAAATAACGGCCAGCTTGTCCAAATTGCAAGCACAAGTTGCATATTGCAAACGCGTAAATACTTGCGCAGAACTTGTTTGAACAGCCAAGGTGACACAAAGAGGTTGTTCTGTGCTCAGGGGGTTGAAGCAGGTGACCTCCAGACGTCCTTTCCAACCTAAATTATTTTTTCTGAACCTAAGGCTTTGGTCATCTCTGCGATGTATTGGTTTCCCTTCCTAGTCTTCATGGAGTGTGAATCCAGCCTATGGATTCACAACTTCATTCCAAATTCACAGTATCAGTGCTACCTTCTTTGTACTACGTATGTGTCAGGAGCTTTTTGAAGCGGATCTGCTTTGAGATAAAGAAATGTTACTGGCTGACTTAAGAAAATGTGTTCATGTTCATTTTGTAGTGTTCTTGGTCTTAGATTTTTAGTTTGTCTTCAGTTTATTGCCAAAATGTTAAATAAATAGTGCTAGACACTTAAAAGTATCGTTTTGGGGCAGGGGGTGGGAAGTGCTTGTTTTATAAGGGACTTAGCAAGAATTGATGTGTTAGTGCCGTTCCCTCTTAGTCAAAATAGGATGTGAACTGACAGACATCTTTTTATTCAAAGGGAGGTCAGGGTGAGTTAAGTTCCTGAATTAAGTTCCCGTTCATATAGTTGTTTCACTTCTAATTTTATTATGCTCATCCTTTTATGAGGAAGATGTGATACACAGCCTTCTTTTCAAACTAACACAAATATTTTTAATTACAGCATTCGACACTGTGTACCAAAGAAATGGTGATGGAGAAGCCAAGTCCCCTGCTCGTAGGGCGGGAGTTCGTGAGACAGTACTACACTCTTCTAAATAAAGCCCCTGACTTCTTGCACAGGTAATGCTCTCACACTGAAGTACCTCATCTTTTGGAACAAAAGTGCGTACTCTTCATCAGAAATGAGATACTCAGAATTTCTGAGTGTGGCAGGAAAATGACCTGGTTAACCTCTGGGCTTTTAGAAAAGAATTCATCTTAAAAAACTCTTCAGGCTCTAGAACCAAATGTGGCCAATGTTTACAAGGTATTTCCTTTATGAAAGAGAGAGCTATTTCTTAACTGATGTGATGGTAACGTGGACATATTGCAGAAATAGTTTTATAAGAAGATAGGAAAGGAAAGAGCATGGCAGAGGAGGCACTTGTGTGTAGCACCTAAGATGAGCACAATAATAATTTCAGGATACCGTATATTTTATATTGCCTCTGGGGAGTTTTTATCCAGATCCTGATTGGAGATATAAAAGTTAGGGCCCAGACAAGGTAGGTGACCAGTTCAGTAGTTTTATTTACCTGTGTCCACTGTTTAAGCAGTACCCTGGATGTGTTCCTTCCTATTTTTTCTTATGACATTTTTCATTGGCTACATGCAGTTTGTCACTTAAGATTTTGCATTTCCACATCTGGACTTAGAGCAGCACTGACTTGTAAGAACTAACATTGAAAGTAGTGTTTCAGGTGTTGGTTGTGTTCGGTTTTGTTCCTTTTTCTTTTTTCTTTTTTCTCTTTAAGCAATCACTGCTTGGATTGCTCTTGTCTCGGAACTTGACATAAGGTTGATGGTGAAAAATTGAGCTGTTTGAGAACAAGTTGGAGCTCCCTGACAGCTAGCTTAATATTTCAGTCTTTTGAATGATGTCTCTTTTCACCTGTAGCTTTGAGGTGGGGAAAATGAACTGGTTTTGTCTTAAGTGAATGAAGTGCTGTAGAACCATGTTTGTTCTGTGTTTCAATTTAGATTTTAAGGTGTGGGGTTGTCCAAGCAGTGGATATTGGGCTTTCCTTATCTGCGTTGCCAAGTCTTACAGAAATCATTAGTAGCATTTTCAGTAATGGCAGATTTTTTTTCCCTGTTGCTGAAATTTCAACAAAATGGTTGGATCAGATCAACACCTGGACAGACATGTCCATGTCACACATTGATACCTGATACACTAACTTGCTGCTTGCTCTTAGCAAGGATTGCGTTCCTTATGTACATGTCTTTTCTGGGTGATTTCCCCAAACGGCCTGCAAAAGCACCTTGGAAAGCCGAAGGAAAGCCAAAGTTGGTAAGACAGCTTTCTTGGGAAGTGTGCTGTCATTTTACCTCAATTCCCAGAAAGTGTTTGCATAACCAAAGGGACAGAGAATTATCATGTAAGGGATGATTAGGCTGTGCTTTGCAGCTTAACACCAGAGGTAGAACTCTCACCATTGTACAGTGAGGTTGCCTTTTCCTTTTTGTGACATTTCTGTTTCGGTGGCAGTTGAACGTTGGGTAAATCACCCATGCCTCAAACATGGTGTTGAAAATAATCTTTGATTTTGTTCACAAGAGCGTTTACCTGTAATGATAGTGATTATAACCTTGGCTGGACATGGAGGGGAGTAGATGTGTGTTTTGATTTAAAAAGCAAAATACTGCTGCTTTGTTTCTTTCCTAGCTGCTTCAAAGAAAAGCAGGCAGCTGTTCCAGGCTGGCCTTCCCTCTGCTTCCCCTTCGTATTACAACAGTAATTCTGTTCCATCGATATTAACGTGTGCTATGAGAGCATTATGGAGCTGGTGTTCCCAGTACATTGGGGATGTTTCCACTTTGGGGTGACACAAAATTGGCAGAAGGCTACATATGAAGTAAAAATGTGTCTGTGGAGACATGTAGCATGTTGAGGGTGACTTGGGTGCTTTACAGAAGGCAGTAGGGTAGGCAGTACTCCCAGCCCTCTGTCTCAAGCTGCACTCTAAAAGTTCTGAAATGCGGCTCGCCAAATTGTGCTGTGTGTTTGGTACGTTGAGTGGGAACGGGCAATTCCGTAGCCTCCAATTGTCCATAGAGCCCTTTTATCACAGGCTCTCAACCAAGAACTCGACAGAATTTTTCCTCTCGTTTAAAGTTGAGGGGCTGCGGGTGACTGGCTGGTTACCTGCTGCCTGGAGTGACCCTGCTGAGGCTGGGGAGCTGCAGTGGCAGCCATCCTACAAGCTACGCTGTGTCTGAGCACTATCCTCTGTTCATTTGAAAGGTGACACGAGTGTCACCAAAAACAGCATTTGTGAAATTTCTCTTAAACACTTCTGCACAGATTGTCCTAGAGGTTTGATCTGGTTTGGGTGAACAAGTTAGCTAGCTGTTTGTTGTCCCTTTTTCAGGGCTGCATGGGTGGCTGCTCCTGTCCAGCAAGGCTTGGATAGGGAGGTCATTTATTTTTGTGTTCTTTGGCTGTATGTTGTGTCTGAGTGGGGCTCTTCTGAGAGAGCATCTTATCTACGATCTTTCTCTTGCTGTTAGTCTAAACAACGATTTGTTCACTGCCACAGAAAGGTTTTGGAGTCAGGGCTTCCCAGAGCTTGATGTCAGAAGAAAAAGGATTTATTCTTGCAGTGAGTAAGGGAGTTTGGCAGCAAGTGGTAATGTGCTTGGTTTATCCTACTAAAAGCTTGAGAAACGCACCAAGTCCTGTCATTATTCTTTATCCAGAGCTTATCCACAGGTTTTGAGTATGAAGAGATAGGTTCACCCTCCAAATGGGTTTTAGTCAGTGTAGTTGCCATGCCTGGCATGCTTCAGATGAATTTGTGTGGCTTTACTGGCTTCTTAACTTAAAGTGGATATTTCCATGTAACTAGGGACACAGTGGGTGCTCTTTTCCTAATTTGCAGATCCTGCTCATGTTTTCTGCCACCAGAGATTGTGAACAGTTTGTTAAAAGCAAGTTAAAACTCCTGGTCTCCCTCTGAAAGCACTTGGTAGGATGTGCTGCCTGTCAGAGGGCTTGCTTCGAAATTTAAAGAGTTGGTAGATCTTTTCCCATCGGTTTGCGAGCTGGTGCCACAGAACTTTTGTTTGTCTTTGCTGTTGGAAAGTGCTAGAGCACGCTCAGCAATTGGGTTATGCAGCTGGTACCAAAGAAAATAGTCAAATATTTCCCAGAATTCTTTCTGGACACTAAGGACATCATGGGAGTTAAAATCTTGGATGGGTATATTCAAGCAACTAGAATTGGAAGGAGTTTCTTGGTTTAGTGGGATAAACCAAGAAATGGCAAATGCCCAAGTTCAAGTGTTTAATTCCGTATTTTAACATAGCCTGTGTGCTGGCTTGTTTGGCTAGGTAGAAACAGTCCGTATGCTTTCTGTTCTGTGTGAGAACGGGCTGGTCGAAACACTTCAAGGAAGTGATATTTCATATATAAAGTATAGGGGTGGGTCATAGTGGTATCCTGTAGAGAGAGGTGAAGTACAGGAATTGAGACCTCCTGGCAGTCATTGCCATGGTAAGGCTTCCTTCTAAATAAGAAAGGTGTAACATGATGTTTTTGCCATATCTTTTGCTATTTTGCCTTATTTTGCTACTTATGTAATTTTACAGAAGCTGTTAAACATTTGTCACATGCTTTAAAAGCTGGCAATAAATATTCAAAACAGAACTTAGACTGTTCTAGGCTCAAAATTTGTTCAATTGTGGTGCCTAAAAGAATTTATTCTTCTCTAATGCCTCAGAGTTCGGTAATGAGCTCTTTGGCCATTGATTCTGAGAAATGTGAAGTGTAAAATTGCAGCCATGTGTACCGGAGAGATGGGATGGATGGGCAGGTGGGGTGGCTGGTCTGCATAGGCAGCAGCCAGGTCAGAAGTCCTCAGTGCTGCCAGAAGTGTTGAAGAAGACCAGGGTCCAGAGCAGAGGTTGTTCCTTCCCAGGGTCACGTGTTGGGGTGGGTGTGACTAACCCAGGCAGGTGACTTCAGTTTTGGGGGAGCCTCTAGCTGAAACAGCCACCTTGACCAGAGTGGGCAAGCTGCACTTCTGAATGTTCATCTTCTTTGTTTCTGTAGCCTTGGAGCCTGCGACATAGTGGGTGTGTCTTGAATCATTGTTTGCCCTGACATTCCTACTGCCTTGAGCTCTGTAATTTGTGGCTAAAACACTTGTTGGATTTTGTTTTTTTTTGTTTGTTTGTTTTTTCATTGGCATGAATTTCATTACATCTCTTCACTTGCAGGTTTTATGGCAGGAACTCTTCTTACGTCCATGGAGGACTGGATGCCAGTGGGAAACCGCAGGAAGCAGTGTACGGTCAAGCTGTGCGTATCCAAACTGGTCCTGAAGTCCTCACTAACGTGCAGAGCTTAATGTATACATTGGTCATTTTCTGTAATCAGTTAGTTGGACTTGCTTACCTGGGCAATAGTGTATTCTGGTACTGTCTCCTCTTCAGAGGCCTAAATGTTCTTGGTAGTTGATGCTGTTACTGTGGGTTGCGTTTGATAGATCAGCTTTGCATCTGGACTGCAGAAATGATATTTAGGGTGGGAAACAAAATCAAGAGGACCTGTTAGACTAGCCCTCTAGGTGTATTGTGTTTCAGTTAGACATGGTTTCTGGGTGAAAGGACTTTGATCTCGGGGAATTAAATTGAAATCTGTATGGTACCAAATTCTTCTCTGGGTGGATGTGTCTTGTAATGGAAGATAACTTCAGAAGAAACAAACTAAGTCCAGAAAAAGCATTTCTTTTTGCTGTGGCTGTAGCTTTTTATCAAAATGTCTGCCATCTAGGAGCATCTGTCCATGTGGTGGCTGCATCTTTGAGCAATGTTGGTTTGAGCCCAGACCAGGTTTTGTTGCTTCTCTTTTCAGCAGCAGAACCTGGTTTGGCAGTAGGAATATCATGATGGTGCAGATGTTACTCACTGCTGTGATGTTTGGGTACTTGATAGATGCATAGAGGTGTGTTTTGTTTGTTTGTTTTTTTGGGGGGGGGAGGAAGGCAGGAAGGAGGGTTGTTTGTTCTTTTTTTTTTTTCTTTTCGCTCTAAGCACAAAATCACATGAGCTCATGTAGATTCCTCACAGTGAAAGATGGTTCAGGGTTCCTGTATTTGCCTTTGTGCTTCAACGGGCTGCTTTTTGATGTTAACAGACACATTACAGCTTCTCAATAGGTACAGAACTCAATGTAGTTAATATGTAACTGTCTGCTTCTAGGAGATACACAAGAAAGTGATGTCACTACAGTTCAGTGAGTGCCACACCAAGATCCGTCATGTGGATGCTCACGCTACTCTGAGCGATGGGGTGGTTGTGCAAGTTATGGGGGAGCTGTCGAACAATGGGCAGCCGATGAGGAAGTTCATGCAGACTTTTGTACTTGCTCCAGAAGTAAGTATCAGCAAGATTGTTTTTAACTTCTAAGAGCAGTGATGAAAAACTGGCCTGTGAGCACAAACTGCCATACCGGGACAGAAGATACTGTCGGGCTTTTAAAGCTTAGCCCAGAGGCTATTGTTAAATAATAAATAAATAATAAATAATGCCCACCAAACCATTCTGTGATTATGTGCGTGCAGAGGAATGAGTGTATGGGACCTGTCCTGAGCTTTTTTAGATTTGAGTTATTGTAGTAGTAATGCAAATACAAATTGAAGCTTGCTTTTTGCAACTGCTATTTGCACAAGTGAAAAAATACTGGTCAGCTCTGCAGATCATGTCTCCAGCGTAGTTCTGTACTTGATTAAAGTTTGCTGTCACATGTAAGCATGTCACTGCTTTGCAAGTTACTGCTCAAATTCAGTTCTGAGTGAGAGCAGAGCTGTGTTGTGATAGTCACTTCTATTATTTTTTTTTCCTACATCCTTCCCCTTTTTCATCACAAACTATTGTGTGGCTGGTTGATCATTCATGTTTTAGAACCTTGTTGATTTGCTTCATTGTTTTTCTGTGCAGCAGTTTAAGCATACAGTCACCCTGTGGAATTTCATTCCTTTTTTTTTATTAAAAGGCTTTAGCAGTACAGAAAATTCCACAGGTGACTTGATGAGATGGAGGGGCTTACCTTTAGGCAGTACCTATGACTGTTGTGAATTAGCAAAGTGTTACTTTCTGCTTGAAATACTGTTTTTAATTTGGACAGAAGTTACCATTCAGTCGTTAGCTTAAAGAAAAAGTGTCACTTGGAAAATGCCATTACGAAATAATCCTATTCCAAAATGTTGGCATGTATCCCCAAAGCTTAGACCTTTCATCCATAGGAGTTGCTGACTGCTAAAATATTGTATACGCAAAAAAAAAACCGCATGTTGCTCTTTTACAGGGGTCTGTTCCAAACAAGTTCTATGTACATAACGATATCTTCAGGTACGAAGATGAGGTATTTGGAGATTCAGAAGGAGAACTTGATGAAGGTGAGAAGAGCTGTACTTGTGGTGTTAATTTTGTGCTGTTCTATCCATCCAGTACCTTCAGGGACTAAACTGGCTTAGGGCAGGTGAGGCTTGGTACAGAACAGAAATAGTGAGTAATAACGCTTTGCTGCAGCTCAGTTTCATTCAATAGACTTGGTTTCTCTGCTCAATCAGATTTGTAGGTACAGTGCTCTGAATAAAATTTAACTGGCCTTTCACTCTGAGCTGTCTTTCTCTTTTATGTCATCATCACATTGAGTAGTTCATTTCAATCCGTTGGCTGAACTTGGCTTTATTGTTCTGGATGGGTTTTTTCCCACCTTGTCCACTGAGCCCAAGAGAGTACAACTGGAATGTATGTATGTGTGCATTCTGAAGCTGGAATTTCTATTATCTCAATAGAATAAAATGGAACAAAACACCTTAGGTAAATCATTGCTCTTCTATTTGAGGTTTATCTTCTTAGTTTTAGGAACTGTGATTTAAGAGCTAATAATACAGTGTTTCTCTTTTACTGCCAGCATATGAAAACCATCTGCTGTTTTAAAGATCCTTAAACCCTCCTCCCAGAACTTCTTAGCAGCAGTATGTCATTAGTGTCTCCTTTTTGTGGAAACAATAAGAAACGAAGCCTCTTGAAAGAACAGAAGGGTCTTCCATCTCTCCTTGCAGCTAATTCTTGCCTTATTTTGTTGATGAAGCGTTCCTTTGTTTACTACTAGTTAAACATGCTTGTATTTTAAGTGCGACTTGCATATGCTTGCAGAGGTGTTCAAGGAATTTTTTCTCTTGTGTCAGAGTCTGAAGAAGAGGTGGAGGAGGAGCAGGAGGAAAGACAACCATCTCCTGAACCGGTGCAAGAAAATGCAAGCAGCACTTACTATGAAAACCACCCTGTAACGTAAGATGTCCATGTTATTATGTGGCAGTGCTTTTTTAAGGAAAAACTACATTTAAACTGGTGTGCTGTGATCTATGTATGCTATGTTAACATTATTTTTTAAACATTGGATATCAAATGGAGAGAGGAAGTAGTGGATGTTCTCATGTTTGCTGGTTGTTTTCACTTCTAGTTACAAATGTGAGGTGAAAAGGTAGTAAATACATTTATGCATGTGCTTAGTGTAGTTTTCATCATGTAAAATGTAATGTACTTTTCATCTATTGAACCAAAAAACAGCAGCCTGAGGGGATCCTGGGAGTCTCTGAGGGAGACAGACAGGAGGTGTACACCTGCCCCTGCTGATGCCCAGCAGTCCCACCGAGGTCCCTACATGGGGTAGTAGCTGACCCAGCTGCTCACCTGCAGGACAGAGGGCTTGACTGCCTGCAAGAGGAAAGGGAATGGACCCTCATCTTGGCTCAAAGCAGACTGCCCCTGACACCCCCGGTGCCACCAACCCCCACAGTGTCCCTGGGTAATAGATTCAAGGCTCTTGGGCAGGAAAAGGAAAAGGTTGAGGGTCTGGATGGCAATCAGAACCCAGAAAGCAACCCTGAGAAGCATGTCAAGGTTGGGGGAAGTACCAAGCATAGGGAGTGGGGCGGGGCAGGGCACTGCATCAAAACCAGTGCCCCCAAAAAAGGGCGGAGAGTCTTAGTGATTGGAGACCCCTTGCTGGGGTCCCTTCCAACCCCTACAATTCTGTGATTCTGTGATTAAACTAAAATAGTGAGTTGGTGGTACAATGGAATTTATATAAACAGATGACTTAACAAAAGGGTGGTTAATGATATATTAGTCCTCAAATTTAGCTGGCACTTAAATCTGAGAGGAAAAATGAATTTTTGAGAAGTTGCTGTACAGTTGTACTGGAATAATAGGCTTCTGCCCTGAGTGTCTTAAAATCTAAACAAGACAAGAAAAAAAGAAGTTTCCTTATGTTTTTATGTGAAAAATATTTTTTGTTATGGTTTGAACTGCTTTTTTCAAAAGTTAGGTATGTGTTTCAGACAAGCAGAACTGACTGACTGGATTCCTTATTCAAAAAATATGTATGTTTATGAAATTATTAGAGGATGTCCATTAAGTGCATCAGCAGTAATGCTACTTTGCTGCTGCTGATGTAGTGCTTTTCATGAGAAATCTTATGGGAGAATGGGATCTGCTGAAATTTTGGCAGTGGCTTCTTCAAGATTCTGCGGGGAGTGTTTGAGGCTTTAAAGAGCTACGCCAGGTCTTATCCTTAGGTTACTGTGCCAATTGGAAAGAGCTTAAAAATGCAATAGTCATTATTTAGGCATATGGTAACCCGTGGCTGGAGCTGCATGGGCAGAAGTATGTGGAATTTGGTAAACTTTGGGGGTGACTGAACAGAGAAGTGAATAACTTCAGGCCCCTTATGTTTCGTGTACACAGAGTGGAGAAGGTACATGTAAATTTCAATAAGTAAGACTTGGAGCTGCTTCTGTAATGAACTTTTATGGCACTTCTGTAAATAAGCTGCTGATAGCCTTCCAAAATCAGCTTCATTTCTGTGAATAGCTTAATCTTCTGCTGGTCTCTCATTGTGCTGCTTTTCCTTTTTTAGGAGCAGCAGCTCTTGAGTTTAGTATATATTCCTTTCAGGGCTTATATGTCTGTGTAATTTTCAGATTCTTTGCAGAGAAAAGTATAATGTCTTCACTTCAGCAAAAATAAAATGTGATTTAGTATGCAGCTACAGGGGTACAGCTTAACTTCTCACAGTATCATATATGTAGGTACCATATGGTCGCAACTGGAAACCAAATAATTTTCAAACCAGTCATTACCATAGTATAACTGAGAAACAGCCATAAAATGTGAACCAATTGAAAAGCTGCATAAAATGCATTTGATTATTGTAGCAATGGAATAGAGGAGGCACTGGAAGAATCGTCTCACGAACCTGAGCCAGAATTGGAATCTGAAACAAAACCTGAGGAACTGAAAGCTGAAGCAGAAGAAAAGACCCTTGAGGAGTTAGAAGAGAAGTCTCCTTCTCCACCTCCTGTAGAACCTGTTTCATTACCACAAGAACCACCAAAGGTTAGTTACAAGCCGTATTTGTGCTTCTAGGTGCAGGTGGTAAACCAGGAGTCTTGGTGTTGAACTTAGTCTTTTCGAGTGGCCAGACTGGTATCTCTTTTCAGGGTCATGCTGTATGAACAGCTAGGCTTGAAGCTTGAACTTGTGAAATTTCACCGAAAAAAAGAATGTTATTTTTCAGTGTTGCTCATTACCTATTGTAAATGCAATGTTTGCAGAGTGTGCGTGTGGTTTTATGCATGTGTCAAACTTTTTAAATGTGGAGTTAAGATACGTTTTTAAAAAAAAAAAAAAAAACTCAGGAAATGGAAACCACTGCTCTTCCTAGGGGAAAATAAATAAATAAATAAATAAATAAAAACACAATGCATGGACACTTGGAAAATTACAGTATAGGTCTAAAAACAGTATGAGGGCTTTGACTGTCTCCTTTAGAGGCAGGCTGCCTGTTCCAAAAAACACCATGAATGCCACGCGTCGTCTGGTGTGGTAACACGTAGGGAGTTTGACAGAGATGGGAGGAATGGATGAAAGCTGGAGAGAGGTTGTTTTCCAGCTCCAGTATCAGTCTCCCGTATCTTTCCAATTCTGTTTCTCTTTTGCATTTTTACCTCTTAACTCCTGGCACTCACTTTGTTCTGTTGCGCAGAGGACGCTTCACGCAGCAGGGTTTTCAGTCCTAGGTTTGGTTTCATGATGGAAAGCAGTGATCTGGGGATGCTGAGGGAACCACGCTCACCCAAGTAGCAGTAGCGAGTATGGTACACCACCTGCTACATGCTGACGAGTTCATAGACAACTACAACTGCAAATCCTTCTGTATCCTCGTTGTAATGCTAGCACAAATGTTATTTAACAGTCAGATGTGAACCAAAAGTGTATTTTCAGCGGACAAATTTCCCTGTAGGATTGTCAGTGGTTTGCCATGATTAGTAGCCTAGGTTTGTTGCATTTCCTGCAGGCTTTCTCTTGGGCTTCAGTGACCAGTAAAAACCTGCCTCCTAGTGGTACTGTTTCTTCCTCTGGAATTCCACCCCATGTTAAAGCACCAGTCTCACAGGTAACCCATCTGTGAACACCTTGGATTGTCTCATTACTTGTGCAAACTGCTTCAGTTTTTAAATTAACAGATCAATTTGTTTGACTTACGTTGCACAAATGAATTGTGTCTTAAATGTTACTGCACTCACCTTCTTTTTGCAAGTGAAGGCACGTACACTTACCTGGTGTAACTTTGGGTGATGGTAATTTTAAAAACTGCTGATGTGGAATCAGGAAATGACTACTGATATTTTGACCTATCTTACTGGGATATGGTTTGGTTTATGAGGAGAGAAAAAAACCACTTCCCCTGTGTGACAGTAGTTTCCTAAAGAATGTGTAGAAGGGGGAATTTCTTCTGGCAGAAGTGCCCCAGCAGTAAAGGGGATTACATCAATTTTTGAGTACAAGCAAGTTTGCCTTGAAAGGGTCACATCTACAGAAGTATTTTGGACTCCATTATCCATTTACAATTACTTTGTCACAGAACCCTGTACCAACTTATGACTGTGTGAGGAATGGAAGGATTCACATTTCCTGGCTGGGACAATGCTGTCTTCCCATTCCTAGGCTGACTGGGGGAGGAGGGCAAAGAGGACAGACAGTTTGACCGGGTGATAGCTCATGTTCCACACATGCCAAGCTGGTGCAAGATGGCCTGAGATTCTGAATTCAGCCTCCTCTATGCCTACCAAACCCCCTCAATATAAAAAATAGGTGCTTTAATCTTTTCTACTGATGCCATATTCCAGAAGTACTGGATGTTGTGAGTACCTCATGTCCACCTTTTTACAAAGACTGCCATTTCAGTAGAGCAGCTGGGTTATTGCAGCTGCTGTTTTTGCACTGATTTCCTTTTTTTTTTTTTTTTTTTAACCGACAGAGGAATCTGTCTAGGATTGCCCTTCAGCTAAGTGCATGTGTAACAAAACAACAGCAGAAAACCAGGAAACATTCCTTGTGTGGTGTTGCTTCTGGTCTTACCGCTGTTGTGGAAATCAGATAATGGCTATGTGATGGGTTGGGAAACTCATCTGTTTTCATCAGCTTCAACAGGGCTTTGAGTTATTCAGGTGGTATTTGAGCAGTAAAACTCTTTGTTCTAGTACAAAATAGATTTTCCTTAAGCAAAACCAAAAACCAGCTTTGTTTTGTAATGATGATTTATTTAAAGAAGCGAGGCTGGATTTTTGTTACATGACTGCAAGTAGCATTTAAAATTATCCATGCAGGAGAGTCATAGAACACAGCTTATAGACGTCCCCTTAAACTCACATGTTGCCTCTGCAGCTCGTCATGCTCTTTACCTCTTAGATTACTTGTGCTGTGGTTTCATGTTTAAGTAGTTCTGCATGGAATTTTCTGAAGTAGGAAGAGCCTACGCTTGGCTCTTCTGGAGACAGAATTAATCTGTTCCTAGCTCCTTAGTTTGCGTTCTTTTCAGACAAGGTGTTCAGAAAGCTGGTGGAAAAGATGTCAAGAATTTCTGCAAGGGGTTAGTAATCAGGGGCAGCCTTGTCCCATTCTGTCCGATTCCTTGACATTGGATACTGTGCATGTAAATGAGGGCAGAAGATGGCACCAGTGGATGAGTGACTCCATTGGGTGCTGTTCGAACCAGCAGCAGTGATGCTACAAAGCAGCCAATAATTGCCCTTTTCATTCTTTTCCCCAACATCACCTCAGTTTGCCCTCATAAATCAAGTTGAAAATCAAGCCCCTGTGGTATAAAGTCAGAACCCCTTGAAGGACTGTGCATGTACTCATTTGGAGGTGATCCAGCTGCAGTTTGTTCACACCTGTGAGGCCAAACAGCTCAGCATTCCTCGCTCCTGTTTCTGTAGTCATGTTGAGAAGCTGATGGGGAATGATGCCTGCCCGCACTGATCAACTGGACCTTCCCTTAGAGCATTTTTGGGTAGTCAGACTCTGTCACTGGCTGTCCTGGAGGTGCCAGGGGGTGGAGGTAGGCAGGGTGCTCCTCGGCTTCTGTCTTTTGACATGGAAATGGTGAGTTAGGGAAGGATCTGTTTATGGAAGATGCGTTCCTTCAACTCCTGAAATCTCTTGGGATTCTGGATAGATTTTCTGCAGAGGGGGTTGTGTGTTAGACATAGCCACACGTAAATCCCATGTATTTTAAGGCAGACTCAGGTTTTATGGACTTGAGTCTAAGAGGACAAGGAACTGAAAGCTGTTTTATTGTTTCATGCTTCAGGTGCTTTGGGCATTTTTAGATCTGTAATGCCCTTGTGAAGGTGACTGAGTGCCTCTTAGTGGGTTTCATGGACCACATTTACCTCAGGCAGGGTGGTAGCAGTTGTGTGGTATGCATCTAAGCTAGTCGCTGGTAATTAGGTGAGACGATCTGCTTATTTTCTTGGTTTTGTTTCATTTTGGGTTTTTTGTTGGTTTGCCTTGCTAGTAGGTTGTTTGTGTGCATGTGTTTCCACCGTGGGAGGCATCGCACTGTAGAGAAGCTTTTAAAGCACGTAAGATTGCAAAACCAGACACGTACCAGCCTCTGGAGTCTCCTGTTCTCTCGCTCTTCCTTCCCCATCCTCCTGTCCCTTGGGAATGATCACTTCCAAAGTTTGTGAGTGAAGGCTGACCTGTGGTTGGTTTTGCTGTGGTTGCCAGTAGCATTGCTGTAGCATCAAGAGGCTGCTTTCCCTTCCACTGTGAGCTCCAGAAGAGAGTGGGGACAACATCTTCTTTTCCTTAATTGTTCTCTATGCCCCAGTAGGCTGAGGTTTGTGGCATACTTGGCTCCTGGGCTTGAGAACTCCTTTAGTCCTGCTTGTCTGCTAAAAATCCTTACTCTGTGGCTTCCACTCCAGTGTCTGTGCTGTCTGCAGTCAGCTGCTTTTTGGTTTGGAAATGGCAGCCCATAACAGGCCTCTTGTGATGCTGACGTTAATGACAGTAGTTTGGGGGAGCACAGTTTTGCAGCAGTGTTTTCCCCTTGAGCAGCACCAGAGAACTCTGCAAAAATGGGTGGTGCTGATTAGGGAGCAGCTAGTGAGGTCAGCTGGTGGGCTGGGAGAGAGAATGAGTGTGGTAGGTGAGAGGGTGAGCGGAGGGCAAAGCAAGCGGGTAGAAGTTACCCATTTCTTGGGATTTAGCAGAAGGACATGAGGGATTTAGCAAGTGTTTTGCTATGGGTGGCGGCAGGAAGGAGTGTTGAAGTCTGATAGTGTTAAGTCTCTAAGAAGTCATGGTCTGAAGGCCTCGAGTTTTTCTTCTGAAGTACAATTCTTCATGCAGTAAAAATGTGTGAGTAAAAGATGCCAGGGGAGCTCCAGTGACCCACCAGGAGGTCTGATGAAGGAATGCTTTCTGTAGGAGACAAAGCTGATTTTTCCAGTTTATTCTTAGAGCTGAAAAACACTGTAGAAACATAAGGATAAGATAATGCCTAGCTAGGTGAAGCATGAGTGATACGAGGGCTGAAACGCTGATTTGGTGCCGAATAGCAGGGTGTTTCTTGTAAAACATCGTCTCTTTACCCTGTGAGCTTCTCTGACTGTAACTGGCAGTTGTCTCAAGTCCTCAAGGAAAATAAGGGAGATGTTTAACATCAGCTCCTTTTCTGTAGTAGTCTGGGCCTGTAGCCATTGGCCTTGTAGTTAACCTTCCTCAGAAGCTCGTGTTCATCTCCGTGTTCCTAAGGATGCGTTTGTTTTTCCAAGATAAGCACCCCGTGCAGCAGCAGCTGCTCCACTGTCCTGCAGAAGATGGAATTTGAAACATGTTATACGTTGCGTCAGTAGCCAGCAGGCTACATAGAAATATTTTTGTTGCTTTTGTCTTTTGCAAATTATCTTTACAAGCAGTATTTGGTTGCAAAAGTTTGAATGTATGTTTCCTAGTCCCTGAGAATTTTAAGGGTGTATTTTGTGGTTTTATTATATCAGAAATAGCATAATTTGAAAGGCTTTTTTTGTTTTGTTTTGTTCTCTTTCTTTTGGGCTACCTCCTAATCCATGAAGTTGGAGCTTGGCATGAGGAAGCTTTATTCAATCCATCTATTTCAGTCAGGTCGAGGGATTCTTCAATTATGGGGCGTCGGGGTCTCAATGCCTGGTCAAACATGGAAAATAAACTTTAGCCATGCTATGGGGAGACGTTCTGATGGAGAGATGCTTGCTTTGCACCTCTTAGCAGAGATTATTAACACTGCAGTCCTGGATTGGTACAGAGGAATTTAAAGAAATGAAAAAATGTATTCCCAAACATGTTTACATGGATGTGTATCTTGCAGAGTTTGTGTTGTGCATGCCACTTACCTGTGTCTTGTGTTGTTGTTTTATTTTTTGTTGTTTCACTAGGCCTGTTCTTTAAGACACGGTATTTAACAATGTGTGTTCTCCTGTTTCAGCCAAGAGTTGAAACTAAACCTGAAGCTCAGTCTCAGCCTCCTCGTGTACGTGAGCAGCGCCCAAGGGAAAGACCAGGTTTTCCACCCCGAGGACCTCGGCCAGGTAACGTGGGACAGCTTCTATGTCTGTTTGGGGCCAGTCATGAGAGGCATCTCCTTCAGGGATCTGGCCTGCAGCTGTGTTGTATTTGGCTGATAATAAACTGTCCATTCCCACTATCTTCAACTAGAAATGGGGAAAACGGTTCCCTGTCCAAGTCGGTGATGAATTGATGCAAAGATTAGGCATTAATTCCAGTCCTCTGTGTTGATGAATTCTTTTTTAAGTCAGGCCACTCACTTACGTGCCTGAACACCTTTTATGCAGCTCGATACAATTCTGAAAAGGTAGTCTGCACATAGGATGTGTTTTGTTTTTTTTTCCCCATGTTATCTAATTTTGCTGAACTTCGAAAGTGAGAGGTCTTAAATGGCTGTTGTTGTGGCCTGCGCTACTCTTTGTTTTGGAGTAAAACTTTTCCACCATCTCAACCTCAGTCAGCTAATAATTTTAGATGCATTTTTCCATCTTGTATAGTCTCAAATGGTGAGCAATCTTACCTTCTTAAGAAAACCATTTAAGCAAGCTAGTAAGCTTTTTGTAAATGGGGAAATGGAGAAAAGGGGTACATATGACCCCTGTCATATCTGAGGTCCAGAAGGGGTGACAGTGTGCTGTTGTGACACTGCAAGGCAGGAAATGGTTTAGTAGGGAGATACCAGGAAAGATTTTCATCTGGTACAGTGCTAAATAAACTTCAGCTGAGTGTGGGAGAACGTAAGGAACTCTGGCTTTTGTTTGGGACAAAATGGTGGAAGATGAAAGACAGAAAAGGTGACTGGCAAACACAATTTTTAATGAGTACAAAAATACAGATACTGTTGTTAGGTTAAGGAAGTGATGAAGAAGTGATTTAAATCCAAATATTAAAAAAAAAAAAAATCAACCTACATTATAATAACTAGAAACTCCTTTTGAGCATGATTGCAGATACAACAGGAACATGACAGAATTATTAGGACTATGTAAAGAGGAAGGTAGTATCCCTCCCCCCCCCGTCATCCATGGTAAACAGGAGTTGGAGAGCTTGAAGGTACAGAAGTGTTTGAGCGTGTGTGCCTGGTGCTTGTGCACATTTATGTGTTTGTTGGAGTCCACACAGAACTCTAACCTTGGTGGCTCTCCCTTCTTTCTGTTCCCGGTAGGGAGAGGGGACATGGAGCAGAACGAGTCGGATAATCGTCGAATAATTCGCTATCCGGACAGTCACCAGCTCTTTGTTGGGAACTTGCCGCATGATATAGATGAGAGTGAACTGAAAGAGTTCTTCATGAGTAAGTAGCAATTTCAGCTGCAGAGACAAAGGAGAAAAACAAATGCTTGTCCTGTGTTGAAAAGACATGTAGCACTCGCTGTGGCCACACGGGGGAACTCTACGTGACGTAACCCCACGAGTGTTACCTGAGAAGCAGGAGAGGTAGCGGATCTGACACTGTAAGTTTTGGTAACGTGGCTTTTCCCTTTTGCTTTCACAGGTTTCGGAAATGTGGTAGAACTTCGCATAAATACTAAAGGAGTGGGAGGAAAACTGCCTAATTTTGGTTTTGTGGTATTTGATGACTCTGAGCCGGTCCAGAGAATTTTGGTTGCAAAAGTAAGTATTAATTACTGAACATCCATTGAAGGATGCCCTAAAACTCACGTAGTTAGGCCTATTTAGGCCAGGCTCAACATCAGGAAGAGGTTCTTCACCAAGAGGGTGGTCGCACACTGGAACAGGCTCCCCAGTGAAGTAGTCACTGCATCAAGCCTGTCTGAATTTAAAAAGCAATTGGACTGTACACTTAGTCACATGGTCTAAACTTTTGGGTAGACCTGTGCGGTGCCAGGAGTTGGGCTCGATGATCCTTATGGGTCCCTTCCAACTTGGGATATTCTATGATTCTATGATTCTATTCTAGTTCATGCCACTGTTATTTCTGACATTCATTCATAAACACGAGTTGTAAGAAAAACAGGCACTCCATATGAATAGTTTGGGCCTACTCAGTCTGTCAAGAGTGCTCTGTGGCTTACGTGAGCTGTGCCAGCGTTCCCCCAGCCGTGTCGTACTGAATTCAGGGATTTTACCTCGCACTTAAATACCACATGGAACCGAATACTTACTGTTAGAGACCCCTGTAAGCTGAAAGCTCAGCATGTGAATTTTTGAAGGGCATCTTGAGGACATGTAAATTCTGTGTCCTGGGGCTGAGAGAAAGGAGCCAAGTTATTTGCAGCTGTGACTTGAGGAATTGGAGAGGAGAAAACAGCCACTGCCATTTCTAGTATGCAAGTCAGACCTGGTGGAGCAGTTCTTCAGGAACTTAAGCTTTGAAGCAGAAAGGTTAAAGACAACCCCTGCCTGTATTAAGGAAGATATTTTAATTCTTTGCATGCCAGATGAATTAAAAAATGCTGTTCCATTGACTGCAGGCAGTTAGGGCTAATGCTGTGTGTCGCAGGGAACTGTTAGCAGTTAGTTTTTGTGTCTGACTTGTAAGTGAAGGTAGCCTGAGGCGTGCAGCGAATGCTGTGTTTTCATACGCGTTGTACAAATGGACTTTGTGAAATGGTGACTAACGTGTGCCTTGAAAACTCTTCCCTATAAGCCTATTATGTTCCGGGGTGAGGTGCGCTTGAACGTAGAAGAGAAAAAAACAAGAGCTGCTCGTGAAAGAGAGACCAGAGGCGGAGGCGATGATCGTAGGGATATTCGGCGCAATGATAGAGGCCCTGGGGGTCCCCGTGGAATAGTGGGTGGTGGCATGATGCGAGACCGGGACGGAAGAGGACCCCCGCCGAGAGGTGGCATGGCACAGAAACTCGGCTCTGGACGAGGAACCGGGCAAATGGAAGGCCGCTTCACAGGACAGCGTCGCTGAAATCTCCACTGTGGGCAGACAGTCTTGGCAGTGGTACATTATCCATCGTGTTTGCATTCTTGTTAATTTTTTTTGGCTTTGGAATGTGACACAGCCCTTCTGATCATTTCTTTGATGTGAAAGCATCCTTTGGTTTCCGGTTTAAATTGAGGTGGACGTTCTTTCCCCAGTTTCACAACAGAAGTCATGCTGTTAATTTATAAATGTAGACTTGGAGAATTGAGGACTGGAAAATTAAAAAAAAAAAAAAAAAAAGACCAGTAAACTATCTGCAACAAAAGTGAACTGAAGGACATGCCCAATAGAATTCAGGTCCTTGCAGTCAAAAACCCTCTGCTGCACATTTTGTGTAAGTGTTACTGTTTCTGCCTGTTACTGTTGGAAACACAAATAGTGCAATTTGTGCAATTGGAGAAGCTTGCCTTTTTTTTTTTCTTTTTTTTTTTTTTTTTAGAACACTTGGCTCCAAACAAACTCGTGTTTACGCACTCATCAAAATGCACTAATGGGTACTCTGAACTCATTTATATTGACATCTGCAGGAGGCATCGGAGGAAAAAAAAAAACCCTTCATCCTCTTATTCAGACAGAATAGCTTGTGAAACGATGCGGGCATCTGATCTGCTTGCTGTGACCAACATATGTACACACACAAACCTTAACAAGACTACAAGTTTATTCCAGAAGGAATCCATTTAGCTGTAAACTAAACAGAACCCAGAGTTTCCAAGTCGTAGTCCCGAGTACTAAGCAAGTTTGATAGCTCACGTCAGATTTTTCTATCTGCCCCTCTTCAGTACAGGGATGGCTGCTCAACACACTCCTTCCCCTTTCCCCTTCAATAAGCATTGTACAGTGAAAACTGTCTTGACTGTATTTGAGTTCTCTGGTAATGTAATAAGCATGATGGTGCCTTCTATGAATACATCATTCCAGTCTTGCTGGTGATTTTGTACAGTATAGTGTATGAATTACTGTGCTGCAAAGCCAATCGGCTGCAAAGCATTTAAAAGAAATCATTGAAAATTGTATTAAAAATTGCAGTATCTTTCAATCAGTAAACGTTGCTAAAATTATCATTCACCTTGCTCTTCAATTAACAAGTTCGTCTGTTCTTTTGCAGAGGGGGGGAAGGGAGGAAGAAGGCATCCAAGTAGTCTCCAGGTTGTCTCTTCTCTTTAATCAATGTCAAAGTTACAGAAATCGGAAATGAAATCTCTCTTGGACATTTCAGAAGCCAGTCGAGAATGGTGAAGGTTTTGGGCCAGCTTGTAATCAGTAGAACTGAGCATCCTTTGTGAGGGTGAGCATATCAAATGAGGATACTGCAATTTTCAGAGAACAAAATAGCAGCTCTTAAGTATTTGCATTTTCCAGTTGTGCTTTTTTTTTAAACTCTTACTCATTTTGCACATTACTCTCAGCTGAAGTTGACATTGTGTGGCTCCGGACTTAAGGATAGAAAGGAGGCGTCCTCTTCTTCAGTATTACTTGTGGGTTTGTCCAGTTGAGAGGTCTGTTCCGGGGTGACGTTCTGGAGCACATTCCCATGAACTGCAGCTGCAGCAGACAGGACAATGCGGCTCGGTGCTGGGGCATGCAGCGAGCGCCCGGCTCCGAGGCGTCAGGAGTAAAAGAGGGTGTGTGTTGGCGTGTGAGTCTTGTGCGAGTGTGACCACTTAAAGCTGCTTCTAAGCATGGAAGACCTCAAAAAAACAGCAATTTCAAGCAAAAGCAGATAGGGCAAAATATCAATCTGTCTCTGGATTATGCAATCATTTGCTGTTTTCAAGTAAGCTGGAAGATTTTGCACATACTTTACAGATACGTTAGGCAAAGTGAAATGGCATCTGTCTGTTTTCTCCCAGACTCGAGGTCTTCTGTGTTTCATGGTAAGTCTTGCACTATTTTCATACACTTTTTTTCTGGGGCACATTTCTTCTAGTCTCCGTTTTTTTGTTTCAGTTTTTGGTTGAAAGTCTCTTGCATTTTCAGCTGTTACCTGGAAATCTATAGTACTTGAACCGCTCGGCACACAACGCAACTTAAGTTTGAAGCCTTCAGACAAATTGCTGTCTTCAGTTAGCAGTTTGCCACTGGTGTGTTTTCTGTAGGGGTTTTTGTTTCCTTTTTTTTCCCCTTTTGTAGCGTGATGGTGTTTTGCTGCCACCTATTTCATTTGTATGGCAAATGGCACTGGGAATAATCTCAACAACAAAAAATGGAGTATTAAAAGAGCTACTGAGCCATTCAGCTTTCTGGCTTGCTTCTTGTTTAAGTGACATGAACAACCATTGGAACGTCATCCAGAGAAGTTTACATGGTGATAGTTCACCTGCTGTACTGTGGACTTTTACATGTTCTCGACCATCTTTATAGTAAATGTACCTCTTAGAGCAAAGGAAGGGATTCGCTGACCATTACTGTTAGTTGCTGATTTGTGGATGGTGGGAGTATTTTGTCATTACGGTTCTATTTCAACAAACTTGGCTGACCATCTTGGCTTTAGTAGTTATACAAGACAGTGGATTACCATCTTTATTGCTGTAACGTGTCAAGCATTATATGCTAGTAGATTCTAGTTTAATTGTTGCAGGTGGGAAGTATTTTTACCTTTAAGTTTCCATTCTGAATGTGTTTTGACTAAACATACCAATAAACTACTGATGTCTGCAGCATTTATCAATGTCCCGAATTCTCTTGACTGTAGGTTGGTGTAGGGTGCTGCTTCAGCCCTTGCTATACAGAAAATGCTTTAGGAAAAAACTGTTGCTGGCTTGTCAGATGCCTGGGAAGCTGTCCTGGTGCAGCATCACATGCTCAAGTTGAAGTGTCTGACTTGAGCAGAGTCAATAAGCTCTGGTTTGCTGTGGCTGCACAAATTCCCTTGGGACATTTTGTTTGAAGAGATGCAAGGACTGGAAGCCCCTCCGGTGGCACTGAGAAGTCACATCCTGTCCCCTGCTGCTTTCTGGGGGTGCTGGCGTGGGTTGCTCCTGCTGAAAGGAGCTGCAAGGCAGGATCGCTCTACACGGTAGCTTCATGTCCCAGGTGGCCGGGCCCTCGGTGCAGGTCGATCCCTTTGAGCTGGGGGTGCGTGGCCCGGGGAGGAGGATGACCCTGGCTCCTCTCGGGCACATCCCAGGTGCGTGCCCTTGGTGCCCCGCAGGGCTGAGGGTGCTGCAGTGTCCGGCTCGAGGGATGCAGTGATGGCAGCGAGAGGGGCGTGAACTGTGCATCAAAGAAACAAAGCTGGAGGTGCTTGCTCTCATCTGCCGTGTCGCTGCTTCATGATGCTGAGGAACCGACTCGTATGCTGCAAGGTAATCCCTGATCTTCTCTTTGTGTTTGGTGGCTTGGCAAATTCCAGCATTTACGTTTTTGAAAGTTACGCGGTTGCGTGAGTTGAAATAGTGGTTTGAGAAACGAGAAACTGCACAAGACAACTGCCCATGCCTGAGTCACTGAAAATTGTCCTGAGGAGCAGCCTCAGCCACTACAAAACCTGCTAGCGCCAGAGATCTCCAAAGAAGGGCGATCCCCTCCATGCTTCCAGACCTCAGCAGCCAGCAGTCAGACCTTCGTTTTGCTCTACAAGGTAGGCTTGTAACAGACAGCAAGGGGCCCAGTATTGGCCTGCCCGCGGGCTCAATCCCTCTGCCGCTGACCTGGTCACTGTGGCCTGGTCCCCAAAACGGGGTGTGGAGCTGCTTTCTGAGGCCCACCAACATGGGACCGAGCCTCCATTTTCAGTTGCTGGAGATGCAGCACTGGGTCTTTGTCCAGGCTTCAGAAACACGGAGCTCCTTTTTGGGACCCCAAAGCACAGCACCAGTCCTTGCTTTCAAGCTGTGAAAACATGGCGTTTAGTTTCCAGTTTTGGTCCCCAAAATGTAGCACTTAGCCTCCATATCAGAGTCCCAAAAATGCAGTACTAGACCTCCATTCTCAAGCATGAAAAATATCTGACTCGTTATTTTTCTGAGCCCCAAACCCACAGGACTTGTCTCCATTTTCAAAGATTTTTTTGCGAGCTTCAGAAAACCCTGACTGTTTCTGAGCCTCCCAGCCAGCCACCTGAGCTGGTTTGCAGCTCCCAGAAGCACAGCCGTTAGTCTCCAGTTGTAAGCTCTGAAGATGAAGGCTTTACCTTTTTTTTTTTTTTTTTTTTTTTTTTTGGTGGGGGTGGGGGTGGGAGGGGAAGCCCCAAAACCACAGGATTTAAGTCCCCATTTTCAACTGCTGAAAAAGCAAGGTTTAATCTAGTGAGCTTCCTAAAAAACTGACAGCCTCTTTGTGAATCCCCCAAACATCCAAAATACATCGTTTGTGGGGCCCAAAGAGCTGGCTTATGGGGTCCAAAACCGTAGTAATTAGTCTCCCTTTTCAAGTTCTGAAAACGAAGGACTTAATTTCTTTTTGGAGCCACAACCCCATGGGACTTCAGCCTCCGTTTTTCACTCTGAAAACACAGCGCCCAGTCTCTTTGCAAGCCCAAACCCACTGGCTGGGGCTGCTGTTCCCAGCCCCTAGCTGTGACGTTCAGCAAGCAGTGGGGGCAGGCACCTCACCTGCAGCCCCATGTGCGGTGTCAGGCTGTGAGACTGGTGGGCAGCCCCTGGGGAAAGGCTGTGCCCGTGTCACTGCGCACTGCTCTGCCGAGGCAGGGAGCCCCAGGGCTGCAGCCCCACAGGCTTCACTCCTCCGCTGCCCAGTGGGCGCACCGCTGGCAGCACCCCTGGGGAGGGGACAGGAGCCCCCGCTCACCTCCTGCCCAGAGCCCCGGGAGCTCCCGCAGCCCGCAGTGGGCCCTGCTTGGCCCTGTACGGCTGCTGGAGGTGGGCAGTGAGTGGGGGGACCAGGCCAGTACGGCCGCTGGAATTAACAGTGACAATACAACAATTAGCTGGGTAACATCCCCATCACAGCTGGGGTGGGGCCACAGACATGCTGCCCCCAAAAAGACAGAACTGTGGAAATGGGAACAGCATCCAGAGCAACCCTCAGACAATAATAAATAAATAAAGCAATATTTAAATAAAGGAATAAAGCAAACAAGCAAACCCCCACCAGAATAAATCAAGGCTAGAGGAGTAAACAGCCTTCCCCTCAGCACACCCAAGGGCACCAACCTGTCGGTTTTAGCTGGGTGAAAGCAGCCCCACAACTGCCCCTATTTGTGTTTGCTCCCCATGACTTCTCTCAGGTGACTGACAAGACACCTGGCAGTGGGGAGGCAGATTTTCATGGAGAGTCCAGGCTTCCCCATGAGAAAAAAGGAAGTAAATCCAACCAGACCAATGTGTTCCCTCGGGGCCAGTGAAGCTGAAGTGCTGGCTCACTGCTGTGAGTGAACACAACCTGGTTCTGCTCCTACCTGCTGAACTCACTGCTGCTCACCTGTCCTTGTAGGGTAGCTATCGGGGAAAATGTCAGCTCGTGTCTCGGCCTGGTGCTGGCCTGCTGCAGGAGGACACGGCGCAGCCTCAGGGAGGAAGCTTCAGAGGGCATTGTACTGCACAAACAGCAGCTGCGTGTTGATAACGCTGAGGGCTTCTGGCAGCTGAACGAACAGAACAGCAAGGCGTTCTGGGGAGTCTTTCCTTGTCCTCCAGCAGAGCCCAGACACAATCGTGCAGGTGATGAGCAATGACCATTCCCCAAATAACTTCTCTAGATCCAGCCCTAAATGTCACGCCAGTGGTTTGCAGTGAGTCCCTTGTGCCTGCAGAGGGCACATCTGCCTTTCTGACCTGATCTGATCCGTACCAGTCTGATGGCCTCTACAGACTCACCCTCTTCATGATGAACGCAGCTCCCTGGAGACACCTGTCTCGCATCCAGCCTCCTCCTTTCCCCCATGCCCCACCCCTTCCCCACAGCAGAGGACCTTCCTCTGAGCCTTAGAAGCTAAAACTGTCTGAGATGGGGCTGCGTACACAGCAGGGTCACTGCCCTGTGGGAGAGCTCAGCTTCTGCTGCCAGAGCTGGCCTCAGACGGTGACGCAGGCACTGTGTGGTCTCTCTGTGTGGGTGAAAGCCACATGGCCCGGGGGACTTGGGATCACCATCAGGAGGAGCCTGACACAGGCCTTGTAAGGATCTTGCTGCTAAGGAGATGCTCAGGGAAGACAAAGAGACCCAAGAACAGGCATCTGGTACTGCAAAAAGCACCAAAAAACACACACTGGGACCGAGCCACCAAGGCATACACTGGGGACTGGGGCCAACTGAGGTACTTGGTAGCTTTGGGCATCTCTGAGGCCGACACATCAGATCTAGATAGGTTTACAAAACCCACAAGGATGGAGACTGCACAAGCTCCCCAGGCAAGCTGTCCCCCTGCCTGGCTGGCCTCATAACAAAGCGCGGTCCCCTGATGTCCAGCCATTGCCCAAACGCGATGTTGTACAACCCATGAGCAGCTCCAAGGCACCCGGCAGCAGGGGGCAGTGCGTGTGCCTGAGGAGTGCACAGCTGGCTCCTGGCTTTTATCAGCCACCCCCTTACCTCCTGCTGCCAAGCCTTTCTGCAGGTGGTGCTGCTGATCGGCTGCGAGTACCCCCTGGCCCCAGCCTTAGAGCCAGCAAGCAGCCAAAGTGGAGGGTGAAGGACCACAGGCTGTACATCCTGTTCCCTACAGCCTCCCTGAGTTTCTCTACCCCCATCATGTGGCAGGAAACACACTGGCACTGGCACGTTCTGCTCTTTGAAACTCCTTTTCTCCACCAAGGCATCTCTGCGAGCTCTGGGTGCTACTTGCTGCACTTCTGCAGCACCAGCAAAGCCTTGTCTGAAGGAAGCGTCCGAAGCCCGAGACAGGTGGGTGCTCTGCCAGCAGCTGAGGGTAGTGGCAGTGGGAGGACCCCGCAGGAACACGCTGAGCCTCCTGTCGCAGCTCTGCCCCGATATCAGCCCACGCAGAGGAGCGGAGCTGACAGGAGGGCAGAAATGAGAGAACACGTGTTTGCTGGGTTGTTAAATCCAGCAACTAAGTCAGCATTCCTGAAAGACTGAGCTCATAGCCTGTCTGGGATTTGCTTCCCCACCCCTGAGGCTCTCTCTGGTTTTCTGTTTCAATTGTCTGAACACTGAAGAGAAAATGAGATAAGGTGGGACGTATGGATTTCTCTCCTTTTTTTTTTTTCTTTCCAAGTATGTCTGTCAGCAAGTGGCTGTTTTTCCTCCTCAGTTGTTCACTAACGTTGCTTTGCAGCAAAGCCCCGGTGACAACTGCTGTCCTTTCACAGTGCATGGGACAGAAAGATGCATGAGAGAAGGAGGGAGGAAGCCACTTCTTTCCTGCAGGCCAAAAGCAAACTGTGAGCAAATGAAAAACATCTTTTGAACCAACTCCACCTGCTGCTTCTTGGCACAGGCTCACCTGAGAGACTTGCGGTGCCTGTAACTGAGAGCTGCTGGCTTGACGTGTCTGGGGTCTTTATTTTAGCATCTCTGGTACGGCTTCTCTGCTAAAGGTTTAGCCTTTTGTGGCACAAGTAGTAATTTCTGGGCTCTCTTAGCTCCTTTTCACCCCAGCTGTTCAAGTTCTCCCTTGCTCAGTTGGAGTATCCTGTTTTTAAAACAAATGTTCAAATGTTGTTGGCACTTCATATTGATGGTGCTCTTTAAGTTGTTTGTTTTTTTTTTAAAATCAATTAAGATCAGATTGCCATTTATTAGATAGCAACAACTCTCTCCCCCCTTCCCAATGCGATTTCTGCAGAGAGAAACCTGAAATAAAAAAGGCCATGAAGATGAAATGCCTGTCCACAAAGAAATGGTCTCTGCACTGGGACCACAGAAGACATTTGAGGCCTAGGTGGGCAAAGCAGCGCTGCTGTCAGCACCTCCCCTGCAGCTAAGCAGAGCATTTCGATTTCCAAAGCAGTCAAACAGCAATAAAAGTCCCCCTGCATGTGCTACAAGTCTTTCAGTGCTAAATGCATATTAAATCACCCGACTTGTCATGTTTCCTCTAATGAAGAATTAGCATTAGTGTCACATCTTGTTAATGCGATATAAAAATCATTCTGCAAATATATATGTTACAAGCTCAATTTTTGTATGTTGCTATACTGAATAATGGAGGAGCGAATTTCAATTACCCTTATGCTACCACGGAGCACAATCATTGCAGTGCCTCGGTTGCCCTACGTTCCTGGGGGAACTCTGCAGGGAAAGACAGAGTATCTAAAATAATGTAATCTTGGCATCATGGTTATTCTTTTTAAGGATCTGTTTCTCACTGATACCTTTTATTGAGGTAATTACTCTGTAATTACCCTGGCAAGCCACACTCACAGTGTGCTAGGCACAGGCACGGAAACTTGTGGCTTTAGCTTTCAAGCAAGCTTCACCCGCAGATCTGACCAAAAATGAACATTGGCTTTTCCTGTCTCTAAGTGTGTAGCTCCGCGCAGCCTTAAGAGCAGCCTCCCCAGCGGTGGTGCAGAGAAGCAGCTCATTCTTCCTTCAAAATACCCTGCCTAGGACGACCACTGGAGGCTGCCCCAAACCTGCATACAGCCAAAAGCAGACGTCACTTCTGTTTCAGTAGTTGATCCTGCGTGCCATCTGCATCAGCTCACATGCTTTCCACTGCAAATTTTTCCACAGATAATCACCCACATGATTTCCGTCTAGCAAGGTGTTTTACTCTGCTTTCCTCTCTGTACAAGAAGCGTGTGAGCTTGACAAAACAGTGGAGAAACTTTTTTCTTGCAGCCTTTGGTTGCTAGGTCCACACAGCCCCAGCCTGCATTCACTGACTACCGCTGAACCAAAATGCTCTTCCTTTCCACCCTGACACCCAACTGAGCTCGCTTTCAGGAATTCACTCACCCTCCCCTGCTGATCTCCCTGCAGGTCAGTGATCTGCTAAGGTACATCTGGTGTGAAACCTTCCTATCAACTATCAATTATTATTTATTAATTGTTCACTTTTAGTTCTCTGAAGTCTTGTAAGCCAGCTACATGCAGTCTTCTTTTATGCTAAATAAGACTCAGATTTATTTCAATTTTCACAGCCCCAGCCTTCTACAGTGATCTTTCCCCTCTAAGTCAGGACCAAAGCAAAACAGTTTTCCTTCAGTATAAAGCAGAAAATAGCAGTCTGAGAGAAGCCTTAAAAAAGAGAAGTGAATGTCATTCTCCCATATTTAGAACAGGATGAGGATTCAAAAAAAAAAATCTAAAGCTTGTAAAAAAACAAATACCTCCTGCCCCTCAGGGGGATATTTTGGTACAACCCCTGCTGATGCATGTGATAATACAAATATTTTCCTACAAAAATGCATTACAACAACTACGATGTCATCGTAGTTCAATCAGAAAGGCCCAAGGGTGGATAAAATGGTTTAGGGAATGATTAACTTTGCTGTGTTGATTGAAGTTCATTTTTGCCTCAGTTTCAACAAAAATCAAAAAGCTTTTCCTAAAGCCAGGCAGAAACTTGAAATCAGGGGAACTGGGGACATCCAGCCTTGCATGCTTGTTCCCATGCTCATCCTACTGATCCTTTTTGTGCTGGCTACAGGTACTTGTACCTGTTGAAAACAACCAGCTGAATTTCTAGTGGCTGCTTTACTCATGCAAAGCATTCTTTTTGTCCACATGGCAGGGCAGAAGAGGTGAAAGTTTAAAAGTGGATGAACGTTTCGCAGAGAAAGATGCACGAATACAGTAAAATGAAATGGTGCCTGAGCAGGAAGAAATTTTGCCATGTGATACAAACACTTCTCTTTGGAAACAGACCTTACATAACAAAATTTGATCTTTGAGCATCTTCAAAATACAGTAAGAGTATAGGACCAGAGGATTTTTTTTCTTTATTGCTAGAAAAGAGTCAGATAAATTCTAAAAAATAAATCCGAGCTCACATTAGTGCTTCCTCAAAATAAGCGTGGCAGTGCTGTTAACTCCAAGGGCTCCGATACCTATTAAGACCCACGTAATTTCCAAGTCTGAATACTGAATGGTACATTTTAAAGTTCCTGGGAGGAAAGCTGCCATTACACTGCCCTTTCCCCAAGAAAAACAAAGTATTGGTGTTACGCACATGAAAATTCAAGCTTAGGCTTGGGAATTTTGAGCTGACATGGACAATAAGTGCGGTGCATCTCAGGACCTTCTCAAAATGTAATTGTGAGGCTGCTTGTTGTGCTATGTTGGCAGCTGCCTCCAGATGCTGCAGTCAGCTTCCCTTAGCTTTTCCTGCAGGAGGACCTTTTCCAAGTCCACATTTGAAGAGGTAATAGGGACCCTGAAGGCTTTCTCACAGAAATGATTGGGATGAGGCAAGGGTAGCTCTTCTGTTTCCTGACCACGTGATGTATTAGTACCAAAACAATGGTTTCTCATTATTCCACTGGAATTAATTCAAATATTTGCTTCACATGTAAAATTGCATCTTTCATAATACAGTTATTGACACGATGTTCATAGTCATGGAATGGGAAAATTCTCATGATACAGAAAAATGTCACATTGTTCATCTTGTTCTTCACATTTTAGACCTCAACAAACTCCAAAATGCAGGTGAATTCTGCATTTTATAATGCTTAATACCAAGACGAAAAAATGCAAAGCTTGAACAGCTGCTACTATAGAAGCAATACTTGTGCACACCTACAGAAGTTCCTATGTTCATTACAGTCAGCCTGCAGAAGAGAAACAGAAGTTGGAGACTGGTTTGAGGTAGACCAGCAAAAACTTTGGAGCTGGGGAACAGAGGATGGGATGCATCAACAGCCTTCTTTCTCCTTTTCCCTCTGAAAGGTTCTCTACAGAAGTTCGGTACAGGTGAGAGCAAACTCACCATACTTTTGTGCTGTATGCTTTTCTGAGCACAGTTCAACTGACACTGAGTATGCCATTTAATTGAGACTAGCTTGTGAGATTTTCATTGAGATTATTTCTGCAGATCTTCTTGTGTCACGTTGACTTCTGAAATGAAGCTGGTAAATGCAGTGACATTGTTCTGCCATCACTTCTGTGTTTTAGTTAACTTTTGAAGAATTCCAAACCCGCAGCGTGAAGTCTATAAGCTCTCGAGTGTTACTTCAGAAGATGTACAACACCACATCAATTTAAGGAAGCCTTTAATGAGACTGCAAACTGAAACAATTACTTGAGATTATGGTTTACCCTGAGTACGCCTGAACTCAGAGCGGGTATGTCCCCATGGAACTCAATGGGTTTCTTCTCCACCTTCACTGGAAAAGTGACAGGACGTCTGGTCTTAAGTCTGCAGCACATCTTGTTTTCCTTGTTCTCTCAAAGACAGCCTCGATCGTGCCATGGTTCAGACACAGTAGAGCCACCATAAATAAGGCATACAGACCTGATATTGAGCAAACCTCTGGCAGATGACATCATTTGTGCTGTGCACATAGGAGAATAAAAAATGCCTCCAAGTACAAAACACCCTCTGGATAAAACTCATCCCTTCAGAAGGGCTCAGATGCTATTGCTGTCAATCAAGGATACAGCTATCCTGCTACCCACTTCTGTTAGTGGTACTAACCTGAAGTATTCAATAAACATAAGGGTAGGGGAGCTTTCATGGATGACCAGTCAAAAACTTTCCTGGGAGCTGTGCTATGGCCATTACTTGTTATAGCCTTGTGTGTCCTAAACCTCACTCCTTTTTGTGTTCCTGACAGAGGTTAATAGTGCAGGATAGGATGGTGCAGGTTTCTAGCTTTGGCACACTGCTTGGGGTAATCAGTGACAGACTGATCCAGCTCTTGAGGAAAACAAAGTATGCACAGCTGCTGCAGTATCTGTAGACCTTCCAGGAACTGACTAATGTGCCAGAGTGATAAATTATCCTTTGGCATCTTCCAAGTCCCCTTCCTCCTTCAAGAGTCTGAAGTGATTGCACGTGATCAGTCAGCTGGACTGCCACACCAGAAATCCTTTGGAAGTTTTACATATAAAGGCATCTATACCCGTACACAGCCTTCGTGTGATGTGCATACATTCTCCCATGGAACTCTCCACCAGGCTCAGACTTTCATAAGGAAGTTGGCTTTGCTAAAACCATTATGCTAAATTCAGGTGACCTGGGGCAAACACTTCTTGCCTGCTTTCATGAGAGTGGCTTCCTGTAGCTGAAAAGAGAATCTTTTCAGGGTAATCTAAAACAGCCCTGGACCTGAACTCATTAAAAAAGCACAGTGCACTGCGGTTGGATATCTTAAAGAACTTCAGAAACAAGGCCTTCATCTGAACCTAAGAGCATCAGCTAGAGTTACAGCTCTGCTTTTTGACGGGATCTGCTTAAACCATCCCATGTCAAGTTGTAACAGGGGCCACCAGCCTTCAGTTTCCGACAAGCAGTTAACTCCAGAAAGCTTACTTCAAACTGCAGTCCTTTAGTAAATCTGGTTAAAAAAAAAAGAGAGAGAGAGATGAAAAACCTCCAAGAAGTCAGTCTGACAGGTTTTTATTTCTTCGGAGCATGATTTTTTCACTGCAGAGCTGTGAGTTCCATTGAACTAATTAAAATAATCTATTAGCCTACCACCACCGTCAATCACCCCCCACCCAAAAAAAAAAAAAAAAAAAATTAAAAGGAATTAAAAGAATTGAACAGTTGAATTGTAATGGACAAACATCTCAAGCTCCACACACCAGGAATTTGGTCAAAAAAACAAGGAAGGGGTGAACATGGGCTAATGATGTCAGAGTGATTTTTTGTAAGAATTCTTCCAGTATCAGATAGAAGTTACTACCAGATGTCTGTTTCTACCTTGCAACTGTGGTTGTTTTTTTCTCAGGGCAGTTTAACACTTCTAAGGGCTACATGGCCCAGTTGCTGAAAATCTGTGGAGGACATAGCTGAAAGTCATTTAGTGGTACTATCACATTTCTCCTGTTTACTGTAATTCATTTTGCAAAGCTCTTTAAGTGTAAAATTGCAACACTAGCTGCTTTCTCATTAAGTATCAGAATAAACAAATGCTTATTTAAACATGTCTCTTCAGGCAGTTGCTGATCCCTATCTTACCAAATGCTGTGGTCTAGGCAAAATGTGCTTAAAAGTTATCCAAGGCTGATTCTGCCAAATACAGACTGTGGCTGCCTGCAAGGTAAAAGCATGTTATAAAATGTTAACAGCCCCTCAGCAGCTGTACAGCATTAAGGAAATATGATGCAACACTGGAGCAGTGGAAGTAGTAAAATTTCATCCAATCCCATTTTTCTAGTTGTGTTTTATCAGCGAGCCACCTAAAACCTGGATTCTTTTCCAATAAAACCGACTAAAATTAAATTTGAATATCACTTCGCATATTACCACCTTCGTGCTGATAAGCTCCAGTCACAGATTTTACCAGTCCTGGTGGAAGCAATTAGAAACAAGACTTCAAGAAAAGTTTTAGGATTGTCCTGATACCTTTTCACATAGCAAAAAGAGATGGTGGTCCTTATAAAGAGACCTACGAGTTTTAAAATGGAAGATAGAATGGGACTATGTAATGTCAAGCACACAGTAATGAATGACTCTGTCTAGTATAAATCAAGGAAGATGGAAGTAAAGTAAAAACAGACTGCACTTTTGCCATTGCCACGCAGAGCAGCTTTCCAGCAGTTGCTGCTGATGCAGGTGGTTTTTCATTTCTCACATATTGGCCAAGCTGCAAGACCAATCTTTTCAAGCTGTCATTTCTGTATGGCAACTTCCTCTTCAGCTTGGGTATTTCTGTTCTCAAATTGTCTGAAAACCGTCATTGCAGGGAGCCTCTTCACTGCCTGTTTGTGTCTGTTTCTGACCTTATGCCTCTGTATTAGTTCAGTTGCTGGTACTGTGATCATTACCATGGGAAGCTGAGGCTAAAGGTCGTAAAGGAGCTCTATCCAATAGTCTGCTCTATAAAGCCCATAAATCTGACAGCCTATCACAGAGATGAAATACCTGTTACGGCGGTGAGAAAGGCAAGCATGCTGGTACAGTTCTTTCTACTGCCACAGCTGTAATAAGAGGTCATGAAGGTTTCCACAGCATCACGCTTTGTGGTTTGGCATGATTTTCTGTCTCTGCAGGAGGGCTTAAGACAGATTCATCTCATATTTGCTGGTGATCTTATGACATTCTACAAAACACTAGAGCAGCAGTAGACAAGGTGAATACTGGCTTTTTATCTCCCAGTTCCAAACCCAGTTAGGATTTCATGGAAAGCAGTCAGCTAGTTGATTTAAATCTGTATGCAGTGCACAACCTTACCACCACGATGTGGAAACAGATGAGAGAAAACAGAGACCGTGATGCTTTGTCTGAATTTCCCTGCTTGAGCCTTCTGTAGCACGCTATCAGCACGGACTCCTGGCAGGTGGCTGTAGCAACCAGGAAGAGAAAGAGGCAGCTTCTCAGGCTGGCAGCAGGTGGTGTCACTTCCCTAGAAAAAAACGCACTGGAAGTGGAATATAATGAAATGCATCTAACAGAGAAGCAGCCAGCTGGCAGGCTCCACAATTCTCCCAGGTCCAGACTCCAGTTTCTCTTCTAAGAGAGCTGCTACCAAGAAGATGTGCACATCCTGCATCGCAGCAAGCCAATTACAGAGCTCACACACGCCACGCTTCAGATAAGAAAACTCACCGGTACTGTTATGGTTTGCCAACTCTGCCAAAAGAAACCAAAGCAATTACTTAGAAACCAGGGGAGAGGAAGGATGTCTTGCTACAGCCTCAACAGAACTCCACATAAGCAATTTGTCATCTCTAGCTAAATGCTATTTTTAAAATGATAGAAATGAACTGCTAAAAGTAATTCTACAACAGCAGGCAGTCCAGCTCAACTCTGCTTTTGCTACTTCCTTAACCCCTGTTTGAGAGAACAGCTTGTTTGTTGCTCCAGGAAACTTCGTCCATAAACCAGAGACAGCCAGGCAGCTCCCAGCTCCACTTGCCCAGTGCCATTTCCCACTCTTCTGTGGTCAAGCAGCAGATTCTGCCTGGTTGCACAGCCTGCCACTCTGCAGGCCCCACACGTGTGCACTGGGAATTGCCTCCAGCATCCCTGCAACACAGGAGGGGAGTACAGCCAGGCACTACCCAGCCGTATGGTTCATCTCCTTTCTGACATTTCTGCGTATGGGGCCGTGCTTACAAGGCGTGTGGCCTGCAAGCCCCACATAGCATTCAAGGAAATATTCTCAGCTGAAGCGTGAGACAACTTGCTGGTGCAGGTGCCTGTTTTGAAATACTTCAGTGCCAGAAAGGTGCTTTGGAGGGAAGACATCTTTGTGGCCATACTTCAGGTACAGGGCTTAACCCACAGCTGCTTGTTCAAGCACCTGCCTTTCTCAGTCCAGTGTCCTTTGAATTCAACTGTGGAACCATTACAGGTGCTTCTTAATCAAAGCTGTCTCCACTAAGTTCCCCATGCCCCAGCTTTGTGAAAGTCACCTTCCATTGTACCAAGGACTTCTGTATTTAACTGAACAGTTGGGTTAGTAATACAAAATCATGCATTTGTGTAATTAGTGATAGGTTTCTCTTCATGGGTCAGGCCGTCACCTTGACAAAAACCCTTCATTTCAAGGAACAGATTAAAAGAAACAACTGACTTGAAGTTTTCTTGTCTCGACAGCAGGTGGAGAGAATAGGTTTACACCACCCACCTACATTTTCTTGTTGCAGTCTGAGCCTATATCACCCCTGTGACCTGCACTGAGTGCAATTTGCATTTCTCCCTATGTGCTCTCCCTGTGGGGCAGCAGCTTTGGCCATCAGCGCTGTCAGTTAACTTCAAATCTGAGAACCAGACACGAGATTTTTAAACTCAGAAAGGAGATGGGAAGAGGAGCTTTGCGCTCAGCTGCAGAGAAAACAAAGGGCCACTTTTTTAAAAAAAAGTTCACAGCAAGTTTCAGATTACTTCAAAAATCTTCCACTCCTGCTTCTTTATCTCCTTTCCCTCCCTTGTTCATTAACAGGTTTAACTGTTTTTCCAGTAACAGAAACATGGATAGTTATATTCACCTTCTCTACAGTAAACTCTGCTTTCAGTCAGTTGCAAAGCAATGTCAAATAAGCAATTAACCTGATTATCAGAGAACAAGGTACCGTTCCCTGTTTCATTCCTGAATTGACTTAGCACTAAGTGTTACAGAGCTTAACAACTGTGTAAATATGACCGCAGCGCACCCAGGGAATGACTTCAATAGAGAGCAAGCTTCTGCAGGGAGCTTACAGGTGTGAAACACAGTTAGCTAACAAACTTTGAGGAGAAATATTGTCCTTAAGAAATAGATTTGACAGTAAGTAAACAAATACCAGAGCTCCCCCAGCCCTTTACCACTCAGCTGTTGACAGACTGTGTGACCTTTCATAGAAAATTACCCCAAGATGTATCCTGCTTAGTGAATACACCAGAATGCAGGAAACTTTGGTCTTTAATGTCGAACGAGTCCAAATTCCCCCTTTCCCACACCATGAATACTTGGCAAAAACAAAGCCTGATGTCATTGTTGGGTGGGTGTCAGCAGCTTGTTCTCAGCGAGCCATTTGATAAGACGTAAAACTTCTGGTAAAGTTGCTACTGTTTGGGGTAGTATGTTCCTTCCTTGCAAGATGGGATCTGGGAATTTATCACCCAGAAAACCAGAGAATTATTCTGCCTAGTGAATACTTTTGCTCTTTGCAGGCTAGCATCTGGATTGAGTTATCACTTAAACCAGACAGCTTCACAGTTTCTGTCTAGGAAAACATCAAACAATTACCAGACTGATGCATTTTACAATCCCAAACCGAGTGGACTTTTGTGCAAAACATTCTCTGAATTGTATGAGAATATCCCAGGTAACTTTTAAATGGACAATATTGGTCATCTTCCCCCAAAATTTTATTTCAAGCAAGTCATCTGGTTTTTATACCTTTGCTAGGGAAAATACAGTCTAAGTGAAACAGCCCATCAGCACATGTATGTCCATTCTCTAATTCTTACCAGGTTTCTCAACCAGATGACTCACCAAGCTCACGTATACAGCTTTACAATGCAATAAGCTAAGGGACTAACTATAGAAACAGTGATATTGCCCTGAACAAAGCAGCAAATTAAAAAGCTTTCAACATCTAAGCAGTAATGGGATAAAGACTTGCTGTAAACTCTTTAGAGATTCATTTTGCATATCCTAGCTAACAAAATGGGCTGACAATCTATTGAGCATTGAATTCCTCACTGACAATAGCATTTAAAGTCATTTTTTTAAGTACAGTAGTACCTTGCACTTTGTAGCAAGCAAGGATCTGTCTCTCAGGCCTTTTACTCTTGTTACATACTGCAAATGAAAGACAGGCTGAAGCCTGACACATCAGGTTGAAGGAGCAGCAAGAGCAGATTGCTCTAAGGAAGGCAAGCCAGGGTTTCTCACTACCACACAGCAGCCAGGGCCATGCCATCAGCATCAATGGGCAATATCAGTTATTAAGTAAAACAAGCACAACCAAATCAATGATAACAGCTGCAGTCACAACCTAGCCTTTAAAACAACCCCTACAGTGATGACAAAACTGTGGCACCCACCCAAAGAATCAGGAAAAGAGGACCAAACACCACACACACAACCAGTATAACAATACAGGAGAAAAAAAAATACACAAGTACGAGCTTAAAAAGGGCTTGCGAGCCAACGCGCAGAGAGAGGGTGGATGGTGGGTGCTGCAGATATGGCCGATCAGGGGAATTAGGGTCTGTCGTTACCCTCAGCACTCTAATGCCTTTCACGCCTGTCACTTTGTGCAAGGTCTTTTACATACCCACAGGAACTGAAATACAGAAGTGTGAGCTTGAACGAAGCACCCTGACCAGTATGAACACCTGCTGTGCCCGCAGTCGCTGTGATCCAAAGAGCTCTGAAGTATGCTGCTGGCTGCTGCTGTGCTGTGCCCTTCGACTGCCTTCAGAAAGGGAATCCCCAAAACGCAGCAGACTGCCCTTGCCTTGTAACAGAGCCATACTCCAGGAAAGAAGCAGCCGGATTACTGACTGGATTGCAGTCCAGAATGAAAAAAAGATTTTTCCCTGTGGGACACGGAGATATTTTTTAATGCCTGTTGTCTTTCTACCTCCTCTTAGTAACCCATGGTTTCCTGGAAGAAAATAAAATTTAAAAAAAAAAAAAAAAAAAAGATGAAAATGTCATAATGTGCCTTTGGATCTTCATTAGGCTGCTGCATTTAGAGAGAGATTATTCCAAAGCACCTCAGAGGACTGGGACATTCAGTTTCTCTTAGTTTAATTGAGTAGTCAAATCCCAAGCTACCTTTGAAAATTTTATCTTTAATGCATGGTTCACACACAGGTGACTCTCAGCTACAAAAATAGTAACACTTTCTCAGTTTATAAAAAGTTACTCTATTGAAAACTCAGACATGATCTCCTGGGGTGGGAAACGAAGCACAATTTCATGTGAAAGAAAAGATCTAGGTAAAGACTAGCAAAAATTGCACTAATCAGAGCACAGCAACTGTGGACCTCTATTTGCACTCCACAAGCGTAATATGTTCCTGTAAAATTCAGATCTCATTCATGAACATCCTCTTCTGGTGCACAGATTCCATCACAAGAACACGGCAAAAACATTTATGAGCTTTTATCATTTTGCTTCAGGTACGCAGAGGGTGTTTTTGCTCTTTCATCAGAGAAAGAAAGGTTTGCCTAACGTCCCAAAGCAAGAACAGAACAGTAATAACAATAAAAACAAATAAAACAGACACATGATGTTCTGCACCAAGATTTGCAGGTTCTTTTAAAGGAATATATGTCCTTTATTTCTGCTGCCTTAAAAGCAGAGCAGAGGTGATGGGGGGCATGATTTCTCTCTGGATCAGCCAAGGTGTGAGAAAGCTTGTGGAGCTGAAAGGCAAAAGGAGATTTGAACCGTCTGACTTTGCATGCTGGGAGTTCTCTCCCCTCAGAAGCAGCTGGCATAGCATGGATGGGTGTCCTTTTAACACATCCTAATTAATACATCCTAACTCAGTAGCAAGCATTAATGTCTCCTTGAGCACGGGAAAACCCTCCCAGGGAGGGTGTAACTACTGAGACAGCGCAAGGTGCAGTGCGACGGGGCTGCTGGCTGGGGGCACCTCTTCCTGGTTCAGCAGTTCGTAGCTGACGTGTTCTGGAGCAGCAGCTGTAACCACAGTTGTGCTTGCTGTGGAGTCCTCTCTGTTAAACCAAAGCTAGGCACACTCAGGTAGCCGTGTTCCTTTGTGACAATCAGTACCTACAGACTTCATCGTGCTGTTGTTGAGATACTGTCCCTCTACAGAAGGTAACAGCTATCCAAAAGTTAAATGCCCCGTACCAGCACTGAGGGACAGATGGATCAACATGTCAGTTCTGTACTTTCTGCTCTCACTGGATCCCAGAAATCCCCCTTCAGCTCTGATTTTACATAGGGGAATTTTTCTGTGCCTCTTACAATGTTCTTCCACTTCCTTTATTTTTTAAAGGAAAATACTCCCTGTCAATATTTAAGCAGTTTGATAGTGCCCTACTTAGCTCAAGCTGGCTGACAACTTTGCAACAAAGCATTATATTCATCAGAAAACACAACTAAATGGAACGAAACCTTTCTGCAGGAGTGTGTCTGTGATGGGAGGAAGAAGAATCTGCTCTCCATTGAAAGAAGATGTTTTGATCTTTTATTTGGGAACACTTCTGCACTTTGATTCATTATAAATGAGAGGTTATTAATAAACTAGAACCTGGACGAGGTATTTCGGTGTCACACAGTATTTTAGCAGTTCCCCTAAATGCTTTTATCCTCCTGCCCTAATCCAGTCTCTGAAGAAGCCAGTTGTGTACTAACTGCTAACTTAACTGCCTATCCATGCACAGTGTAAACACCCTCTCCTCATTATCTCTGTGCTCTCTCCCAGCTGACAGACAAAAGCGAAGACGTGCATACAGTCACTATGGCTGCATGCTTAATTGCTCTAAATGAGGAGACAGCCCCTCCATCTGAATATATCACTCCCTCTTCACCCAAACTGAGTTTTAGGTGGAAACAAGCAAACAACAACAACAACAAAAGACATTGCAAGGAGCAGAAATTCTGCGCGGCCTCATCCACCAGTTTGTTGTGTCTTGTTTTGCTCTGTGGAGTCTGCCTAGGCCTATTCTGATCATACTTTACGCCATTTTCCGGCTAATTTCTCAAGGACAGAGTTTATTCCAATGCCAAATCATTGTCCCTAAGCTTTGTAACATAGTTCTGTATTCTAGGGGACGTGAATTTTCTGGCGTTGGCAGATATTTTAACCTTTCTAAAGGCTCAGAAGATGCTAGCAATGTAGGACATGGGAAGATTTTTTTTTTTTGCAGTGGATCCTGTTCTGCCTGTGCAGAGTCACTTGTCAAGGACAATAGCTGTTGGCAGAGCATTAATATGACAGAATCGGGCGTACTGCCAAGGAAAGCAAACTCTTTTGTGGGTTTTGCAACGTTTAGCTGGCCCGTCAGTTTGAGATCACCATTGATGGCTGTCTGAAAACTGCCTTTCACCATTACTAGAAAAAAAAAAAGCTACTCAGCAAAACGTATAATGGGCTTCGCCAAACCCCCAGAGCAACAAAAGCAGGTTGGGTGGATTGTGTGTGTGTGTTTGAGTTTGTGTATGTCTTACAACAACAACCCTCTGTGCTGGAGAAGCTCTGCACATTAGGCAACAAAGGTTTACGCTCTGCAAAATGGAGGCTGGAGTGGCGTCCTCTTTACAGTGGCCTCTGAGAAAACTTGGGAGATGATGCTGATTGCAGGAAACAAAGAGGCTTTCAACTTTAGAGTTTTTGACTACAGGGCCATCTTTGTACTTGGAAATGTTGCCCGTTTGTTGCTCCAGGGATCATGGGATAATCTAAATTAGCTTTAAGAAGCTGACTTGCTTTTGTACAAGAGATCCCCTCGCATTTAACAAACTAAATGGGCACTTGCAACTGAGGGCTGTGAAGTTTCAATTATTTCTTAAGATGGCTGAGGTAGGAAGAACCATGCTTATTGATTCTCACCCTGTCATTCATTCATGAGAAGTACGCATGAATGCTTGGAGAGAGGCAACCTACATGTCTGTAATGATTTTAATTCACAGAAAGAAGGAGCTATGTGGCTGTGCCTATGCCAAGTCGTCAGAGAGATCTGTGACTTACTTCATCTGATGTCAGACCCTGAAATATAACGATGGCTCTTATCTCTAGACACTTGCCACTTCTACTGTTCCTTCACTTCTCAAAGTTTTGGTCTCCTACCTCTACATAAAGAACCTGCTTCCTCTTTCCTTACACCTGCACAGAAATAAAGTAAGCCAATTTAATGTTACTTTCATTTTTTTTTCATTATTTTCACTCTTTCTGAGTGTTCTGGGGAAACCAGCCTCCTGGTGACACACAGGATCAGCTATGACTTTTTGTATTCCCCATCCTGGCAGCCGAACAGAGACTAAAAATCACGTTGTGTGATTTAACCACTGTCATCATTGGACAAGCTGCTTCCAAACGTGGAAAAGCATGTATTACAGAAGGTTTGAGCGTGTCCCTGTACTTCTAGAAACCGCCTGAAATGACAGATGCAGACTGAGCATGTGAAGTGAAAGGATGTGTGCTCAGAGCCTCTTACCAGGAGTTCCCCGGGTTTGGTGGTGGCACGAGCTGCTGCAAGCTGCGTTCTGTGCAGTGAGGAAAAATACAAGAGATCATGTGCTGCAGAACATGAGATTTAAGTTGCTGATTCAGCAGAAAGTTGGTTTTCTTTCACCTCTTTCTAACTGCCCAGAGTTTCACAGAAAAAATGTTTTTAAGACAGCATTCAAGCATTTCCTTTTTGGCCAGAGCTTCCTGTTTTGCCTACGTGGTCTGTCTCTGTGCTTTGCACGTCCCCCTCCTTTCCCTTCCATGTCTGGAACAGCTCTTGCTTTTTTGCACCTCTAGTGTCAACGTGTTCGGGGCATGAAGAGAATTGCAACTTCTTCTCCATCACCCAAAAATAGTTCTCTCAAGCATTGAATTCTCTGCATGGCTGAATATCAAGGTTGTTTCAAAGGCTGTTTTTTCTGTTTTGTTTTGTTTCATTTTGTTTTCCTGTAGCTTCCCATAGATTTTACAATAATTTCATTGCCAAACCATTTTTCCAGATCCTGGATTCGATAAGGGAAAGGAATCCATAAAAAGAGCACTGGGACTAGGAAGTTTCTGAGTCTCTTGGGTACAGCTGCATAGGGAGACTTTGAGTTCAGGAAGCACAAAACATCCTTCACCCTTGCTTAAGGCAGTCTTCTGAAACGGGTGACTTGACTTTTAAAACAATGAAGTTTACACAACATTGGATGACACATAACATGCTAACCTGCGTGACCAGGAGACTGCCAACAGCTCTGCCAGCTGAGTTTGGACAGCTCACTTTGTTAGCCTTGTCCTATTCTGAAAGCATATCAAGGACTTAGAAGGAAGATTTTGTTATAGTTGCAAAATGACTCTGCTGCTCAAATTGCATCTGTGGCTCAAGAGGTAGGGCTTGGTGATATGATTCAGTCCAGATCTATTCTACATTATTGAAAAATACTGTTCACCATAGGTGGAGTCTGTAAGGAACAGATTACAGGAATGGAAATGGCAGTGCTTGGTTTCAGCTTCCAAATGGGATGTGTATGGGCTTCTGCTCCTTATTACCTGGCACACCAAACAAGCAGCCGATATTACAATAACTGTCAGTATAATGGTGTGAGTGCCTCTTTAAATGCCTGTCTTCCTCCAGAGCAATGATCAGGACCTAGTAGTTCTCACAGCAGCTGTATCGCATCTGACTATATACAACATGAAAGGGGCAAAGGAAGATGAGCAATTTCTTTGCTGTTGTTTTTTGTTTGTTTTTACTTGTGGTGACTCCAGTGATGGATGATGGTGTATTTTTACAACTTTGGTTTTGCTGCTCTCCTGCAAGGTATTTGCCTAACCTAGCTTATTTTTGAATGTAGATGTAATGTTGCATAATGTTCTCAGACTGGGTATCATGCCTGTTGCAGTTGTTTTTAAACTAGCATATTTGCTTGGAGCATGCCTCTAATTTAAAACTGCTGCTGTTGAATTCACAGCTCTGCAAGCGAGAGTAACTCTGTGGCATGTAACTCTGTAACACAGTTCTGAAGATCTTGTTTCTTTCAGGATCAAACGGAGTTAGCATTACTAGTTCTGTGACTGTTGTTAGATGGTATCTGCTGTCTTTCCAGCAGAACTGATGAGGGGCATCTGAATGCACTCCCAAGTTCTTAAAAAGAAGAATCAGGAGGTTTGGCTTAACGGACCTGTGTTAAACCTGTAGGAAGTGTTGGACTTTATATTGAAGCAATTAATATTTATTTGTAGATAGTGCTTTGTTTCTCACAAAGGGATGAGAAGGATGGCCTTCCATAGAGGTAATAAAACATACTAATGGATACAAATCCTAGAGAAACAAGAACTTTCACAAATGTTTGCTTAGGCATTATTACAGCCCTAGATTAGCCTGTCACTGTATTCATAAAAGCATTGCACCAAGAGATGACTGATGTGATGCCTGAGCCTTGAGGTGACTTGGGCCCCAGAGCAGGGTGACTGTCAGTGCTGATGAGCTGTTGTGACATACTGTTCCTTCCAGTGCTCCAACTCTTGATTGTGCTGTGACTTATCTCTGGTAGAGGCGCAGATAGACTACACTTAACCAAGGTGGAGATTGCCCTGAAGGACTTACATAAGTGGGGAGTAAATGACTTGTACTTCAAAGTAACAATGCTTCAGGGACAGAGTTAAAGGAGCCTGGAGAGGCTATTGGCAGTTAGTTACACCTTTGATGTCTCCTTATCTTATCAGAATATGCAGATGTAAGGCATCTTGCCAGGTGGCAAGTTGTTGGTTGTGTGAAGACATTCAGGCTTAATCCTTTAAGGTGATCTAGTCCCAGAGGACTTTAATCCTACAGCACTGAAACAAAAAATGAAGAGGCAAACCATGAACTGCAGCACTCACCCAGAAAATAGCAGATATAAGTAAATGAGACTAAGGCCTGGGCTGGAGACATGTAGTGTGGTACTGTCCAGGATGATTTAAGTGCTCCCACCTTCTGAGGTTTAAGTTGTGCTCTTCACTCAGGTGGCTGCTCCTTGTAAACAAGATCCTGATCCACCTGCCTTCTGTTAATACAGAGCTCTATGCCTGACAGCTAGCGAAGAGCCTGGGTTGTAGTATGCTGGGCTTGAGCAAACCGTTTTCTACTTTTCAGTACAGGGAGGTGTGCTGTGTGCAGACTCCGTGAGGCACTTGCAATTGTTTGTTTGTTCCAACCCTTCACCCCTGTAGAAGTGACATGGTTAACAGGTGACAGTGACCACTGGAAGGCTTTGCTCTTTTTTTTCCCCCAATGTCATTTGCTTAGCAGCTGAACCAACTTAGTTCTAGCTACCTTGATGGCTTTGTGGTGTTGCCACCCTTAATATCCCACAGGATGCATCTGTGCCACCCTGAGGATGGCTGTGTGAGATGTAAAGCTCCGTGGAGCAGCAGCACTTTGTGTATGGGTTGTGGTGCTCTGCTATGAGCATCTGCTCAGGTTGTGGTGATTTCTGTCCATGACAGCGGGGAGAGAGCGCTTTGTACACCATAGGTCTCCTGATATTTGTTATCTTAAATTCTCTGCTGTGCTTCTGATAGGCAGGTGCCACCATGCAGACACTAGGCACTGGTACAGAGTGTGCTTAGGTGCACTGGGCATTTGCGTAGTACATTTGCAAGGCTGAGCCTCTGTACAGCAGTTTGCAGAGGTAAAGCAGCCTGCCCAGAGAGCCTGGGAATCCTGTGCCAAGGGTGGTGGGGAGTGACAGCCATCACTGGCTGTTGCTGTCATCTGCATTAGGGTCTTCTTGGAGAAGCCGTTTTTTGTCTTTCTGTTCTATGTGTCATAGGCTCTGGATGTGCAGGAACATCATCTAAGCTCAGGGGGCACTGTTTTCTATCAGTACAGAAATAGCGCTTTTCCACAGAAAGGGGTTTCATTGCCTTGGTTAAAGGCCTGTTGTTTTTTCTATATATTAGTAACATTGTAATGTCAAACTAGTACTGTAACATCAACAGCAGTTTGAGAGTGTTAATCAACCAAAAAAGACAATGTGTTACCTCTTATGTATTTAAATTATTTTTGAAGAAATAGCAGTGGAATCTTTTTCCACTGTTATCGTGGTCAAAGAAAATTAACATTTTGTTGAAATCCATTTTACAGAACGTATGTACTCAGACATACATTGTTAAATAAATGATTACAAAGCATTAATATTTTTTTCCCTTTTTCCTTGTGGGAAAAGCCCACAAAAAGATGCCTCAACTAGGCCAAGTCATCCCTCAGGAAGAAACATTGCATCAGTGTGAAGCCCCCTTCTGGGCAGATGACTCTGAGCCTAGGACAGGAGTTGTGTGCTTTCTGCAGCAACAGCTTGGCCAGCTGTCACAGCAATAGCTGAGATGAAGTTATACAGAGCTTTGCAGCCTGAGATGGGGAGGTGTTATCACTTGCCCACAGATATTCCACTTGAACAAGACAGGAGGACTGAGCAGAGCACTTGTGGAAAGAGTATCCCAGTTATTTATGTTCTTGTGAATCTGCTTAATTTTGCAAATGTCCCTCTAAAGATAGCCCAAGTGAGTCTTGAAACAACTGTGTTGGACTCCTTCTGCGCGGTGTACAGTGCTCTTCCTTGCTGCTGTACTGTTTGATAACCTGACCAGACCAGCACTTATCAGCTCTCCTGGGCACTGTGTTCTTGGCTGACTGCTATATCTGAGCATAATGCCCAGCTGAGGTTATGCAGGGAGCTCGGGGCAGAGGGAAGGGCTTGGTACCTGCTACATTGAAGTACAGAATCCCTGCCTTGAAGTTTGGGGATTATCACTCCTGTCATCTCCAGCCACCAGAAAGCTTAAATTGTTTACTCAGTTCCCCCTTGCAAGGGAAGGCCCTTGCAATTAAAATGGCAGGAGTGGTGAGCCTAGTCCAGGATGAATTAGTGGCATGGCACTCAAATGGTTAAGTCTTGTTTTTCTATCTGTGTGGAAAAAGGACTGTTCCTCTAAAGCTGTTTTGCTGTGCAGTGGGCTGCTGTCCTTCCTGACTCTCCGTATCCGGCAGTAACTTCCTCCCTTTTGATAAAGTGAAGTTTATCCACAGAATTCTTCATAAAGGGAGGAACAGGCCAGAGGGACAGCCATGAGATCTGCTGTAATGAGCTAGCCTCACACAACTAGAAGTTGAGCTTGCCATCCCTCCTCAGGGCCCAGAAGAACAAGGAGAGGCTTCCTCTAAAGGGGAAAACTTATGTCTGGGTCAGCAAGCTCTGAATTCTCACGTACTACACGGTCATGGAAAGAAGTTGAAAGAAGCACATAAAATGCTGTGCATTTTGTCTGTGTTCTTTGACTTGATTTCAATAATGATGTGGAGGTTGGGTTAATAAATGAAGAACTAGAAGGCTTATTTTCAGTTTGTTACTTTGGATTCTGTAAGCCCTTGAAATGTGCTTCTTTGATCACACATACAAACACAAACTATATGTATGTGAATTGTGCACTTAGCTGCCAGTCCTACTGTTTGGCCAGGAGTTGTAGGCCAGGGTTCACGATGATAGAGCAATCTTGCCTTTAACTACGCTCTGCAAGACTCCCCTGTGTCTGTGGCTACTTGAAGGCATTTCCTTACTATGGTAAGGGAACACTGGTTACTAATTAGAGAAGGGGGGGGGGGGGGGAAATTGTACTTTCATTACCAAATGTTGTATGACAAAATTAGGATAATTTGAAAAATGGGTTTCAGATTTGACTCTGGTGGCACAGGCTCTGTGCCCTCAGGATTCTGCATCTGCCTTTAACAGGTATGTGAAACCAATTGCTGACTCTGTGTGTAGGTCTTACCCTCAAATACACTAAGAAAAAACCTTCCCTGGTGATGTTCCATGCAACTGCATTTTTTTCCCCACTGCATTTGATCTTGCTGCTCTTAGAGGGCCTGAACTGTAGTCCTTGTCAACTAAAACTACAAATGGGAACTGATGGTTGAGTTCAGTCCTTGAAGTAGTAGATTACAAGACTGGCTGATGGGAGAGATTTTTGAAACCACCTTCTTGACATAACAGTGAAGCTAATGAGCGTCTTTTGGGATGGTTTTCATGTGACACAGATGTCTTAAAGAGCAGGGCTTCAGGTTAAGTAACTCAAAATGTCACTTTGGCTCTGTGTTACTGGACAACAGGGTTCTCTTTGCAGCCCTGAAACACATTTGATGTCCCTTTATACCAGTCTGCTTCTGCTGCTTCTTCCCTGTGAAGACTGTACTTCTTGAGATTGGTGTTTCTTCTGCTGTGATTGAGTATTAATGTCCTTCTAAAGGAATAAGTTGTCTTTAAAAATTTAAATTGTTGGAAAGAATATAGAAATCAAACAGTGACATTCTTGTATTACTTTTCTGCGATGCATTCAACAGAGAAAATGAGAGGCTTTGTTCTGATGGTACTGTTCTCCTAGTCATCTCCTGAGACTGGCTTTGTGACATTTGGTGTTGCACAGTGGATGATTGCTATTTGTTGTGTCAGGTGCTACACAAGGCAAAAAGTTATTAGGTAATAGCTCTGAGGTTCATGTAGCTATGCTTCAGTGGTATTAAACTTGTGTGTCCAGTGCTGTGTGACAAGCTGAGAGCACTTCAGTGGGGACTATGAAAGGGCATCTCACTCTTCACTGCTCCTAATATCAACAGAAGTGCAGGATCTTTGTCTTGGACAAATCAGTCAATTTTGGGTTGACCTTTCAAGCTACACTTAATAAAGTATGTTTCCTCTACTTGAAGTATTGGTATGGACTGGGGTTAGCTCGGTGTCAATTTGAAGTGGGAAAGAAGCCAATGGGCAGCTTGTACTTATTTTCCTGTGGATAAGCTGGATTCATGGGTTATTGAAGAGGGCGGGGGAGGAGGTAAGAAATAAAAACAGCTCTAACCAGCTGGAACTAGATCTCTCCTTGCTGGACAGTTAGAATTTGTCCAACAGAAACAATGCTTAAGTGTTTGCCTTGCAAGTAAACATGACCAGAACAAAGCCTCAGCTGTATGTCTGTGTGCTTGTGAACCTCCTTGTACTCTCTTTAGTGGCTGTCCACGTGCTGGTCAGTGTGTGGCTTGTATCTTGAATCAAAGACAAAAGGAGAAGGATGGGCAGGCAGTGACAGGCAAACATAACCCTTCCATACACTGGGAAATGTGTAGTTTGTCTATGCTGGGCCTGTGGTACACTTCTGGTGCATTTGAATGATTTCTGTATGTAGTACAGCTTCAGAGGAGAAGAGGAGCTGGCAAATCAATTCAGATTAACCATGACCTGCTGCTGTTACCCTGTGGGTCCCTACAAACAAAATAGTTATCCCAGTGAGGCTTATGAGGATGGGTAATTTGTTTCCTAACACGGTCATTATGACTGCATGGTGAGAGTGGGTGTGATGAGAAGCCTGGTGATACTCATGCACCTCTCTTGGATGTGCACTGCAAGCACTGTTCAGCTGCTGACTGTATCACCTAGCACACCGGGGAGTTATTCATCCTGTGGCATGACTTGTATGAAATTCCTGTTCAGCTTTGTGTAAGAGAGCAGCTTATCTTCAGCTTGTGAGGCTCAGAGCTGGAGTTGCTGGTAGAAAATCCACTCTTCTGCCTCACACCTCTCTGCTCTCAACACAGCTACTTCACTCTGATTGTGCAAGATGACAACAGTGAAGTTGATGCTTTATTTTTCAATGTCATTTTCAACTGTGGAGTCACAACCGTAGCACTGCAACTCATTAGTCACTGCTTGTAGTGATGGGAGAGAAGAAAGGGGAATGTGTCACATGGTGAAGGAATGAATTGGAAGCAAAACAACGAAACTCTGATAAAATGACACAGAATGGGTATAATAAGCCTGACAGTTTGGTTAAAAGTGTTTTTCTTCTGTCACTCTGTCCAGGTTCAATGATGTGGCTGGGGAAGAGGTCCTGTGTGCCTAAGAGCATCTGGGAAACTGACATGAGTGAGGGAAACAGTTGTTGGGGAGTGGTGAAGGGTGGAATGGCAAGCAGGAATGCTGGAATGAGCACAAGTATTGGGATTGATGGTGATAACAGACCCAGTTTAGTTCACTTGCAAGAAGTGAAGGAATTTTCATTCAGGAAAAGAGTGGTTCACGGGAGAATAGCATGTAAATGAAATGCTTTCCCCACAGGTGCAGGAACAGGCTGTGTGATTAAGTCCCTGCAAATGGAGCACGAAAAATCTTCACTCAATTTCTGGCAGCTTTTCAAGACCCTTGAGGAAGCTAAAGCACTATGTTGTCTAGCTATGTATTAGCCGTGCTATTCTTTTAGAAGCTTTTGCTGCTGAGAAAAGGTCTCTGTTACCACAGGGATCTCCTCCTTAGCTGCCACCTTTCAGTTTCTGTTCTGACAATGAAAGGCTACGCTAAATGGCAACACAAACTGATCCTTGGCTCACAGTACTTGGCAAAGCAACTATGGAACTGATTAGCCTTTAACTTCTCTTATCTGCTTAACAGCACAGCTCTCTGAATTAAGAGATGACCCTGGCGCCTGCAGGCTGGGAAAGGGGATGCCATACTCAGTGGCTCATCCTGAGTCCATGTGCAGAAGGCTTTCTTTGCAGAGGTATAAGGAAAGCACTTGACCTGATGAAGGCTGGAGAAGGAGTGGCTTATGTTCTGATGCACTCAGGACTTGAATTGCTGATACCTGAAGGCAAGTGGGGTTTCTGAAGCCCTGCATGATGAAACAAAAGCGTGGGGGCATTTAAATAGCCAAGGATGTGCTTTAGTGGGCTATAAAAGGTTCCCAGAACAAATAAGGGTAATGTACTTTGTATGCATTTGTGAGGTGTGTAAATGTTCATTTCAGAAGATGTAGCCACAGTGCTTACAGAGCCTATGAGGAGTCTTTGAGCTGTCCAACACAGGGCCCTTCAGTTTAATTCACTAATTTCCCTTCAGGTCAGACCCATCTTTTAAAGTGCTTGCATCCCTTTTCCAGCCTATGCATGCAAATCTGGATTTGTGTGGTTTTGGGGTTTTGCTTGTTGTGGAAAAAGCAAAAAGCTTTTGAGTACTCCCAAATCAAAAGAGGTTATTGTGTCAGAAAGGAGAACCAGGGCATTGCCAGGCTCCTGTCATTGAGGGGAGCAAGAGGAGGACAGAGGAGGAGGGGGACAGTGGAAGTACAATGGCACTTCATGGCAAGCCCTGGTGTGGAGCAAGACTGTCTCCTGGCAACCTTGCAATCAGTGGATGAAGCAAAAGGAGCCTGGACGAGATGCCAGGGTCCGTTTTGAGTGTTTCAGAGAACTCTTGCTATTCACTTACTGCAGACCTGCCCAGGTTATTAATAATGCTTCCTTGTGATGTAATCCTCACTCATACAGAAGCACTGACAACAAGTGTATGTAGGGCACAGATCTGCCCGCAAAGAGTTGGGCAATGCTTTTATTTGGCCCTGTTCTGGGCCTGTTCCTTGGCCATGATGTTTTGTTGCCAAGCATTTGGTTGCCATGCCAACTTTTCAGCATTAAATCATAATCTAAGCACAGCAGGAGACCAAAAGCCTTTTCAGGTCTAGCTGCTGTTCTCTCCCTGTTGGTCATATAACTGGTTATGTGAGTGGAATTGGCTGGATGCTTTGATGGCTTGTCATCAACAGCCCAGATGAAAACTTACCGGCGGGGAAATGACAGTTCACTTTGGAAATGGGTGCAGGAGTTAATCAGAGTTATGCCTGGAAGATTTCTGGCTTCCCAGCTCTGCCACCTGTCTGAAAACAAACCCTGTGTCATTCAGCTTGCAGCGCTTCACTGACACGAGCTGCTCTAGAGTGCCAAGGGAACGTTGTTGCTGAAAGGCTGCTCCAATGCTGGTGAGCTGAGTAAGGCTTCCATTTTCCAGGTTCACATACATGCCTAACATTAAGCTGCTGCTTAGGTTTTCTCACGGTGAGCTGGCTTATGCACTCCTAGAGACATGCTTCATATCCCCAGGATCCAGGACTTAAAACAGGCAATACGTGGTTGATGCTACTAGATGCATTAAAAGGTTGAAATATGCTGCTCGTGCAGTTTGTGTGCATTGTTTCCACAATGGGTAAAGAAAGGTGTTTTGTAATGCTGAAATGGCTCCAAGTGAAGAATCTGCTTTGGGACAAAAGGATTGGAAGGTTGTTTTATGAGTAGAAATTGTGTGCACTTAGCCAGGCAGGATTTCATGTTGTCCTATTGTCTGAGGACAACCAACTATATATCTTACTGTAGCTGAGCTTGTAAGAGCAGGCTGCTTAACAAATGAGGGATAAATGAGTGAATAGAATCAGATGACTTGTGTTGAAAGGGCAAGTAGCTGGTGAAAAGTAAGGCTGTTGTGTTTTTTTTTCTTTCCCTTTTGAGAGAAGAGGTAGGACAAGTTACTGCCCTCAATTTTTAGAATTTTAGTATCAGGAAGCATTTCATTCTCATAATGGAATGGAGTAGTTGCAACTCTGAAATTATCAGATGCACCAAAGCATAGGGCAAAAAGACTTTTGGATGGGATCTGTCAGGAGAAGTAATTTGGCCCTGTCTAACACTTAGGATTTCCATTTGAGGTGTAGGGTCTCAATGGGGAAACGCTGCATGCTCAGTCTCTCTCTATCACCCTTAATTTTTTTTGGTGTTTCAAAAGTGAAGGGAAAGCTTGGGTTTGTCTCTCTCTATCACATCTGCGTGAAGAGCATCCCAATATTAAAGCTATATTAGGTTTTTAATTTCACTGTACATATTCCTGCTACTTGAATATAAGCTGAACTGTTTTTGAAGCGTGGGGTGAAAGCAGAGTAGCTCTTCCTTCTCAGTTATTGTCATGTATTTCAGTAATGACCACCTGTCCTTCTCCATGTCTATCTACTCTGCATTTTACCCAATTTTCTACTTATGTAAGCTTGAAATAGTATTCTGAATCAAAGACAGTGGAGGGTCATGCCTGTACAAACTGAAGAGCAACAGCTCTCTTGCCCCTCAAGAAACTTGCTTCTTGGTTGCAAGGGAGATGAGCTGTTGGGTATCTGATGGAGCCTGCTAGTGCTGTTGAACCAAACAGAGCAAGCTGATGTTCTGTCTGTCCAAGCCTAATCATGACTGAGGAAGAACTGTATCATAGAGGTTAGGGGTCCTAAGTTGTTTTTTGTGTTTAGTGAGGTTCTTCCCAGTCAGTCCCGTCAATGATATTGGTTTCCAGCTACAAACTATGTGCTGTAGGCCTGAGCTTCCGTAACACCTTATGCTGTCATTTCATCCTGCTCAAAAGGGGGCGTATAATGTTGCTGGGGTCCTTTGTCCTCCCTTTATGCAAATGCTTTCCACTGGCATGATCTGGTCATGATGCAGAGCAACACAATCTCTTCCTTGTGCTGTGGGGAATAAAGGCTTTTCCTTTGCTTGACGTTCTTAAGTGTTATCTTGGGTACAGGTGGAGAATGAGAACAGGACAGATGACTATGTGGGAAAGCAGGGTTAAGTGAGTGCATGCAGGACATTAGCACTCTGATCCACTTAGATTTTTGTGTCTTTGCACTGGTGTAAATGACTATATAAAGAATAAAACAAATAGGAGAGAAACCCATTAAATACAGATAGCCATGGGAACCTGGAATTTAAGGTCAAATGCTAACTGGGAACTGTTGGACCTGGTATGATCTCTCAGGCCCTTTCTCTTGGTCGCTGTCAACATGTCAAAATATATGTAACTTCCTTTCCCACTCAAATTCTCTTCAAAAACATGCTACCAACTGCTGCACTGAAATACTAAAAGTGTACCACAGGCATTGAGTGAAGGGGAGCTTAACGCTGTATCTGTCCTGAAGGCCACTTTTGATGTTAAATATCTCTACACAAAAGGGCTCCATTTGGCCCTACTGAGAAAATAATCAAGAGCCATTTAAAATGCCCAATCATCTAGGAGGGATGCCATTTGCACACACTAGAAGTGCTTAAAAACAAATACTGCGGCAGTTACAGGGTCTTGGTTCACTACCAGAGCTCCTCTTTTTTTGTACTGGCTGTTATACCAACACAGAACAAAGACATTGCTTAGTGTAGCCAAACACTGTTTTTTGAAGCTAAAAATACCTATTCAAGGTTCCCAAGATGTTCCCACTTAAAGACACATGTTCTCAAAGAAAGTACTAATTATGTGGTGGATGTTAACTGTAAAGGCTCATGTTGGGAAGCTCTGATTTCATGCTCTCCAGATAAGTATAGTTCAGTATAGCTTGTTCCTTTTAAAAAGTCTGTCGAAGCATAAGGAGCAAGAGGATTTGCTGATTTGATTATAATTTTAAGTGAAAGCTTGCATACTAACTCTACATATATTTTTATTTCCCACTGTGCTTTCATCTACGATGTAAAAAAGTCTCAAGTGAAATCATTTTTCACTGTGTATTCCATCAGTACTTTCATACTCTCAATATTGACATACTTGAAAAACACTGAGTTAAAGTATTGGATGTATGTCAATGGAATAGGTATGTTGATTTTGTTACATGACTTAAGGGGCTCTTGGACTTGAAATGGTTTAAGTGATAATTGCAAGTACTTGCATGTCATTGTATAGTCCTTGAGTGCTCAGTGCTTTTCTTGGACTAACCTTCCGCACTCATACACTCAAAGGAAAATTCTAGCTACTGCTAGAAAGAAATGAGTTTAAAAAGGCTTAAAAAAATGTGACGGCTGCTTTCCTTAAGGGCTCAGAAATCTGAAGGCTACTAGAGGAAAAACTTATTTTCATTAACATGCTTGCACTGATGTGCCTTTAATTGTTGCTTTCTGTTAGACTGATTGGCAGTATACGAATGTGAACCACTGGCAGAGACTAGTCAGCTTTGCCAGGGCTTTTGACATAGAGTCCAGCCTTGGAGATGGCTGACTCCTCAGGACAAGGCTCCTACTTGACTTGGTAGTTATTTTTCAGTTGTGCAATGTGGTGTGGTACTGAAAATACAGTGAGAAATGAGAGGAAATACCTTTAACATGGCATGGAACAACTGCTGTCTGGACTGAAGCACATGTATTGGAGATGAAACATCGCAGTTCATCAGCACCTTTTGCTTCCATGGAGTCCAGGAGACTGTCTGTGCAGCCCCTAAAGTGAGATAGTAGTCTGGGTTACTTGATTGACTTGCTTCAGGGAAATGTTAATAGGCGATGTGCTAGGCAAATACATGGTAACCAAGTCTGATTTTGTTGAGCTCCCAGCCTAAGGCAGAGCAAGGGAAATAATAATTTACTCAGTTTCATGACTGGTCAGAGGTGCAGCTGACTGTGTGGGCATAGCCCAACTTGCAAAGGAGTGTCTTGTCCTCCTAGTCCTCACTCCTTTGAGTGAGGATTCTCATGAGATTAAACAGAAATGCTGCAATTAAGAGGTATAGGTAGTAGAGGAAGGTGTGGGGATTTTCTTGCTGTATGAAATGAAATGTTACCAAGCAAAAAAAAAAAAAAAAAAAAAAAGCAGAGGCGAAAAAAGTGAGGAGATTGCCTTGATGCAGCAGCTCTGTTGCTCTGTTTGGCAGAGATGTTGGCATCCTTACAGAAGCGTAAGGAGGATCAAAGAGGCAGTCTTGCAGATGACAGAAGCTCTTGCCAAATCCTAGTTCTTTATAGCCCTTGCTTTAGGGATCTCTGACAGCAGTGTTACAGCTCTCTGCTTATCAGGTGGTAGGATAAAGGAAAACTTGTCTTGCAGGCTTCACACTGTAAATGCAAGTCATTTCTTTGCCTCTGCAGTGTTGTCTGCCTTAAAGTTAACACACCTTTATACACCTATTTACAGGGACAACCTAACGTTTTTCCTGAAGGATTAGGGTTCCCAGATGAGGAAACCTCAAGAGAAACAATACCACAAGGAAGAAGAAACAGCTGGCAAAACTACTCTGTGGGACTGGGAGATAGGAATGGTTGATCATTGGTAATCTATCACTAAAGCTAGCTTCAAAAGAAACTGGCAAATCCTGTGGGGACAGAAAGATAAACTGCCACGGGCTTTTGCTAAAAGAATATCTCATGATCCTCAGTATGTAAATCAAAGCATAAGCAGAAATGCCATGTTACTAAGGAATCATGGTTAGCCTGGATGTGTCTTGGTGGGCAGAACAGGTGACTGCAGGCGGTCATCACCCATCTTCAAGGGGGTGGTAAGGCCTTGGTCAAAAAGGACCTAGAAGCTGTCTGGAGTGCTATGTCTTGGATCACTTAGAGTTGGTCCATTATCACTTGAAGTGAGAGGGCTTCTGCTGCGGTGCCATCTGATGTTATGGAACAGTTGAGCCAGATGGAGATGGGATGACTGTTTTGTCAGACAACGTGGCTGAGAAAGGACAGTCTCTAGCTGCATACAAAGTGCTTGCTGTATATTAGGCTTCAGAAAGCTTCTCAGAAAGCAGCTGTTGAAAATGCACACCCATTTTGTTTATATGTGCTTCCCCCTGCCTTTGCAGCAGCTGTCTCTAAGGCTGTTATCAGGCACCAAACACAGCCTGACCACAGAGCGTTGAGGAAGGGCAACTTCCAGAGCAGGAACAGAAACACTGAAAACCACCAACTGATAATAAATGCAACTCACTTAGGAAAGAGGAAGCTATCCTTGAGCAAGGTTCTGCACTCTGGCTCTTGCTACCAAAGCAGAAGTCTGTTTTCCTGCCCTTGTGAAAAGCCGTGTGGCATTTCAGCAGATTACAGTTTGAGTGTCAGTTGGAGAGCAACAAATAGGCTGGATCTAGGCCTGATCTAGCTGAGCAACTTGGTGTAGACTAAGTTGCATCCTTACTTTGTGAACTAATAGCAGTGGACATATAATATTTCAACAGTCAGGCACCATGGTTTGCTCCAGCCTGAAATGGAAGCAGTGAATTGTGAAACTGAGCAGGTTGCTAGCAAGGATATGGGATTTGTAACCTGTTAGACACCCAGGAGTTTGATGCATGTTAGCTGGTAGGTGGTGATGTGGGTAAATCCTGAGGAAAGGAGAGAGGGAGCACTGGAAAATGGGACTGACTGGATCATGTGAAGTAACCTAAAACTAATATCCTTTCCCTTGAGCCGGTGGGAGGGGGAGGCTGGACCCTCCATGGATAGGGGGGTATGGGACTGGTAACAAGATGCTAAAAACATAATTTCACCTTTTATCCCTTCTAGAAGAAAGGAGGAACTGAAGGTGCTTGCCACCCTCTGTGTTCAGTCCAGACCACAAGATAAGTCTCAAAGGGCTCTCTCAATTTCATCCTGCTTCTTTTCCAGAGCAGGATTAACTCCACCTGTTAGTCTAACCTGTTGTAAAGCCTCCCCGTGCTGGAAACATGGCTATCTCCCCAGGCACTTCATTTGATACTTAATTATCCTTGCAGCTACAAAATTTGTCTGTGATGTTTAACCTACATTTCATTTGCTGTAATTTAGGTACACCTCGATCTGCCCTGATTAAAGAGAACCTGGGTGCACAGGCTGTCTCTTCCCCTTGCCCTTTTTGTAACTAAAGGTCCAGGTCCTGACTCTGGTCTATTTTCTGGTCTAAACTATACTCCATTCAATCCTTACTCAAAGGCAATACAATTCTGAGATTGGTGATTCGTTTGTCCACACCTTTCAAGGTGTGATGGGTTAACTTGGACACAGCACTCTTGGGGATATGGAGTGGAAGGGAAAGGTTACTTCACACCTCTTGCAACTTCCTTTCTTATTAAATACAGCCCTACTCAATGTCTCAGAACAACACAAAACAGTTGACTCATGTCCAGCCTGAGTTATACTCTAACCCCTGGAGTACTTCTTGCAAAATAGTGGAGTGACTGGTCCCCCTTATTTGAGCACAATGTAGTACCTTTTCCTTGCCAGTACCTAGCTGAGCTCCTGTGTTCTCATGTCATACTTGGTTTTAATCCTGTCTCTGTGGTACCTGCAGGCCTCTTGGCCTACTGTCAGGTTTAAGAGGCGTGATCTTTATTTCTGATCCATGAAAGAAATATAATCTGGATTTCCTGTCCAAGTACTAAACTCTGCTGGAGTAGGGTAAGATCCCCTTCTGGCAACTTGTTAAGTATGCTTTTCCATCTGGACAGGGGATTAATAACTGTTTTTCTAGTAATTCCTGCACTTTGATTAAATTATTTTCACCTAGTCCGTTCCTTTTGCTTGTTAAGAACAGGAGACAGCCAGGTCCCAGGCAGGAAGGGAATACCGCCCTGTCCTTGTCTGTACCTTCTGTATGGTGTTCCTAGGATACAACTGATATCAGCTGCTGCTTTCCAGACAGCGCTGTGTTGATGGACTCTCACATGCCTGCAGACCTTGACCTGTCAGGGTTTTCCTGAGGTGCAAAAGCAGGAAAATGGTGGTTTTGTATGTTCTTGTTTTTTTAGCTCTCCATATCCCTGCTAAAGCTGACAGAAAATGGGGAAGACTAGGAAACAGTGCTTCCTGGGCCACAGGGCACCTACCCCTGACAATTAATAGGAAATGGTGTTGCACAATATGAGCATGAGCTCTTGTTTTAAGGAGGGTCTGTTAAAATGCAGAGCGTCAGGCTGGCCTGTTCTTCCTCCTCCAGAGATGTGAATTTGTACAGATGTTGTGGCACTTCTTCCCGGACTGTGGTGTTAGTATTCTTTCTCCAAGGCGCAGAACAAAAAAACATTGTGTGGCTGGCTGAACTAAATGAGAAGATGTCATTTTGCTCCCAGCAGCTGGATCAGAGACCAGTTTCTTTTCATGGTTGCTGAGTAATAGGCTTAGCATTTCACAGAATCCTGGGAGTTTCTCTTAACCAGTATCTCAGGCTTCTCTAGAAATGACTTTGTTGTTCACATCAGTCCGTCAATGAGAGATGTTTTGGGACTGGTGAGGTGGAGCACCATGCCAGTCCCCTTTGTCACTGGAGTGGCTCTGGGTTTGAGAACAGGGGAAATATTCCTTCATTATGAAATCCTAGTGTCTTCTACCAATAGCATATCACAGGGTTGTATTGCTGGGGCCAGAGCTTGTCTGAGAGTGGTTGTGCTCAGAAGGAATTGGGTTTTACCTTCTACCCACACCCATAGAGTAGTGAGGAGCAATTTCATGCTTGTTTTGTTTTGTGTAGCAGGAGTGATGGTCACATGTGTATCTACAAACTGGCCAGTATGAGGCTTATGGCTGGGAAGTACCTACTCTTTGGAGCTTCCCAAGGCTTCAGGCATGGCTGTGTAGGGTTGGGTAGGGGAAATTTCTAACTATCTGTGGTGAGGAGTAAGCTCCTTAGCTCAGTGTTTACCTGCTGCTCTTGGTGTAAGGGCTGTGTGTTGGCCTGGGTTTCTCTTCTCCACCTTCCCTTATTCTCCACTTTCCCTTAGTGCAGATGCAGAGACAAGAGTATAAAACTGGCCAGTAGTCACTAGCCAGGTCTGCCGTGTGTTTGTGTGACAGGCAGATCCAGTCTGCATGGGGGCCCCTCCAGGTCCAGTAGAGTTGGAAAGTGGTCATATACTAACTCTCTAAAACAACTGTTTTTTATTTAAGAAAAAAAAAAAAACAAAAAAAACAAAACAAAACAAAACAAAACAAAACAAAACAAAAAAAAAAAACAAAAAACAGTTCTCTTATACATCCTTCAGGAACACCTTGAATGCCTTCTCAGAATGAGTGCATGGCTGCCCAGATGACCTTCCCCTTGGTATGTTTATCAAGTTTAAGGAATTTAAATTAATACCAGAACTTTGCTTTTGCATGCAACACACTACCATGAACTTCTGTTCCGCTGACACTGCATGGTACGTTGGCCCTTGTGCTGGTGAAGGTGAGGTAAATGTGCAATGCAAGCAGTGCTAAATGTGAATGTGCATTCAAGAGTCGCGCAACTAAGAACTGACTGAGGGAGATGATTTTGGTTTCCCCCTACCATGCAGACTTAGGCAGAAAGCTTTCCTCAGGAGCTCTGGTGCTGAGGAAGCAGCATGTATTTTCTCTCCACCTTCCTTCCTGTATCAGAACTGTATTCTTAGCCAGTCAAAAGAAATGCGAATTAGTCTTAAAGCAGATAAGGTGGATGTGCCACAGCCTTTTGCACCTCACTCAGGTCGTTCCATTTGTTTTCACTCATTTCCAGTTCCAGTAAGGCTGTGGTTGTCCGTAAACCTCATCATAGCTGGAGTTCTGGTTGCAAAATTACTTTATGGTCTGAAGCACAAAACCTGGAGTCAAAACAAATCCACAGAAACATATGTTCCTTCCAATCTTGTAAGGAAATGTATTGCTCTGCTTCTGTTTTGTTTCCTTTGTGATGCTTCTGGATTTTTCCACCTGTAAGGTTTATCATAGTCTTCATAGTTTTTTGCATGCAGGGAAGGTAAAGCAGGAGGGGAGGCTACTGGATGCTTTACATGTGCAAGGGTAAAGGTATTCACCTCCTGGAGAATGGTTCTTCAATTGGAAGACAAGCAGGTATGTTACTTTGAGTGGTAATTGTCTCCTCTTTTTGATGGTGGTAGATCTAATGCAGTTTTCATTGTGATTTTTGGAGAATCTTGCGCTTTTCAGAGGAAAAACCCTCTAGTCAGTGCAGAAATGAGACACTACTGAGAAGATGGGGCAGTTTGGTGTTACTCACTTGCTGTAAACCACAAGTATTATGTGAGCTGTTCCTTGTTTGAAACTGTAGCTCTGGAAATCATATAATTAAGGGAGTTTTCTGGGGAATTTTAAATACAGTTCTCTGACAATGGTAAAGACAAGCTAAAAGTGAATCCTGAAAGCATAAACTACAGGAAGCTAAGAAATTCCTCCTTGGGGAAGAAAGAAAAAACTTAAGGCTTGGAAGTTGGGATGCCCCTAGCTTAAATTACTTGGATACACGGCTACTTCTAAAAGCATGCTCAAGTCATTAATGTGAGGATGTGGGTATCTCAGATGGGAAGGAGGAGGGAAATACAGGATATAAGTCCTCTGATACGAACCACTGTTTGCCCTCGGATCAGTCCAGCAGTGTGCGGTCCAGATGAGAGTGCACCGTTCTTTTGGTGAAATGAAGGTTTGTGTATGTTAGAGTGGTCAGAGACAAATCTTTTTGCTGAGAGTCATTTCTAGTAGGTACCTGTGAGTTTATGGAATTGAGCTTTTTTTTTTTTTTAAGCAGAGATATGAAACTAGTTCTGAAGTGGCTGATGACATCAAGGCTCTTCATGTACGGTAAATGATTTATTGGTTTTGAAAGACAAGAGGTAGCTGTTTCCATAACCATCGCTTATGAAGTCCCTTATCTATAGTGTATTAAACCATCTGTTGGTTGTAACATTTCTGCCCTCCCATAGCCATCAATGCAGAAAATGCTGTCTGTCCCTCAGGATCATTTGAGCATCCTAAATTACTTGGCTGAGGCTGGGCTCTGAGCTGGGTTATTAATCTGTGACATTGCTACCCTCTCCCCCACAGTTGCTTCCAGCTGTCCCTTGTAGAGAGGCATTTCCATGCCTTCTCCAGGCTGATGGGCAGCTGGGGCAGCTGAAAAGTGTCTGTCAAAACAGGCCTAAGACCCCCATCATGTTGGTTTTCTTGTTCAGAGCGGGAGTTCTGCACTATACTTTATTGAACAGTCTCAAAAAGCCTATTTTTAGTCAGGCACGTTCTCAAAGTATTTTTAAATGCAGTTCTAGTCCTAAAAGTTTAAAAAAAAAAAAAATCAAAGCGGTTCCCTTTGTGTCTCCCTGAAGCAAACCCCAGCAGCTGACAAGCAGGAAGTTTTCTTTTGTTTTTCTAACTGCCAACATTGAAATGTGGAAGCTGAAATTTGAGCTAGTTTCTTGGGCACATCCTGAAGAGAGAACCTTTCTGAAAAATAATTAGCATTTCTCACAGGTGAGGTGATGGTGGAATCAAGTTCTGCATGCTGTGAATAGCCATATTGCATACCTTTCCTTGACAATGTGAGATGAAAAGTCTCATTCCTGTTAATATATTTCCTCTTCTACTCTGAGAGCAGTGGGAGAATTTCCTTTTGATTAGTCAGTGGTTCTGGCTGCTTGCAGAAAAGAAACATGAAAGGAAAAAAAAAGATAACTACTTACTGACTCACTTTTCAGGGTGAAGCTTGCACTCAAAATTACTTGGGGAAAGTATTGAAATGATTTCACATGTAAGCAGGTTTTAGACTCAGGTCTGTGGCCTAAATCATTTTTTCCATGTTACTCACATCACAACATGACATGAACAGCTGAAGTTGTTTTTTTACTGGGACTGAGTACTTTTGCCTCCCACATGTTGTAGTTTGAGGAGTTAGTTCAGATACTGGTTGCTGTAAATTCAAACTTTGTTCCAGAACTTTATACTGTGTCCATACTCTCTTAAGTAGTGAATTGTACTGTCCACTCAGGTGTTTACATAAAGTATAATTTCTCCATGGAAAAGTCTGTTTTATTTTTCATGTTTTCACCAATGTGGGCTTGATTCCTGAGGAAGTGATGTGTATTAAATGTTTATGGAGATGCTTCTCTGACAGACGACTAGAAAAAGCCCCAAAGGAAATGCATCTGGCCCTATGTCTTTCAGCGTCTTAAAGCTAAGGCAGGAAGCAAATACCTTTCCTGTGAAAAGTTATAAAACAATCGTGAATCGTTGCAGAGGTTCAAACACTGCAACTAGATGGCTCTTTATAGGAGACTTAAAATGCATGTCATTTTTCTTTGCAGCGCTGCTGTAGCTGACTGCCATTTTATCTCCTGTGCAAATGTGACATTGTTTTGCTTGGATGCACACTTAAATTTGCACATGTTCTGCAGCAATTAGCTGTTTATCGCTTCGTTCTCCCTTCCCCCTTTCTTTCCTTTCAGTGCTTCAACTTCTCAAGTCATCTGCTTCCTGTTTGAAACTTGCAGAGCAGAATTTTGCAAAACACTACTAGATCTGGGTATCCAAACATGCCGTGGGCCTGCTACCTTCCCAACTGCTCCAGCTTTGAGCGGACAAAACTTCTAAATTAGCTGATTAGATGGAGCATTGCTATTTTTCAACTGTTTTTGCTGTGTGTTAAGTCTTGACACTGAGCCAGTCTGAATTGGCAGTGGATCTCTGGAATAAGCCATGGGGAAAGCAGCAAAACACGGTCATTTATCTTGGAAACAAAAGCACTAAAGATGGAATGCCTGACTCTCTTCTCATTTCAGCTGGTGTAAAACAGGCACAGCTCCTCTGAAATTAAGAACAGCAGCAGGAGAGAATAACTATCCTCTTGCATGGTATGCTTCAGCAAAAGTACAACTGCAATTTTGTATGATAAATACCTCCTTCCCCTCCACTCAGTGGGAGTTGGGAAAGACTTCGATATTTCAGAAACTTTTAGTTAGTTTTGTTCGTCCAAGGTGTGCACTCCTTACACTGCTGTTGTAATTCCGTGGTCAATGAGAGGTTCTCAAGATTTCTGATGGTGCAGCTGACAGTTGGGTTAACACCATTCATTATCTTGATAGCAGGATTTCTTGTCTTATTAAAATGTGACAGTCTAATCCTTTGTGGAATGGTGTTTAGACATTCTGCAGATGAATTGGGATTAGCATTTCATCCCTTCCATCCTAATGGAAATCAAGAGTAACTACTGACGTAGTGATACTTCACTGGCTTGGTGCTGGTGAGATTAAAATCAGTGCTTCATATGTGGCTGTGTACAGGAGAGTACTTCTGTGGAACCATCTGATCAGGACTGTCAGGAAGTGCAGTGTGGAAGAGAAAATGCTGAGATGGTGAAATGAGCTGCTGAATGACACAGATGTCATCAGATCTTAAAGGGACACTCCAAGGTTTCAAAAGAGACGTTCTGAGCAACTGATGAATTGGAAAAAAAACCCTGTGATCTACAAGTCACTTATGGCTAATACAGGAGTGGATCCTATACTCACTCAAATGAAACACCTATGGAACCAGGATTCAGGAGAAGCATGTCATTTTCCTGTTATAAGCAGGGAAATGACTTTGTGTGAGGAACGGACTTAAGCAGTGCCACCCTATCTCTGCTAGCAGTAGAGACCAGGTCAACTGAAGCCTGTCTGTGATCTGTGTATGGCATGCACTGCATGCAGATGCATTGTTTGAGCACATGATGTTGTGTGGGTTTGAGTAATAGCTTCAGATTCTGTGGTCACCTTATGTAAGAAATGGAGTTTTGCTCTGTGTGTGTGTATATATATATGTAATAAACTGAAGGCCGGAGGGAAGGAAAAACCTCAAAGGTAATTCAAGTCAAAATAAAGCAGAACCACACTTCTACTACAAATACACCATATATTAAATGAAAAATCACATTCATGATCTTTCTTAAAGAAACTCTTAGATTTTTTTTTGTCTGTAATGTGATTTTTCTGTGAAGAAGTGAGTGGTATGGTTGATAAAACTCTAATTACAATGCTGTGTCTCATACTTTAAAAATAAAATCATCTTGTGCGTTCTTTGGGAAACCAAGGCATGTTTAAAGTACACCGAAGCCTTGGGCAGGCCAACCATACTGTAACTTACAGCATAGCTGCTCTGTCAAGTAGATGGGATCCAATATGACAGGTGAACCACAACAGGTGAAGTATGCTTTCCACTGAAATTTGATCGGATAATTGTTTAGCTCATCTCTAGCATGAATAAACTGATTTTTCCCGTTCCTCTTAATTGCCTTCTTAACAAAAATGCAGTTAGGCTAGCTAAGAAATGGGCTGTGCACTAAGCATTATACCAGTAAGTAAGAGAAACCTTCTGTCTGAAAGACAAGACTGCAAGGCAGGCACTGGGAAAATCGTTTTCTAAAATAAAGACAAGAAGGTAAAGACAAGAAGATGATGGCAGCACCATGGTCTCCATCTTCTAGTTACTTTGTCCTTATTTACCCTCACTATTGGATGGGAGATGGGCTTGGTTGATTAAAAAGGCTTTAGTGAACGGGAGGAAAAATGACTTAAGCTGAGGGGATGGAAGAAGGAAAGTGGACAAATGAGGGTTATATTGTGAATCACGCTTAGTTGATTGGTAGTTTTGTATTAGAGGAAGAGAAATACATCTCCCCTCCTTGCCTTCCTCCCTCGCTCTCCCCACCCCCCAACCCCCCCCCCCCCCAAAAAAAAAAAAAAAAAAAAAATTTCCTTGCATCATGTCTACCAAATCCAAAGCTGCAAGCTTGCCTGGGGGAAGAAACTTCTTCCTAGTGAAGAAGGCTTTTGTATTATGTCTTGATTCAGTCACAGGCGTTTAAACAAGCCCATTTGTAATGCAGTTAAGCTGCTGGTTGTTCTCATATTGAAGTTTTTGGGCTAGGACTGGTTGTCACTTCTGTTCAGCAGCTCAGTGCAACTACCAGAGTAGTTGAACTAGTTTAGGTGAAGACTGGTATTACAGAATGTGAGAATTAATCTAGGATAGCAAAGCCAGAGCCAAACATATATATATATATTACATTGGGTTGGCATTTGGCAGTTCTTGTGCTATTCAACTCAAGGCTTAGCTTCCTACCTGGCCTTATAATTTTAAGCACTGACAATGGTGAGAAATCAGGTCTTGGTACTCTGCATTTATACTCTACCTAGTGGGACTGCAATCTGACTGTATAAATGGTGGGAATGGAAGATCAAGCTCATGTGTTTTAGACGCTATGTTTCAGGTTAGTCATATATATATACATGTATGAGTGGCTGCGTATTTACTTAGATGACTAAATTTCATGGTTTTTGGCTTTTGGGGGAAAGGGGGAGGGAATGCTCTTTCCCTGAGGAACTCTGTGGCTTTTTGCATTTTTTAGTCTCGAAAGAACTTCTATTTACAATATAAAAATAATAACCAAGTCCCACGCTTCTCATTTTGACATGAGAAGGCAAAAATAATTGTACTTAGCAACGGTAGGCCAAGATGGTAATGCGCTTCTGTTGTCTGGGTTCATTTTTAGTTCAGGCTGGAGAAATTTCTTAGCACTGTGTTGGATGGGTTGAAAAGCTATATTAGACTAATCTGTTCCCACAGCAGCATCAGTAAAGGCTGAGATGAATTTTGGCTATGTCTAGTCAGCGGTGTAACACTAAGTTGGCATGTGCCAGGACAACCTTCTGTTGAAAACAAAGTCAGTGAGTGCTTCTGACATTTGCAGATAGATAATGATCTGTGGCAGATGACAGAGTATCAACAAAAACATGAGAATCAAGTCTTTGATATGAAGATGTGTATGAAGATTTAACCAGCTCTTTGTTTACTTAGTAGCCTCTGCTCAGGAAAAAGCAAAAATTACACTTTGCAATATGACTAGAATATAATTTCCCTGCAATAAGCTCAAAAGAGGGGTATCAGACAGGAGAAAAGGGAGTATGTTTTCTTTAAGAAATATTTGGCATGCAAAACAAAAACCTCTGTTTGAAAATCTGGCAGCTCACCTTAAGACATCTTAAAACATGCAAGTAAGCACATCAGCAACTTCCTGTTGGTTGCTGGCAGTGCTGTTTAAGTGAATCCTAACAGTATGGAGGGGTAGTGCAAAGCCCATCTGGAAAGCATGCAACAGCCTCTTGAGAAAGCACTTTGCCTTGGAACACATCACATCCTATTACTCTCAAAAGCAGAGGACTGTGAGAGCAAAGTCTCTTCTGAAATTCCGCTCCCGTGGCAGGAGATGGGAGGTAATCTCCTCTCACTAAAAACATGACACCTGTCTTTATTTGCTGACTTAATGATGGCCAAACACATAGATAGCAAAAAGATGTGTCTTTTGAGTAAAGCGGCATGAATGCAGCCTTCATGCAGCTTGTATGCAGAAGCAGGACAAGCAGCTGGGTCTCCTCACTGTAAGTCCCACGCACAGATGAATATTCTATGCACTTCCCTACCTTTCCTGCGTACTGCTAAGTGGGGTGAATATGTTGCCTGCAACCTGTATTCATCACAGAAGACATCTAGTGATATTGGTCATTAAAAGAATAGTCTGAAAAAAGCTTGCATATAGGAAATTTTTGTCCAATGAAGTCCTGTCAAACATGGGATCAAGGGAAGAACTGAAAGAAACTTTGCATGGAGGGACAGAATTGCTGTGACATCCCAAAGATCCTTTTATGGAAAGTTATTCAATAGTTATTCAATTGTAGGTGTGCAGAGCAGCAATCCCTATAATGTATGACAGCCACTGTATTATAAACACAGCCCCACCAAAAGCCTCTAACATTTTTTCCATAACTTCATTATCTGAATGAAATCTTGATTTTGGGTGTGACTGTTAACAAACCTGGCTTGGTCCACTTCAAGACTAAAATCTGAGTTGCTTTTGGGGAAGCAAGAAGCAGTGAAGGTAATAGAAGCACTGAGCCTAAGTCAAGCTTCCTTTTCTAGGAGGCAAGGAGTGCTTCTGCAGTTCAAGACGGTGCTCAAGATAATTTGAACCTTCAGTGGCCTGAGGAGTTCTTATTAGCAAATAAAAACAGGCAGCGTGCTTGACAGATCATCATTACAAGGTATCTCCTTAGGATCCTTCTTCCCACACTGTTACCTGATATTATGGCAAATCATTGTCCAAATCCTGTGGCTTAGGCTTTGAAGGCACAATTCAATTCACAATTGCCACTGCGATCTGTAGCATGAATCCCTCAGGAGAGGGGAGTTTGGATACCAAATTAAAAAAGAAGGGGAACTGCAGATTAGGGCCAGAAAGGCAAAAGGGAGAGTTAAAATAAAGGTATGAAAGCAGAAGACCAAGTAGAAAAAAAATGAAAGAACAGCTGAGTAACAAGAAAAACGAACTGAAGAGAAGAATGAAGTAGAAAAGGGTTGGAGGCGCTGATACCACGATATCAAGAAGGTAGACCTGAGAACAGTAGAGGGGGAGGAATATAACTGATGATCCTGTTGGTGAAGAATTACTTGAACTTTTCTTGAGAGATAGGATGGAAACAGGATTGTGGTTTACTTAAAATGGGAGGCTCACTTTACTCTTGCCTGTATGTACTTAAGAATTCCCTTCTCCCTGCTGCCTGCTAGAAGTGTCTTAATTACTTAATCTGATTGAACTGATTATTACCCATCAAGAGATTTTCCCACCACCCCTTCCCCAGTGTTCAGGCATTTTCTCCTTCTAGGCAAAACCATCCTGTCTCTGCTTGTAATTGTGTCTGTGTTGGGGACAAGGATCTTTTTATGCTAAGATTCAGTGAGCTATTTTGGCCAAGCACACTGAATGAATGCCTTATTGCTTTCCCTCTAATGCAGTTTCCTTTTATAGGACACTCAATTTTTAAAAAGCTGAAATTAAATAGCTCATGAAATCTTGGACAGAAACATTACAGACGAGTGCTTATCATAGAGTAAAAATTCCACAATGCTATCCCATACGGAATACCTCTTGGTGACTCTGAGGTCGATGAGGCTGAAGAGATGGACATTAAAACATACCACTTAAAATAAAACATAAGTTTAGATGAGAAGGTGGCATGGCAGGAATTCAGTTCTGGAAAGGATGTTAAGAGCACAGAGGGAAAGGTTTGGTTCCTCTGTTTGAGAATAAACAACTATAGAATGCATTTCTTTTACAGCCTTTGACACCAGGTTATTTTGTGAACCCTATTTAGAGATATTTATACAGTGTGAGTAAACCTAGCTCTTACTAATACTGTAGTAGCTTCTCTGGTACTCCATCTTGTGATCACAGAATTGGAGGGGTTGGAAGGGACCTAAAGAGATCATCGGGTCCAACCCTGCTACCGAAGCAGGTTCCCTAGAGAAGGTTCCCCAAGTAGGCATCCAGATGGGCCTTGAATACCTGCAGAGAAGGAGACTCCACTACCCCCCTGGAGAGCCTGTTCCAGTGCTCCCTCACCATGAAGTTCTTTCACATGTCAGTGCGGAACTTCCTGTGCTCCGTTTTGTGACCATTGCCCCTACTCCTGTCCCCACAAACCACTGAAAGGAAGTTGGCCAAATCCCTGTCTCCCACACTTCAGGTATTTCTAAACATTAATAAGATCACCTCTCAGACTTCTTTTCTCAAGGCCGAGCAGCCCCGTGATGCTAAGTCCACGTCTTCCTCATGGTAAATTTCCAAAGAAACAAGGGCAGCATAGTGGGGCAACAATTCAGTGGAAGCTACAGATCAAATTCACAGAGACTTGGTCTTCTGTCTTTTCCTGATTTGCTTTATGGGTGATTTCAGGTGAGCTGTTCTTTGGCTCCATCCATTTACATGCCCTGCTGATGTCAACAGCATTTCAGTGTTGGAGGGGCTTTGTGGAGCGACTGGACCAGCGCATGGGGTGGACAAAGGCTCACAGGTGGTTTTTTGGGACATGCTGATTCTGGTCTGTAACTTTTTTTTTTTAAAGCAAGTTAGATGAAAATCAACATATTTCAAGCATTTATCTGTGGGTGTGTTTTGAAACACGATCACTCCCTCTCCACCCAACCTGAGTCGAGGGAATCATGTTTAGGCTTGTGTCAGCACTCAGAGTCTCAGCGCAACTACAGTAATGCGTTCCCAGCTGGAGTTCACTGACAAGTCAGGCAGAGATGTGCCTTAGGAGTTGGAACTGCCAGCAGAATTGGTATGTTAATACCAAATGTGGGTATAACCAAGCAGATACTCTGCTGTCAATGGCCCCATGCGGATTTCATCAGTTTAGTGAGAAAAGCCTGTTCAAAAAAAAAACAACATGCCTGCCAGTGGGGTTTTGAAATCTGCAATAACAATGTGTGTTGGCACAGGGAAGGAAGAGACCTGCAGCGGGGCAGGTATGCAGCTTTCATTACCGGCATACCTGTTCTTCCCAGCAGTCGGTTATGTGGATTTGGTACATGTGTGTGAGAAAACAACGTCATCCCTAAAGTAGGATCCATCTTAGGCTCATGGCGCAGGCTGCTTTGGCTGGGAGGTGCTGGTCTCTCTGTCTGCCTTCATTGCTTCCCGCACACTTGAATGCACAGAGACTGCTCATCTCTACTTCCCCCTGAGCACAGGTTTTCTCAATGCCAAACAGCAGCCCTATCTTCCTCTGAGACAGTGTGTAATGAGTACCCTTTCCCTGCTTTGTCTCCTTGCTTTATTTCACATTCTTAGTGCAAGTAACTCAAACTGAATCCTTATAATTGAGAATAAGTTGTGGAGAAACAACCTCTGATAACCCCATGATCTTTTTGACTTTCAAACATGTAACTACTGTTTTCATGGATTCAGTTACAGAATGACTCAATGTGCTATGTGCTTGCCCATTATGAGAAATCTTGCTCCTTCAAGGAGTTCACCAAACAAGGGCAAAGGCTGCAAGATGGAAGTTAGAGGAGAGGGAAAAATAAATGGGATGTTGGACAAGTTACAGCAAGCTAGTCCTGGTTTCTAAGAGATTGAAAAATGGACAGGGCAGGGTTCTTGCATGCACATCTAGAGTGTTTCCTACTCGAGTGATGTACCACAGCGCCTGTATGGAATTAACTGCTGTAAATTGAGTGTCAATGTACTTAAAAACAAATGCCATGGTAGCTTGAAGGGCAAATCAACATCAGTCCTTAATGAATTCTAAAGGGGAAACAAATTAATAAAATAAAATCTTTGTCCACTTTATCAAGTTCCACCTAATTGCTAGACACTAACAAAGGTTAAATTTTCTTCTTAGAATATAGATGTTTGCTGAGGAATGAAGAAAAGACAGCTGGAAGAAGGATAAAAGCAAGTGAGCTGTTTTGTTTACTGTAGTATTAGGCTATTCTTTGTACTTCTATTTTATTGTTTGTGCACTTTTTCTGTAGTTGCCTAGCATTGGCTAGTGTATGAGGTTACAAAACAAACAGCTGGAATTATACTTGTGAACATGGCTGAGCTCTCCAGTCCAGCAGGCAGTGGGGGAAGACAGGAACTTTGAGATGTGCTGCCTGGTTTAATCATTGTAAGCTTGGCTGTGCAAAGGCAGCTTTGCTTGTTACTAGGATAGCAATCAGAAACAAAAAACAGTGTAACAGAAACTAGCCTGTGCGTTGATACTAGCTAAGACACCAGAGCCATCAGTCTTCATTTTTCCAAGTACAAATGGTTCACAGGAGGTCAAGGAATAATTTGTCTTAAAAATCAGGCTGCATGTTTGTCTGCCTTATTGCAGACTTGAAACTTTCAACTTTCCATCAATGAAAAGCAGCCACTTGCTCAAGCTATTGTGGAAGTAAATGAAACAAAGTCATGGAGTTATTGGATAAGGATGGTTCAAGCTCACCCTCTTTGAAAAATAAATCCTTCAATACTGATTTTTACTCCATAAATCATCAAGTCAAGAGCGTATTTCCCTCAGGTTTCTGCAGCGATAATATAATTCTATATGCCAGCTGGAGGGGGGGGGGGGGGGGTAAGCTTAAATGATAATGCTAAGCTGAGTCTGCCACCTTAACTCTGTTCTTTTGTCCATTACTGTACCTTGAAAAATATATTATTTTTCATCTAAAATATATTGGGCAATTCTAGATATGCTGTGTATTCCGTACTTCAAAGAATATCAAGCCATTCTTTATGCGCTTCATCCATGACAGGCAAACTTGCATCCTGCTTTAACGATGCCTCACATTTTTCCAGAGACAAAGCATGTTCAGGGAAGAACTGCAGAGCACAGCTGAGCAGAAGATGGATGCTGCTATCAGATCAGGGTATTATGTTGTTTGCTTTCCAGGGTGGCACTTAATGGAGCCTGTTTTTTTGTTTTGTTTTTTTTTTTTTTGCATCTTAGGCTTTTGCTCTAAGATGACAATTTAAAGACCATTTGCTTCTTAACTCTACCTTACATGCTCAGTTCTCCCTTTCCAACCCCCGCCCCCCAAGGGACACACAAAGGGTGGGATGATAGTGTGCCTTGGGGTGGGTGGGTGTAGTATGTGCTCTGGCCCCTGGAGTGTGGAGGGCTCCCAAGGTTCCCTTAGTTTCTCAATTACGTTGCTGTTCATTCTCTGGGTGCCTTTCAGAACACCCACACGTAGCACTTGTGGGTAGAAATATTTCAATTTTTGTAGATATGTACAATCAGCTGAGCTATTGGAGCATAAGCTGCAGCCTGGAAAGGGCATAAGCTGCCTCTGTAGGGTATGCTTGCCCTCCTCTCTGTACCTAAATGACACCAGTGCGTACAAACACTAGTTTGGTGCTGTATTTGCATTGTAGGGTGAAACTTGTCAAACACTTCTTCCTGTGCTCTTTTTTTTTTTTTTTTGGTGGGAGAGAAAATACTATAAGGCTTGTCAGATGGGCCACAGGCATTTTTATTTTGAACAGCAAAACCACATTGGTGGGTTCATGTGTCTGTGACTTAGGCAACTTGGCTCACAGCGCAGATGAGCAATGGTTTTATTTGATAATGGATTGTAGCTTTGAACCTCAGATGTTTTTACAAAGAAAAAGGGTATGAGCTGCAACTGTCCTCAATGGCTTCTTGTCACACAGGTTTCTAATTGTATGCTGGTGTTGACTTCTAACTGCCTCAAACGTGCGTATTTTCAGCATGGATATGGAAATGTTTAGGTTGATGACTTGCTGTTCTGTGTTCTCCCCTTTGTTGAAAAGCTGACTTCATATCACTGGACAAGTTGCCTGTAAGAACCTCAGTAGTATTCTATTACACAGGAGTTAAATAGCACTAAAAGGAAAAAAAAAAAAAAAAATCTCTGCATTGCTGTCTAACATGCAGAAAACATCCCACTTCTTTCACTTGGCCTTCATGAATGAGCTCTGCAGGCATAAAGATTGCCTCACATTTTTGTAAAACTCTCTAAGAAGCATAGCATGAAGCTGTGACTTTTGTCACATGGGTGTGAAAACTATAATGCACTTCTGTTGTAGGCATGTATGTGCTTTCAGTATCAAGCCTATGTTAAAGCAATCTAGGCTGTGTTCTTTGTAACGCACGTCCCAAACCACTTTCCTATATGAAAGCACTTGGTACATAAATGGATGCTGAAATGATCTCATCAGCAGTTAAGGCTGACTAAAGTCCAACTAGAGATTTAAGGACCCATTCTAAGGAGTAAGTTATTTTCCTACATTTCCTGTTAGAAAACGGGAACTTTTGCATTGCAGTGTAAGAAATGCTCCATAGGACGATGTTTTCAACTGCCCTTTTTGCTTTGGCAACACCTCCCTTAAAATCTTAAACCTTTCCCAGATTCTTTTAAGAGGCCGGTGGATGTTCTCAAACTGTTTGTATCTAGGCTGATAGGCAGCATTAGCTGGTGATTCAACCATGAGCTTCCCACAGCCCAAATCGTAAATGAGTCTGGATTTGGTCACCCACAAGGCGGCTGCTGCTGCTGTCTTTTGTAATGTTACTTCACCAGAGATATGCAAGTACTGATGCAGCTGTCAGTAAGCATCCCGTCTTTTTTTCTCTTGGTTACAGTGAGAATTAAAGGACTTGTAGAAAATTCTGCTTTTGTAGGGTGCAGCTTGTGTTTTATGTTTACGTATATTTGTGCTTTCTGTATGTATTATTGTTATTAACTGCTAAGTGAGGTGTCTGGCTCCACAAGGTGAGGAGGGCTTGAAAAATTTGAAAACTGAACTGACTGAATGAAGCACAACTGCCTCTTTCATTTCTCAGACTGTATGTAATGCAACAAAGCTTGAAAAACAAGAATCAATTCCCTCAGTAGAAGATATCCCCCCTGCAGGTTTTGGTTTTAAATAGGTCATTTCTGAAAAATGTTTACATCTCATTATTTCTAGCACACAGATGTGTTCAGAAGATAGATGAGCTTAGGTGAGTATTATAATATAGTTGTGTGAGAGAAAATGGAACTGGCAGTGACTCCTGTGGACTTGGAAAGTGAACCATATCAGAAGCCAACAGGGAGGAAGTGAACAACATATATGGAGGGAACAAGGACTTTTTCAGTTATCTAAAATGAAGCACAAATGCTGATAGTGCTCAATAATGATTAATATATCAAGCTGCTTGAGGTAATTGGGACTTCTCTTGTAGTCAGAACAGATGTCTCCTTTGAATATATCTAAGCTCTTAATCTCCATACCCTTAGTGGCAGAGTTCTACAGGTTAGTCTAGTATTATATATACATAATATTCATGAAGTTAAGTATCTCTGTTGTATATAAGTTGTTCCACATTCAGTTTAAACTGTCTGGTTTTTGCTTTGACTACCCTCTTAGTTTTGGAATATAAATACAGAGCATTTGACTTAATATTCTCAAGTTATTCATTGTTTTACAGACCGAGACCAGGGTCATAGTCCTGTCAACATTGCAGAGTCTAATCTTTCTCAAATTTATTTGCATGGAGATTTCTGTGGTTTCTTACAGAGATGTTAACGTTAGTAAAGGCAGCTGCCAGTGATGTTACTGCTTTAGGTGTGGCACTTTACTTTCTGCATACTTGAGTTCAATATAGGGCGGGATACCTACAAATATGAATGCCATGTTGTTCTCTGGGTATACCTGCTGCTCACAGGGAACTGGGGAAATGTTCTCTTCAATCACAGGTGAAGTGTTTGAGCAATTTTAAATAAAGACTTTCCCTCAGTTGCTTTTAATTAAAACAACTTAGAAACTGCTAGAGCACTGTACATGCTGCAGTGAATTTAATTAGGCTCACATCTAAACCAGTGCTGCTACATGGGAGTGACTGAGTCCCCAAAAATCTATCACTACAGGCAGTGGCAAATGTTTGAAAAAGGTGGCCTGTATTAAGTGACAAGTGTCTAACACTGTGGGATGTTATAGTCAAACCCGGTCTTGGCAAAGTGCACAGCTGGGCTGTACCCAGAAGCAAGCTACTGACCAAGCATGAGTCAAGAGTTGTCTTGTTTCCGTGGGATAAATCGCTGTGCCACACCTGGATCCCTTCTCGCTCAACCAGCCCTCAGTGCTGATGGTTCAAAGACAGTGTGTGCATTCAGGAGCACTGTCAACACTGAATCCTGTTTCCACTGCATTCCCACTTGCATTGATGAGAAGAATTCTCCAGTGGAAGTCACTTCTGCTGCTGGGATTACCAGCTTCAGTGCAGAGGGCAGAACATTCCCTTTGTCCTAGCTGGATTATGTAATTACAGATGATGGTGATGAATGTTATAGGCTAGCTGGTCTCTTTGATCCCCCATTTTCATGAATGGGGAGAAGTTAATAGTCTATCGCTGTGGACAAGATTCTCTAGAGAGAACCCGATGCAGGAGGTTTGGAATAGTGAAAACAGACTCCTCCAATGCAAAGTAGCTTTAGATAAGTTTGCCTGTAAGATTTAAAGGACAAAAATAAATGCAGACTGAAGTGTTTGACCTGTGCTTGGTCTGCTTGAGGGTCTGGAGGTGAGTAGGAATCATTCATGAGTGATGAATCACTTGCTGCTGGAGAGCCAAACGCCAGTAGCTGAAACCTAGAGTGCTCATGGCTTCTTGTTTCTTTCTACTCTTGTCAGCAGTAACTGTTTATGTGGGCAGTGCCTGGTCTTTGTTCATGGCTCGTTAGATTGCTTTTACTCATCTCCTCTCAAGGACACTGCAAGTCTTAATTCACTGCGCTTTGTAAAGATTAAAAGCAGTACTATTATTCAGTGACACTCCAATTAAACAGTAATGACTAGGTGTAGTTATTTCCTAAAGACTAATAAAAGGCTGGAAATAAGTGAAGGGCCAAGATCCTGCAGATTTTTTTTTTTGCTATTTTGAGCAGGGTAAGAAATGAAGGAAAAATGCAGAAGGGATTTTTTTAATGGATTACACCATTTTATTGGCATTGGAAAACCAATGCATGCCCTGAAAAGAATGTATATCCTGAAAGCAAGTCAGATTGTTTCAATCATTTTTCAAGTTGCTAGCCAGCTTAAAAAGTGAACTTGAAACACATTTTTATGCTTTTGCTCAGTTGAGCTCACACTCTCCCTCCAAACGCATTCTGTCACTAATTGTCATTTACAGGCCTATGTTTTATTTGTCGTACAACTTATTTTCCCTTTTGCGGCTAAAGCTCTTGTTTTCATGTTTCTTGGAAAGCCAACCTATACAGCTTTACTTGAAATCAAACAAAAACTTGAGTAGCTTTCTCAACTAATACAGAGAAGTCAAAATCTGCAGGCCCCTCCAAACAGGAATAGAGGAACACAAGAATAAATGAAAGCAGCTGGTGCACTGCAGCCTGGAACCACTGGTTCTTAACTTGCCATGCTTTTGTCAGGCACCGCAACAGATTGGATAAAGCTAATGTTTCCTTGTCCTGAATGCAAGAATATGTAGAACTACAGAGTTGAGAAGAATCTATTTAGGTCTCTACCACTATGAATTAAGGAGCAAGTTGAGTTTAACCTGTTCTGAACTGACAGCTATTTACCTTTTAAGAAATAAAAATTCAAGCTTTAAGTCCAACAACTTCTTTTAATAGGTGTACTATGTTGGGATTTGTCTCCTATTGTTTCCCCTATCCTTTTAAAAAGGAAGCCTTTGCCACTGTGTATTTCTCGTTTCATTTTTACTAAAGTCGCCCACAGAAGCTATGGCTGCCACATCCCTGGGTGTATTTAAGGCCAGGCTGGATGGGCTTTGGGCAGCCTGGTCAGGTGGGTTGGAACTGGGTGAGCTTTAAGGGCTCTTACAACTCAAACCATTCTAGGATTCTAAGACAACTTTTTGAACACTTTGTCTTCCTAGTAGTAAACATAAAGACAAGTTGATCAACTTCAGCATTTTCACCTTGGAAAATGAACTGTCCCTTACTTTTGCATAAGGATATGACTTGTTTAACCTTTACTCAGAGGTCATCTTTTATGAACTTATCTTACCTACTGCGCTTCTCTGAGCTCTAAAGTGTCCTACAGCATAGTACCCGAAATGGGATGTGGTACCTCAGATGAGGCCTTAGCAGATCGATCACCTTGGTGTCCTACAGATGTAATTTCTTTTAATATATGCTGAACTGAACACTACTTTTGTTTATCTGTTGCTAACATCTGTTCCAGCTGAGCTGCTGTAGCCCTCAGACCCTTTTTGCTTCTTTGTCACTTTGTCAGATCATTTAATTTTGTACTTAATTCTTTGTGTACTTAATGTATTTGAAAATATTGAATTTTATCTGTGTGTTTTCAGACCATTTCTCAAGAGCTCTCTGATTCTGATTTCTCCCCTCCAGATGACTTGCAGCTCCTTGCAAGTATTGAGCAATCCAGACAGTCCGGAAGTGTACACGCTTCTGCTATGCAGACAATTAAAAGTAATCTCAAATAAAATCCATTCCAGGGGAGGCTACTGCAGTGCCTCAGTTCAGTCAAACAGGCAATGGTAGCCTTACCATGAGTTCTTTCACATTTATATAATCCTTTAAAATTTCTATATCAGATGTTAAGATCACTTCCTCACTAAGCTGCTCATCATTCTACTGCATGAGAATATTTCACTTACTCTCTAATACCATGCCTTTTAGAAGTCATAGGGTCTCTTGTACTCTTTTACTTCTTGAATTCATATCCTGAGTTCTTCCTTCCTGGGTTCTGAGTACCAAGGATTTTTTTTCCTCCCTTGAAGTTGACACGACTAAGTAAAGAAGCATTTTTAGCATAATGATCAGTGTTATTTCTGCAGTTCTCTACTTTGTGAAAAACACATGGGGCATAAAAGTGCATTGAATGCTTCACAGAACAAACAGAAAAGCAAAACCTCTATCTGCAAGTAGGGTAAAAAGGGAGTTGGAACTACTTTTCACACCTCAAGGGCTGTAGCTTTTCCCAAGACTTCTTACTGCTGCAAGGTTGCATAAAACACACTGGATGCATATAAGAGAAACTTGGTCTTTATCTTAAAGGCTGCAAAAGTAAGATACTAAAGGAAGGATGGATATTATCTGGTTTTTCTTGGAAATGAGAATGAAATAAAATAACCTATGGATGGGCTGGGGACAAGTTTATGTACAAAAGGTTAACTATGTACCTAAGAATGCAGAAAGTGAGCAGAAATGTTCTCTTATCCAACAAAGCAGGAGTCAGCCTCCAGGATCCTGAGCATCAGGAAACATGTAGAAGGCCATTCTTTTCCAGAAAGGAAACAGATTATTATTAATGTGAGACAATTAACCAGGTCAAGATGCAAGCAATGCTGAGCCCATTATAACCTCATCACATCTCTTCCTCTAGCATTGCTATTTGAGTCTTTGTTTTCCCTGCTTTCTCTTGCTGTTTTGAAACAATCAAGAGTTGTCGCATCAGCAAGCGATGTGTAGTTTATTTGGTCCAAATATATTACAAGTGACCAAATCTCACACTGCATTCAGTAACTCTTGACCTTGCTGACGGTGAGTTTTGCATCAGATGTGACCAAAGCTGAACTTGGCAATTTTACCCTGTAGAAGATCACAGATCTGTACTTGCTCTCTCCCCAGTTTGTTTCCATTTAAACATGAGCAATCGGTAGCTTGTTTCTTTTCTACAACTCCTTTTTGTTCAGTTCCTGATTAGAACAGATGATAGACTGAAACAGGAAAATATGTCTCTAGTCACCAGCTCAACATAACGCTTGTAGAGCTACTCCTGTCTTGAAAAAATGAGACTTGAGACAAAGCGCTTGCTCTCAAGCTTGCATGTTTTCCCACTGCAGCAAGCGATTTGATTCTCTCATTTTTTTCCAAGTCAACATGTCATACCAAAGTTTTTATGTTGTATCTATAATTAAACAAATGTTAAGCTTCTCCCTACTGCTTCTGCCTCACTACTGCTTCTGCCTCAGATGTGTAGGTGGGACATGACTTGGTCCTAGAAAAAAAATGCAAACCCAAAGCCAAACCAGTTGTGCTTTTAGCTCATTTTAACCTTTCTGTCCTGTTTTAGTAACTGTCTCTAAAACAGATTGCATCAGGGTCAGCAGTTTGAAACTGAGAAATGGTGTTTATTAAGATGGGAAGATTGTATAGCTACTTCTGTGTAAAATGTTTCTCAGGGCTCCCACAAGACTAGAAGGATAACAGATATGCAACAAGGAGGAGATGTGTGCGTAAGAATCAAGTGCTTGTTAGGAGAACCTCTCTGGTGGTGCTTTGTTGAGACTAAAATAGTACAAAACAGAATAACCCTCATATGCCTGAATAAGAGGAAAAAAAATAATACTGCAGTAATGACTGAACAGTTGGGCACCCGTATTGCAAAGATGTGGACCCAGGTGTTTCAAATGAAAGTGGAGAATAATCAGTGATTTTTTGGTAGTTTTCATATAAAAAGAATAAATTTCTAGAATTATTTTCTTCAATTTCTACCATTCACCTCAGGTAATTAACATTTAAAGAGCTTGTCCAGAAACAGCAGGAGGTTTCCAAAAAAACATTTACACAAAGAAATATTTCCATTCGTCTTTTTCCTTAACTATGTTAAGGGACATTCGACATTTTTACAGGAAGCTCTTCACTTCTCGAGAGATTGAGTTAAAACAAATTTATGTATTGCACAGAGGAAACAGTTGAGAGTAGGGAGAGGTGTACGGAGAGACATGTAAGAAATACGAATGAAGGTAAAAAGCATTTGACCCATTCAGGAGTTGAAAGAGAATTAAATCATCACTTCTTAAACTCTAAGCTTGATATTAGCATGTGTACAATATCTGATGTTTCACTCTCAAACAGTTCTCAGCTAGTGCTTTAACCCCTAAATCTTCAAAGCATTTTGCAGCAGTCAATAATTGCTATCCTAATTTTATTGATGGGATTTTTTTTATATTGAGGTGCAGCCGTGTACTTAAGGCCGTCTAACAGCCAAGAGTCAGGAGCAGGACCCAGATTTCAAGCACTCTGAAAGACAGCTATGGATATATTACCTGAGACAAGCTATGACTTACTTTGACTCTGAAAATATGGTTTGTTTTATTAAAAAAAAAAAAAAAAAAAAAAAAAAGGCAGAAAACTTAAGGTTTGCTTTTGTGCAAATAACTGAGAGAAGTTGGAAGATGAATATTTTGAGCTGAATAAAGGTAATATGTAGAATAGTTGACACCGTTAATGTGCTATTACACCATTACTGAAAAAAAACTTAGAAAGCATCTGTATTTTAGACCCCAGGCAAAAAAAAAAAAAAAAAGGGCAAGACCTACTGATATTGACAACATTGAGAAAGACATACACATCATTCGACTGGGACTTGTTTTCTTCCCTGTTTATATGTAGTGAAAATTTACTATCAATTCCACACTCATAAAAAGCAGAAACTTACTTTCATTCTTTGTTTTTGATAATGAAAGCCTAATATTTGAGCCTGAGTATTTCCTACGATTTCATGATTCATAAAGGTTTAATAAAGAACCATTTTATAGCAAAAAAAAATAAAAATAAAAAAATAATGGTAACTGATATCCTAGTTGTGATCCAGGCTCTGCACTAAGATCCTCCCTCTCCTATCAACCTCTTTAGTTGACCTCTCCTCACTTGAGGAGATTTGTGATTTTCTGTTTGTTGCCCCCAGATTTTTCGTCAGACCACTTACTGCTCTGCCTTCTATCCAGAAGTTAACTCTGCTAGTATATACTTTGAATGTTTTAAATTGTTTTTTTCTTTTTTGCATTAGTGCAAAGGGTTTCGCATACCGTCAGTGTGTCAAGCTGTTGCACTACAGAAGTTTGTTCTAAGGCACTCCTTCCAGATGTGGAAGAGTGAACTGTACCTGAAACAAGGGGAGGTTTCAAACAGCAAGGGCAAAGTTTACTTCGGGTTTCGTACTTTGAGTGAAAGATTTCTTGAAAGGTTTTCTCTTCCTTTCTTGATATTTATATAGCTTCTGGAAATAACAAAAGGCAATTCTGCTCAGGTGAGAAATTAAAGTCGGAGAACCTGTTCGCATGTTCAAAATCACCACTTGTTTACCAACTTGGAGGGTTGGGCCTGTTTTTAAAAAGTGGCAAGTCAATATAATCTTTATTATTCACTTTCACTGACTTAATCTAAATAAAAGGTAATCCTTAGCATGAAAACTCTTCACAGCAAGCTGGTGCTTTATAGAAAAAGACCACTTTGGTGCCAAGTTTCCCTTTACGCAGGCTGTGGAACATCAGAAGCTATCTGTGCTATGGCTCTTTGAGATTACTCACAAGAGACCAGCCAGTTCTGTGGCCATCCATGCATTAATCACCAGAACTCCGTGTGCAATAGCGATAGGCTTATTTGCCAGCTATGCCTAAGTAGTTGACCTCTACATCCTCTAGTATGTGAAGACAGAGCTTAGTAACACTAATCCCTGCATAATGACTGTGCTCGTTTGTCCAGCCTATAAATAACTCGAGCAATAATTTAATCTCTTACCTTAAAAAGAGCAAATCTTGGTGCTGAGGACCTCCTAAACAAACAAACAAACAAAAAAAGTAACCAGTTAACCCAAAAGCCAATCCTACCCTGTCAGAGCACCTGTTCGAAAATGCATTACATTAACTTGAGGACAAGCAAAGTTGTATTCATCACTGGCATTAACCTTAAGTGCTTTAAACCCAGCTTTGATTTTTTTTTTTCAAAGACATTTTTTTTTCCAAGACAATTAAAAGCGTATTTCTAAGGAGCACAGGCATGTATCACTGTAAGAATGTCCTCATTAACAAAATGCTGATGATCATGCCTTTCTCCTCACAGTACTCAGTTTCTTTCATCTACAGTCAAAATACCTTTTACATCTAAGGAAAATTGTGAATTAGAGTCTGTACATGCTGCTGAAAACTTGATCTCCAATAATTGAAAGAATGGGAATGACTGAAGGAAGGGGACTACTAATGCAAATAGCTGTCTCTGTACTTTCATGGTATGGCAAGTTGTCACTTCAATAGAGAAATATTCTCATTTTGTTACCAGCCTAATGTACAGCAATATGATTAAGCCAAAACTAATTTGATTACTGAAATATTTTCCCAAAGATTTTAAGCTTCTGGCTTCTCAAAGAGGTTTTACAGAACTGATGGCTACAATTGAAGTTCATCCAAAAACCTTGACATTCACTGAGAAAGGCTGCGATTTTGAATTCCCATTATAGATGCCAAAAATGTGGCTTCATTCATTCATATGAGAGATGGATGTGAGGTCCCATATCAGGTTTGTTTTTATTGCATGATTTCAGCCTCTACGTGAAAAAAAGATGCAGGAATACCTCATTAGCATTTACCCAGGGGGACTACCAAAGGAAAACAGGCTTGTAACAAAGTTACCCTTTTAATTACTCTTATTTGACTGTTAATTTGCTCTCATTTGATCTTGTTTGGTTCCTATTTTGGATGAGTAGAATCACTGTTTCAGTACGAGAAGGGGATGTTTGGCATTTCAGAGAATTTGAAATTTGGTTTCTGTCTCAATTTGTATTGGAAATTTGTGGTGAGGTATTTGGAAACGTGGGGTGTTTCCCATGTACGGGTCTTAGGGGAACTGTGACAAATACTGCCTTAAACTGCTGTACGTTACACGTAGTAGTATAGTGGTGAAAACATAACTTATAGCCAACGATGCTCTGAGGTGGCTCTGCAGTCTTTGCAACCGAGTTGCCACACCTGGAAGACAGTCTGTGGAAAATGGAGCTTCTTCTGGTACTAAACCGTTTGGTGTGTTTATTTTAAAAATACAGCTTTTTGGAGCGCTTTACTGGTGAAAGGCTGCTTGCGCTGATACCTTCCCACCTTTCCCTTATCAGTGTCTGCAGGGAAGGTGTCGAAGGACCTGTATTTCACAGCAGGAAACTGAGAGCTCACCTTTTCCTGTCTGGATCCCCCTTTTCACTGTTTCCTGTCAGTCGCTGCACATCGCTGTGGGTGGAAGCCCAACAGAGGCATTTTACCCTTTCTGCCCCCTTTTTTTCTCACGTAACTCCCTCACAGGCAGCAGAATACAGCCCAGGGAGGGTAGTGAGCCAAGCGGTGCGCCCAGCAGGGCGCTCCGAGCCGCTTTTATTTCCCCCCCGTGGTTCGTCGGGAGGGGGGGGGGAACAGCGCAATCACCTCAGGCGCCGCGGCGACCGTTAACGGCCGGCGCGAGGCGGCGAGCGCGCGACGCCCCTCACCCCGCCCCCTCCCCGCCGCACGTGCCCGCGGCGGGCGGGCCGCGCACCTCACTTCCGGCTGCCCGCCGGAGGAGGGAGGGACGGGTCGGGTGGAACGGGGAGGGAGGGGCGGCCGGCGCATGCGCGGTGGCGCCGCGCACCGGCGGGGCGGCTGCTGGCGGCGCTCGCGGGACCCCCCCCCCCCCCCCGCGCACCTCCCTCCCCTCCCTCCCCTCCCGCTCCCGTCCCGGTCCCCGCGGGGGCGGGGCCGCCCCCCCCTGCCGCAGCCGCCGGGCAGCGGCCGCTCCGCTCCGTGCCTGCCGGGGGCTCCCGGCGCCGCTCGCCATGAAGAAGTTCTCCCGCATGCCCAAGGCGGAGGGCGGCAGCGGCGGCGGCGGAGGAGGAGGCGGTGGCGGCGGTGGAGGCTGCGGGGCGGCGGGCGGCGGCTCGGCGGGCGGCGGCGGAGGGGGCAGCGGGGCCGCCCTGGGGAAGGTGTTCGCCGTGGGGCGCTACCAGGTCACCGCCGAGGAGCTGCTGGCAGAGGGTAACGGCGGGGTCACGGGGACGGGACCCCGGGGGTTGCCGTTTAGGGGTTGGGGTGGTGGAAGCGTGTGGAGGGCGTTTGGCAGCCCCGAAAGAGACAAAATGATCATAATAATTAAGAATTAATAATCAATAATGAATAATCAACCCCCCGCCGGTAGGTTTTCAGCAGGGTCAGGCATCAGCTGGCAGCGCCAGCAGCTCGTGGCTGCTCCCAAGCAGGGTCTGGGGGGGTGGCAGCCCCCTGAGCCCCCCACCCAGCTCGCCTGCACGGCCGCCGGCCTGGCCGTGGGTCCTGACACGCTGCCGGTGGCTGTAGGTGCTGCTGGCACCACGGCTCGTGTCCCAGGGCAGCAGGCTCCAGGCCGGTCCCAGGTGCTGGGGAGGTGCTGGGCTCCGCAGCCCCGCTGCCCCGGGTGCTGGGGATGGTGCTGGCGGTGTCCCCAGGATGAGGTTTTAACAACTGCGTGCTGGTAGCGTGAGTGTTGGAAGTAGAAGATGTGGTGGCGGGAGGTAGGTTATTGCTGCCGTCCTGAGAAAGTTTTAGTACGGCGGAGTTGGTGTTTAACACTTAGACTAAGTACAGTGTTCTGCACCTGACTTATCAGTGTGAGGTTAGGGCATTGCCTCCTGTGTCCGTGGTTGCCCCAAAAGACAAGAGGGATCCTTGCTGGGAGCTGCTTTGGAGTCACCGCAGCCTCACAGAAAGTGCTTCCTCTGCACAGGGCTGCTTGCAGCCCAGAGGCTTCTTAAAAAGAAAAGAAAAAAAAAAAAAAAAAAAAAGGAAATGAGGTCCTGAACAAATTGAGGAGGCACACACACGGAAACCAGAAAAATAGCACAGTGCTTTGTTCGGTTCACCGTCTCATTAAAACTTTTCTCGTGAAACGCTGTTTGGAGTTGTAGATTCCTATTTTTTTATTCCTATAGATTGCAGCGACAAATTCATAGCCCTTAACAGGCACGAGGGCAGGGGGAGGATGTGTTTAAGTAGTGGAGTGTTGTGCAAATTTGCGTTCTTTCTTAATAGACAGAAATAGCAAGTTTTTTTTACAGCTTTCATGTGATGCCTTAAGTGCAGATGACTAGGACTAGAAGTGATAAGAGTCGGGACAGCGTAAATCTGTTGCATCTAGAGAAAAGTCTTCAAAGCCAACGCCAGAGCTATTTGGCAGTAGGGAGGACCCTATAAAGCTTTAGAAGAGAATGAAACAACAGGTGGCCTACTGACAAGGTTAAGGAAGCAGGGCAGAAGCAAGGGAGCTGCTGCATCCCATGTGGTGGCCAGGGAGGGGCTGGGTTAGGTTAACTGCGTGTGTGTGGAGCACGGGTGTGCCTGCTGAGGAGGTGCCCATGACAAAGCTCTGGTCCGGCTCTGCTGCTCCCAACCTGTCACAAGAGCTGGTGGATGGAGAAGTTTCCTTGTGTCTAGGAATTACTTCCTGACAGGCTGGTTTTCCCTCGATGGGGTAACAATTAATAGTAAGTGCTCGTTTGTTAGCGGTGTTGTACGGGTAATATTAACATCTAGTATTAGGAATTAACACTCTTTATAAATTCCCTGTTTTATAATCCCCCCGCCTTGAGGGGAGGGAGCAATGACTTTTTTTTTCCTAATCCTTGTGCGTATAAAGTGTTGGTTTTATTCTGCTGAAACCCTGTTTTAATGAGCTTCTTAGCCCTGCCAGGTAGCTCCAGTTATTCAGTGCTGATGAAATACCATTTTCAAGTTACTTTAAGAGGCTCAGAGTGGAGTTTTAGGTCGTGTAACAAGAAGCTGGTAATAAGTTAATGAATGTAACCAACTTAACAACTAGCCTGTTTCAGAAACAGATGGATAAGGCTCGGTTAGCAGTGGTATGGCATAGACAGGCTTTTTTACTAGCTGTTAGGATTAATAGCATATGCCTGTCAGGTTCAAAGTGTTCCCCCCCCCCCTTCTAAATTTTACATGTGAATTGTCTTAGAAAGCTAGGTCTTGGCTTTGCAAGTGCTGAAGGCTTCCTATAACTAGAGCAAGTTGCAGCAGCGATGCCAAAAGGTTCAAGTCATAACTACATCCATTGTTAGGCTGCACTAATGAATCTTTGGTAGATTTCCTGTGTTGATACGGATGCTGCCCTTGAAACACTTCTCTAGCCTTTGACAGTATCGTTTTTATTGCAGTGCTTAAAGGCCAAGCTACGTCACGTTATAACATAATGCTTTTGCATATATAATGGACGTAGTACTATCTAAAGCAGTTGTAAACTTGGGTAGTAAAGTAGGTATAAAGGTTGAAGTGCTGCGGTTAGAAGGCTCTTAGATTGTTTTTTCTGTGTTAAACAAAGCTGGTTTTTGATGGGTTCTTATCTTTCATAACCCGAGGCTCGGTGTGTTGTTGGATGGGGGTGTTTGTTTCTGAGGTTTGTTATTCAGAGATGAGGAAAAACAATACATTTGGGTTAAGCTTTGATGGACGAAATGAGTTGCTATCTATCCATTTCAAAGGGTGAGACAGAAGCAGCGAGGGGACGGTGGGACTGTGAAGAATGAAGGATCCAGGCAGAGCGAAGGCCTTCTTTATATCCGTTTTGTTGTACGAGGGTTTGTGCAGTGAAGCAGAAGTTTGGAAAATTAAATCTGACACGAATATGGTGAAGTCTGTCTCTCTGGAGTTATAGGTGATGTCCTGGGGACACTAAAGTTAGTTGTGGTAGCTCTAATACTGAAAAAGGATTTCTAGCTCAATAATTGCAGCAGACTGAACGTGAAAATTATGAAATGTCCTTTTAAATCCATCTCAAAAAACAAATGCAAAACAGTGTATGTTGTGAAGAGTGAAAAGGAAAGTAACAGCAAGCAATAAGCTGCTGGGCAGCCAAACTTGGCCACAACTGTGCTTGCACTCCCATTTTTCAAAGGGAAAGGGGAGAAAATACGATGGAAAGGGCTCAAGGGTTGAGATAAGGACAGGGAGATCACTCAGCAATTACCGTCATGGCCAAAACAGACTCAGCATAGGGAGATTAATGTAATTTACTGCTGGTGACTAGCAGTAGGAGGACTAAAAGCAAACTAAAAACACCTTCTCCCATCCGCTGTCTTCCACCTCCTCCCCCCGAGCCGCGCAGGGGAAGGGGGGCTCTGTGTTCAGTCCTCCGTGGTTGTTCCTCTCCGCCGCTCCCTCACGGTCCCTCCCAGCCCCTGCTCCCCGTGGGGTCCCTCCCAAACTGAGCCTGGGGGGCTGCCCACAGGAACTGCTTCAGGAACTGCTCCCACACAGCTCCGTACCACAGGGTTCACCCCCCAGGAGCAAACTGCTCCAGCACGGGTCCCCCCCAGACACCCTGCTCCACCAGGGGCCTCTCCACAGGCCTCAGGGGAACTTCTGCTCCATGCCTGGAGCTCCTCTGCGCTGGCCTTGGTGTCAGCAGGGCAGCTTCTCTCGCGTTTCCCACCCCTCTCTCCCAGCTGCTGTGGCACAGCAGTTTTATTTTTCCTCTTTATTCAATCTGCTCTCCCAGAGGCCCAGCCAGCGTCGCTCTGGCCAGCAGTGGGTCCCCTTTGGAGCCGGCTGGAGCTGGCTCTGCTCTGACATGAGGCAGCTGCTGGGCTCTGCTCACAGAAGGCACCCCCGTGGCCCCTCACCACCATCAAAACCTTGCTGTGTAAACCCTGTACACTTGCCAAAGTGTTTTTAGTTTACGGAAGGAGGAGGAGAAGTTGTGGCTTTACATGAGGGTAAACCTACTTCACTGTTTGCATTGACTTAAAGAGAAATTTATTATTGAACTGCATCAAACTAATTTTCCTGGAGACTGTAAGTGTTGGCATTGGAAGGTATTTTTAAACTACAGTTCAGTTCTGTTGTTGTCTCGATATCTTGGTAGGTCTTAGAGGTGCTTACACTGAGTAAATAAAGCCTTTTTCAGGTTTGAGCTTGTCTTTGTCCATCAGAGTTAGCAGGCAAAGGAAGGCATGGTAAGTGTGTGGAAATTCAGTATGTTGGTGTGTTTTACTGAGTGCAGATAAAGCAAGCAAAGTTACTTTTGGTGTTAAAAAATAAAAATTAAAAAAAAAGGAGGGGAAAGGGGGTCCATGGGGTAAAGAGGTGCCCAAGGCTGTACCTGTGATGTGCAATAGAGTCCAAACCTGTAGTCCTGAACAGTGCTGGCTGGCATAGTTTGAAAGCTCTTGTATTGGCATAGAAAGATGCTCGCCATCCTGCTTCCATTGCATTTCTTATCTAGAATGGATTAGTGCAATCATGAGATGTGTGATTTTTCTTAAAAGAAAAAAAAAAGGAAGAAAAAACAACAAAAAACCTTCTGTTTAGCTTTTTTTTCCTCTTTCTGTAGTATAGCTCATAAACTGTCATTTAGTGTCTCACGTGTCTTGAACTGGTATTTCAAGCACCACAGTTTCAATGTCTTTTTCAGGCTGGTGGTTCTCCTACTGTCCAGGACAATTAATAGCATGGGTGGACTCTTTCCGATTTCTTAATTAAGATATATTTAGCCCAACAGAGAAATGGGGCAATTTAATGTCAGGCAGTAGCCCGTTTTCCCTTTAGGCATGAAGCATTTGTCCCTTTGGAAGTATTCCACCAAAGCAACAGGAACAGCCTCTCCTTGTTCGTTAAACTAGAAGCCCTGCTAGAAGCAGAAATATTAGTAACTGAGGTAGAAGAAGGTAGGCAGTGGCACGTACAGCTGCTTCCACAGGTACCCAGGCTGGTGGGGAAGTGGTGGGCATCATTGTGGTGTTTGGGAAGAGTGGTAGGCTGCCCTCCAGCTCTTATATGCCTTGATCCTTTGGGCAGGAGAAGTTGTATGTGCTGTATCAGCGCCCTTCTGCTGTAACTTTCTGTATTTCCTTTGCCTTACGATATGTGGGAAGAAGAGGAGAAGCAGTTACTCTGTTTTTTGTTTTTCTGGCTGATAAAACGGTGAGTGTGGAGCTGTATTTTTGTGCTTTTGGAGTGCTTGTGAGTGCTATCTCACAGGGAGCTTCTGTTTTTCTGAGTGACATTATATCTGGGACCAGACAGGCTGAGGAAAAAGTATCTCAAATGGGTAAGTGTTTGTATTACGCAGAGTGTTTGCTTCAGTTATTTAATATGATGGTTAAAGCATTGATATCTCTGAAGAGGCATCTCTATTTAGAGAGGACAAGTGAAAGGCTCAAGTATCCCTCCATGAAACTGGAAACTCATTCTCCTTTCTTATATAATCCTTCTCACGCTGCAATCTCCTGGAGTCATTACTGATAAACTCCTGAAGGAATGAGCGTGCAAGCTGAACCATCCTGTTTAAACTGAACATGTGGTCCTTGCAAGTACTTGATGGCATAGGTTATTTAGTTGGTCTTTTATTTTTATATTGTCCAGGCCAAGTCCTAAGACTTTTTTTTTTTTTTTTTAATGCAAATGTCGTTTATTGGAGTGTTTGTTTGTTTGTTTTTCCCAAATAGTTTGTCTAAGGAAGAAGGGGAATCTTAAGACTGGACTGGCATCGCAATGGTGGTGAAGTTTGAATTGCCTAATGCCCGGAGAGGAGGCATTCTAAGTTCTTCAAAATTGGTTCCCAAATTAGGATCGTCTTTAAAGTTTATCTGTCTTATGTGTATTAGCAATAGCACTTCAATTAGCAATCTGAATAGACAAACATTCTGATATGCTCTTTCTATTTTTCTCTTGCCCTTCTGTTTTGTCAAGCCCTATTTCACTTACCCTGATTTTTTAGGTTTTTATAGTAAGATGTTGGGCATGTGCAATTCAGGAAGTCGCTGTGAATTCCTAAGTGTCCTGATGTACAGCAGGCACTGCCTTCACTTTTGGGAAGATTTGGCTTGTTTGTTCTTGTTTCTTCTGAAGAGGCAAACAGAAGTGCCCTTGCAATGAATCTGTTAACTGGAGTGCTTGAAAGTGATTAAAAGCAGCGTGGACCAAATTCTTGACTCTGAGATCCTGATTCTGCAGCGTGGAAGATGATTTGTGTGGCAGGTGTTGTGAAGGCAGCTGTGGCGGTGTCACTTCTCTCATGACTCTGTGACATGGCAATCTCGTGTGCTGCAAGCTGAAACTGTAATTACTGGTTTTCTTCATTTGCTCAGTGTTTGTGTAGCTTGTGAATTGCCACTCCTTGCAGTAACTACTATTTTATTTTCCATAGGAACCCAGTTCAGTTGTTCAGATACATTTCCAGACAGCCTTCCAGCTTATAATCTAACTTGTGGAGTTGGAGCTGGGATCGGTCACGTCGACTTTTCAGAGTATAATATCACTGAATCTATGTTCACACATCATCTTAAAGGTCATACCTGTTACTCATTCTGTCTCAAACACAGTTCTGCTTTGCTAATATTTGAGTAGCAGAAATGGTTTGTTTAAGTTCAGAAGGTATAAAGGGGGGAAAAAGCAGTATGAAGACTTGAAAGGGTCCGACTAATTTTTGCTGAGAGCATAGAAAAAACATGTACAGAGCTCTGACACAGTCCCAGTAACAAGCATGGCTGCCGTATTTCCAGTGTAGCAGGTGGTGAGATGCTGAGTGAGGTTTTGATCTCTAATGAAAGATTGGGAAGCTGTGCTTTAGTGCTTGGTGGTTTTTTTTTTTTCAGTCTTTTCAAGCCTACTGCAGGCAGATAACAATCTGAAACAAGAGCATTGTTTTGCCTTTTACAGTTTGTAGCTGTATTCTCTGTAGTAAGAGAGGCCAAACCAGGAATTAGTTTGGATGTTGGTTGTGATCCTTGTCTTGCATCGACGTGCAGGTAAAAATACTGTTTCACATAACATAGTGCACAAAGTAATGCTTTAACAAGCTTTGGTCGCACTGTCAGGTAGCTAGTGCACTGACTGAACTTGCTGGGTACTGCAGGAGAAGAGCCGTGTGTTTGCAGTGTTCAGCCCCTGCTGTGGCTCGTCTGCCCCCCAGAGCTGTCACGTGCCTCTTGTACAGAGATGCAGAAATTCGCAGAACTGGTTAAGAAATGTGTGTAGCCTGACAAAGGGATCTGTTGTGCAGCCCAGAGCCAGTTCAGCATTCACCAACACGTGGTCTAACACTCTTCTTGTTGTCAAGTTACTGCTCTTTGAATCCCTTAAGGATACTCATTCCAGCACTGTGCTGTATGTGGACATGCAGCGTTATGCCTGTACTGGCGGCAAATAATTGTTCCTTTTTATTTTAGAAGGACGTTATCAGTTTAACTTCTGGGGGCCCAGAAGCAGTTGAATACTGAGCAAGTCCTTTGGAATCTGGTAGTTCTGAGCTCAGTTGTTGGGACAGCAGCCAAGAGTCAGATTGTCGTACAGGAAGAGCAACTTGGTTTGGAGCAGCATCGTGTTAATACGATGCACGGTCTCAAGCTGTCTTTCCTTTGCCAGACTTTGACAAGAGAGATCAAACGCATGTGCCTTCTAATTGCTTCTTACCCGGCGTATGTGTTTTGATAAAACATGTTAATGGTGCGGTAGTCATAATGGGGGGTGCGTGTGCAGGTTTTGATTTTTGCTGTTTATCTCCTGCACACCCTTAAAGGGTGAAGCAGCATGCAGTAATGGAAGATACATTGGCTTTATCCATTAAAGACTTGGCCTGGCTTTAAAAGAATCTGAGCATGATCTTATTTTGGGTATGCATTTTTTGTTGATTCTCTGAAGGTTTTTTTTTTGTTTTGTTTTAGATGTCAGTATTTTGTATGTCAACATAGAAAATGAAAACTTTGCTAGCTAATAAAAGTAGAATTAGTTTCCAGATGGGTGTTAACCCCAAACTAGTGATTCTGGGAAGGGTATGTTTATTTCTGTCACAGGTTTTTGTTGCTGTAATATCAGAACAGTCAGTCATTAGCTAGAATGTTACCCATAGGGAGGTATTTGTACAGTTTTCCTGTGTGTGGAGAGCACAAGTAAATGCCAGAGATGGGACTTGGTCTCAGCCTAGCAGCTCAGTGGGTCTCCCTTTCCTTTAGCATGAAGAACGTGAACATGCTTTAATATATACAGATGTTAATGGTGTGGACTTTGATATCTTTCTGGCTGTAGATGTTTATTTGTTTTAGCTGTGAATGTGTGCAAACATAATGTCAGGTGAACGTCTTGTGCTCTGCTAAATTAATTACACTTTGGGCTGACAGGAACAAGGTTTGATAAAATCGTTTAGGTATTTCTTGTCTCTCGTTCTACAAGCATTGTTTTTAAGTCCTCGTTCTTGAAACTGTTTGATTTCTTAACCTTAGGCTATATTTATTTTCTTGTAGCTCTGTTCTGCCTCCATAATACTACAGGTAAGTAGGCTACCACAGCAGAAAGAGCTGCAGTTTGTGAGGAGTGCTAACTGACACTATGAATGCGTCGCGCCTGCCAAAATACCAAGTGCAAGTGTGTCAGATTGCAGGTGGCTCCAGGAAACAAAATAGATTTTGCAATGGGGACTCACCAGGACGGTAGGCCCGGTCAGTCACCTCGTCTTAACTGGTTTGCTTAGGATGCTGTCTTTTTCCTCAGAAAATGCTGACATCTGTTTTGGAATGGAGGTTTCTTCTCAGGTGTTTTTATGGGTTTAGCTTAGAAGCTGTTAATGTAGTAGAAGAACAGCTGCTTCCTGAAATATTTGGAATACTTGCCCTTTTCCAGTACCGTAAGCTGGAAGTCTGAGGCTGTTTTCCATATCCCAGTGATATTAAACAGCAGTTCGCGTCCTCTCTAGCATGATTTTTTTTCTGCAGTAGATGTGTATTTGTCCTGGATTTTCCTCTCTGGCCTAAGACGTTATGCAGTGAGATCCCTGTTCTCTTGAAGTGCTAGGTTCTGTTTTTTCTCATCATCATTGTCTAGCTGCTGACAAGGAAGGAGGATGAATTCCTCATCTGCTTTCCTGACTGTCTTGTGAATGGATTTCAGTCTCCCGAGTGTTTGTCTGCTGGTTACGAAGGTGGGAACCTTTCCCTTCGTCTCCTCTGATGCTTCCCTTGCTCACAGTTCTCTAGGTTGGTTATTTTTTACTTCTAGATATGGCTGGAAAACTAGCTGTTTTAGCCTTGATTCTTGTTCTGTCCGCACTGCTACTCCTGATGTAAATGGTGAAAACACTGAAGAAATGATTATGTAGAATCTTGTGAGAGTAAAAACCTTCTGTCCTTTTTTTTGGTCTGTCTCTTTCTGAGGTGTCAAAGCTGGTATTGATCTGAAGAACATCACATCCCCTTAGGGAAAGTCATCACCCTGCAGATGGGGAAACGAAAGAAGATGGAGAGACTTGCCCAGGGGTGAAAACAAGTCTGTACAAGAGCTGAGGGCAGGGTTTGGAACTTCCCAGCTCCGTGAGGGGTTCTTCCTCATTGCTTCTGTAACACGTTAATACACCTTGAGTGCCGTATACAGAATGATGAAGGCAACTGTGATGTTCTAGGACTTCAGGAGCTTTTATTCCAAATCATACAAATGTTGGTCTTCCTTCTAAACTTGCAGATTACTTTCTTTAATGGATGGATTTGTTCATGTGCTGCCTTGAAACTTTAATACACGAGCCCTGAAGAGATGCGTGCTTAGAGGATTGGTCTGATTCTTGGTTTAATTCTTGTACTTGACTCATTTTACCTTTTCTCGTTGTTTTTACTGGTTGTTTGGACTGTGATTTCTGTCTGTGAATCTTGTCTAATGAACCATTCTTGCAGCATTTTGCTGCATTTCACATAAGAAAGAATAGTTCCAGAAGTCAATGATAAATAAGGCAAGTTCATATGGTTTTGCAATTCCTTCAGGTTGAAAAACTGCGTCTGACGTTATTTACAAAGACAGTTGCTAAACCACTTTAGTTTTTGGATAGTTACAAAAAGACTTGCATGACACTACATTAAATGTGTGTTTCTTTGGAGAGACAAGCTATGGACAGATGAAACTTGGATCTCGTCTTAATGTAACTGCTAAATGCACACAGGGTTGGCCTGTGCTATTTGAGTTTGGACAGAGCCAAGTGCTCATTTGGATGGCGGTGATGTAAACACAGGAGAAGGCCATTTCTTAGTGTTGTGGTTTTGAACTTTGTGTCTCACAGTAAAAAATAGATCATTAAAGAATATAAGGCACTGAATTAGCTCAGTGACGCAATTGTGTAGGGGCCTGACTTGATTGTAACTTGTATTGTGTGAGAAAAATACAAGTGTGAATGACTTTCATCATGTCTGTGCTGGACATGGGACCTGTTCTGTGCATGATATGCAGAAAATCAAGCTTTCTTAGAAAAAAAAAATAAAATCTAATTTCATCCTCTGGAGCCCTGTTGTCTTCATATAGCTCAGTAGCTTAGTCTGTGTCTGTAGAAGAGATCTTCAGTTCAGTTTAGATGAGCTGTCGCTTGGCTTCATAAGAATTCATGACACAGCAGGGAGATCATTAATTTTTCTCTGAATGAGACATCCAGAGGTTCATTAAACCTCAGAAGGCAGAAGAATTTATATTATTATGGCAGTTGTAAAAACCAACAAACAAAACCCAAATAGCCATACAAAAGCTCAACAAAACAAAACCACTTGCGTTGCATCTGCTTTGGTGAAGGTCCACGAATCTTGGTTTAAATTTGCAGTATTACCTTCCCAAAAGCTTAGTGCTTTCTTCGGATGTGCCCGGGTTGTCTCCATCAGCCTGATTTACTCCCTCGTTTTCACTTACTGTGCTGTTAAACTGATACTGGATTATAGAGCTGCATTTGTAAGAGGACATTACGTTGAAGGACGTGTTTGGGTGTAGACAGTGGATTGGTCGTAGAGTTTCCATCTTTAGGAACTAACCCAAAGCATTCAAGCTTCCAGGCTGGGCTGTTTAATGAATAACTGCCTTATTCAGAGTTACTGCTGTTGACTGACTGTCCCTTGAAACACAGGAGGTAAATAAGAGATGTTAAAAGCTTTTGATAATTTTGTCTCTGGTAATCAGAACTCAGCCATTGTAGCATAGACGGTTTAAAACGATACAGCTGCTCCTACTATCTGGGAGTTTCAGTGCCTCTTCCTAAATCATCAAATGTCACGGCGTGGGGTTGGGAAGTATTGTTGCAGAACGAACCCCAAGCATAAAAGTGGTGTAAAAGACTTCAGATAGCAGTGTCAATAACGAGATGTTTTGTACACAAATTGGGGTGTTCAAAGATATATAGCATGTACTGGATAGAGCTTGAAGAACTGCCTGCCCTGTGCAGGTGACAAGGAAAAGCATTACCCAAAGTACCTCAGAATTGCGTTTCCTGACATAAGCATCCCAAATCCCAGGCAGTGTGCTGGCAAGGAACTTTGTTGGTCCCCTGTCCTCATAATCCAAAGATGTCTGTGTCCACGGCCCTGGTGTGCTGAGAGCTGAAATGCATACTGCTATTGACAGGCAACCATAATACTGATAGATTTAAATATTTCTATCAGGTGTTCTTAATATTTCATCTGGTTAGTCTGTGCTTATGGATGAAGGACGGTCAATGAGTGCAGTGGTGGTTAGACTGAGATGTAAAATGGGTGCGAGGCTGTATGTAGACCCCTCCTAGCAGCAAGGAGGTCTGAATTTCCTTGTGCTGGTTTAGTGTACTTATGACACCATAAGAAAAAATAGTAAACCAGAGAGTCATCATATGACATCTGCCTTAGTCTGAGATGCTTGTAGCATCCTGAATTGCTTAGCTGATCTCTGCACAGCCTAGTGACTCCTTTGTTTCTGTTGCAGCCAGTGGTGGCGCATGTCCACGTGCTGCAGATCTAGCTGTGCTGCTGCAGCCCTGCGCCTCGTGCTTCGCCTCATTTCTGTGGCACGATAGCTCTGTGGTGTTCAGGGGGCGAGCTGCTCACGTGTGGTTACAGGTCCGTTCTCTGACTTACTCTGCCCTGTTTTTCTCCGCTTGCATGTTAAAATCACAGTTGAAGTAGTGGTTTCAAGGAAAAAGGAAAGACAAGCTACAGACCGAACATGAGCTTGTTGGAGAAGGGTTTTTAATTGGGTGTTAAAACATGAGGTATGAAAACAGAACTTAGTTCCCAAAGAGTGAGGGTGGTTATGCACTAGATACGTAATGTATCCGTACCCACTAATTTAAGCATTTGCTATCTGTAGTTTACTCAAATGCTTGTTTATTATTTTGGAATTCAAATCAATTTAAACCAACACTTCTGTGCATTAAAAAAGCTTAGCAAATGACACTTGAAATCAGTCTGTAAAATGAATGTAATTCATGGGTTCTATTGATCATAGCCGCAGTGTTGTAGAATGAGTAATTTCATTTTCCTGTCAACTCTATATTCACAGATATCTTCGTCCTGCTTTTCAGACTCGCTCAGCCTCCAGTTTAGAGTAACGAGAGATGGAGCTGAATTCAGTGAGCAAACCAAGTCAGGAGCAATGGGGGAAACACTTTCTGTGTGTGGAGGAGGCAGGGAGACAGGTGCTGTTCCAAGACATTTTTATAGTGGTAGCAGTTGCTAGTTATAGATTATTATTTAATCAATGTCTTGGAGACCTTCTGAAGCCTTGTTGTGAGTAGTTGGACAGGAAACACATCCTGCCCAAAGGCATCACCTTGGTTACATCTTGAGTAACAGGATATGTCTAGGCTGCTGAGGTTCGAGCGACTTGAGGTTTACTGGCACCGTGAAAGGGAATTGAATTAATTCTAATGGCCTAGATTACACAGTTAGCATAATCCCTTATATAAATGTTTAGTCAACAGTCTTGACCTTGAACAAATAAAACACAGTTCAGGTTATTTAATAGTGTTCTGTTGTGTGGGTTTATATTTGTTCTTTAAGCTTACTGCTTGGAAAGGGAAGCATCGATGACACCAGGTTTTATATCTTGAAGAAAAATCTTGCTCCTGCAAATGGCTGTCACTGGTGACAAGTGTTTCTTGGCTTCAGAAACTTGGATTGTGTTGCTTGAACTTCTATATTTTTTATTCCAGAGCTGGTTTACACCAGTTGGGGAGATTCTAAAAATGCAAACCTGATAGAAGATGCAATTATGAGTAATGCAGTGCACTGTGGATGAGAAATTCAACAGCAGTACTTGACAAAACTTTGTAGGCTTGTGCAAACTTGCTTTAAAATGCTAACCTGATCTGTAAAGGGGTTATTTGCTTATTTAAGCGTATCGGGATGTGCAAAAAGTGCATTTGCAAAGTAGGAAAGTGTTTGAGGAGACTAAATGGAGTGGTTGCTTTACTGCATCTCAAAAGTAAAAATGACACGAAGATCCTTGCATCATTTGAAGATAGCCTTGTTCCCTGGATGGAAGCTGGTCCTATGAGCACTGAACTAAAAGATACCAAACTGAAAATGGGCTTGTTTTTTAGTGATGTGCCTATAAATAAACCTTTGTACTTTCTTAGTATACAAAACTGCATAAAATAGCTGAGCCTTCTCAGTTATCTCTGCATTGTGCTGAGGTTTTTCCTGGTCCCCATGCGTGCTGGGAGCAGACTGGATTTGTCTATTTAAGCATAAAAACTTGCATTATTTCTGTGAGAGGAAAGCTCCTGATCTTTTGTAAGTGGGGGAAAAAAACAACACAAATCTATGACCCCTACAGTACTTCTACCTTTGTTATGTTTAGCTTACTTTTGGTTTTGATAAGAAAATAATCTTGAAAGTAGCCCAAGAGCTGTAAAGGCCGACTTTTGAAATGAATGAAACTCAATGGGTCGTGACTTGTTGCCAAATCTTATTTCCTACTTTCAGTTTCTCTTGGTATAGATAATGGAGCCATTTAACACTGTCAAGCTGTTATTATTTCAGTGTGATTTCAGAATCTGTAGCTGAGAAGAGATTAACATTTATATCTTCACAAGCAATTAACTGCACTGTTGGTGGTCTTGTCATGTTCTGTGCTCTCTTCTTTACTAACAGAACTCTTCTTTACTAACAGAAGAGCAAGCATTTGTTGTCTTAAATATGAGGATCTGTTAAATACAGGCATAAATGTATTCATTTTCCTTCAGCGAATAGGAAGAGGAGGTGATAACGGTATTATGAAAGGAGCAGAGTGCTTGTGACTAATTCATAGTTGAAGCATAGAGAGATTTTTTTGCATTTCTTGTAATGAGAGTAAGAAGTAGAGTGGGCAGGGGGTTTGCCCAAAGAAATATGTTTTGTCTCGGGTGAACAATGTGGTGTGTTACTTGCGTGATGAATCATGTGCTTGCCTTTTTTTTTTTTTTTTTTTTTTTTGGAACTTCAGTTTAGCGAGTTATTTTCTGTGGTTACATTTTTCTTAAACTTGACAGAGTATTATAGGAAATGTAAGTACTTCTGTTTTGGTAACTGTGTTCAATTAAAATAATCTACAAAATCTTCTATGTTAGGTAACTGTTTCTTTTTTTTTTTTTTTATCCCCTCTAGAAAAATAGCTGAGGCAGTCAGATGACAGCACAGAAACAGTGTCCTCATTAAAACAGTCGACTGGATAGATAGCAAGTCACCTGGATACTCTGAGAAGCGTTTCAGATGAGCAGCATGATCATCTTTAATGCGGAGTGCTGAGCTTTGTTCCCTTTGCTGTAGGCTAGATCAAAGCTGGAGTATCTCAGTCAGCCAGCTGTCAGATAAAATGTGCTTAAATCTAGAACTTGAACGTTAGTGCTTAAATTGGGAAGTTGTCTGCAGCAGGCATAGTTGACAATCCAGCAGAGAGCTGTGGGACTTGAGCTAACTAGAGCAGGTTTGTTCAAAACAGAAAAAGAATAATCTGAAGTCCTTGTCACCTCATCAAACTAAATACATTTTAATACAGTTAGTACTAGGTTGGTGGAGTAGATGTCTGGAGGAAGTCTTTGTGTAGGAGAGGACTCGTTCCAAGTTGCTCTCCTGGACATTCTCACGAAGACGTCACGCTGCCAGCTGCAGCCAGAAAAATGACATCTACTGGGCTCTGAGGAGGCTTGCTTATTAAAAGGCCAATTAATAGTGTCTTAGTTTCTTTCTCATGCAAACATACACTTGCCTTAGACTCGTTTTGCTTAAATGATTTCTTCTTGAGAGAATGATGTTGCTTAATGGAAGGGGAAGAAAGTGGAGGTTTTAAAAAGGGTAGGATTTTCAAATTTGAGAAAACTTTGCCCACACAGTTGTAGTTTGTTTTCAGTTGATTCAACTGATTCAGACATCCTTCATTGTCCTTACACACCAGGAGTGAAGGCAGTGGTGGTGGCTAAAAATTACTGTTACGGCTTTTCAGTGCTTAACTGAGTAGTAATGTCAGCAACACGAGAAAAAAATTGCTCAGGTCAGTGCCATAGGAACGTTTCTTGGGATTTAAAAGAAGAAAAATATCCCTATCTGGGACCAGTCTTGTTGATGTTCCTCTGCATTCCACCCTTTTTGCTTTCTTTCTTATTCTTTGGTGTGCACTGAGGGGATCTTTTGTGACTTCTGGGCATTTTGCTATAGCCTGTTGTGTAGCATTTAAATTTGCATAGAGTTAATTTTTTTGCATGGTAACAAGCCTTTATGATCCTTGCCATTAAGAGAAAGTATAAATGAGATGTCGAAGTCTGTGAGTATGAGAACTTTGCTGGGCATAAGGCTTTACTGCTGCTTGGTGATTAGGAAAACAAACAAACAAACAAGTCCTAGTACCTGTTTGAAGCATGAGCATCTGTGGGTTTTGGTTATGACGGCTCATATCAGTTCATCTCTTTATTTTTTAAAAGGTGTAAAAAGTAGAAGTTCTTTGTACATTTGGCATGCTTGCTTCGCTTTGTCATTTCATCTGCTTTTCCGTTTCCAGTAAGAACACCAGAAGTTATTTTTCTGGAGTTAGCACCTAGACTTATTTGGTGCATAGGTATTAGAGAATAAGAAAGCTTTTAGCAGAAAACTTCAGCAGAGCTCTTTTCATCTTTCTTAGGATGCTATCGTAGCTTCAGGTGTACCCTGTTGGCTGCTCAACTCAAAGCCCTTTGCCCAGTTGGAGTGTAGTTGGTGGTGAGAGAAATGAAACCTGAGAGTGCCAGCTCAGAGGCAGGGCTAACACCGCAGTTCGGGGCGAGGTATGCACAGTGGGTCTGCTGGTAGCGGGGTGCACGGGAATGTCCTGTGGGGTTGTCCCAGGCAGCCTGCTTGGTAATGCACAGCTGCTATTTTTGCAGTGCTGCCCGAAGAACAGATGGTGGTTTGAAGAAAGCAGCGCTTCTTGTGGAAACTACCCGTGATATTCAGAGGGTATTGCACAGAGGGAATTTGTGTGGGCAGTGGAAAAAGGAACAAGAGAATGTCCCTTTGAATGTGGTGTCCATGCGAAGTGGAGAAATATTGAACTCCAAAATGTGTGTAGAAGAAAAGGATTGTTTTAAGTGGAGGGAGCAATTTGAGCTCTTGATTTTGGGAGTGTTGAGCTCTTGAGCTTGCAGGCAACATCCATCAAGTGCTCTTCCAGCTGGAGCTGCATCTCAGAGCCTTGTGCTTTTGACTGAGACTTGTGGAACATGTTTTCCTAGGAATATATATGCACATATACATACACAAATGTGTGTATATAAATACTTATATATGCAAATACGTGCATAGGAAGAGTGTCATTTGCTACTGGCTGTATTCACCAGGTAGGCCCCTTGACAGTGCTTTCAGCAAGCAGGCGTGCGCAGGTGACTTCAGTTGGTGGCCATGCAGCCCCCGCAGTGAGACAGCCCTTGTGACACCTTCCTGCGGGGTCAGGAGGATGGTGGCAGTGGGCAGGGCTGGTGAAAGCTGGACGATGTTCAGCTTACTGTCTGAGAGCACGTGGAGGTGTATCCCAGCCGCCGCCGCAGTTCTCATCGCATTGCTGGAGAATGGAAAGGTTGTGGGATGGGAAGTCCCTTCGGTGGCTCGTGCAGCAGTGCAGAGCTTTGTTCAGCAGCTACCTTGCCCTGTGGAGGTTGTGGAAAAAGAAGTGTGTTCTTGAGCAAAAATTCCTCGTAAGGCCGGCAAACTGCAGGACAAGGTTGTGTTACCATGTAGCTTCTCAACAAACACCAAGTGTTTGGAGTCTGATAGAAAAAATTCCCAAAGTTTGAGTTCTGTGCTATTTTAGAGGTTTCTCTTTCAGAAATAGACATAAATTTTGTTAGCTTCAAGAACTAAACAGTGTTCTCTGCATAAACTAAAGTACTTCTTGCGTTTGCTTCTAGTCTGCTGCTCCAAAAAGCATGCCTGGTACCTCCGCGTCTGCTACCTGGAGATGGTGCTCCTGCAGGGGAAGGACTTCGTTTGTTGCAGGAAGGAGGGAGTTCCTGATACTTGCAAGAAGTGCCCTGTGGTTATCCTAATCGGATGCCAGTGAAATGTGCATGGCAGCAGAACGTGGGGAGAGCAGAAATTGAGCTGGATGGAGAAGGAGCCTGCGTGGGGCAGCAGCAGCCTGTCAGGGTCACAGAAGTTCTCTGAACTCCAATGATGTGCTGGGTTTATTTTAAACATGGTGAGGGTGGGATCAAACTGAGCAGCGAGGAAGAGCTTTTGACATGGTTCTTCTGTCACAGGACAGGGTTGCTTCAAAATTTCTGGTAAAATAGCGTTGTCAGTGTGCTCCTTCACGCATAGCAAAAAAGGGCCCTTCCCACTGCTCCACGCAAATGTGCATGTGGATGTTAAGAGCTGACCTTTCGTTACTTCATGCTGCTTTTGTGGAAAAGGAGTCCTTTTATTTTAATTTGTGCTTTGTGTCCTGTTTTTCTGGGCACTGGGTTCAGTGTCTGTTGCACTTGCAGAAGGTTATAGAGCTCCGGGTTGTTTTTGTTGTTGTTGATGGTGGTGACTGTGATTTTGGTGGGTGCTGGTTGTTGTTTTGTTCTTTAGTGATTTTTTTTTTTCCCTGGCAAAGATCTGTTTTTTACTAACGCTTACTGTGTGCTTGGAACATTGAACAAGGCCTTACTGCTGTCCTTGGGCATGGATTTGCAAGAAAGTTTTATTTTTTCTTGCTTGGAGCCTGCTCGCAGGGCATTTGTGCCCTGCTTGGAAGGGGACTGGTCTTACCCCATATTCTGCGTAGTTTGGTAGCCCCTAAAATGGGTCCTGTTTGCTCATAGGGCTTCCAAACCATAGGGCTCAGAAGGCTCTGCAGTTCCAGGAGGCATGTAACTTCTGAAGGAGGGCATCTCTGGTGGCAAGTTAACCTGCTTTTGGTAGATACTGGTGAAATGTAGGTGGCTGCTAGCGACAGAATTGGAGAGCAGACATGTTGACCGAGGGATCCAGGAGTCAAGTGATTGAGTGTGTTAGCTCAGGTAATGCTGAAGGCATGAGTAGTTAATTCACAGCACAAACAAATGCACCTAAATTATTTTATTGTCTTATGCTAGTTTATCTGAAATGCAAGAAAGCCTGAGCTGTTATTTTAAAGAATACTATCATGTGGCTGGTTAGCCATTTTGCTGCCAGGTTTTGGGGGGTTTTGTTTTTTAAAAGGGGTTAGCATATGTCTGGGTAGATTGGTCACTGGAAAATAATTTGCACTTGAACCTGTTTATCCAGCTTTGCAGGGCAAGGTCATGCAAAGCTGAAAGCAGAACTTGCAAACTTGCTTCGAAGTAGAAATAAACTGTCCTTTAGCTGTTTCAGCTTCATTAAGAACAACTTGACATAATCACCAAAAAGTCAGTTCTGGAACTGTGCCTTAATGTAGGCAGTGATGCTGGCCTTACAACCCATCACAGGGCTCACAGCTCTGAGGGCTAGGTTTTCAGAATTTCTCTTTTTATAGACTCAATACTATATTTAGTTATTAGAGACATTAGGTGCCTAATCGTCCTGATGGGACAGATGAGAAAAATGTCCATTACTTCCCACATTTCTTCATTCATTTTAGGTTAGTGAAAAGTACAGAAGAATTGTATGTAAATACTGTATCTGAGAAAAGCTTTTATGTAGTCATCAGCTTTATAAATACTAGTTTTTGAGTATTTATTTGTATTGAAGTAGAAATTAATATTAGAACTCATAGCCATCTCTCAGTAGCAGCCAGATTTTAAAGCATTTGTAAGGAAAGTGTTTATCCCTTGCTGGTTTTGTGTGAGTGCCTGTAGTAACTATAACTACTGCTTCTGGTTCAGTGCTTGTGAGTGTAAGGAGCTCCTGTGCATGTGCAATCCTTCTGTTGGTGGTGGACTGCTCTGTTTGTCTGAGATTTGACTTTTTAGTTAGGTGGTTAACCAGTTGGGGGAACAATGCTTGGGATGCTTTTTTATGTTTTAGCTGAATATGTAAAACAAACAACAGCAACAAAACACCTTTTTCAGTCTTGTTGTCTGTATTTCTAAAGTGCATAACTTTGTTGAGAATATCTTTGTGGATATTCTTTTAGCTTATCTTCATAAAACTGTTGTCAGCAGCCTGAAAGATGATGAAGGTAGTGGAAGATTCTCCAGCCTTACTTTTTACTAGAGTAAGCAAATAAGATGCTTTGAATTCTGACAACAACACTGCTTCCTGGTTGGACTTTCAGGAATGTGATGTGGTGAAGCATAAATGGAAAGTTGAAACTTGTGAAACCTTAAATATGCATAGAGGAAAGAAAAAACAAACCAGAAAATCTGGCTGTTAAAAATATTTTAGGTGGTTTCAAACATTGCTAGTTTGCTTCTTAATAAGATATCCCCTGAAGAGGGTGATGAAAATCCAAGAAATGACTGTTCAAGACAAAAAAGACACATGTCATTCAACTTGCTGAGCTTTGTAACGAGTTTATTTTTCAAAGCACTAGGTTTTTAGTCGTGCTAAGTTTCTACTGATTTATATAACTGTAGGTGCTATAGAAAGGACATTGAGGCAAGTATTTTAATGAAAAGTGACTTGTGCAATGCAATTGGCCTCTAGTGTGTACTAGTGCATTTCAGTTTGGGTTGTGTTTGATGGAAATACAAGACAGGAAGAGATTGAGCTGCTACAAGTCTCAAAATTGGGAAGAGAGATTGAGATACTTAGGTTCAATCACTACAGCACATGATAAAGTGGATGCATGTGTTAATACTTTTGGGGAAAAAAGCATTTCTAATTTCTAAAAGGAGAAGAAGGGAACCAGAATGGTCATGGTGTATTTTCTTTCTTTCTTTTTTTTTTTTTGTATATGTTATGTTGTGTTATGGAAAATTGAGTTGTTTTGCTGCCTTTACTGATAATAGGACTTTTTTCCCCCCCCCCACTTTCTAAGAATGCTGGTGAAATGCCAGCTCCTGTGTTCAGTCTGCAATCTCAAGTCTCAGGGCAAAGCAGCTACTCATCACTTCTGGTTGTGTTTCCATATAGCTTCTGACAAGGACGTGTACGTGGCTCCTCCAGATAACAGCTTAATGAGAGGTTTTTTCTTGAACGTTTACAGCACTGATGTTTGCTTGCTTGGGCAATTTCAGTGAGAAGTCTGACAATAGAAACTCCTTAAAAACGTTCAAAGTGGAATAGTTCAGGGCAGAGCTTGGTAAAGATTGCCAGAATATTGGTGACAATTTTCCTATAAGAATTTCTATACCTATTCATACTTTGTTCAGAATTGGTCCATTTATCAGAGAGCCCAGTGGCATTTTATACTGGAGATAGTATTTACTAATGGAAAACAATTCAAGGTCACGTATCCACTCCTTTGCAAAATGGGGAATAGTTCTGCTTTTATGGCTCTTTCAGGGTTGAAGTATTAGTTAATATTGCCACCTAATGGCAAGAAGAGCAGTTGCCTGAGGTTTTTCTTCGCTACTTTATACTGTTTTTTTTTTTTTGTTTGTTTTTTACTTATTCTTGACTACTTTACTGCAAGTTGTAGAGAATTTTAAGCCTATAAAACTAGCTTAAGAAAGGCTATAAAACTGGTTAAAAAGACAAGAAATGTTTGTTTTCCAATGGTTAGAATTTTGTGCTTTACCAGAGTATTGTTTTATACTGTTGTTCAAGTATTTGTGCTTGAAGTCTTCTTTTTTGAGAGAGGATAGTACAAAAATTTTCCAATAACCATGGCATGCGTGTTGGTTAATGCTATTCCCCAGGCTGGTAGCAGGGGAACCCTGGAAGATCACTTCAGCCCCAGCTGGAGTTTAGCTTTAGACCTTGAGTAACCTAAGGGCACCTGTTAATGTTCTGGGAATACACTATGTAAACTAGCTTTAGCTTGAGCATAATAAATGGGAGAATTTAGGCTGCTGTATTAAAATTGGCAGCAATTCTGTTTTGACAGCGTAGCATCTCACTTAGCTAAATGAGCAATTAAATTAAAAAAAATAATAATAATCTCGAAGAAAGCATCCTGATAAAACTTAGCTTCTTCAGTCATGAATTCTAATGTGCACATTTGCTCAAGCACACGAAGCCTGTGTCAAATGATGGGCTTGATACTTGACAAATGCTGCTTGCAGATGCTATCAGGAAACTTGAAGCGTATGCATTTCCATTGGCTACCCGATTATCAGAGTAGTTAATCGCTTTAATTTGCATATTTCTGTCCTGAGTGTATATCTTAGTTTTTGCACAAGTTAAAAGTTCTCATGGTAATAGTTGGCTTACCATCAGACAGCACTCAATTAAGGAAAGTACAGATTGACACGAGCTCTTCTGTGAGGCAGGTTGCTTAAATCTATGGGAAAGCCGCATGCAGAAGCCTTGAGGAGGTGATCATGTAATTTGCTGGAGGGCTTGTGCTGTACTTAAGATGAACAGAAGACAGATAAAAGAACACAGTGGTTTTATTTTATTTTTTTTTCCCTTTGGCTTGCATGAATGTTTGGAAGTACTTTGTGAGGTTGTTTCACTTTGCTTCTGTGTATAATTATTGTTTGCATGATTCTTCTCTACTGATGAAGAGAAGGAAGAACCTAACACTGGGAAGCTGGGCTCAAGTAAATGCCCTGTGGTTTGTGCTGCTGTTGGACTGAGAAGGCTCCTGACTGGACTGGTGGTGGGAACATGCTTAGCTCTTCACTGCTTGTTTAATGTGGATTTAAATAAAAAAGAACTACTTTTGGGTTGACTGCTTGAACCGTCGGTGATTCCAGGGTGGATCTTAGTGTCTTCAGTCTATGCTGAGGAGTTGCATGACTTAGTGAACATCTGTAATGACTTTATTCTTATTTTTACTTCTTACTTTTATTTTAAAATATAGAGAATAAAATGTATGTTTATGGAATGGATATTAAACTTTATCAAATACTAGAGGATTTAGAAACTGAAGATAGCAGAGAGTATCTTCACTCAGTTCAGGTTTCTGAATAACTGAAAATACTTCAGGTTTGATACCCGAATACCTAGACTTTAGGCTAGTCTTTTAAATTTATTTGAATATGAAAATGCTTTTAAAATACATTTTGCTTAATGTTGTAGCAGAACTGTAAGGTACTTATGTTGTTGTCAAGAATACTTAATGTAGGTGAAACAGATGGAGTTGTCAAATCTTAACGTTGTAGTGTTTGTTACTCCTCACTCATTGACCAACATACATCCTCATCGATTTTTAGCATGTAGGAATGTTGTCTTAGAAGATTAATAAAAGATTGGGTGGCTTCATTGGCTTGTCATTCTTTTTTCCAGGTGGCTTCTCAACTGTGTTCCTGGTACGCGCCCATGGTGGAATACGTTGTGCACTGAAACGAATGTATGTTAATAATGTGCCAGACCTCAACATATGCAAGAGAGAAATTACAATTATGGTAAGAAATGCATTATTTGTAATTTGAGAATGTGTTCATTTATAATATGCAGACATCAACCGTGTCTTTAATGACAAATGCAAATAACTGCCATTTCTGTAGTGATAACTTACATTCTCAAACCCTCTGCGGGGCACGGTTCTGTGACCTGAATGATACCGCTGGTTACTCACACAAGTGGCTATCTTCAGGACGCACAAGCATGTTGTTCTGATAGTTGGCATCCATTGCGGAGGTCACTGGTATGGCAGTAGCTGGAAACTTTGAACTCACCTGTGTGGTCACGGCTTCAATTGTTTTTAAGCTGATGACCGGCAAATAAAAAGAAACTAGAAGGTTTTGTCAGGCACACTTAGGTTTATAAAGACAGGGGAAGAGAAAATCAGTTAGTGCCTTTTGACAGATACTACGAAGGCTAGTTATCTCCATTTCCATACACTTCTAGTTTAAAGATGTCTCATCACAGAAGCATCTATTTAATTATCTAATATAAGAGGTCTTTTTATGTTAACTCTAAGTTTTTGTATGAGTTGAAATTGACAACACTGGTATTGTCAGATATGAAATATACATTTCCTGAATTCCAATGTAAAATTATTCAAGTTGTTTTGCTGTTTTTTTTTTGTTTTTTTTTTTTTTTTCCTTGGGGCCATCTGCAGTTGCTTGTGTTTTAACTTTGTAGCTCTTCAGACTATAATTTGTCACTTCTTCCAGATGTGTTTTTTAATAACTTGAGAAGACTGTTCCTCAATGTAGACAATTCTTCGTTTAGAATATTGAGATTGGGAATTTACCTTAGGATGGGCATGACTAGCCTAATTCTTCTGTACCTCCTACATGTCAAGTCTCTAGATATTACTACTTGGTAATGTTTCTGAGTGCACGAGTTTGTGTTGGCAGTGTTGAACAAATAGCACATAAACGCTCTTTATTGAATTATAGTTGCATTGTATTTGATATGAAACAGTCACTAACTCTGCTGGCAGTGGTGGGCTTCTGTTCTATTTCTGCTACTTGATAAACAGTAGTGCGTGGGGGGCAGGAGCTCACTTGGAAATCATAAATGGTTGTAATGAGAGCTTGTACTATTTGCTAACGCTTTTCTACGCTCAAGTGTAATGTGCATTTCCTTTTTCAGAAAGAGTTATCTGGGCACAAGAACATTGTCAGCTATTTGGATTGTGCTGTTAACTGTGTAAGTGACAATGTTTGGGAGGTACTCATTCTCATGGAGTACTGTCGAGGTAAGAGACCGCTTTTCTGGTTTTCAGAGGGAATGCAAGGGAAGCATTTGTTTTTGATCACTTGGGATTTTGATGTGGTGTCGTTACTTTAATTTAAAAGGATAGCCTGCGTATCTCAAAGCTGGAATCCAGTAGTTGCTTTTGCTCATTTGTGTTGGTAGTTAAGCATTGAATTGCTGAACACTGAGAAAATGCAAAAGCCAGTTTCACACAGCTTAGTTGTTAAGTAAAATTAGAAGCAGGGAAACTACTTCTGTAAGTAGAAACTGAAAGAGTTCTGTTCTACTGTTTGGTTAAACATATAGGTAGAACATAGTTTTATAGGAAAGACTGGAAAACTTTGGGCAACTGTTCTCTCACCTATTTTTTTGTTTCAGGTCGCTATATTAAAGGTTCTTTATTTTTACTTGACATGTGACTTGTTTTAGATGAGCATAGTATTGGTGATTGTGAGCATGAAAATAATATTCCTTTGTCCTATTTGTTCGTAATGTAGTTGTTTGAAACAATATGTAAAACCAGGTTGTTATAGACTTATCCTCCCCCCCAGCCTCACAAGTGTGTTGGAATAAACCTGCCATGAAGTTGTGTGGGTGAATTTCTCTGCCCTGTGTGGGAGCTCTCTTCAGACTCTGCATCAGTGGCATTCTTTCCTTACCTAGAATTGTTAGAGAAATTAGAGAAGAGCTTTGTGTTAGGGATAGCTTATTGCCACGTAAAGTTTCTGTTCAAACTCACTCCTACACTTTGCTTCTGGGTTTGAATTCTGCTTGCATTGTTTTGAAGCCACGTGGATGTAAACCATCAGATGACTGGGCACTGTTAGTTTTTCCTTGTTCAAAGCATCTTTGGATAGAAGCAACACTCTCCAATGCCCCATAGATCTTCATCTGTTAGTGTTAAGTGAGTATTGTGATAGGAAGAGACCGGTATGATCTTGTAAAGTTACCTCAAGAAGCAGGGAAATAATGATTGCCAATCTTAAAAAGAAACTTCTGAAGAGGTTATGTAAGGTCTTTCTCTAAGGGTGGATTCAGGTCCCTTTTTCTCCTTAGTCTCTCGGTAAGACAAAGGAAGGCTGTCTAGATTATGAATCACTTTGAACTCAGTTGGCTGACAGCATGTTGGCTGTGGATCTAAATGCAAGAGGCACTTTTGGGGTAACATCTTTGTGATGGATGATTCCTTCTGTCTGCAACAATTTGTTAGAAGAGTTTCAGTCAGATTTTTTTATTGGAGACATAGATTTTTCTGTCTAGGGCCATATAAGAGTGAAAGTTCGGTAACAACTTTAAAAAGAGCAGTGACACTGGAAAACTGTGTTGCATCTTATTTGTTGGCTTTTTGCATGTAAGAAAAATTCTTTCTTCTGTACGTGATAGGAATTATTTTAATAAAAACTTCTTCATTGCTTCTTTAGCCGGGCAGGTTGTAAATCAGATGAATCAGCGCCTACAGACAGGCTTCACTGAATCCGAAGTAATGAGAATATTTTGTGATACCTGTGAAGCTGTTGCTCGATTGCATCAGTGCAAAACCCCTATAGTTCACCGGGATCTAAAGGTATGGACTTAATAAATAGGAATGTCTAGGTAAAAATTGGCAATACACTCAAAAAGGATTGAGAACAAAGGAAGTATTTCACTAAGACTGACTTGTAGTTAGGGAAGGATTTACTATGGGTAAAATTGGAACCAGAGAAACTGAAAGATAGAGCCACTTACTGCTTGATGCTAAATTCATGGATTGGTTTACTGGTAATTTCCTTGTTTATGCCAAGGAAAAGAACGCATAGTAACAATTACGCTGGAAATTAAAGACATTATTTCAGTCTAATGTTGCTGTTTCTGTGTCAACTTCCTTTCAAGGTGGAGAATATATTGTTAAATGATAATGGAAACTATGTTCTCTGTGATTTTGGCAGTGCCACCAACAAATTTCTCAATCCTCAAAAGGATGGTGTTAATGTGGTTGAAGAAGAAATTAAAAAGTAAGTTCACTTTTAAGTGGCCTTTATAAGCAGTGGTTGTGCTGTGAGGTAACAGTGTACATCATTGTGTATCAGATGAAAAGATCTGTGAGCACTGTGCACACATCATAATAACAATATTAATTGAATGGTTTGAGCTGAAGAAATGTTGATGTGGATATAGTAAAACAGTGGAACTATTTGCTAATGTTGCTTTTTCTATTTATCTACATGTTGTTTTTTGCAAGACTGAGACTCAAGTAGAATAAAATTTGAAAGAAGCATATGATTTTGAAATTTACATAAAGGAAAAATAAATGCGTTGCTGCAGGCCATTTTAGGATTTAGATATTTTAAGTTTTTGCTATTTTAATACAGCTAACTGTAAAAACGTGAGATGGTGAAAAAAAAGTGTACATAAGCATTAGAAGGGATTTACACAGTCTTATTTAAGCAGTGCTGTTTCATGGCTTTTCTCCTAAGACTGGTCAGAAAAATATTTTAACTCTATTGCAGGAGTATTCTTGAAAACGTGTATTAGTTCAGTTCTGTTCCTTCAGGCTAACTGCTGCAGGGGAATAAACACAGGTTACGTGTTCTCAAGTTATTAAGTGATACATGTGTTCTTTTTTAATCAATGCAAAGTACTTGGCTGGTTTTGTAATTATTTTGAGGTGGTAGTTGTTTAAGGCACACATACTGTATGTTTCAATAGGAGATGGGGAATACTCTCGTGGGGCTCAGCCTTTCACATGACTGGTTATGGCAGTATTACAACAGTGTGACTGTTGGTTACCATGGCACATGTGTTGGGGAGCTAAATATGAAAACCAAATTTCATCTGACTTCAAATAATCATCCATAATAATAAATATTATATTGCTATTGTAAATCTTTGTGATGCTATAAATGAAACAAATGATTTGCATAGCTTAGGACAATTTTGGGTGTGTACTGGAAACAGGTGTGTAAAACATTGTGTGCATGGCAGATGCTAGAAAGGCAATTCAGTTTGGCATGCTTTTCATCTGTGTCCTCTTTTAATTATGTGCTGCTAGGTACACAACACTATCATACAGAGCTCCTGAAATGGTCAATCTTTATGGAGGGAAATCAATTACTACCAAGGCAGATATCTGGGTAAGCAAAAAATAAAACCAGTTATTATGAAATATGTAACTAATTAAGGGGTGTAATGGTTAAAAGTGACATTGAAAAACTAATTACTTTAAGTGAAATCTATAATGCAACTATATCATGTAGAATATAATAGTGCTATCTTTGGTGTTTAAGTTTTCTGGAATTAAAATTAATGCAATGTGTGATGAGCATTTAGATTGGGGATATAGGAAGTGGTTAAGACACCTCCTCCCCCCCCCCCCCTTTTTTTTTTTGTTGGCTCATTCTGCTGCTTGGTAGTTGCCAGTGATTTCTCATAGAAACCTGTTGACAGGATGACAAGGAATTGTGTTTTTATTAGGTGATGTGCTTAAGAGCCATTAGAGTGAAGTAAATAAAGAGAAAATTCAACAGAAACCCTAGTGGTATCTCTGGGTGATACAGGAATGTGAATGTAGCTCTTGGGGTAGGTTCTAGTTTTGGTAGCTTCTTGTCTAACATACAAGTCAGCGGGAAAGAAAGCCTTTTTAGAGCAGCTTTATATATCAGCTTGTCACATCAACAGTGTTTCATAATGCAGCTACTACATAACTGTGTAAGCATCAGCTGTAGCTAGGATGCAATTAGTTTATTGTTGGTGCTTCTTTATTGTGTAAAAGGCTTACTCTCATCCTTTTTTGGTGCCTGTATTTGTTTTTGCAGGCACTTGGCTGCTTGCTGTATAAACTTTGTTTCTTTTCGCTTCCCTTTGGAGAAAGTCAAGTTGCTATTTGTGATGGAAGTTTTACCATTCCGGACAATTCCCGATACACTCATAGTATACACTGTTTGATAAGTAAGTATCTGGGCAGCACAACAATTCCTTTCCTCTGTAAATCAAATAAATCATGGAAGATGCTACTGGTGTGGATGAGGGGCTAGAATATATGGGGCAGACTGGCTGGGTTCTTGAGTGAGTTGTGGGGGTTGCTCTTGGCTACCGTCCGTCTTGTAACTCCTGCCCTTTAAATGAAGCACCCCTTCACGTAACAGAGGGCTCTGCCACTAGGTACAGAATTGAGAAGCTGGCCTACAAGGAGCTTGGTAAACCTGGAGCAAGCTTCTTAGAAAATGCACCAAAAGAGAACCTAATCAATCAATTACAAACTAGTCTTTCTCCTGAGAAGATTCTCCAGTCAGCTACTGTGTTTTAGGCATTGAATGGATGAGTTGATTACCTGAGAGTTTAAGTAACAGAGGAAATCACTTCAGAGATCTGCCAACTAAATGGTATATGTCAACTCAGAAAAGCTTTCCCGTCTCTTTGGGAGGCATGGATTTTTTTGTCAAGGGTGGTCTTAAACCACAAACACAGAAAGGGAATGAAAAGAGTAGCTCTTGATTTATTCATGGTCTCTTCTTGCTCTTCTGTACATGTTATCTATGGGATGTCAGATTAATAGTATTTTCTATCCAAAAAAGAAAATTGGATTAGCTAGATGAATTTGTAGTGCAAACTGTGTGTAGGTACACATATGTACAGAAACAAATTGTACTGGAGAGATTTTTATAGTAATTTTAATGGTTTGTAACTGAATACAAAACTGATCAGGTTTGTGTGCAACCCAGAGGGTTGGACAAGATCTTCGGCGAAGTTTTGAAAGCATGGGGAGGTATGGAGGAAAATTTTGGGAAATAACAAGTTCTAGTGGTTTGTCTGTTACCTGAATATAGGGATATTGGGTCGAATAATAAGAGTATTTTCAGTGGTGTGTGTCAACTTTGAACAGATAAACTTGAAAGAGTGTGCCTGGCACAATATGAAAAATTCAGGCCATTGGAATAGATGCTCTTAAAATTTGTCTTCAATGTGTAGAACACACAGTTTATGCTCTTAAATAAAATGAAATAGCAAATTCAAAATGTGCTTTTGAGGTTGTATTCATTAGTGAGAAATAGCATGTACCAAGCCTTTGTTACAAATACTGACAAATACTGACAAATGTCAGTATTTTGTTACAAATACTGGCAAAATGAGCTAATTTTCAAGTGATTAAATAGCTTTCTCTGTATTAGACAGCGTTACCTTAAGAAGAATACAGGTTGGAAGTGTCTCCTTACAAGCATGATCTGTGATTTATAAAGTTTCAGTTAACTGTTGTGCAAAGATAAGCATTACTTCCTGGCATGAAATATATGTGGGTGGGGAAGAATTTCATAACATAAACTTCCCTTCTGTCCTTTTGGAATGGAAGCTACAGAAAGCTGCAGCTGATCATAAAAGGTATTTCAGGGATTTCTGACTTCATTTATTTTTTTTTACAAGTGGAAAAAAAAAAAACAACAGTGGCGAGCTGGACATTGTTCACCTTATAAGCCTAGCACTTCAGCATCAAGTGGCAGGAGTCACCTTACAGACTGCCCTGTTTCCACGTAATGGTGGTGTCACAGTTAATTCAAATCAACTTTATGTTATAAAATCACATTAAAAATAGAATTTGCTGTGGACTATTTTGGTCATGAGATAATGGCTTTGAAAAAAATCATAAGATCTGCCTACAATTATATTATTACAGAAAGTGGTTACTTCATTTTATACAAAACCTTTTTTTACAGTTGGCTATACTACTGAACAGTTTTGGTAATGTAACTTCTATTTCCTCATCAGAAATGGTAATTTAGCTAAAAACCTATGAAAGTTTATCTTCCCAGCTGAACATCTTCTAGAGGATTTGCATCTTTTCCACAGCTGATAGTCAAAATACCAAACAGCATGCATCTGTATCAATATTTGACCCCCAAAACTATATTTAACCTGATGATAAGCGTTGAAACAAGATAATGATCCCTTTGGGGGAAAGCTTAGTTGGTAGAATAGCTGAATTACTTTCTTCTTGCTGGTAGTAAACTCAGTAGGCTGTTTGCTGTCAAACAATGACAATTTGGTCTTACCAATTTTACAGGATATATGCTTGAACCAGATCAAGATCAGAGACCTGATATCTTTCAAGTATCTCACTTTGCCTTTAAACTTGCCAAAAAGGATTGTCCAGTGTCCAATATTAATGTAAGTAGTCTTTGACTTTTTCTGGTTTTAAAGGATTTCGTAGGTCTTCTGTAGCATTGGGAAAAAAATAGCAAATCAGCTGAGAAAGAAGATTCAGTTCCTTATTAATCTTGCTACTAAATTCAAAACATGGAGCAAAGTATGTTTCCCATTGATACTGTGTACATGAAATGTTATATCTCTAAACAAAATACTTGGGAATTTTGAGGGCATAGCTCCATGAATTGCATTGATATTGCACCAGTACCTGACTTGTGCTTTGAACTTGTACAAGTTTTATGTTTAATACAATTAGTATCAAGTACACTGTAGAACTTATTGACAGTAGAAAATCTTTGTCATGTCAAGAGGATTTGGGTTTGTTATGAATAATCCCTTCTTTCTTTTTAATCAGCCTGAACCATAATATTAATTGGAAGGGCTACAGTGAACTTGAAAGTAAAACAGAATAGTGTCTTGGTTTGCCTCCTTTCCTGACCTTGCTTTGCATGAGAGGTTGAGCTCTGTTTGAAACTCTGAGCCTTCTCTCAAAGACGATCTAATTGATGGACTAAGGTACTGTGCCATAGAATTGGAGGACACATAATGTTCTATGTTATAAAGAGACTCCCAAGATAGGCATTAGGATGTTAGGAAAAATTAATTTTGAAGCAAATGTCAATTACAGTGAACTCTGTTTTCCAAGGCAGGTGAATGAATTTAACTGAGATGCCTTTGAAACCTAAAACCACTGATCCTTGGTCCTGTAGAAGAAGGCGTTCAGTAGTGTGTGTTGCTTTGTGGAGACTTAGCATAGGCTTTGCATTTTTTGATTTTTTTTTAAATAAAAAAAAAAAGTCAGAAAACCTTGGAGTCATTGCTGTTTGTAGGCAAAGGCTAAATTTCAAGTGTTATGAATGGTTTTACGTAAGGTTGTTGCAGAGTGCGGTTAGGTGGTGCTATAATTATCCTTTCTCTTTTGTACTGAGAGAAAATCAAGTGGATTGCTTTATCTTGATCTAACATACAGTTGAGAATTTACTATGTTACATGTTGTAAGAGCAGTGTCAACTTCTTCAGGTGACTCATATGTCAGTTTCTTGGATTCTTTTTCCTGTTGGGAAGGAATTGCTTCCTTCCTTGGCCTTTTGCCTTGTCACAGACATGTAAAAGTAGAAGTGCTTGGTGTATTTTTACCAAGTGAAACTGATTTGTGTGTTTTCCTCCAACACTCAAGACACTTCTCTGACAGCAGTAAAAGTAGGAGTTTACACCCTGTTATCTCTTGCTATTGTTTTCCTCTGGTAGTGCTCGCCTCTCTGGCACCCACTGCTGTCTCAAATAAAGAAGAAGCACAGCACACTGCTGTCTCAAAAAGAGAAGAAGCACAAAAATGTGCACCTGGACATCCCTAATTTTAACCCTCAAAGTTCATGAGAATGTAAGAATCACCATTGTAGGTTAGAGCAGAAGTGGGGTGAGTCCAGTATGCTGTCTGTGACAGCAGCCTGTTTTTTCAGGGGGAAGTCAGAAGTGGGCTGCTCTTTTGCCAATTTATCTCTTGACTAATTCTGGTACTTGAGGTAGTCTTCAGAAGCAGTATTGTAAAACTGATAACTCTTGGTTATAATGTTTGTGACCAGAGTTAGATTTACTTTCCTCACTGTATGTGAAGATCACCCTTGTATAATTTCACATTTTCTGTCTCCCTTCCACAAAATAGTCATTTTCCTTGGTTAAATGCAGCTTTGGTGAATAGTAATTAATTCAGAAATTAAACTGAGATGTTCTTTAAGCTTTGAAGCAGCAGATGAGAACTGCGAAAGGATATTCTGAAGAAAGGTAGTTGGTTCTGCAGAGGGCAAGAGGAGTGTTGAAATTGGCTCAAATATACTGGTGGAGACCAGCTGTTGGGAATATCCCAGTTCCTGACTGGGTATATTTAGGCCCTTTCTGTACAGATGAGGATTGTGAAACAGATACTTGAAGGCCAGAGAGGAGAAATGACTTGAAATTGCACGCTGGCTGTAACTTCACTGGCAGAAAGCTGCAGGATGTGGTCCTTCATTTTCTGGTGTTCATCAGCTGTGGTGTCAGAAGTACCAGCAGGATCAACCAAATTGCTGGTGCTCTGGTAAACTCTCAGGGGAGATGGTGACTATGTGGATTTGTAGTGCCTTTATCTGCCACTATTGTCATCGAGCATTTGGGACTTGGGGAGAAGGAAATTTTGACCTTGCACAGGTGGAAAAGGCAAGCTTGGCTTTGCACACTTGGCAGAGGCAGGGGAAGGTAGGACATGGAAGACGAACTTATCATTCTTGTTGGGCTCAGTGTATTCCTCTGTGCCTGCTGTCACTGAGGTGGGGGTGCATTTCCAGATTGCATTGGTGGAGGAATGTTTTTCAGTGTGATTCAAACATAGCATGAACGAAGTGAACTGCTTTATAGTTATCTGCAGTATTGGTGTCTCTGGCTAGAGAAGTGGGCTAGTATCAGAAAGCAGAATGAATTTTTATGTGATTAGGCTGTGATTTGTGAAAGGGTATTAGTTCAAGGACCATAGAAACTTAAGTGCTGTGTGGATTTTGCATTGCAGTGGAAGAGCTATTTGTGCTAAAAAAACTACTGTTGATTTTGTCTGTGTTTAGGCTTTGCTTTAATTCTTAGACTCAAGGATAAAATTCATCTTTATTTTGTGCAGTTAGAAGAAAACATTTGGAGAAAATGTTTTACCTCATTGTTCGTAGGTACATTGTTCGTGGTAAGGTGTGAGTGAACTGAAGTAGTTGACATAATAGTAAGTCAGACCAGTAATATTTACAATTTTTACTTTTGTAACAGATAACAAGACATAGAAATAGCATTAAACAAAATCTCTTTCAATTTACAGCCATGTGACTGAGTTCTGCATGAAACCTTGTAGCATGAAAATCTTGAAACCAAGTATTCCTCTTCAATTTGTAATGATTTTTTTCTTTCAGGATTTCGGTTTTTTAATTTATTCAAATTTATTTTTCCCAAGAATTCTCCTGTCCCTTCAACTCTTCCTGAACCCATGACAGCTAGTGAGGCAGCTGCTAGAAAAAGCCAAATAAAAGCAAGGTGAGCAGATGACATGGCTTTACTTTATTTGCTTTATTTGTCTGAAACTTGTTTTTATGTGCTTCCTAATAAAAATGATCTGAGTAGTTCTTTAGAATAGATCAACTGTGTTTATAAGTGCTTCAGATCTCTTTGTGGATTCCATTCCTTCGTTTTTCGTGGTTTTGAGAATCTGCTGAGAGAAACTGAGATCATATTTTGTGATGGTATTGGTAAGTACTAGCAGTCGGTTCCTTATTTGCTTAATTTCATTCTATTGTCATGAGTGAATTTTGAAATAGATGTCAGTGGGGGGTGAGAATAATATGGTACAATTAAACGGTTCTGTGGAGTGTTATTTAAATGTACAATCATCTCATTCATTGCTTGAAGGTAACTGGACTTGTATACAAAAATTCAGATTTCTATACCAAATCATTGCCTTGTTTGTACTTTTAAGTAAAAACAGAAACAAAACATAGAGTGTTTATTCATGCTTTTTGATTCTGCAGCGGTATATGCTGTGTGCTTAATACTAAAACTGTAGGAATTCCTTACACTTTCATTCCTTGTTAATGAAGTTTTTCAAGTTCTGAACCTACAAATGTGTGGCTTAATTACGTGGATGTTCAGCTACAATTATCAGCAACTTCATTAGTGTATTGTGAATGAGAAGCGAACGAATGGGCTCATTTAAGCCATGTTTTGAGCTGTGTAAATGTGTGTGTTGCTTTAATGTAGTGATTGCTTTTGCTGGCTCTGCTGTCAGTTAGTAAAATGCAGTGGCGCGCCAGCATTGAATAGTGATGGCATAATGTTTTTAACTGACTGCTAGTAGGAAAGCTTATAGTTCTTCCTAAGTCATGTGTTTCTGATGGCTCAAGTTACAGAAGGTTAAGGCAGATAGATATCTCAATATAATATGGTAGGAACTAATGAGGTGTTAGATACTGGAGCTCAGCTGGTGAATTAGTGTTTTTAAGCAGTTGGACAATTTTGAGAAATGCTTATACTGTAACCTGACAGGGAGATTAAGCTCCCAAGTCTTTTTTTGAGCGTCTTCTTTGCCTTGGGGGAATATTACACAAGTCTGAAGTACTGCAAGGTAGACACAAATACTTGGGGAAGTTTGAGTGATATAACTACTAGAGGTTAAATCTCTTTTGAAAGTAGAAATGAATTGACTTAACAGATGAGATTTTTCTTAATCTTATTTCCTGTATATATGAACAGTAATCGTATCTCTAGTCACAGGATTGCTGCCTCGAGCTTTGCAGATAATTTTTAATTACTACTGTGAACTAAGGAAAGCTTGCATAGAGAAATTTAATCAAGTGCTTTGGTCTCCTTGGGAATAATCCTGTTGCATGGCTCCTTCTTAAGGTGTTGTGCAGCAGTGCTATCTTCTATGGCTGCAGTGGGTGGTGACAGGAATTGTAAAAACAAATTTTAAGCTATTTAAATGCAGTTTTTAAGTACGGTACCACATGATTGAGATGCAATTGAACTATAAAGAAAAAGGTAGAAGCAGAAGCAATCTTTAATGAAGTTTCTTATGTGGAAATCTTGTTTCAGAATAACAGATACTGTTGGACCAACGGAAACCTCAATTGCACCGCGACAGAGACCAAAGGCCAATTCAAGCACTGCCACTTCCAGTGTTCTGACGATCCACAGCTCAGCAACTCCAGTCAAAGTACAAGTTCCTGGTGCATTTGGTAATCGTGGGCAAAAAGGTATCTTACTCAAGTCTTAAGGACTGACTGAAACAAATGAAGAATCGAGTTTGTTTCCCTCCTTAAACTAATAAGGATAACCTTCGAAACTTCATTTCACTTCCTTTTTTTTGTTTGTCAAAAAAAAAAAAAAAAAAGACCACAAATCTTCATCCCTTCTGGATGACTCTAAATGTGCAAGTGGTAAGTTTGAATAGGTGCCACAAAAACTAAATGCAAATAGTGAAGAAGTCAAGGTATTTTTTTTTCTCAGTGTACATAACACTGATTTTATTTAGACTAACTTTCCTGCTGAGGGCTGCAGGATAGAAGTTCATGCTCAGTTGTGACTTCCAAGTAGTTCAGTGCAAGCACTGAACTCTTTGTTAATCACGTAAAGCTTTAATTCTCTTAGGAAAAATGCATTTCCTGTGCCTCAGTAAGTTATGAGATAGTAATAAAATGGTGGTGATATTGATAGGCTAGCACCATGTAAAAACTTGACTCTTCTAATGATTGACCAGAGCATTTCACATTGTACTGTTGGTGCAACAGAGATGTAATTCAGATAAAATCATGTGGCATTTTCAATAAATCCTTTCTGAGGATCTGTACCTCATTCAAAGAGAGGTAGGGCTGTACTAATCACTGAAATAGTTTTAATTTAATTTTAAATACTTTCCTAATTGCACTCTGTGATCTTATGTGTTTTTGCACTGCAGTACGTGTTTTGACTGCTAAGTTGTTGTGGTTTATCCTGGCAGGTGGCTAACCACCACACAGCCTTTTACTCCCTCCCTCTCTGCACTGGGATGGGGAGAGGAGGGTTAAAAACTTGTGGGTTGAGATAAAAAACAGTTTAATAGGACAGGAAAGGAAAATAATAATAGTAATCATAATGATAAAAATATACAAAGCAAGTGATGCACAGCGCAATTGCTCACCACCGGTGCCCAGCCACCCCACAAGCAGCAGCCCCTCCAGTTTTATTGTTCAGCTCAATACCATATGGTGGAATATCCCCTTGGCCACTTTGGGTCAGCTGTCCTGGTTCTGTCCCCTCACAGCTCCTGCTGCACCCCCAGCCTCCTCACTGGCAGGGCAGTATGAGAAGCTGGAAAGTCCTTTGCTTAGTGTAAGCTTTGCTTTGTAACAGCTAAAAACATTGGTATGTGGTCAGCATTATTCTCATCTTAAGTCCAAAACAAGCACCATACAAGCTACCAGGAAGAAAGCTAACTCTATCCCGGTGAATAGCAGGACATAAGTGAACCAGAGTTATACGTTGCTGGCAGTCCACTACTTGTCAGTGCTGCTCCTCCAAAGACAAGATATTGCTCTGTTGTTGATTTAGCCTTATCAAGCAGAGATGGGATTGATGGAAGAGTAGCTTCAGGGATGGAGCTGGGAAAGCTTCCAATCAAAAGGCCACTGGGAATGTTGGCATCCCATGCGTAAGCAACTTCTACTAGATAGGATCCAAATAATATACAACTTAGAAAGCTTTTCCTGATACGACAAGTATCAGATGATTACTGTGCACTTCAGAAGATAAACAAAGCATGCAAGATGAATTGATTTGTGTTAGTAACTGTTTAATTAAAAGGCAGCAAAAATAATTTAATTGTGAAGCTCATACAGTGATCTGTTTAAGTCATACAAAACGTGACCCAACAGCTAGTTAAAAAAACAAAAAACAAAAAACAAGGTTTTAAGGGGCACAGGTCTGTATTTGGACAACTGCTGTATGAAGCTGATGTTCGGGTATTTTGTGTACTTTACTTTTAGGTATATAAAATGCAAAAGGCTTAATTGCATTCTCTCAAGAATGAATTTATCAAATTGTCTTAAGAATATGGAGTGTAAGGGTATGTCTCAGTTTTGAGTCAGAAGAGATAAGCGTGGTTTGAGTTATTAGAAGATAAAAACCGAATTGCATAATATACAAACTGTACCACTGGTCAAACTAGGAAGGGGACTACGTTTCACCTTAAAATGTTAATGAGCATTTAATTAAATTTCAGAAGTCAGTATGTTAATAGTGTTGTCTTAATATTACAGGAACCCCAAGACCTGGAAATGGGCAAGAGATCTTGCTGTCCCAAGGGACCACTCAGCATCATCCGCAGCAGAACAGAGTTCTCCAGCAGCTGCAGCAGGGGGACTGGAGACTACAGCAGTTGCACCATTTACATCACCAGCAGCAGCACCCTTCAATTCAGGAGGCTTACATTCAGCAGGTACAAGTCAAATGTGTTACAAGTCATGCTAAAAGAGCAGCATGTTACTGTCTGTTAGTAGCATTTTTAATTGTGCTCTAGTTAAATGCTTCTGCTGTTGTGACCTGGCTTCTTTCTGCTAGGATAAAGAAAGGGACTGTAGCTCCTGCCCCTTCTTTTTTTTTTTTTTTTTTTAGCTTTTCACATTTGTCTTTTGCATTGTAATGCTTATCCTGGAAAGTTGAGTTCTTTGTGCTGTCTCGCTTTTGTTGCTTCACCCAGAAACCTTGCTTGCTTTGAATCAACGCTGTGTGGCCCAAATTAAGGTTTCATGTATGCATGAACATGCTTGAAAGAAATATTAGGAGTGATGTAGATGATGCTGTGCTTGTGGTAGATGGTATGCTTCTGGTGTGTAGACCATCTAAGTACTTTTGTAGCTGTTTTTGCTTTCTCTTGGTCAATGAAGAGCTTCCTTTTTGTAGTTATGTCAACCAATATTTTTAATGGATACTAAATATCATAACACTGCCCACCTTGCTTACTTTCAAGCCCGGTTGTTTAAGTTGCACAGCAGAAATACTCTTAAGAAGAACCAAACAGCATCTAGATCAGATGGGAATTTTCAGAGTCTGTCCAAGACACTTGGTATTTCTTTATTTTTTCTTGTTGAGTTGTGCTATTATTAAAAGCACAGCTGAATTGCTTTCCAAAGAGATATAGTACTCCTGAAAATGACAGAAGTTGGCGTGTTTAATGGCTTGCCTTGGAAAAGGCAGTGCAAAATACGTATTGTAATTTTTTTGTTAATCAGGCTGGTGTTAGCTGGAAAAAAAAAAAATCATAGTGGAAAAGCCTCCAAGCACAGTCATTAAAACGTATTGACAGAGTTATAAGCTGATTCCCGGTCATGTGGTGTCTTAACTGAAGAACACTGTTGAGACACAGAGCTGATATTTTAATCAATGCTTCTTCTAAATATCTGTATATTCTAAATATGGGGATTGTGGTTTCCTAATGATATTTTGTTCTTTCCAAATATAGTATCAACAAGCAATGCACCAGCAGATGGTCCAACAGCAGCTGTTGATGCAGTCTGTGTACCAGCAGCAACCTTCCCAATCTCAGTATCCTGCTATGGTATGTCAAGAACGGAATGTAGATGGCACAGTTTTCAAATATATGTTCAGTTTATAAGTCTGTTGTGAAGTTCCAGCAACATAAGTTTGAGAGTACCCCTTTTAAGTACTTCAAAAAATGTTTTGGCTCTTATTGTTTCTCATGGTTCAAGAAGAGAAGTCTTTTTAGTTACTTTCTCAGTGTTTTCAGGAGAATGTAAATGTTGCATGCTCTATGTGATGCAGCTACAGCATGGTGTAAATTTAGACATATAAAAGGTATTCATAAAGCAAGAAAGCTAACTGGCATAAGATGTTTTCAGAAGTCAAAAGAAATTGTGAAACTGATTCTTTATCTGTAAGAACATGGTATGTCAAACTAATTTAGTGCATGTATGTAGTTTTCAATAATTATAAAAAGCTAAACAATAGTTTGGAAGAGGAAGAAATCACAAGGCAATTCCTTTTCACCTATTTAGTGGACAGACTGGTTTCTTGCTTCTGGTGAAGCTACCAGCCTTTTCTGGAGTTCGATAGTTGTTGGTGCATTTGGCTGTGAGGCCAGTATTATTAGTTAGCAAAAAGCTTTGCATTGTCTTATGAGAATTTTAGTAATGTGGTGACTGTCTTATTTAGGCGCAGCAATATCAGCAGGCTCTTATACAGCAGCAGATGCTTGCTCAGCAGCAGCAGCGGTCACAACAGCCGCAATCTCCTGAATTTATCACTTCTCCACAAGACTTCTCACCAGCCTTAATCTCCTACCCTACATCACTTCCAGCACGTGCTGGAATGGTGGCAGATTCTCCCTATGCTGCAAACAGGCAAGTATTCTGACACAGGTGTACCCAAGGATTTCTAATTGCTTACATTGTTGATTGTAATAAGCACTGCTACCCTCCTGCATGAATTGCTTGTTTCAGTAGTAAAGAATTGCTAAAACTAATTGCTTAGTGGTAATGGATATTTAGGGCACTGTAGGGGAGGAGACAGGGACACTCAACTCATCAATAGATGAGCCTGATAGAACTTTAATTTAAGACCTTATCTTCTGTTTTTTCTTGTCCATGGGCTTTTCCCAGGAAACTGACTGCTGAGCAACTTGCTACGTATGGGTGTTCATAGCATATATTTAATGAGGCAGTGGGCATTTGAAACTTATCTCAAACCATAATTTTACCATTTCTTGTTCTTCAATCCAATTTGGAGGATACTGCTTTAAGATAGGCTTTATAGTTGAGATTGTTTTGGTAGAGGTTTCAACTCTTCTGTCTGTTGATCAGTGGTCTGACTTTGTTCTGTGATGGAATGTATCACTGAGAAGGTCCCTTTGAAGAAGCCCGTGGATTTCCCCTTGTTTAGTAATGTATAATGGAAAATGACTTTCTCATGAATTCTCACTGGAATCAATATGTGGAATTAAAGTAACAACTAAAAGTTTTTTTCATAACTTAAAATCGTACACTTGCCTAGTTTCACTGATGTTCTGAGCTAGGTTAGTGTGTGTGTGTGTGTGTACAGACGCATGCATATGTAGTTGCCTACTATTACTGCATTTGAAATAGAAGCCTTTTGTACTTAATGGTAACCCTGCAGTCTGTAGTGCAGTCTTTGTCGATACAGATTTTCAGTTAATATTGAGACCTGCATGTTTCACCTGCTGCTGTCATTTTTAGTCTCTTCTAGCTGTGTGTTGAAAGAGTAAAAGGCAAAATATTTTCCTGCTGGGTTGATACACTATATTGTTTGGCTTCATCACACCAATTAGGTAGTATAATCCCTAGCAGAGAGTATTTGCCTGTGCTTCTGTGCCCAGATCTGCCACTTAATACCCGTTCTTTGGTCAAGCCTTTGGACAGAGTAAATGGTATTCTTATGTGTGTATGACTAAAGATTTATGGCTGCTATTAAGCTTCAAATCAACGACTAGAGAGATAGCAACAATTTGCATTGCTTAAGAGTGATCTTTTAACCCAAAATATGACTCCTTATCTTATAGCAAGGGGCAATTTATTTTCTCTTGACGTACTACGTGTGTTGCATTGCATTGTGATGTATTATGTGTTGCCCTTCTCTCAGTAGAAAGAGCAAGTAGTCCTGTAGGAAGGCAGCACATGAACTGAGAGGAGGGAGCCCTTTGCCCTTCCTCTTGCCTTGGAGCGATGGTTGCTCGTGGAGCTTGGCTGCATGTGTGGCCTGCAGCGCCTGTCTAGGCGTAGATGGAGAACCATTTAAGAGGCAGTAACTTGTTATTTGATTGCTTTTCTAGTTCAATTCAGACAACTGGATAAGTGATAGACTTAATTTGCCAAAACTTGCTTGAAATGGAAAATGCATCTGATCAAAGGTTTTCTAGTATCCAAGCAAATAAGGAGAGTAAATAAAAATTTTGAATGTACCTGATGGGCTGTTTTCTTCTTTTTCTTAAGAAAACAAGACTGCTATGACAGTATAGGAATGAACAAGGTGAAATAGAGTTTTTAGTCTTGCAGACCATTCTGACAAAAGGTTCTGTGCTTTTGTTACAATTAATAAATTGACGAAGTGTACAAGGTTTGCATACAGAAATGATGGAGCCAAACCACATGTTCTAAGTGTTTCATTTTATCTTTAATTAGTTTTCAGATATATTTCAGATAAGCCATTAATACATGTGTGTTATTTGTATATAATATTTTGACATAATGAAGCATATAATCCATTTTCACCCAGATAGACAGTCCTATAACATTACTTTTTGTTTCCATGAACTGACTTTACAGGTCAGGTATTCCTGATGCTGAGACAATTACCAGTTACCCAAAGCAGAGCATCAATAACCCACCTGATATGTCAGGCTGGAATCCATTTGGAGAGGACAATTTTTCCAAGTTGACAGAGGAGGAGCTGCTGGACAGAGAATTTGACCTGCTAAGATCAAGTAAGGGACGCTTGAAGGCTTATTTTGCTTCAGAGTAAATAAGGGCTCCATAGTTGCTCAGCAGTGCCATCACCTGTCTTATCGAAGGGCCTGTGGTCTGTGTACAGAAAATTCTTTCTGAGCATTTGAGGGCAGAGTTGGGCCTGTCTTCTTTCCTTCCTCTTTTTGAAAATGTGTGCAATAGGAGCTCACTGTCTATAACTGGTAGTTACTGGCTGAAATACTGCAGAAATGGCTATATTTTAGCTCTTAAGCACTGCTTACGTCACCTTGGTTGTCAAAAAGCTCTGAACAGCAGAGGTATGTTGTCAGAACAGTTTGGCTGCTTGCTTCATTCCTCTTCAGCTTTTTTTTCTTGCACACGAGAGCAGAAGATTCTGTGGGTCTGATATGTCCTTTGAAAATGCCTGAAAGAAAATGATCTATTACATTATGTTAATGTTTTGTAATGTCCTTTTTGATGAGTGGCTACATGTAAGGGCTGCTTTATTGTTCTGATATGGCAATAGTTGAATAAACTTTTTTTTCTCTCTTGAAGTCAGCTATCTCAATGGTTTTTACTTGGAGTTATTTGCTTTTTTTTTAATTACTTAACACATGTTCATTAGATGCTCTTCCTAAAACTAGTTGTCACGATCAGATTTATTTGCAAGACTTGTAAGATGTGACAATGTCAAAAAACAAAACAAACATATATACTCTCAGCAAGTCTATTGCAATTAAAAAGATAGTAAAGTGGAATTTCAGGTAATTGGAAAAAAATGGTGCTTTCAGTTGAGTCTTTCTTCTTGGATTTCTGGGTGCTTAAATGTAGCTGAATGAGATGTGCGCGTTACACATACATCCTGAAGGAGCGTCATTGGTATGATTTGTGTCTGTCTCCAGGGATAGCTGATGGTTTCCACTTGTTTCCTGCGTTGATCTCATAAGACTCCTATTTTTGAGATGCAGATGGAGCCTTATATGCATTCTGCAGTAAAACAACCATTCTTGCTATCATTTTGAGGAAATGGATAACATACTAGCTGAAGAGTAAAGATTCTTTGCAAGTCTAAGTTTGTGATTTGAAATTATTTTTCAAAGTAGTAGAATTGGATATGTTAGGCTTGCTCATTTCAAAGAAAGCCTTAGAAGACTTTGAATTGATGAACCTTTGAATCTGAAGTAGGTTAGCTTGAATCAAAAGGTCAGTATAACATTATCCATTTCCAGAATCTTTATCTGACTGGTGGATATCTGACTAGTTAAATTTTATGAATTTGGTTTGGCTAAGCCATATGTTACAAACAAATTTAAGTAGAGAAGAATATATTAACCAAGGTTATACTTAAAGTGGCTTTACAGAAAAGCTGGAAGATGCTGTATAAGAAATTGTTGGCATGGTGTAGCTGAATAGGCTGCTTCTGGGAAAATACCAACTGTTGGAAGACATGAAGCAAAATAATGGAATTTGACTATTCTGTTTTACACGTTGTGATTGTTTACAAATTTTAATGGAAGTCTAGAATAATAAAGAGTTATTTAAGTCAATGGCTTTAAGAATGGGATGATTACTTTTCCTTGTAGGCTCTCATAAGCTTCCTATAAAGCTGTTCAGTGAGGAAGCTTTATGACAGTCTTGAACACCTATGCTATGTGTATTTCATTCTGTACACCTCATTGTTAGGCCTTCTGACGTTGTATTTAAGTTGGGTTATGAGAATTTGATACAGAACCATGCAAACACAAAGCAGAGGGTGGCTAAGATAGTCATAAAGCTGTCCAGAGGTCCTGGCTGTCACTGCTTGCCTCCTAACAGTTGCAGCTGGCTCACCAACGTGAGAGCATGACAGTGCAATCCCTTCCATATGCCAAAATGCTGAACTGGATACGAACTGTTAGACTGCATTTATAGAAGAAGAAAGAATAACTTGGAACTAAATGCTGCTAACGGCTTCCATTAAATCTGTAGCAGATAGGACAGTTAACTGCTACTTTAATTCCCTTATCCAATGTTTGTGCTATGTGCTAAAATGCTATAAACACTTTAAAGAATAGATCTAATTTAGGCATGTTTTTGGCTCTTCCTTCACCTCTGAGCGACAATAAATCAGTGCACACAAGAGCTCGATATGATAATATGCCATATACTTTCAAATGCTCTATGAGGAATGTAAACATAATGGCATAGTTCTGCTCAGTAATAACCAATGCTAGGGTTTTTCAGTCACTGGAATACAGAAAATGTCAAAAATCATTATTGTTGACTTGACCAATAGTACACTAGGTGGCAGGCTTGTTTATACGTAATGAGATGGAGCTGGAGATTGTCTTCAGGCTTCTGGCTTGATTTCAGTTAGAGGTTAAGTGGAGCTGGTGGGGTTGTTAGTTCTAATCTGTGTGTTTGTGTGCACACAGATACATAAGTAAAAGATTTCAAGGTCCTTTTAACTTTTTTTTTTTTTTTTTTTGGTATTACAGGAGTTGTGCCAAAGATCTTACGAGCTTCCCTTGCAGTGTTACTGCTGCTGCAAAATATTTATGCTGAATTTTGTCTACTTGTACTAGCTCAAATTTACCTGGAGTAATGAGAAATTGGGAGATTTGTTGTACAATTAAAAATTGTGGCTATAAAACTAACTGTGTAATACTTTCTGGAATTTTCTCAAATGTGTCTTAAGGGTCAATGCTCAATTCTCTTTAGATTTAGGTTATTTCTTGTGAGAGAAAGTTGATGTTTTACTGCCAAGTAATTGTATTCAGTTTTTGAGTTTACTGTGAATCATTTTGCCATCTGGACGAAGGAGAATTGAAGATTTGGGTTTGGCAAAGAGATTGCTTTATTTTCTGTTACTAAATCCACTGGCTGTCCTGTCCTGTAGAACTCGTGTACAGTGTTGCATAAGTCTGTTTTTTGGTTGTGTTACGTAGTGCTGAGTGTGGCATTCAGAATGCTAATCCTTTCTTTCCATGTGCAAAAGCTTGGCTTGTATTGTTGAGCTGATGCATTCATTATACATGAATTCAAAATATTTTTGAATTTGTTGCTCATGCCAATAATACAGGAATATGTACAGCCCTTGTCAGAGGATCGAGACGTCACTGTTTTTGTCAGGCTACCTTTGCTATTTGATTTTTTTGTATTTATAACAGGTTAATGTTTGGTGTGCTTAGTGATGGGTATTGCTCTGGTGATTCATTTTTTTCTCTTTACGAAGGGAGCTAGCTCCTAGAGCAGAATACTTTGCTTAGACTTGGGGAAGATTTCCATAGTAAAAAGATGATCATTGCTATATGAATTAATAAGCAGTTGCATGAAGACTTCTGAACTGAGTACTTATTGTGGAGCACTTTGATGTAGTCAAAAGATGGAGTTTGTGGTCTCTGTGTACACTGTTTGTCTGGTTTATGGATTGTTACTGAAAGAGCTCCTGTAATCACTTAATGCTCTGTGGAACTGGGAGCTATGGGCAGTCAGCATTCTCACCAGGAACAAATACTCCAGTACGCTTCACGCTGCACAAAGATTGTTGTTAGTCCCAAAACCATCTCAATGCTTTAGCAAAGACCCCTGTGGATGCAAAGCCCATGCTGCTCTGGGCCTGTGCCCTTTGCAGGATGTGTAGTCTGAAGGAACTGAGGAGCTGTAGCACTTAGCAGGTTTTCTTTGTGCAGATGTGCTTCTGGTACTTGAGACAGTCCCCAGAGAATGGATCTGTGAACAGTTTTGGGCCTGTCATTCAAATGGAAACAGCTGTATGTCTTGGATAAATACGGTATTGGATGTCATGGGATAAATAACTTGTGAAGAGTCAGCTGTGGCAAGTGGTACCTGATCATAGCTCTCTCATATCTGCAGTCTCAGCTGCATTTGGATAATGATTCTGGTTTAAAAGGCTGAAAAGTACAGAGGACTAGTTGTTTATATTGCTGAACACATAGGCTGCATATAAGGTGTAAAAGATGCCCTCGTGTTAAACATTTGGTCAGGAAATATATGCTTCTGGTTAGGCAGAGGTATTATTAAAAGGAAAAAAAAAAAAGGCAAACCAAAAAACAAACAAACAAAAACAAACAAAAGTTTGTGCAAGTGAATTTTCCTGAATGGTCAAGAAGTATGAATTTAAGATGTGAAAAATCTTTTAAAACATAATAAAACAAGAAAGTAAAAATCAAGTATATAGCTCCCTCACCCTGAAGAGTAGATATCTTTATGTTGGCATAACAACTGCCATTTTTATTTTATTTTATTTTATTTTATTTTTTGTTCTGTTTCATTTTTATTTTTTACAGACAGGCTGGTGGACAGGAGAGCATCTTCAGATAAGAATGTGGAGCTACATTCTGCTCCACAGAAAAATCCTCCCGAAGATCCCTTTGGTTCTGTTCCTTTCATTTCTCACCCAGGCAAGTTACAACTGTAACATCACTACCTCATGTTTATGTGTCTACTTATATATATGTTGAGTATGTGTGTCCAGTTAAATGACCAAAGAAAGATCAAAGACGTTGGCTGCCTCATTGCAGTAGATGATTTTTAACAGTATTTTTTTAAGTTGATTACCTCTAAGTAAAAAAATATCTCTGCATCCAATTCCTGGTACTTGAACAATGTACAGACACTGTTGTCTTGGCAGTGAAAATACATTGAACAACTGAGGTATGAATCTCAAGTAGATCCAGTAGTTCTGCTGAAAGCAAATTACTTGCTATGACCAGATTTTGATTATTTCCTATAGCCTACTTCTAAATAATTCTGTTTCACTAGTTCAGTTTTCCAGACAAGTAAGGAATGTATGTTTTTGCTGCACTGAATTGAATATTTTTTGGAGAAAGTTGGTTCAAAACAAGGGAAATATCTTGTCATATGTAAATTTGGAGTGGGTGGGATTCACTGTGTTTTAGTTGATTTTTTTTTTTTTTTTTTTAACTTGGATGGAAGTAAAAATAACATTGTATGTGACCACTGATTGTGAAAGTAAAACTACATAATCCTGCAACTTAATGTTTTAACATTTTTCTGATCAGTACTTGAATCATAATTTTGATACCTGAGGTAAAGTAAAAGCTGTGTAAGAATTAATGGTCAGAAGAGTTTCAGCTGCTTATGGAGCCACTTAAACACTTCCCTATGTTTTGTTGAGACTGTGTTGGCATAAAGGTGCCTTAATATAACTGTTACCTGTTTTTATCTAATTTCAAAAGCGTAAAGTGCCTTAAAATAAATCACTTCAGGGTCAACCTGAGTTAGAAACTATGTTTACTTTTGCTTTCACCTTGCATTCTTAAAGATCATCTGCTAGGGTTTATTGCTCACAAATGCTCTTGTACTATACATGGTGAAGAATTAACAGGGTAATGCTTTTGTATTGTAGAAGGCAGTTTGTTTGGGGGATAAAAACCACCAAGTCTCTGTATTAGTGTCTGCTCCTGTTGTCAGAAAGATTTAATTCTTAATTCAGGAACAATTAATTCTATTAAATCTATTGCTGTTTTCTTAGTTTCTCTTCATTCTGCTCACTCAGTGAGGACAAGGTTGTTTTGAGTCATCTTGTTAGAGTGCAGTATTTTAATACAATTTGAAAGCAGTTCTGAAGTGAAGAGAACTTGCTCTGCCAATAGTAGTCAGTTTGGAAGCATTTACCCTACAGTCTTCATGAAAGAGGTTGGTTTGTTTTATGGGTGAGCCTAAATTTACATGCCAAATAAACAATAATAGTTACCTTTAACTTTCAATGGCAACTATCAGGTGCCTGCTCTTCTACACACTGATAACCACGTGTATAGGAGTTACTTTTATTTATTTTCTCACCTTTGGCCTTTGAAATCTAATTGTTGCTGTTTTGAAGGTACATATAATGCAGCTTACTCTTCAATCAATGGCGTCGATATGTTATGTCATGTGAATTTGCCTTGGTTAAATTCAATCTGAGCTTTAATTCTTGACATGCAAAACAATACAAAAGTTCAGTCATGGACTAAAAACACACTGCTTGAGAAATCTGGAGTTGTTTTGGAACTGATATGTATGCTTGTTAAAAACAAACAAAAGGGAACAAAGAAATCCTTGTTTTTCAGTAGCTTTTGTCTACTGGCTCAGAGCTGGGATTTAAACTAGAGTACATACGGGCTTGATTTCAAGGAAGGTGTTCTTAATTCACTGTTAACAGTGAATTATGCTTAGCCAACAAATGTGATCTGATAGGTGTTTAAATCTGAAAATGTCTTCTACAAACTAAATTGTAGAATTCCACACAGGATTGTTCTTGGAAGTGTCTTTAAAGCATGTGTTGTAAGCCACCTAAGGAAAGAAGAATGATGTTGACTTAGATATATTTTCTTTCTAGGTGGGTGTTTTCTAGAAAAGAAGTGACAAACAATCTTATTTGTATGTTCTCTTGTTCTTACCATTGCTGTAAAATGTTATTTTTCTGTCTTGTTCTGTGTTATTATAAGAGATTTAACTAAGAGAGAGTCTTCATGAGTATCTCATTCAGGGAGTCAGAGGGAGGGTGACTGAGTAGGAAGTGAAACATGATTAATATCTCAAACACTTCCTCAATATTTGGGGAAGAAGCTGGCTTTATCTATTTAGAGAAAAAGTTTCATTTATTTTTGTAATGTGTCTACAGTGCAAATAAGGAGTGTTTTATTACTATTCACCCAGATTTGACTACTGACTTTTGACTTTTTGATCTGTGATAAGATGAAATGTTAATGTTACCAGTACAGGTTATTTAAAATTAAAAACAAAGTAAAAATTTGACTTCATTAAGCAGCAAGAGTTGCTATTGAAGACGTGTTCTATTCTATGAATCTTTGGGTTGTAATTGTGGTCTGTTTCTGCTTTTTTCTTGTTGTTGTGACATCAGTCTCAGGTTCATATAAGTTACTGTATGTGGACTGTAGCTGGGTAGAATGACCCAGACAATTTTCTGTGTTTTGGAAGCTTACAGATTTTCTGAAAGAAGTATTTGACTAAATCTCTATTATTTGCTATGAGTTAGCTGCAAAGAAGCCAAAGGTTATGTATCATCTTCTGACTTAACAACTTAATATGAGGTGCTGGTATTCCAGCCAAGTGCTATCATCTACGTGTGTCTGGGAAGGTGGTGCAAGGCTAACGGTGGTACAGAGGCTAAAACATTAAAACTTTGATCACCTCACCTGGAAAAGACTGTGCAGCATTGTGAGTGGTGAGTCCCTGGGATTTTCCCTGGGGAGCTGGGAGTGGACTTAAGGCTGCTGCTGCTGCAAGGATCACCGGGAAGGAGAACCTGGAAGTGGATGGTCTCATGCTGCTTGTCTGTCAGAGCTCCTCTGCTTACTCTTCTCAGGTGGGAATGGACAGGCAGCAACAGCACGTGCATCACTTGGCAGGCTATGCAGATACTGAAATTAGCCAAAACACGATGGGTTCCTTCTATTGTGGCTGATAAGAAAGTGGTGTAGAAGCACTTAGTGTTATACACACTTGGTTTCTGTCCCATTAAAAGTGTTTTTGGAAGTACCACGTGTAAACTTGTTGTACAATCTATTTTATTGCTCAGTGAAATTACTTAGAGCTTGAGGTGAATGGAGTAGAAAATGTTGAGAAGGAATTCCACCACTTAATCTGATGGAAACAAAACAAACATTGCAAATATTTCACTAAAAAGAGAAGGAGGAAGCACAGCTGAATAGCCACTGAGTAGTCAGTTAGGACAGACACCTAGCATGTGGAAAACAGATTGCAGTTCCTGAATACACTGCCTGAATCAATGGATGGTTGCAGTGGAAAAACTGGGTCATGTAGTCAGCATTTTGGAATGGAAACTTGGTTCACACGTGTGTTAAGCATCTCTTGTCATGTCTTTTATCAACATCTTGAGCATTTCTGAAACTCGGAACAGATGTAACTTTACTGCAGTTACCAAATTCTAAGAAGCAAATGTATTGAACACAGTACGGTTTGCTGTGCTAATTCTTTCTGGGATTAGAATGGGCTAAATTGCCTTGCCTTTTGCTTCCCTCAGTTTAATACTGGAATTCACAAAAGTAATAAAATATTTGAAGTTAACTCTCAAAATGTTGCTGTGATGCTGGTGAACCGTGTAAGGAGTGGAGAAGTTGGAAAACCTGGGATTTCCACCCCAGTGTGGTGGACCTGAAGCCATCTACTAAGTGCTTTGCTCCAGTGGAGAACCTCAGTGAGCTGGCTTCTCTTACTAGGATAAAGCTCCAGTTCTGGTTTGTTTAATTGTCCTACTGAATATCTGTAAAGCTCATCTTTTGTGCTGTATACGTGGTGGTTCTTGATGAACTAACTATTGTTTCTTCAAACATATATAGGCAATCCCTTTCCAGTCACTGCATGTGTGTTCACTGTGCAGAGACCAGGAATAAAAGGAAGCATGGTTCTGTGTCTTCCTTTTTATTTCCAGATTCTTTGCACTCAAAGACTCATTAATGTGGTCGTTATGGTATATGTCTTGGAATAAGAGCAATTTCGTGGTGTGGTATGTAACTCGCATAGTCACAGCTATATGGATCAGGCAGAAAACAGGCTAACTGCACACTAATAGCAGTATGATGGAAGCAGTCTGGAGTTCTGGACGTGTCACTGAATGGACTCTGCAGCAGTAGCTGACGATTACTGTGCACTGCTTTGCACCAGGGAAGTGCATTTTTCCAGCACGAAGAATTGCCAGAGACTACTCATTTGGTTACTTATTTTGTATACTGCTTCTAGTGAGGTTTCAAACCACAAGGAATTTATATACCATAGCCTTGGAGCCATTGGACTACGGTGCAGTCTGGAGCTTAAATGAGGCACAACATGCTGTCATTTAGCACGAAATACCGACCATGAGTACACAAGTAACTTGTATCAGCTTCCTGTACAACACTGAAGAGCTCATGTCATCAGTTAACGCTGCTTGGGCAACTGATATTCTTGAATTGTGTTTAAAGATGCACAAGCCTGGATATTTGTGCAGTCCTCCAGATTTCGTTGACTTGACAATTAAAATTGGTTCATATTGGTTTTTTTAGTTCCTGAAAATACGGATGTTTTACTGCATAACCTTTCCTCAGTACGGCTTTCGGACATGGTTAATATTTGCGGAGTGCACATTCAGGGTGCTTCCCTGTATCAAGATCATCTTCAGATGTCTTTTCCCAATAAGACTTTCAAAGGAGCTTGAAATAATTCACACTTGGCAAAAATAAATGGTATATGCAGTCTGTGCCAGTGGTGTGCTTTTTCCTCTCCAAAATGCTTCACTGATTTACTTTTTTCTGGTCAAATCTTCGAACAGTCACGGTCGCCCTTTTTTCCCTACGTGCTTCAACACACAGACTATGCAAGTATTCAAAAGAATTTCTAAGCAAGAGATGCTAGGCAGAAGCATTTTATTCTTTTTTGTTGTTGTTCTTGAAAATAAAGGTGGTAAGCGGTGCAAATCCATTACAGTATTCAGCAGCTGCTGCTCTGGCTGTTGTCAAAGAAGTAGTGCAGATTTAGTTGCAGCGCTTGGGTAATCCTTGGGCCTGACATGTGGCAAATTGCTCTGGAATGATGGCGGCAGTATGTTACCAATTCAAAGAAAGCTTAAAGCCCTTATGCCCCACTCTTTTGCCACTCCCGCAATACCCTAAAATGATGAACCAGCAGAAGGCATGTAATTACTTCAGTTGTTAGAGGGAATTCATCCTCTTATAATCGGATGTCTAGAAAAAGAACATCAGAACAGAAAATTTCCTTGAAGATTGGGATCTTCTTATATGATTAAAGATGTTCCACCTGGCTTGCATTTGAGCGAAGAACAATTGTCTCCTGCAAGATGCAAACCTGATTAGAAGTGTAGTAATCTGAACAGTACATTACAAACAGATGTTACTCCACATTTTTCAGCTTTTCTATAAATATTCATCTGAACAGTCTTTGCAGCAGTTCAGTTTGAGAAGATTGCATGAAATCAACATGACGGAACACTTAATTTTTGGTATCTATTTGACCAGAGCATTAACTTGTCATTAACAGGGGAATTTTTCCATTTTGGCACAATAAGTTTCTACTTGTAGTGCTTTTAGTATTTATTTAGTTTACTAACTTCCTGAGGAGTGAAAGATTTTGAAATGCTGTTGAAAACACTAGAACAAAATCATTCCCATCCTAGCTTTAAAGCTGACAGCTATATGGAAGATGTTTTTGTTCCTTTGGTCTGGTTTTGACACCAGTCTGCTGCCGTTTTCTCCCTGTCACTGGGAGTAAGCCACAGACACTGCAGATGAGAGCACGTGCAGAACCATTTTCTAATTTTGGCTGCATCAGTCTAGAAGAGGTGTAAGAGCAGTGTCTTAAACTGAAGCCTGCATGGAGCAGGTGGCTCTGTTGATTTACATCACCTTGATACAAAATGAAGAAGAAAGCAAGATACTGGCTGTTTCCTGAAAAACAAAAATGTGGGAGCAGTCAGGTCACCACTTCTGAAATATTTCACAACTTTTTCTTGAAAAGCTTTTTCAAGGCTTTTCTTGAAAAGCCTGTAGTAGGAGGAGCTGCAGCTAGGAGTGTCACTTGACATATGCTACTTGCTTTCTTGTTCAGGCTGTGCACGTAGGGTCATAGGTGCTGATCCTGAAACTTTTAATAAGGTTGTGCTGTGACTGTAGCGTGTGCATTGCTAATCCCTGTAAAAGTCACTGTCTGTTTGCCTATTTTGTTTCTGTACAAAATGCATTAAGTGTCTTGCTGTGATAAAGCATTAACATTGATACCTGCTGGGAGGAGAGAGAAGGTGGATGTGAGGAACTTCAGGGTTTAAGACCTAGAAATGGAGAAAGCCTGTTCAGAGGTTGTTGGCATTGAAATGAGGGGTGTGAAGCTGATGAGCTACCAGGCAAGTAATTAATTGCCTGTCGCTGTGATGGTGGTACAACTGGAAAGGATTTCTAAGGAGTTTTCTTAAGCGGGCCGGTGGATTTGTCTAAGCACAGGCTTGCGCTTCCTTTTCCTTTGTGTTTCTCCATTCCTAAGATGGCTCAACAAGGACGTTGAAGCTGCAGGCAGTGCATGGTGCCTGAGCCCTAGTGCCATTACAAAAACAAGAAGTCAGAAAGATGGCTAGTGCCAGGATAGATAGCAGGTGTTGTTGAAACTAATCAATATTGGAGACTCCAATACTGCTGCTAGTTCTATAAACACCTTCCATGATGTCTCTGCATCTGTCTGGAAGTAACGTGCTTACCGTTTCACTTGAGCGATTTGGAGTTGGAAGTATTCAAGCAACATGTGGACTTCATGCACTGTGAGCAGGCAGTGTCTCTATACTTACTGAACTTTGCTTATATTTGCTTATCAAGGGAGTTTCAAGAAAGTGCAGTCCCTCAACGAATTGTTCCTGACTTCATCCCACTTCTAGGGGTTGTAGCTGTTAGATTCAAGAAGGAGATTTAGGATGCTAATACGGATTCCCTGAAGACTAGATTGACTCCCAAAATCACCTGGATATTGTCAGCAAGAGTAACAGTCCTAAGTGTGCCTACTGACAGATGCTGTAATGCTTCCTATATTGGTACCAGCGCATGGAATATGCTTTGTGAAACTGTTTTCCATGTCTGACCACGCGTTGTTGAGTCCTGTCTGATGTATGTTTTGTCTGGAGAGGTGTGCTGAGAGCCTGAAAAGTGTGACTTAAATTATTTGTGCAGCATGTCAGCAGCTGTTGGTATCATCTCTTCTGTCCTGCTGATGTCCTTCTGCAGTTTGTCTTCCGGCGAGTGTGACTGTGACAACAATTAACAAATAATATTTAAATCCTTTTTGCAAGATCCATTGTGTGTTCCCTTCTTGTCCCAAAACCCTTTACTTTTTAAACAGTGTTCAGCATATGTAAATTATCTGTAAAGGTCGAAGCATAGAGTGTAAATTCACATAGATATTCACAAACATTAAGGGTTTTTTGTTGTGTACATGCTGGTGCTATCTAGCCTAGAAATATTTCATTTTTCCCCCTTTTAAATCTAATTGCATTTATGTTAACATTAGTGTTCCAGTAAATACTGACAACAGCGGGATTTGGGAGATAGAGGGTTTTACAGCGCAATGTGAAGGCTGTACCTTTGGGAAATCTAGAGCAAGCAGCCAAATAATCCAGATTCTAATTTAGTGGTAAAGCAAATATGTAGCATTTAAAATTACAGTAGATAAGAAGCAATCTGACACCAGAAGCAAACAAGAAACAGCTCACAGCCCCTAATCACCTGATGTTTTTAGTCATTTTGGTCAGCTTGTTTTTAAATCCATACATGAAATACATTACTGCAAACTCCTATTGTGAGTTGGGGTGCAATTGCAAACGAGCAAAATGGCTGCTGAATGAAGAAAATGGTTATTAATTCCTTCTCAAAAAAAGGAAGAAATTTACCTTCTAAAACTTAATGTTCCAGTCTAAATTTAAGCATAGGAAGAGAGAACCTTACTTGGCTTGGAAGTTGTATGCTGATTTCCCTGTGAAAGAAGAAATGGCCTGAAATGTGATTGCTTTTTGTTTTACAAGAACAAGAGATAATAAGATGGTTGAATTATTTTTGAGGAAGAAGTGGTGCATACGTCCATCCCTCAGCTTTTTCAATCCTAAGAACATACTGAGTTGATGAAACTGCAGCATTTTTTTAACAAAAATAAATGCCAAATGGGAAGCATTACTTTTCATTAGCTTAGAAGGCCAGGAACCTAGTTCGATGTGCATGGAGCTTGTTAATAACAGCTTTCATGAGGAACATCCCTTGTTCCCAGGATTGATGCTAGAGACGTAAGAAGTTAGTACCAAGCACGCAGTGTCCTGTGTTCATGGTGCCCAGTGTCTTATTAGTTCAGGCTGCTTAGTGGGGTATGTGCATCTTTATAGGTAAATTCAACTTGCTATGGCCTTCAGGCAAGCAAAAGCTGGTTGTCAGTGAAGTCCTTCTTTGATGTTTGAATTTATCTTGGTGCATTATATGAACGTTTATTTGGATCACCAGGAAAAAAAAAAAAAGGTATATGAATTGATGGAGCAGAATGCTTTTTTAGCTCCAAGAGCTAAACAGCCTCCAAAATTGCATAGACGAGAGATGGTTAAATTTATATCTGACATTTTCTTACCCACAAAGCAGTAGAGATTGTCCCAAGTAGGTGTTAGACTTGTTCGTTTCTATTGTTTCCTGCAATGTGTAAGTGAGGTTACGTAAGTAATGTTTTGGATGAGTTTTGGCAGTTGCAGAAAACCTGTTTCTCATAAGAGCTGAGGATCTTATATAGGCTTTTTCTCTCTAAAAAACATTTTTTAGAATAAATGATAATACTAAATACTTGTGGGAGCAAGATGAATGCAGAACACGAAGGCATTGTTGCATTCTTCTACAGGTGGCTGTACCTGCTGCTAGTAGCACAACTGCATGTGGTTCTTGAAGGCTGAAGACTTTATGAAATTGAAGTTTAAGAGAGGATTTGGCTGTCCTGGAGAAATGCATGTGCAGTTAAGGCTAGTCTTGGAAGTAGACAGTGACAGGTGAGGTGGAGAAGGTCTCCTAAGTAGATGGGTATTATCTCTACATAGGAGAGATTATAACCCTTCTGAGGGGATTCCAGCTGGATGTGATGCTTCCTGCTTCATCTGCTGCTTCTGCAAACCCACTTTTCTTTGCATCCACCAGCTCTCTTCCAGTTCTGCATCATGAAGCAGTTTAATTCCTGCACAGGAATGTGAGAAGTAACATACTTCTTCATTGTTTGATTTGATAAGAGCTACCTCTGAACTGAGCATGTTGCTTCCAAGTTTAAAATGCTGTCAACATATGGGCATCTTTCCTACACTTGACTACGAGCTGAAATCTTAAAGAAGGTCCTCCTAGAGTGTTCACAGGGCATATTGAAAGCCTCATTTGTCATAAAACCTCAAAAGCGATAGTCTGAGAACTCAACTTCTTTCCCACTGTGTGGCAACAGAGTGTAGCAACAAAAATAGCTTTGAGTAGGATAAATGTCTTGTCTTGAAGTTATAAAGGAAACTTCTTAGGTTCCACAAAGCGCAACGTGGGTAGTATTTCCCTTCCACAACGTGGGTTACTTAGTTGTCAGAAATAGCTTGAAGCAACAATATATGCACGTTAGGCAGTTCTGACTGTATAATACCTTTCTTGAATGTCTGCATACAATCACATGCTCCCCTGAGCCGTGCCTGGTTTAGGGATAACTTCCCAGCGCGCTGGGAGATGTGTTGGAGGGCTTGCTGAATACCTGCTCTTTAGCAGTTACGAGTCCAGCTCTGTTCAGAGGGCTGGGAGTTCTTTGCATGCAGGAGAGGTAGCCCTACACTAGGGTCAAGTAAAAAGAAGCTCTGGGTGTGTGTGCCCAGCGTCAGTTGCAGCGCACGGACTGCACACAGGTTGGTCTGAGCAGAGGCTCTGTTGTGGAATTGATGAGCAGTGTCACCTAACGTTCCTCTAAAGCAATCCCACTACTGAAAAGGAATTGTTGGCACTGTCTTCATGGACCTCCGTAGGATTGTGCTGGCTGATATTAACTCATGAAGGAGCGAGAGGAACGTTCTCTCTGCTCTGCAAGCTTACAAGCAGACTCCGACACGCTGTGTTTGCTCTTGGATGCCAAACCAACATCCTGCAGCACGCAACAGTTTTGTCTCATGGCATTGAGAGGTTTGGTCACTGACAAGCAAACCTCTACAAATTCAAAAGCCTGAAGTCAGGTACAATGTAAGTATGAAGGTAGGTGAACTGGGGAAGAGAGATGTCTTGTGATACAGGCAGTATTGCCACTGCATTTGTCATTCCTTAATTAAAAGCAGACACAAAGCTGCACAGCTGTGGTAGCTTATTGAATAGGAACTGGGTTTTGCCATTGTTCTAATCCCCACCTGAAGGCTGGTACCAACATAATACTCGGTCTGATTGTAATACAGCCTCACTTCAAAGTCTTGCATTCCAGTTTGAGGTAGTTACTCTGTGCACAAAGAAGTGAATTAGCATTGCTGTTCTTAGTGTTAAGTGTCAGGTATTTTACAAACCTACTTGTCTGTGGTGTGATCTGGTGGAGAGAAAAGGATGTCACAAGAGCAAAAATAAACTTTGCCCGGCTGAAACTGCTTTGCCTTTCCTCCTACTCATTCTCTTCCTGTAGACTTCTGAAAGTCACTTATGCTCATGAAAACCTCTCCATGCAGCAGCATGGCTTCATCACAGAGTGAAACTTGTTTTGCATGTGTGATGAGTGCCATACTAGTGGCACTAGGCAAGCTTATCTAGTCTGTGTGCTGTTGGCATCTGTTTAGTATACTGACAAAGTTTTTGCTGCTCCCAGTATTTCAAAGCTAACTGCCCCATGAAAGAGTCCTCTTAGCTCTAGTTGTTAGTAAATATCAGGGATGAAGATGTCAGAACAAAATGAATAAATAGATTCCATTGCTGGGGAGAAACTAAGCTGATCGATCTTAGTTGCAAACAAACAAGAAAACACTTCTCTGAAACTTGAGCCAACTGGATAATTTATTTTTGCCTGAATTGCTGCCCTAGAAGTTAGAAGGGACTGAAAGATATGCTCAAAGCATAGATTGCAAACACCAAGCAAGTATTGCTTTAAGACAAAATGAAACAAAACTTGTAAAAGCCTCCAATGTTGCTTTCACAATGCATTTCACAATTTCTAATTCTGTTGGCATAAATCATGGGAAAGGCTCTAATAGGGAGAGGCTGTTTCTGCTGACACACAGAGAAAGCACCTGGAGACACCTCTTCAAATGCACAAATGGCCACGACAATCTAGCTTAATTTTCAGTGGGATTTAAGAGTCCAAATTACAGTTATAACTCAAGGATTGGGGTGTGTGGGGGGGTTATTTCAAGTTATTTCAAGTTCGGAAATGCTGGAAAATGCATTTGTACCTTCATTTCTATTTCTTCATTGTTATGCTGTTGATTGCTTTGCTATTTGTGTTGAATCATCATGAATGGAGGTCTTCAAAAAATGTGTAGGTGTGGTGCTTGGTGACATGGTGTAATGGTAGACTTGGCAGTGCCAGGTTAAAGGATGGGCCAGATCATTTTAGAGGTATTTTCCAACCTAGTTGATTCTATGATTCTATTTCCCTATAGATACTGATGTCTTGGCCATTTTCTCCTCATATGCCTCAAAACGTACTACTGAGGAAAAGAAAAAGAACAGAGCCCATGGCTTTATTGTGGCTGTTGGCAGGTTCCAAGTCCTGCTTGTTAAGTTCTTGTAAGGTGTTGGTACCATGAGGGCAGGACAGAGAGGTGGTGACCTCATGAAGTCTTCCCTACAGCTGGAACATGTACAAGCTTATTCTGTCACCCAATTGCTCATTTTCATAGGCCATATATAAAGATAATTATCTTGGAGATGTTGGGTAGGATAGTCCAGTGCAATGAAAACTTGGGAGAGGAAAGGCTGAGAACTAACAGGATGTCATGCACTTGTTTCCCATTTGAAACTGTACTGGGTACATCAGTATTTTTCCACATATCTGGCTGCGTGGTATGAGCCTTAGGACAGCGGGTCGGTCTTGGAGAACCTTTTCAAAAGGCAGCATTAAGAAGGGACGTGATTGCCAGCAAGGTGTGTTTGCTGGCACAGAAATTGCACCAGCAGGACAGCAGCATGGAGCCTCCCATGCTGTTTCTTTATGTTTTTACGTTCATGTTTTAAAAAACAAAAACACTTTCTTTCAAGCACACTGACTCCTCTTTCCCTGGAGAGGAGTGGCTGGGTGATGAGTGTATTTGACGAGCTGGCTCTGCAGACCACCTCGCCCAGTGGTTTGTCCCTGGCTAAAACCTGTTAGCATTGTTTCTAAAGGTCCTGTGTGTGAGAAGAAAAGCTGTAAGGTCTGACAATTAACCCATTTCATTCATGTCATTTGAAACATCATATATGATTTTAGCTCATTTCCCTCAGTATTCACGGAACGTATATTTGCATTGACTCCTGGTATGTGTGGCTATTGTGTATGTGTAATAAGTGTTGATTTTTGGAGCCTATTTAAAGTTTTGTTCTGCATTTTTCTTTGGACCTGCAGGTTCCCCTGGAAAACAAATGGATAACTCGTCCAGCAATCAAGGAAATAACTTAGGGACTGCAACCAAGGCTGGAAAACTGAGCCATGCTTTTAGAGATCCCCGGGCAGGGAGGAAGACAGCAGAGGGACAAGTGCCAAAAGGTGGCGATGAGTCAGAGAGTGATTTTGAATCTGATCCTCCCTCTCCAAAGAGCAGCGAGGAAGAAGAAGAGCAGGAGGATGAGGAAGTCTTACAAGGTGAGAATGGAGACTTCAATGATGACAACGATACGGAACCAGAGAACTTAGGCCACCGGCCTCTCCTCATGGACTCTGAGGAAGAGGCAGAGGAAGAGGAGGAAGAAAAGCAAAGTTCTGACTCCGATTCTGATCGCACCAAGCAAAAATCTGTGAAAGGGCTCCCAAGCAGTAGGTTCCGAGGTGGCGTGGGCATCAGTGAAGTTAAAGAACCCAGTTTAATGCATACGTCTCAGGTGCCAACTACTGTAATCAAGGCGAGCCCCGTCCAAGAATTTGATGTGTTTGGGGCAGTACCCTTTTTTTCTCTTCAGCCTCAAGCAAGAGAGAAGAGTGACAAAAATACCTCTTCTCAGACTGCTTTTCCCAGCCTGAACCAAGAGCAGGATGACTTCGATGTTTTCACAAAAGCCCCATTCAGCAAAAAGGTGTCACAGCAGGATGGCCAGCTGGTGGGCGCTGAGACTCAACTCTCGCCCACCTCGCCACGGGGCGTCGATGTTTTTGGCTGCACCCCATTTCAGCCTTCCCTTCTCCCCAGGGTGAGCGGGAGTAAAGAGGACCTGTTCGGGCTGATTCCTTTTGAAGAGATCACAGGGAGTCAGCAGCAGCAAAAGGTGAAGCAGCAGCGAAACCTGCAGAAACTTTCGTCCCGCCAAAGGCGCATGAAACAGGAGGTCTCCAAGAACAACGGTAAGCGCCACCATGGCACCCCAACCACCACGAAGAAGCCTTTGAAGCCCAACTACCGCACCCCGGAGAGAGCCCGCAGGCACAAGAAAGCAGGCCGCAGGGACTCCCAGAGTAGCAATGAGTTCCTGACCATCTCGGACTCCAAAGAGAACATAAGCGTCTCCTTGACGGACAGCAAAGATCGAACCAACCCTCTGCAGACAGACGAGAATCTGCTGGATCCTTTTGGAGCCAAACCCTTCCACCCACCGGACTTGATGCGGCATCCCCAGCACCAAGGGTTTGGCGACAACTGCGGGGATCACGGTGCAGTAGTAGTGGCGAGTAGGCCTAGGCAGAGCTCCTTGCATGGAGCCGTCCACAGTGGCGATGGGCTGAAAACAGATGACTTTGGTGCAGTACCCTTCACAGAACTTGTTGTGCAGAGTGCTCAGAGCCAGCAGCAGCAGGCGCTCGAGTTGGATCCCTTTGGAGCAGCTCCGTTTCCTTCCAAACAGTAAATGCTTCCAGTGGGTTCCCCCCTCCACCTCTCGGAGTCACTTGGTAGTGGTTTTAATTAGTGGAGTAATTTATCTGGTTGACAGGGACCTGGGTTATAGTTTATTCAAGTTAAAGAAGGCATGGCCAACTTGCACAATGAAATTCAGAATTATAGCAATTGTTATCATTTATTTTTGGAGAAAAATAGAAAAAAACAAAACACCACAGGAGCATCCTTTTGTTATGACAGATGGCTCCCAGAACATAAAGAGGAATCAGATGTGAATCAGTGTCTGTCACTGACTCTTGGCCCTGGAACATGTTGTCATTCTGCACTTTCGCATTGCCTTTTCAGCCCTCGGTGATGTGCTGAGGTGGAGGGAGGGGGACGGGCAGAGATCACATGGGAAAGGTTTTCCACATACACAGGTAGGCTAAAGGAACTGTGGTTCTTCTTTGTGTCTCGGTCGCAGTAGGCCCAAGAACCTAAACGTACTAATATCCAGATTGATATGCTGGAAATAGTCAAGTCTTTGCTTCCTAGATGAAAACTACCTTTATTAATTATAAAATAAAGAAGCCAAGTCTTCAAGGGGCTGTGGCCCAGAATTCCAGAGCGTGGCTATGGCTTGGGACCTGATAGACATCTATGCAGCTGCAGAGCTGAGAGGCAGATTATTTTTTTGTGTGCCTAAATGTTCAATTTTATTATTATTATTTTTTTACAGTAAGTGCCATTAATGTAAAATAGCAAACTGGAAGTCTAGAATTAAAACTAAAGATACAGAGAATATAATGGTTTGTGAAATGGAAAGTATGAATGTAGGGAGTAAACCGGCAGGGATGCAGCCAGTGTTTGCAGCACTTTGAAGACTACTCAGTACGCTGGGGAAGAGAGGCTGGTTTACATGAGTAAGAATCTGGCACAGATGGAGTATTCCAGATGACTTGAACAGTTGACTGTGAAATGCACCATCAGTTTTATTTGATTACAAATTGGGGTTTGTGTCCGAAAACACCTTTTCTTTTCCTCTTGGATTTTTATTGCAAAGAAAGCGTGTATTCTTTCAAAACTCATGTTGTTTTTTAAAACAATAATAATTTTATGAAATGACTGTAACCTGATGTTCTCAAGTTCTGATGAATCTGCTATTGTACTTAAGTGTATTTTATAAGAAAGTTTTGCTAAATGCACTGAGCTTTGAAGAAGCTTATCTGAAACTGGATTTGTTTCAGACCAGAAGCAGTAAGCAGCAGGTAGCCTGCAGATGCTGATCGCTACTGTACCAGTAAACTGCGTTTCACACCACGAAGCCTTACAGGCAGGACTCCCGTCCTGCTGCACAGTACCTCCGAGACATTAGGTGCACGAGACGTGGCTGAGAGCTTGGAGCCATGCCGGCAGCTGCTGGGAAGGGAGGGGACACGAACAGGCTTGCTGGAGAGATGTCCTTCGTGCGTCGTGTGCAGGTGGGCCTGCACCCCGCTGCCTCGCGGCCTGCATCAAGCCGTTAGCACCGACTGCAGAGCGAGTACAAATCAGAACGGCCCAATTTGCCCTGTTTCCATGGCAGTCCGAAAGAGGAGGTGGCAGGAGGTGGCTCCTCTGCTTGTCTCAGCTCTATGTCCTGCTCTACCAAATGTTGGAGAGTAAATGTAAAGTAGATATTCACATATGGTGATCATAAAAGTTTAAGGTTGTTTTTCCCTGCCCTCCCTTCCCCCCCTTAGCAGGAGGTGAAGTGAAATATTTAGGGTTGTGTATTTTTTTTTCCTGAAGTCTACTGCTGGTTATACAGTCACCCTGAGATCTGAGAGGATCAGGGTAGATCCCTTAAAATATCTGTTTAAAGATGGCACGTTAAAAACAAATCCCTTTTTTCTTTCGTGGGCTGGTTTGATAAAATGCTGCCTCACATATCTAGTGAGTTTGTTTCCCTTAGTCCTGGATTCTGAAACTAGCTCATGCATATCTGTACACTTTGATTATCTTCCTTTATTAATTTTTATTTTTTTTCTGACAAGGTGAAAGAGAAATATTACAGCTCTGCTTGGTTACGAATGACTTGTTCAGGCTTAGAACTTAAGCTTTTAGGAATACGTGAGTAGAAATGTTTCAACTCTATTTGCACAGGAGTTTCTTAGGCTTTATTACTACTGTTCTCACCTGTTGGGTTTTTTTTATGCCAAAGGCTGTAAGAAACGCACGCCAAGTCTGTAGCATTTTCTGATACTCAGGTTAACTGTGATTTTGTTTTTATGCGCGTGCTTATTAGCTGCCTTCCTACAGTTTCCTTTTGAACTGTTACTTACCTGCCTAAAGACACTTGTTAGAACAGAGTATTATGACAAATGGGGCAGATAGGTGGAAACAAGAAGAAAACAAGAAGGAACTGACCCGCTGCTTTTGCTGGTGGAGGAACAGCATCAGGGTTTGCACAGCCATTGGGTGCTGGAGATGTGGGTTAGCAATGTGCACCGGGACTGGGCTTAACACCACTGCCTGAGAGCAGCAGTGGTTCGCCCTTGAATGCTGAGGGGAAAGGCAGTGTGCCGACAGACCTAGCGTTGGTCTAACTCCTCAGGTAAATCCAGTGAAGAGGGAGTTGGGTTTGGTTTTTGTCTGATGACCCTGAGATGCAGGCTGAGGAGTGTAACAGGTTTTCCTTGTGTGGTGGGTGTTGTGTCTTTTTTTGTTATTTTGTTTGTTTTTGACAGAAGGCTCATAAGTGGTTTCATTACAGGAAAGCTAGAGTTGGGTTGTACACAAACTGGTAGAGGAGATGAAAGCGAAACGTAAACCCAAGTTACTCTAAAACTGGCATAAAACTGGCAGAATGCCTCTGGCTGCATATGAGTTAGGGCCAATGATGCTTACTTTATTCTGGCCTTAATAAACCTTGCTCTTTGTACTCTACTTATGGAACAGCTTTTTGCATAAACGTAATTTTTATGTTTCTGAAGTGAAAATGATTGTTTTTTTCTTCTGACTGAGAAGAGATCAGCATGCCTCACTTGACTTGGCGTGCTGTATTTGGTTTGCAGCTTGGGTTTAAATTGAGCTAAGATTCAACAGAGACAAAACATGGTACTGCTGGGGAACATGGTATACTTTTGCCTGTATTGAGTGTGTGTGCATGCTCATCTGTGCACTTGTCACGGAGTCTATTGTGACCTTACGTGAAGTACTGGAAAGACCAGACTTGTACCATACTGTCTGTGAAGACAATGATGGCAAGGTAAGGAACTAACACTTCCCTTCCAACAGAAAATATCAATTAATTTTTACAGTTCTTTCAGCGTGTTGAATGACTGCACCATAGACCTTTCAGAATTGGCTGCTCAGGACAGAGGTTCTGTCAAAGGTACTAACGAGCCCTTCATGGTGACGGTCATGAAAAGTAAAACAAGAAGTTGAGTTTCTCTGCAGACTCTCAGATAGCCTTGAGATGTGCGTAATTGCTTTTGCTGACTTGTAACGTGGGACCTGCAAAAACCAACTTGCAAGGAAGTAACTTCTAATCATTCTGGATGTCCCAGTTAGTAAAACTAAGTACTGTGAAAATAAGTTGATATGTTTGCTACTGTGAGAATAAGAGTTTATCTGGAGTATTTTATACTATATTGTGTATTTTTATATATGAAAAGTATATATAAAATATACACGTGATCACACACATCATGCTATATTTTTAGTAACAGTGCAGCCACAATCATTTTGATGGAATTAGGAAGAGCGAATGAGTGAAATCTGCAAAAGAAAAAATGTAAAGGGTGGCTGCTGAGTTACTTTTCCTGCTTCTTTTGAAAGGAAAATCAAGGAAATTGTGTGTATAACGAAGTCTGTGACTAAGGCATCACCTACTATTAAAGAGCATAAAAACTATTTTAAAATTGCTGGCATTCAGCTTTTAAGTGCACTTTCCTGAACTACACTTCCATTTCTTGTTAGACTTCAAGTTTCTAAAGCTTTTTTTTGTGTACCACTAAACAGAGAACTTTTAACTTTTTTGTGAAACTGATGTACATCATAAAATACTGCAGTTGTTAAATAAACAAACATGATAACAGTGACTTTGCAGATCTCCTTAAACATGGCATGATTAAGTATTCATGTTTAGGCTTTAAGTTATTCACTATAAGCAATGCTACTTTTTCTGGTTGCTTTTTGTAACTGTAGATTACTGTTGGTATTTTTTTACATGTTAAAGGTGACAGTTGGGCAGGTAATACTACCATCTTTGTTCAACTTGTGAAAACCTGTTGATAATGTATTGCTTTTATTTCGTAGTTTCAGTATTACCCCTTAAAGCCTTCCTGCAGAATGGTTTTAAAAGGATGCATTCAGCTTCCTAGGCATTAACTGAAGCTTTGTCCCTTTTCAAAGTGGCCAAAACTTTCAGTGTACTTTCCATTCAACTTCAGACTGAGCTCTGCACTTAATCTTCTAGACATAATTTTCACTTGATTTACCTATTCTGCCAACGGTTTGACAGAGCATTTTTTGGAGCTTGCTTGTACTGATTTCACTATTACGGAAGCTGAAAAAAGAACAAAATGTGTAACAAGACTGAGTGGCAGCAGGACACATACTACATTGTAGCTCATGTCTTGGTTCTTCTGTCCTTTATCTATTACCCTTTTTGGCCTAATTTTCTTACAAGCAACTCCACATTTTAATTGGAAGCTTCAGCTTGAGCAGAAGTGAACAAGCACAGCTGTTAAAAGTTTGTGCCTTAAAGTTTTAAGTCCGGTTAGTGCAGTGCAGTTAGAATACATGTCCTGCCAGTCCATGCTGTGCCTGGACAGCCTCCCCACTTATTTTAAACCTTGGGGAGGTACCAAATGTGTGGTGAAGCAGTTGATGTATGGCAGTTGTGAGATGCTTGAGTACAGTATTCAAAACAAAAATGTTACCCCAAGCAAACATTCAGTGAACCAGAATTTCACAGAAGGAGGCTCCCCAGGTAGGCATCCAGACGGGCCTTGAACATCTCCAGAGAAGGAGACTCCACAACCTCCCTGGGCAGCCTGTTCCAGTGCTCCGTCACCCTCACTGTGAAGAAGTTCTTTCACATGTTGGTGCGGAACTTCCCGTGCTCCATTTAGTGGCCATTCCCCCTTACCCTGTCCCCACAAACCACTGAAAAGAGGTTGGCCAAATCCCTCTGTCTTCCACACTTCAGGTATTTATACACATTGATAAGATCCCCTCTCAGTCTTCTTTTCTCCAGGCTGAACAGACCCAGGTCTCTCAGCCTTTCCTCATAAATTTTATTTTTACAGGTTCAGTATTTATTTACAGGTTCAGTATTTACATAAAAGACCATCATGCAGCTTGATGGAATTTTGTCAGGGTAATAAAAATGTACAACTTCACAATCAGTTTTCTTATCCAGTGAAAACTGCTACAGTAGTTAGTTTACAGAAAAAAAAAAAAAAAGAACCATCAAATCAGTACGCTTTCAATACACAATCACACATTCTTCAAATATTGTTCACATGATAATGGAAACAGGCTTTTATAATTGAAGGTTCCTTGTCAGGCTTCAGTAGTAATCATTAGTGCACTTTAAACTTGCTTCACTGTCAAGTTTAAAAAAAAACAACACAAGAATATATTCACATGGGAAGGCTCACAAGTCTGGGATTTGAATTTTAAATGCAGAGTTAGTTCTTTCCAGTTACAGTTTCTGGTGTTGGGAGGAGAGAGAAACACTGAAATTAAGTGACAGCACTGCTCTCCTGCCTACTGGCAAAGAAGGTAGTATCCTGCCTTCTCCACCCCTGATAAGTGATCAAATAATTGACGGTAAATGTCTATTGCTCTGCTCTTGGCCACATCTCCTTGGCACGTTCCTTGGGAGGAAGGCTGAGGGAGCTGGGCTTGCTGAGCCCAGTTGAGGCAGCTTTGGTGGGACTGAACAGCACCTTGCCAGCCTCCAGGAGCACTTTGCTGATAGGCAGGCTCTCCAGCACTCTGAGCAAGCTCAAGCCCATGAAGGGTCAACCCTCACTGAGAGGACAGAGCAGCACAGATGAGGCTGGTATTTCAGTAGGGGTTTGTGTGTCACGCAGCTTTTCGTAGGGTTGCCCAAGGTTTTCCCAGCCCATGGCTAGGCTGTGCAATCTCTTGCTATGTAGGAACAAATATGGGTAACTGCTTGAGACTACTGCAGCTGTCAAACAGAGCTGAAAGGGACCAGGCAAACATCTGTCCAGCCTGCTCCAAAACTCTGCCTGAGGGCAATGCAGCCTCCTGGAGGTTCCTGCAGTGCAGCAGCGTAGATTAGTGGAGTATCAAGATAACTACTTGTTTACGAACAAAAAAGTATTACACCACTCAGCATTTTTTCTGGGGGAGCTAATTAGATTAGGGAGGTTAATTGCACCTTGTGATGTGTTAAAAACGAGATTACTTAACCCTATGCTTGTTAAAATATCGTGTTCCCATGCGTACAAAAACTGCTTTACCTTCACAAGTCCACGCTATACTCAGGACAGGGCTTGCTGTGTCTGTATTGCATGATGTACACTACAGATTGATGCCACCAGTACAACATGACCACTGCCAGGATATGCCACACTTGGTGACTGGAGCCGAGGTAGTTCAGCTGTCCTGCGGGGAACAAAAAGGGCAAGCTGTTAAGTTGCTCAGTTCAGCATTAACTCATGCAATGCAAGCTGTCTCCTCAGAGGCTCGCTATACATGTACACTCAGCTGGCTGGGAGGCAGTGTCAATTCTTTAACAAACTTGATCAGACGTTGTCTGATTTCTTTTGATGCAAATACACATAAAACTTCACTCTGTGTACGAACACAAGGTAGAAAATCATCAACCTGCTCTCTCAATAAATTTGGGACTCACAGCCAAGACTGAGACACTGTAGGAAGCTGAACTGCATTAAAAAAAAAAAAATACACCAGAGGATTTCCTACCTGGGAAGTATCTTTCAGGAACTTTGGAAATATAGAAGAGAAAAGCGACAGCAGCGATGAAGTACATGACAAGTACACGCGGAGCAAACTCCTGCAAAAGAAAATGAAGCTTTTTTACTCTGTTACAAGATAGAAATAAAACAATAAAAAATCTCTACCTATATTTAAAAAAGCAAAAGGCAAGACCAAACAATTTTACTTGGCTGCCTGTGTTATCTAGAGTCCAGTTGAGGAGCTAATGCCAAAACTTGAAAAAAACTGAATGGAAGGCCACAGAAATACTACATAGGAGACCGTAAAGAAAAAAAAAAACTAGCCCCTGGAAAGCAACTCATTCATATGACTTAGTTTTTGTAACAGTTCAATTACTGGAAGCAGAGCATTTTTGTTAGCTATGGAAACAAAATGAGTACCATATCTACCATTCTGTTACACCCGGACTAACTAAATGGGGAGGGTGGGGGTAGCAATTACTGCTTATCTGATGTTTAGAAGGCCAGTGTTCAGTGCCAGTTCTAAAGCTACTTATTTGTAAATGCTGCTCTTCCAGATTCAACAGGTGCTCTGGACCAGGCAAAACCACCACCCTAGAAGCCAGTCTTCTTGAAGTGGTAGTCTAAGTACTTGCACTCTTAGTGCTTACTATGAAAAGCAAAGGTTTTCTTCAGCACAATTAGGTCCCTGGGTAATCAACGATTCCTGGGGTTTACACCTTGGGGCAGGCTTCACCTCTTTTAACAGTGCTGTGCTTCCTATTTTTCCAGAGTTGGACAACCTTTAACCATAATTTTAAGTGGTAAAACAAGAATGGGAAAAGAGTTTATAACTTCACAGCGATGTTAAATGAGGTTTGCATGCGAGACAGAGGGCTGTGTAGGCAAATACTCATTTTGCCACAAGCCCAGGGCACAGAAGAGGAATAAAATAGTCTTATGGCTCCTTCCTCCTCTGGAACTGCGGGGGCAGAGAGCCCCAGGCGCTAGTGTAGCCTGACCAACCACTTCCTACGCACCAGCTGACTCCCGAGCCTCGCCCTGGCCTACCTGCACAGACTGCTCTGCCCCTCAGGCAAGCACACAGTTGCCTTGGTATCCGGTCGGCCTTCTCACGACGCCGTTTTAAATCTGTAAAAATTTAATCTACTCAATCTGTTTACTGGCTTTCAGTAAATCTGAGCATTTGCATTCAGACTGTAACATCGAAAGGAATTCTATGCTCTTAAGAGGTTTTCACTACTTCTATAGTCTAAGAGACTGAGGGAAGATGGCAAGTGAAAAGCAAAAGGAATGCTTCTTTCCTTTGCTATTATTTTCTTTTACCTGTACAATAGATGCACCAATGCCGCCGTTGAGCCCGACCCAGTGGACGGTAGGAATAATTCCATAGCCAGACACTGAGCAAAAGATGACGGAGCGCAGTCTGTGACACTGTTGTGTGAGGTAACTGGGATGAATCTGAGCAAAAAATACTGCCAGGATCATTGCCAGCATAATGATTAAGTATACCTGACGCCAGTACTGAGGAAAAAAAGAAACAAAAGCAAGTTTGTATATTTTCTCATCTTGTGTTAAGGCAAATTCTGGGTAGAAAGATCACATTACTAAGTGCAATGATTCGTCACTGTCCTCTCGCTTCTGAGACCACAAATTACAGCACTGAAGGAATATATTCTTATTAATAAAGTCAAGGGAATGGGAAGGGAGGGGAGGGAACTCTATTGCTCAGGTACAGGTGGTAGAACGTTGATTTCAAACACTGCCTTCACTAAACCATATTTTAAACATAACCCTGCCTAAGAGAGCTGGTTCAACTACCTGCTCAGTGCTTTCAGTGCACTGCTTGTACAGGGAGCTGGGAGGTACAAAGGTGGATGTGGTTTAAGACTCCATAGCAAAAAGAGCTTGTTTCTGCCCCATGTGAGATACTCAGTTGGAAACACTTGAATTAGTTTTGATGGGGATACATCCCATAAACAGCCTCATGCATTTGACAAAGGCATGACTGTCAAGTTTATGCTGACTTCCTATAACTTTCAATGCTGTCTTGAAACATGTGCAGTTGACGGCTTGAAAGGAATATCCATGTTTACCTGTCACTTCTGCAAACAAAGTTCTGCTCGTGTCAAAACCTGTTTCAGTTCCCATCACTGTCTCCTGACTAATGTGCCACTTGGACACGATGCGATGAAGTCCCTTCCCGAGGCATACAGGCCATGGCAGTGAGACTGCAGGCATTAAATGTCATATGAAAACATGAGACTTACATTATTACAGTAAAAGGCATAAAACACGCCTGATACGTAGCAGCCCAGGATAGCAATGGAAATTCCCGCATAATCTAAGGCCATCCATCGCCGGCTGGTCTTCTCCGAACGATGGCAACAGAAGAGATGATATCCCACTGAACAAAGCATACAGACCTATACACATGTTGAAACAGGGACACATTAATTTCTTGGTAACTTACAGGGATTACAGCAAGCTTCAACTCTGAAGCTCAGAGCAGAAAACAACTTGTTACGTGTCTTGCAGTGCTACTTGGTGTAGGCAATCATGATATCTGCCAGTAATCAGTGGAAAATAACCCAACCTTCTCTAGCGGCCTGAAGAAGTAGGAAACTCTGCAAGACTTGATAACCATGGGCTGCACAGCAATAAGGGTACAGTGGCCTGGAGCACGAGGCCAAAAAGGTCCCAGTACACATGGGAGCGGGGGCGTACACACTTTTTTTAGGGGTTGTGTCTTCTAATAGAGCTTTAAACCATGACACGAAGTGCTATCACTGGTGCTGAGGACAGATTTAACCCTTAAAAATCTCGGGTAAAAGCCCCGCGCAGCAGCACCACCACGAAGGTGGCTCCCGGCACCGCGCTACCTGGAAGCAGAAGAGGCAGACGAAGCAGATGACAAAGTCCTCTCGGGAGGCACCCGCCGCCGGCAGGACGGCCACCAGGTCGTAGACACCCAGCGCCAGGAAGAGCAGGAAGCCGAGCAGGTGGCTCCAGATGTTGACGGTCTCGTTGGAGAGGATGAAGAGGCTGCGGGGAGGAAGAAGAAGAAGAAGATGAAGGGGAGCAGGGCTGGGGCTGGGGCTGGCGGGGCAGCCCGGGGGGGCGACCCATGTGGTGCCGGAGGTGCCCTGCCCCGCTCACCTCTTGATGCAGAGGCGGGAGGGCAGGTAGGCGCGGTACCCGTCGGTGATGTAGGGGTTGTCCCTCAGGAAGCCGGGGATCTGCTCGTACGTGTACAGGCGGATGGCGCGGGGCACCATCACGGGCCAGTACTGGTAGCCGCCCAGCTCGATGTAGTGCGAGCTCCGCAGCAGCTTCGGCTGCATCTCGCCCGCCCAGCCGCTGCTGCTGCTGCTGCCGCCGCCGCCGCATCGGCCCCGCGCCCCCCGGCTCTGTCGCGACGATCGCGACCGCCGCGCTCAGCCCCCAGCAGCGCCCCTCCGCCGGGGCCCGGCTGGCGGCGGCCCGCACCCGCCCGCCTCACGCGGCGCGAGGCGATGACGTGGCGGGGGGCGGCCGTTGGGCCCCGTGAGGGAGGGTTCGTGAGGGGGAGGGCGGAGCGGCGTTGCTGTCGTGACGGGGTCGTAAAGGGAAGGGGTAAAATGTTAGGAGTGGGGTATAAAGTATTAGGACTGAAGAAGAGTCTCCCAGAGGATTTGCTTCACCAGTTTTTATTTAAAAAAAAACAGCTGCTGTGGGTAAGGGAGAGAGTGTGTCCGTAGGTTTGTGCCCGGTGCGCCACGCCAATAAGCACACGGAGTCGGTCGTTTTATCTATTTATTTTATTCAAGAATGCTATTAGTAGGTGTTAACTGGACCCATTTTCCCCATATCTGTCTCGGAAGTTAAAAACAGGTGTCCTGAGTGGTGCTCCTTGCTCGTTGAGCTGTTCCTCCCCTCTGGTATTGCACCAAGCTGTATTTTTCAGAGGTCTTTTCTCTCGTTTAAACCAAACGTGGACATATTTCACTGAGGTGCTGTGACAAGAACAGAGCGTTTTCCCATGGCAGAGAGATGTGTATGGTGAAGTAAAAGACACAGGCTGAGGGGCATTTGAAATGAGAGAATGACCGTGAGGGCCAGGTGTGTGGGTCCCAGAAATAGCCTGGTAACCTGCTCTGCTGCATCACCCAAAAACCTCCGTGTTACACCACTTGGTTGTACCAGTTACGTTCATTCTGCTCACCAACAGCTCTTGAATATTTCAAATAATTGTTCACTGTGATTTCTGCACATGAATGCTCTGAAATTCTGTTCTGCCTACCTCTGCAGAGCTGCTGACAGTTCCTCGTGCCTTCTCCCTCTTTAGCTGGCCTGAATGCTGGGTATGTTTTTCTCCTGTACGTACTGCAGGTTTTTGCAGAGGTACCCAGAGGAAGCGTGTTCATATCAGTAACTCAGCAGACTTAGCTTTAATTTTCTCGTGTTCACCTTTCTGGGACATCTCAGAAGCACACCTTTAAATAGCTCATTCCTCTTTGTTTCTGTCTTCTTTTTCCATATGGCTTCTCTCCTTCACGTTTTTCCCTAGCTGGATATTAAACTATTAATATTAAATTCTTTAAGAATGCGCAGAGAAAGCACATTCGGAAAGATTCCTAGGCATAGTTGTGACTGGAGGAGAGTGATGGGGATAACGCACGTGGCTATGTTTAGGATGGGGCACAGGATATCCCTTCTGTAGGCAGCAGAGTCATACTAAGTGCACAGGGAAGTCCAGTGTAAGAAAACACCTGGCAGAGAGAAGTGCTAAGTTGGCTGATACTCAGGAGATGGCTCGGTGACTCTCCCATGTAATGGGTTCATGGGAGGGCTGAGAATTCAAATGCCAGAGTTTCCAGGAAACAAAGTCTTAGGAAGTTATGAAGGAGTTATGTTGCAGCTTGCTTGAAAGGGAAATAGTTTCTACAGTGCTAGATGTTTCTGTTCTGAGATGGAAGAACAGTTCACTTTCCAGTTGACCTCAATCAGCTGCACCAAAAAATAGGAAAGCATCCTGTTTGGGTCAATGTTTTGCACGTGAAAGCTGAAATCTCTAAACCAAAATAGTGGGATTCTGCTAATGAGAATGATCTCTATGTGGTGGTAATCTTTTTACTAAGAAGTATCACCCTTCTTCTTCTCTTTGCAGTGCCTGGAGAATGAGGGAAATAAGTATTTGTGCACACATATGCACATAAAGGAATAAGAACAGAGCTGCCACGTTACTTCAGGTGAGAGAACCCCAACCGTCCCGTGAAGTCTTTCATTGCCACTGTGAAACCAAGCAGGGAAAGCAGTGGTGTCCTCCCCAGCTCCTGCTGATAAGCGGGGAGATTCATTGCTCGCTCAAGTGAACACACTCTTTTGTCAAACCAAATGCTGCTTTGAAAGTTGTTACCAGGTTAAAACCGTAATTAGTTGTAATTGTCCATTGAATCATTAGCTCACTGAGAACATTATACCTGGAAAAAAAAAAGACTTTGTTTCTAAGCCCTGTGCAATTTAAATTAAATCCCGAGTGCTTCAAAGAGTTCAGTCAGAAGGAATCAGAGCTGACAGCACTTTTTTTTTTTTTTTTTTAAAAAAAGTAGCTTTAATTGGCTGGTAAGTTAAAGCTTTGAAGCTTTGATAGAAAAAGTGTTATAGGTTAAGTTAATAGGGAAAATTGAGAAACAATTAGGGCAGCTTTAAATTAATTACTTACACTATTTATTTTGAGCTTATTGAACAATTGTGTTGTATGCGTAAGTGATTGAAATTAGCCATCTGGGCAAGATAGCTTTGACCTAAATTGACCTTCTTCAGTAACTACCTAGCTTGCCCTAATTCCTATACTGTATCCCTAATTTTACTGGCAGATAAGCTTAATTGGGAGTAACAATAAATGTGTGGGAGAGGTTCCATAATGTTCTGTTGAAACCCAGATGACCTATGTAGGCAGAGAGAGAAGGCTTTTAAAGAGATAGCTGAGGAAGCGACAAATGACCTAAACTGTTTCTCCTTAACCCAGACAGCTCCCTGCTGAGTTTGATTCTTCTGTGTTTGTCAGTATAAACAGATAACGTCGTATTTAGATAACTGAAATATAACCCCTTAACCTGTCTTCAGCCCATAGTTTAAGGAAAATATAGGTAAAGAACAGCAAGTTTATATGAATTAATTAACTAGTATTAGCTCTATAATACTAACAGCATTTTTTAATGTCCTGCTCCATTTTGCACTTTTTTTATTATTTTTTTTTTGAGGCAGAAACGGGACAAATGAGTTAGAAAAAGTATGTAGGTAAAAGATCTTTTCAAGTGCTTGTGACAAAAATGGAACGTTAAAAAAAATCAAATTTGAATGTGAAGGGATGAAGAAGACTGAAATATTCTTGGTGCTGTTTTTTGAGGCATTGGTTTATTTATTTTTTATTTATTTATTATTGCTTGTTTCTAGCAAGAAGATCCCTGGGAACAAGATTTCAAGATTTCAGAAAACTGCTTTCCAAACTGTGGCGGCTGCAAAAGAGGAGGCTCAGAAAAGCAGGTGAGTGATAAAAGCATCTGAGACAGTTATGTGGTGCAGGTGACTTGAGACCGCTCCGGGCCACCCATCTCCCACGCTAGAAACCTCTCAGTGAGCTCATTCTTGGCTCTTCCTGAGGGTGTCGCTCTGGCACTGTGCTATCAGCCTGAGTATCTTCCATCCGTCCTGGTGGGAAGGAGCTCGTTATACTCGCCAGCTCAATTAGGTGCCTCTTCATTGACTTCGTAATTAACAAAGAATTGGTACCGTGACTTGAGTTCTCATCTTGGCCACGCTGTTTGCTGCAGACCTGTATCAGTGTAAGAGCAGTGCTAGAATGGAATAAAATAAAATAAAAAGTGCGATTTGTCATTTGATCTCATTCCTAAACAAGACACCTCCTGATTTATGGTTCATGGGGACCTGGCCCGTCGTTAGTTCATTGTGAACAAGGAAACAGGAGGTGCCCTGGGACTGCTTTTCCCACTGATGGAATCTGCTGCTGTGGGAGTGCGCAGCTTGCTCTGCGTTCTCCAGAAAAGACAGATCAGTGCCTGGAAATGAAATCTGTCATTAGTCTGACCTTAGCTGAGAGAATGCATTTGGGAATACTGGCTGAAGGTATCGCGTGTCTTCCTTTGCATAATGCTACCAGCAGAGAGATCTTGTCGTTGCTGTGTCAGTGTATAGCCACGTTCTTATTCCTCTGTCCCTGGGGCTGGAAGGAAGTAGATCTAGTTCAGAGTACTGTGTGCAGGAGTGTATTTCAATGCAGAGCCTGTGAATAAAATACAGGCACTGGTTTATGACCATAAAGGCCATATATTTATTCATGTGCATAAAGCACTTTCTGTTCTGTGTGTCTGTGCAAAGAAAACTTGCAAATGGCCTTGTATAGAATATGTTTACTGACTGCTACATCAGGAGATAAAGTTATTTAAAGCCCCTTGTTATCTAAAACAGATGTATCCTCTCTTGCAAGTAGCCAGAGCATCTGTGAAATTAAGTACTTGATGTTGATATGTGGGGAAGTTGGAAATAAGAAAATAAGGTTTATAGGTTTGTGGAAGTCAGAGAGGCGTTTAAAGCGAGAGTGGGGAAAAATAGAAATACTGCACTCCCCCTAATCCACACACTCCCTTCGATAAGAGAGCATGAAGAATGTGAGTACCTTGTGTATAGTAATTAGAGTGACCTTCGTACTAAGAAAGCTTGGTTTTAAGGCCTTCTTCCCTGGAGATGCATCTTCCGTGTGCTGTATCTGCTAGGATTTTTGTGGTGAAGTTCTCTGTGGTATCTTGTACCGCACTCCTCAGCGTAGAACCTGAGCAGCTTCCAGAAGTGCCCGAAACAGAACGCCTGACATCTGTCGTGGGGGGTTCAGGCTCTCTTTTCCTCTCCCCGTGGAGAGATGCATGTGCAATGTGTGCAGTGAAGTGACTTGTTTTGGTAGGGCTCTTCCTTTTTTTTTTTTTTTTTCCTTTTTTTTTTTTTTTTTGCATTTCTGTTTTCTGATTCAATCCCTTTGGCTTTCAGTTCCAGCTTCTGAATCTCAGCATCTGTCAGTGGTGCGATAAATTCTCTTTGGTGATAAGAGAACAGCTGCCAATAGCAAGAGCAAGAATGGCATTTGGGCTTTTTCCTGCCATGCGAGAGCTTACAGTCAGCAAAAATGCACTGTGCACACAATGGAAGAAGGCACCTCTTCTGCCCAGCTTCCTATTTTTTCTCCAGTTTAGCAGCATCTTTTCCATCCCTATTAAGCAGACAAACGTGAACAATTGGGCAGCATAACAGAGTCCTGAACCTGAAGGACTGGAATTAATTGTGTGTAGGTTCTGAAGGTGAGAGTGGTGAGAGCACAACAAAGGATTTTTTTTTATATATATTTTGAGGAATGAGGGGACTTTTAGGGAAAGGAAGAAACTGTTTGGAAAGCTGCTTAATAATGTGAGCTGGATGTTTCCTAGTGCAATGACCTGCTCCTGGTAAAACTGGTGGTGAAAACAAACTTTGTGTGGAGTTCTGAATTTTAGGTGCATGTTGTTTTTTCAGGTTTAAAGGTCTCACTAACTCCAGCTTGCCTATAAAATTTTATCACAGCTGGAATTCATGCTGTGACAGAAGGCATTTCTGGATGAACTATTTTGACTACAGAGGTTTTGATTCTCTAGTTGTCATGGATTTAGGTGACTTATTTACAGTGAGGGTGAAACTCCAGGACTTGTGGGCTAGTGGACTTTGGTTGATGCGGTCATTTCACTCTTGGACAACAGGGTAGGTTTCTGACTTTCCTAGGAGCCAGGCCATTCCCATGAAAGCCTTAGTCTCCCCTGAGATGGAGGAATTTATATCAATATTATTATTCTCAATTGAATTTGTTATTTATATTGATATAAATATTATCAGTGGAATATATTATCATCAATGGAATTTATATCAAACCCTTGATATAAATCGCTGTAGTGGGGAACCATGTTTCTAAGACCCTGTGACACATCAAAATAGCCTTTTTGTACAGTAGTCCTGTACATAAATTGGTATTTGTGGCCTTTTGTGGCAATTTGAGATTTATTTTACAGCAGTTCTGTGAACTAGCATTGAGGGTAGTGGAGCTTCAACTTGATCAGAAATTCATGGTCAAATGAAGGATAGGCCTAGAGAAAGAAGTGTCACTTCAGAGCCATAAGATTTAAGTTGATCATTTAGCACATTACTTCGGTCTTGTTTTTCCTTCATCTGCCAAGACAAGAGTATGCAAATCATGATGTTTTCCTGACGGTTGCTAAATGCCAAGATCACTGCTAAGTAGTTTGAGAATATGAGATGTTAAAGAAACGTTTGCCCTGCCTCCAAAAACCTGTTGGGTGGAATAATTTGGGAATCAGAGAGGAAACAATTGTCTTGCTTTTGTGGGCTCTGTTGTGTGTATCATTGCCCATCTGCCAGGACTCTTTTTCCCATTGCTACTTAGTCAGTCTTAGAAGATTTTAGTTTTTCCATGGTCACATGGTCAGCTTGATTACTAAAATCGGAATCCCATGAAAGTGTGTCTTCCAGAAGATACACAAATAATGATCCCCCTCTCATGCTCATTGCCTGTCTCACTTATTGATGTCATCAAGACTTTTAAGTGCAAATATATATGGAGGAGACATTTTTTTAAGGAAACTTGGGGAGGTCAGTGAAGAATGAAGTACTCTGTAAGTTGCAAAATATGGAAATTGTCATTAATGTTTTATTTTTGAATATTTTTTTTGGTCTGTTTGTTAGGTGAGTTATTTTCTTTTTTTCCCCATGAAATAATTTGCTTATTTCATCAGTTCTATGTATTTAAGCTTGCTAATCTTTTTCCTGTAGTTATCAGGCAGTAAGCAAGGCCCATGCAAGATCTTTCCAGTCTAGTAAGAATTTGTTTGATTTTTTTCTGTTCTTCTTCAGTTGCATCATCCTTCCTTTGCTTCATAAACCATGTTTCATGCTGTATCTTGTCTGTCATACAAGAATCATTAAGCATATCCCAAAAGTGATTGCAGAGCACTCTGATTTGACCAACCTTTAGAATTCTGGTATATTCTTGCTCCTTCTTCTGTATCTTAAAGATAATAGTCTCTTCTTCCCAAGCTGTATGTAGGTAAAATGAGGCAGAGATGTAACTCCCTGTTCATACTGTACACGGTTAAGCCATAAGACTTTTAAATTCTGCTTCTCTCACCCAAAGCTCATCTTTATTCTGTTTCTTGTTTTCCTACAGTCTGCAAAACTGATGGATGCCTTCTGACGGTATTTCCTGCCTTTTTCTGAGTGACTGGTAGATTGAAAGCTTTTTACTCCGTAACAGACACATCACTAAAGCCACTATTTTGTTAGCTTCTGCTGTGTCTCTAGGAAGTGATCTTGCAACCATTTCAAGTGTGCCACTTCGCTAACATCTTCTGATTCCCATAGACATGCTGAATGATATGAGTGAGTTATGAAAGCTTACAGCTAACCCACTGATCTGTGCTGCTGGGGAGGGATTTTGACTGGTAATTGGAGTGAAGCGTGAATATTATGGAGTGTTAGAAAGCGAGCAGAGCTCAACAGCTCTCTTGCTTGTCCTACAGCCATGTGTCATGGAGAACAACTGGGCTTGGATGTTATGGGCATTTCTGGCAAGCTAGCATCTTTTTCAACCCCCTTGTCAGCCTCGCAAGGAGTTGAACAGCCACAGATGCTTTCTCCTGACTGGTGCTGGAAGTTTGAAGGGCAGCTGAATTTGCTAATGTTCGTGCTTTGATACAGACTGTGAGAAATGTTGATGAGGCATGAGGCAGAACAGCTTGCTCTATTGCTGCTGTATCGGCTCTGCAGTGCTGACAGTAGTTAAAAAAAATGGCTTTTGTACATAAGCTTAGTTAATAGATAGAACTTGGAAGACAGTTAGGAACAGCTATGGGCAATGGCCACGGTCTCTCTCTGTCTCTCTCTTTTTTAAATAGAGTCGCTTTCCTGCCCAGAACTGCACTTTAATTTCCAATCACTTTAGTATCATTAGGAAAGGCTGACATTTTGGGAACACTCGTACAGTATATGAATAACAGCATCCATACTTTGTCATACAAGAGGACGTGCAATGAGGTTGGGGTTATTTTCCTGGATATTGGCAGTGGTGACATTTTTGTTTAAAGTATAATACATTGTGTTCTTCATGCTGAACAGTTAGTCCAAAGCATAGGTTTAACTTCTGTCTTTTAAAACCAAAGGCCTGTTGGATGGGCTGTGTTTTGTTGGGTCCTTAGGATATATTTGTGTGCATCTCTCCCTTGAGCTTCCCTGAGGAAATCTCTGCTGCTACAGGCAAGCATTTTAACAGCTGTCTGGTTTGTTGTTTTTTTTTCTGGGTTTGGCTCTCTCTTCTGCATACTGGGTAGGAAGAGCAGGTAACTCTACCTCTGTTAAAAATGTGGCTGAGTGTGACATGGCAAGGATGGAACAGAACACCATTGCCTCCTCTGATCTGAGGTGATGCCGCCCTCCTTGGATTCACTCAGGCTAATCTGTATTCACTCTCATGCTCCTCAGCTGCCCTTCCATTCCCAGAAGCCTAGTCAGCAGTTCAGGGAGCGAGTCCTCTTAGTTGGATAGTTCTCTCCAAAAATGGTTGCAGACACGGTAGCTGTTTCTGGTGTGGGACCGGGTGGTGGACTCTGTCACAGAATCCATCATTCTGGTAGTCCCACTGACCTCTGTGCGGGACTGCTTGCTTGGTGTTCACCCGTGAAAGCTGGGATCCTTACTGTGGAGTTTTAAAGGCTGTCCTTACACAACACAGAGGGGTGCTTGGTAGAAGAGACAGCAGTTTTCATCTTTGTTTAGCCTCATAGTCTTTGTCCTTGTGTTCTCCAAGTTTTGAGACACACCTTGTGAAAACGGATGCCAGATATCACGGAATCACTGAGAGAATGTGTTTTGGAATTTCTCTCTCCATCATGTTCACTACTCCACCCCTGAAAGAACTGCAGCCTCATTATTTCAGTGTAACTTCTGACACGAGCGGATCAAGTGTTATTCCCTTTTTGAATGTCAATCAGTGGGAAGAGACCCACTGTGGCTGTATGTGAGTGCAAGTTTCTGGGCACGCTGTGCAAGGGGCATTGGTGAGTTTCTTTCAGTCTGCTGGAATGCTTTTTTTGTGTTTTTGTTTTTTTGATGAACTAGTAAATGATTAGGATGTGGACTTTTCAAACAGGCTGGCCAGGTTTTCAGCAGTTGTCCCAAGTGGACTGCCTAAAAAAGGGCTGGCACTACATCACATGGAATGACCGATGATGTGTCATATATTTTTAATAGGCAAAATGTTTTAATAAACACTCTCCCTCCTAAAACACTGGATTTTAAAATAGGTTTTAGCCTTGAGCCATGTAGCTACCCAGCTGTGAATTTTATAAGGCAACAATCTCCACATCATTAGATGTTATGACTGATACTGCAGCGATTGCAATAGTAACTATTTCCGCACACCAACAAAGTTTCAAATAACAGTTAAAGAAAGTATGGCTCTACTTGGAAGATTTTCCCACCTTATAAATGAATCAACTTTGTGAAATTATGAAGACAGGTATTCTAGAGAGCCACAAGTGTCTGGTTATTCAACCCATGCTGATTTTTGTGCTGGAGAGCTTTAGTCACATAGCCTAACAATTTCAAAAATGAAAATCATTTTTCTTTCCATGTGATTCCTGCATCTTCAGCCAATCTGAATTCAGGTGATAATGGTGCATCGTGAAGTAGAGTAGACCCCAACCTGGTCTTCCATAGTTGCATTGGATCACAGGAAAAGCCTGTGATTTGGTTTGTTTTGCATTTCTCAGTAACAGCAATTGTGCACTTTGTTCCGAAGCATTTGGGACCATATATACAGGTGAAAGATGATCCAGTGACCCCTATTTGTGCAACCCAAGTCTTTCCTCTACAGTGACTTTTGTGCGGTGGTCCGTAAATCACACATCCTTCTTGAGATCTGTTCTCCCCTGTAGAAACCTGCTAGCAAGGTAAAAAATCCGTCCTTCTCAAAAAGGGCATACCTCTTGTAAAGGCTTACATGTTCCCAAACCACAGAGTCTTGATATCCGAAAGAGTTGGTAGAGGTGAGGTTCTGATTTATCTTTTACTTTATTGCATCTTCTTTGAACTGTAATGATCCTTTCAACATGGGCTAAGAGAGTTGAAAAGGAGCTTTGATGCTTCTGAGCATTTTGCTATTTATAGTGGGATAGAACAGATATCTTTTCTGTGTTTAATTCAAAGTAGTTATTTAAATTCACCGCTGGGGCATTTATTTAGTTTACAGAACATCACCTTTTTTAAAACAGATGGCATCCCTTTACTCATTCAGATATTTTGCATAAAGTGATTCTTTTAATAGTTCACAATTTCTTTTGACTTCTAAAAGAAAGCAACAGTTTTTCTATCCTGTTTATACAGGACAGAAAGAGAAGCACAAACTTTGCTTGAATAATCTGACCAGATTTAATTTCAGAGTAGCATTAATTTTTTACAGCATGGGTAGTTTTATTCAGCATCAGTGCTGTCAACTAGCTAATGCAGTGGATACACAGCTATATCGAACACTACAATTACGTGGTTGTATAATGTCAGGTTTTCCTTTCAGTGTCAGTAAAAGGTATTTGCACTTCTGGCAGTGTAGGAAGAAACTTTTGGTTACTGGTCATACACTGACTTGTTTTAGCAGCTTTTAGGCACTCCAGATAGGTAGGTTTTCCTTTCCAATTTGCTATCTCTGTTTCTGGTAGCTACCTGTAGACTGAATAGAGAGATGTTATTGCCACAAGTATAAATGTTTCCTCTCTGAATGTTAGTTGTCTTACAGAACAACAAGCTAGCCATTTGAATACTCCTACAGCTCCAGCTGTTCTCTTGCAAATGGGGCAACTTTCTCCCAGAGGGATTCAAAAATATGACCGCTGTATAACAGCTTTGGGAAATGGAGCCCCAGAGGGAGCACCATGACCAGTCTTTATTATCGCAGTTGCTTGAGTCAATCGCTCCTGTGAAGAAACTGACCTTTAGGTCAAAGTCTTTAAAAAAAAAATATATATATATCTAAAAGAAGCAAAAACAGAAGAGCCTTGTACAGAAACTCCTAGGAAACTCCTTGTGCAGATTCACCTCTTTCTTGCAATTTAGAGAGAGAGATGGTGGTAGAGAGAGAGACTCCCTTTCAGAGACAAATACGGTTGCAGTTACTCCACCAATGTGGCATTTTCTAAAGTGGTGATGAGCAGGCAGGAAACTGGGCACCCTGAATGCTAGCCGCTGTAAAGGCAAACTGTTCATCAGGGCTCCAAGTTCAAAAGAAGAACCCCAAGAAGAACATGAAAAGGAAAGATAGGGTGGAAGACGTGAGAGACAAAGTCACTGAATGAGGACCCCTCTCAGGAGAGAGCCATATCCATATAGTGTTCAGGTCACACAAAGGTCTTGAGTTGCCCTTAATGAATAAATGAAATTAACTTGGCCATGCACTGTGCTACAGTGGAAAACTGTTTGGAAAAGCATGTCCAGGTATGCAAGTTGGTTTGCTTTTCATTTGGGGTAATTCTCATTTCTTGTATTCCACAGTTAGTGACAGAACATCCACAGACCTAAAGCGCGGTGGTCTCAAAAGGTCTTGGAGAGATTTGTGCAGCATCATCACCTTAATTTGTGAGAACACTTGGCACTTTGTAGGACTGGATTCGGTGCTGGCTGGTACAAAGCCTTCTGCAGGTTCTCTCCTGGATTTCTTTTCTTGCCACTAGCCAGCTTTCATTCAGTCCCCTGGAACTGCTCTCCCCGTTGCGCACGTGATGTTTGGAAGGAGCAGATAGTTAAATGGCAAATAAATCTGATTTCTCTTAGATGAAAACAGGAGCCGGCTATGTTGCTGCTTGTTTTTGCTTTGATGGCTGTGTCTATTAGGCAGTGATTTCTGGCACTTCCTCCTCGCTGCTGTCACCCCTCATAAACCCCATTCCCGGGGGCCTGACAAACTTGTGTGGCACTTGAGAGCAGCGCAGTGTCTCGGCAGCAGGAGGGTGTTCCTGTCCCGCTGCCTTGCCTTTCTCTGTCCCCACAGCGCTGGGCAAAGGGCTCTGGTCACTCTGCTCTGCCTTCACACCGAGGGCTGCGGCTGCATGGGAGCAAGGGGTCCAACGGGTAGGCAGAGGCCAGGGAGAGGCTGTGCTTTTGCTCTGCCTTGTTAATGCCGAAACTGGCTCGAGGGTAGAGGTGGAGATGGAAGGGCAATGTGCAGGGTGAGACGGACGGTGGCCTTTGCGTGGCCAAACATCCCAATGGTTTGAGGAGAACCACGTGGTCTTGAAGACAAGAGCAGAAGGACCCCACGTTTTGGTAAGTGCTCCTAAGCGACTGTGCTTTCCTCCCCAGCACGTAGAAAGGGGATGGATGAATTAACTTTGTCCCCAGAGGAAGAAGAGCTGTGCAAGCACCTCCTATTTTTATGGCATGCAGATACCTGATTTCCAGGGAGGAAGCTGGGTGGCATATGCTTCCTAGAGCACTGTTTTGATACCTGGAGAGGAGCACTGCAAACCGTAGCACAATATTTGCACAGCCTGCGCGTGGGTTCAGTTAAGTCTTGAAAGACTTTGTGGGTTATGACATTCCCCTAAATGTGCTGAGCTTTCTTTAACCTTTCATAAAACATTGTGATCTTTATGGACTGTATCATATTGTGCAGTAATGTGCTTTATTGTCCACAGAATAAGCTTTTCTTAAAGATAATTGGAAAGCTGGAAATGGCTGCTATCGGATGATTTTTTTTTTTAATACATTATTTCTGAAATGGGCCTGGTGTAATAATGACCCTATCTGTTCAAGATTTAAGATTTGTCTTGGCAGAGAAAATTGATCCATTTCACCTTTGTCTAATGGAAATTTTTATCTGGGATTATCTGTTTATGTAAATGAATGTTCCTCTGAAAAGAGAACTTGAGGGGGCTGTAAATCTCAGTGACACTTTAGTTTCATGGGGGTAAAATTGGAAAGGATTCTAGTATTTATCTGCCTGAAATTGGTTATAAAAACAAAATTATCTTCATGTACCTGCTGCATCTGATGTTTCCTGGAATTTCATTACCTTTTGGAATAATACAACGTTACACTATATACAATATTCTCTGTGATTAGTCCTGAAATTGTTGGGGGGTTGCTTCCTAGCATTATAATTATCAGGAAAAGGCAGTCTGTTTGGGGCAGTGGGATTCTGATTACGTGTCCTAATGGGTACCAATTAGCACAGCCACATTATTCATAGAGCTCTATGTAGAGCATTGAAAATATACCACATGACTTTTTTTTCCTTAAGTGTGTGTGGTGTGTGTTGGGTGGTGGGTTTTTCTTTTTTCTTTTTTCTTTTTTCTTTTTTTAACCACAAAGGAGTGACTCTAATTATTGGGGAAAATGTCTTGAGCTAATCAGCTTGTGTTTACAGTTTGCAGAGCAGGACTGTGAATGTAGCATTTAAACTAGTATTTTACACATCGTCCTTAAAAACAGTTTCACTGTTAAAGACACAGGCAAGGTTCCTTGCCAAGTTTCCTCTTGAAACCTAGATGACACAGAGCTGAACAGGCCAGATCCTCGCTAGAGTAGCTGTGCTGAAACACACAATTCGGTTTGTACGTGCTCGCAGGGAGCATGGTTGTCTAGCATAGCTGCTGTAAATACTTCCTCTTTTCTTGGTGGGACTGACAAAGAATAGAGAGCAGAGCTGATTTTTAACCTGTTACTGAATTTAAAACAAAGCTGTACCAGAAGATGCAGATTTTTGTATTGAGTTCTAAAGTTAAACAAGGGTGTACGCCATGTATTTTCACATGAGGCATAACCACTTCATAGATATTTAATCCTTGCCATCTTTGGCAAACAAACAAACAAAAGATTTTAGTGGCTTAATGACATGATAGCATCGATTGTGCATGGCCAGAGGGAGCAGAAGAGCACAAACATGACAGAAACAAGCATTTAACACAGGAAACTCTTTCTAGTACTTGTGATCAAACTTTTTTACCTTCCTGGAGTAGAGGAAAAGCTGTTGGTATCTTTGACCCCTGAAAGAAATGATAGGTGTGTATTTCAGGGTATGCTTCAAGATGAGCGGTAGTGCCACGTATTTTAGAATCTAATTAAATGGCCTAATTTTCAGATCCCACTGAGAGCTGCTGCTTGCTCAGCCCTTGAGAATCAAACCCTTTGCCTAGCTGCCCAGGTAAAAGATAGGAGCCTGACTTTGGACATTCCCCTGAGCCCTTCCAGGTCAATTGCAAGGAGAGCTGGGCCAAAGGCTTTGCAGAAGAGGGCATTTCTCCTATTTCTCCTGTTCTGTTAAATGTTGTGGTTGCAATTGGTGCTGTATTGAGGTGCAGTCTGACTTCTTTAATATTAATTAGTACTTAAAAGAAATCAAATCATCGTTTATCCGCAGCTTTCACGCAGTGGTACCTGGCACATTTCTCTTCAATATTTCATGTCTTAGTGTTCGTTTATTTTATTTCCACAGAAGTTCAGGCAGGAATTTTCCCTCCCTAAGTTCTTTACTTTTGTGACTTTCTGCTCCACATTTCAGGCAGTCTGCTGGAAATATACATTATTACCAGCTCATTAAATCCAAAATAAATGAAGTGGAAAATTACAGAACTCCATGGATTACAGTGCACCCAACTCAAAATAGAAGTGTGTGATTAAAAGCAAAATGGTCTGCATTTTAAAAATGGAATAATAGTTTGGGGCCCAGCTGGCAAAATATCACGAGGTGTGTTTCCAGGGTTGAATCAGTGTAAATTAAATTTCACTGAGGCTGCTCAAGGTGGTCCCCTACAAATGCAGAATTCTTCCAAGGGTGTATACTGAAAAATGATGAAGGAAAAGATGTTTGTGGTGTAAAGGAATGTAATGTATGACAGTTGAAAAACGTACCTCAGTAGTGACAGCGGCATCCTGCAGGAGGATGTAGGCGCAAAGATCGTTGCAAATTCAGCCTCCTCCAGAGTGAAAGAGGAGTGAGGATGTAGCAAGGCAGGATGGGTTGGTCCTAGTAAATGCGTTTTCTAAATTCATAGGCGAAAAGCCCCAAGTCCTGAAAATAACTTGGTTGACAGCACTAACTGCACAGCATTAGGTACTGCCATACAGGTAAACTAACTCCTGACTTCAAAATAAGCAGTGTATGTGTGAGTGTATGCCTATGGAGAACAAATTCCTTTAGTCTTCCCAATTTGATTTGTTTCCTTTGTTTTTGATACAATTTCACTACAGCTTAAGCAAAATAAAACAGAATGAATGATTAATCTTTTTTTTTCTTAAATCTTTGGTGTATCAGTATTTTCTTCTCAGTGAAGAAGAAAATAAAGAGATGAATGGGGAAATGTGAAGACAGGTAGATATTTTGCAGCACGGATAAAACTGGAGCCTGGTTTCCCTGTAGCACTTCACCAGATGATTCAGCATTTGTCAAGTATCCCCAGATTTGGGTAGATCTTGTCATGCCTCATAAGGCACAGAAAAAGAGAACATTTTACAAAGTGTGGAATAAACGACATGCAATATTAAAGTAAAAATGAATGTCACATACTTAAAAACTCAGAAAGGTTTTTCTGGTTGTTTTGTCCCACAGCAAATGTTTGTTAGTGTTTAGATGCTGCTGCTACGTTGTGCTTTGTGTGGGAGCTGGAACGGGAGAAATAGTTTTTTCAGCACAGAATAAACAGTATTGCAGATTGAGAATTTCGATTTTCTTTACGTCAGTTGAATTTAATGTCTACCTGGCTTCTGAAGCAGGGTACAGTAAAACCACATCTCTGTCTCTCTTTTCTGCAACCCCGAAGAGCTGTTAGACACAATGAAGAAAGGAAGAGGGAAAAAAAAAAAAAAAAGTGGACCATCTGTAGATGCAGATGGGGATTTGTGGACGGTGTACAAGTTGCAGTCACTGAGTAAGCAGAGATGCCCAAAATATGTCATCCAAATTGACCAATCAGGCTGGTAAGGGGAACATTAGCCTGTTTGGATGCGTGGTCGTACAGGCCCACCCCAGCAACTGTGCGGCTCACGCAGGCAGTCAGGCACTCCATCAGCTTTTCTTTCCTGCTGCTGCTCAGGAGCCGGAAATTAGAGCTGCTTTTACCTGTCAGCTTAGCTCAAAAGATCAAAGACTTAGCAAGCTTCATTTTGGTTTTGCAGACTGTGTTACAAGAAAGCTCTTCTTTTCCTTTTTATTCATTTATTTTTCTTTTAAGGTACGATGCAAGATCTTTTGCAGTATTTGTATGCTCTGAGGTGGAGTTTGACCACAAAGTGATGTAATGCTTCAGTTAGTGAATGGATAGAGTTTTGTTGGTCAAGCGGCAACTAGGTCTGTTTCAGTTACTTAGGTATCTTTTCAATTCTAAAAGAAGACAAAAGCTCCACAGGACTGCATGTGTTGAAGAATTGAATTCCCAGGGGAAATGATATTCCGTTTCTGTCCTATTCTTGAGAAAAGATTGATTTAAATAGGAAGGTGTAAGCATTCCTCTACACCAGAACAGCTGAATGTTCTGACCTTACTGAATGTTAGTCAGTCTGTTTTGTCCTCACATTAAAGAAGAAACCAAAAAAAAAAAAAAAAAAAAAAAAAAAAAAAAAAAAAAAAAGAAGCCAACGAGGAGCAAACAAAAACCTCATAAAACCCAGTCTGTTTTTCAGAGAAAGTTTTGATTTCTGCGGAGATTGCTCCAGGCACACATCATCCTGCCTCAGGAGAGGGGAAGTGTGCAATGCTGGGAAAAGGGTTTATGGCAATGCTTTCTCTCAACACAAGTTTGACAGGTGCTAAAGGGGCACGTGAGTTCCTTGCATACTGATGGGCCGCTGTGCATAGATTAAAATTAGGTAAGAGGAAGGGACAATCCTAGATTTTTGGGTTCCCAATATGAGGAGAATCTCAGTGAGGACTGAGGTCTTGGAGGTGCAGCCTTAGGAAATTTTGCTACCTGGATGTCTTAAAACACAGGCTGTACTCCAGGAAACTTTCCATTAGGATCAGACCTGGGCTGACAAGAGGATGCACGCTCAGACCTTAGTACATATTTCACGCTGGTGTGTTTGCGATGGCTGATGTTCATGTAAAAATGGCAACCAGCGTTCTCTTGTAGGATACTCTGTGGAAGCCACCAAGTGTTCAACGCACATGACAGAATGTGGCAGAGGGCTTGTAACATGTAAAGGGCGCTGTCTGGGGTTGCTGGCCAGTCATTGTAACAAACCATGCATCCATTTGTCACCAGGAGCCAAATCTGATTGCAGAGCCTGCAGCTCTGCTGCAGGTTGGCTCAATCTATGTGAATGGATTAGCTCTAGACTTGCATCAGCATAACGGAGATCACAGTTGTTCTAAGCACACCATAAAACACAGTGAGTTGTACACTAGTCCAATACATTGTCTATTGCCAAGTCCCCAGGAGGTTTGTAGGGTGTCTGAGTACGCGGTATCTTTCCTGAGCTCAGTAAAAGAAATGGTGTGGAGAGCAGGGTGAAAGGATAGGAGAAGGGAGAGGAGTGGAACTGTTTTTGCTGTTTTTGCTCAGAAACACTGACAGAGACTCGCCAGATGCAGCCATCACGGAGCAGCAAGGTGAGGTTTGGCCACAAGCTCATGTTCCCTCAGAGCAACTTGTCTTTGGATGAGGGATGAAATTCAGACATACGTGGCTGCTGTTGAAACTCCATTTGGATTTTCAGATCTCGACTACCAGAAATCACAGCTCAGCTGCTCACACGGCATGCCGTGGCTGTACTTAGGCATACTGCATTTGTTTGCCCAAGTGTCCAAAGCCAGTTTTTAATTCAGGGAGGGCTCTTGTGACCGTAGCAGTTCAGCCTCGCAAGCATTTTCTCTGTTTGTATTTCATGCTGCTTGTTCTTTTAAATGGGCCCGGTGTTTTGTGAGCTGTAAAGCATCTCCGAGCCTGCTTATGCAGGACTGCAGAGCAACAAGCCTCCTTGTAATGCCTTTCAGGATGGCTCCATTTATATTAATTGTGTCACTAAAAATATTCCCTTTTACCTGGGGGAGCCAAGTCTGCATCACAAATCAGCCAGACAAGATGAACCGTATCCACAGTGGGTAGCATTTTTAAGGGATAGAATTTTTCTCTGGTAGCTTAATCGTAACATCCACTCCTTTCTCTTGCAGGAGCTGATACAGAAAGCTGGTGTGTGTTACTGGCTGGCAGCTGTGGTTCACATCAGGAGTGGATCCATTTCTGGGGTTAGAAACAAAACTGTGAGTGCAGCCCAGAATTATTCAAAACTTTATCCTTAGGTTCTGTAATAACAGTAAAAGAAGAAACCCGGGTCTTGCTGTGCTTGGCAAAATATGTCACGATGGCGGTGTGCTATGATTGTTTATGGCTGTGTTTGTGCTATTTATTGCCCTCTAACTAGGAACACTGAAAATGCAAGGGTCGTGACTGAAACATGTAGTGGTGCTGTCAGGCAGCTTTTCCGTCAGCTTGGCAAGTGTTTTGTGTGTCAGCATTGGCGGCTGATAGCTGTAGGCAGATGTTGCCTGGATTGGTGTCACCCAGCTCTCTAGTGGGGAAACTGAGGCAGCAAGGTGAGGGGACGGGCAGAGGGAGTGCAGTGAGAGCTGGTGGCAGAGCCCTACCTGGTCCTAGAGCTCTCAGTCCATAGAAACTGCTTTTTGCCTTCCTGGAGATTTTTCTCTCTTCATGGGACCCGCGGTTCCTGCGAGAGTCTGAACACAGCCCCTGAGCTCTCTGCCTGTCCCCTCGGGTGGCACTTGGGGCACCCAGCTGTGGCTTGGCCCCGCTGTCTGTTCCTCACTCACTAACCCCAAGCGGAGTTTCCTCCTCCCGGCCCTTCCATTCAAAGCCCCTGCGATCGGTGTGCGTCTTCACTGGCTTGCTCCAAGTTTTGGCTGCAAGCCCTGTTCTGCATTCAGCGAAAGCCTGCGGAGCAGTACCGGTGCCAACAGGCTGCATCGGCGTCTCAGCCCCACTCCCTCCTCCCACTCCTTCCTACTCCTTTGCTACTTATTCTACCTTCCCCGACCGTGCGCTTTCCCCTGCCTGCTCCGAATCCCTCCTCCTCTTCTCCCCCCACTTCCCACCCTCACCCAACGAAGTCTTCGGTTCTTCCCGCTTGTAATTTGTCGCTAATCAGCTGTCAGTGTTGGAGCAATGATGAGAGGTTCATCTCTTGCTGAGGGTAATGGCCTTAAAAGTCACAGAGTCAATGTCAATGGGATCGCTCCAATTCAATCAGAGACCTGAATGAGAAATGGCCCCCGCTGACATTAGCACTCATTTTGAGCCCAAGCATCTGGGCCCTAGTAAATAACCATCAGTGGGTGGGTCCGGGGGACAGGTCATTAGCCCCACGAAAAATAAATATCGTTTCCCTTGATGGCTGCGAGTAATTTAGCTCAGACGAGGAAATTTCACCCTAGATTAAGTATGATGAGCCAATATCAGTCAGAGGAGGCCAAACAGTGAGAGCTTGATGAGATAGAGGGAAATTTATATGCAGCTGGCTGAATGCAAGATGAGTTGAAAGAAATGATGTACTCTTCCACTCTTTAGCCATGTGCAATGCCGGGCAATGTGTCTCCTGCAACCGGCACCCCCTCCCGACGCTGCTGGGCCCCCCAGCCCCTGGGCACACGTTCGTGCACGGCACAGCCCACCCGCTGCCGTCCCCACCCCCTCCGCCACCATCTCTGCTGTGGAATAACTGGCTGTGGTGCTGACAGCTTTCACAGGCGATGCCTCCGAGTCACAGCAGCGGCGGCGGCTTCCGGAGAGGAGCTTGCCATGGCCGCGGGCTTGCACACAAGTCGCAGCCGCGGCCAGCCCTGCCTATCCAAAAACAGCACGGGAGCTTAATTGCTCTGCAGGCCCTCGAGGCCCATCGCCTGCTCCCTTCCTCTTACACAAATAACATAATAAGCCTCTTCCTGCACCTTTGCTTTGCATGCAGTATTATTTTTTTCTAGCTACTTCTTGAGCCCATCAATCTAGTACACGATACGCTAGATGGCTGTTAATTCCACTCCCTAGCCCCTCTTTATCAGGAGCACACGTTGGGAATCGTGTTTTATGTCTGCTGGAAACGGCGAGGAGGCAGCTTCGCTCTCCCTCACTGGCCCAAATCTAAATCTGCATCCCTAAAGCTGTGGTTCTAGGCTGGGGCCTGTCCCTGGCTGTGCCCCGAGTACAAATCGGGCACGCTGCAGCAACCAGCTTGGCTCTCCCTCGTCATTTGGTCTTTCAGGGCGACCCCTGGATAACTGGGACAGGAGCATGGGAGCTGGGTTGCCAGAGGAAAACTGAAGCAGGCCAAGAGCAGACAGAAATGAAACAGAAAGCATGTGGAGAAGTGCATTATTCCAATTTAGGCATGAAGGAGGGAGCTGCAAATGGAAGTAAGAGGCCTTGCTGCAGCCAGTGCAGGCCTGGGGTGCCTGTTTGGAGGCCAGTTTTTCAGCATGAGAACCAATTAATAGTGCTAAGAATTACTATCAGACTGTTACGTGGCAGAGCCAGGTGGCTTCATCCTGTATTTCTTCCTACCTGGTGCATTTCCTTGTGCCTGAATATTTGTCTTTATTTGCTTACATTCTCTCTCTTGCCCCATTAAAACCTGTCAGCCTCAAAAGACCAAGCAGTTGGAAGGTCTGACAGCGAGCAAGCAGGTGGAAGGCTGCTGGGAATGCCCTTGCTTCCTGTACAGAATGTTTCCAGTAGAAACTAGAGACTTTCATCTATCAGTTTACACATTTCCACACTGTATTCCAAGTAATGACAAAGTGTGTTTATCCCATATTCCTGGAACCTCTTCTGTCATTGTGCTGTAGTTGACCACAAGCGGCTTCCAGTGCAGCGGCAGGTAGGTAGCACTTAAATCATTCACTTTTTTAAAGAAGAGGTGCTAGTTGTTCACGTGTGTCAGCACCTTTTATGCCCACCTGAGCAGAAGCAAAAGTATCTTTGTAAATATTCTGCTGTACCTCGTAAAACCTCTGTTAAATGCTGGGCCTTGTTGTTGTGCTGAAAAGTTAGCCAGTGTGCAAAGCAACAGGCTGAAGTGCGAGGATAAGTACATTAGGCATGTAGCATTTCACCTGGCCTAAAAACATCTGGCTGCCATTGAAGAAGTATTTCTTCTCTGAAGTAAATCCTGTGCAAGTATGGTCAGAGGAACAATGGCAATTTATGCAAGAAGAAGGTCTGGGCAGGGCAGAGAATTAGAGACAAAAGGAATCAGAGAAGGGAAAAGCTTGGACACAGAGGTACCTTGTTTCCAGCCACCCTGGGTTTGAATATCCTTTGGATTACTCCCTCAAAATGCAGGATCTGCAGCCAGGATGGCCCATGTGTGGGGCTGCCAAATCCCCCAGAACCAGCTGGATGTTTGGCTTTCCCTCAATGCAGTAGTGTTGGGAAGAAGCTGACACCATCTCCAGCTTCGGAGATGCGTTCTTTTGGAGAATGTTCCTCTCCCTGAGCTTTCCTTTTCCCTCAGCTACTGGAGTTGCAGGTTTATGATTTTCTTATGCTTTGCAGAAGGATGGGATGTTGGTTTCCGTCCTCCAGGGTGACCGTGAGGTGGTAACTCTGCCCAATTTGGTAAAATAAAAAAAATTAAAAAAAAAAGGAATCAAAGGAGAATTTCATTCTGCAAAAGGTTCTGAGTTTTCAGCTTTTTTTTCCCCCCTCCTTTCTTGTGTATCGAGGTAAAATCTATCCGTCTCTCTGATTATCTGTTTATCTATTTTTATTTTATTTATTTATTTATTTTTAATATTGGATAATGCTGAGGTACAGAAGTTCTGAATTTTCAGCTTCTGTGCTTCTTTCCTGATGATATGATGCTGTTAGCTGAAAAGGAGGGCTGCTTGTAGAGCAGGGAGTAGATCTGTGATTTTTTTCTTCGAGATGAAGCAATGTAGACAAGAGAAATAAATGCATTGACTGACCTAGTACCTGCTCTTAGAGGTGTAGAAGCAAATGGAGGTGACAAGTCAACCCCAGAACATTTCTCTCGGAGGATGTGATTTTAGTGAATGGAGATTCTTCCTGGTTAAGTGTGTGTGAGTCTCTCTTCTCTGTAATGCTTCTTCTGTACGTTCTTCGCTTCTGTCTCTTGGACTTGTCCGCATCTTAATGTAGCAGAGCTGCAGGTCCTATTGCTGTCACAATAAACAAACAAAAAACCCCACAGCGATAATTAAAAAAAAAAAAAAAAAAAAAAGGCAAAGAAACCAACCTCCCAAGAGAGGATAGGAGAGGATTGCTTTCAGGGGGTGGGTTTCCTTCTAGAATGCATTTTTCTTCGATCTTTTAAGTAGTCAGCTCTCCTCAATAGGAGAAAGAGACTGGGCTAGAAGGATGCTTGTTTATGCAGCACTGTCTGCATGCCTCATTTAGGATGTGCTCATGCTGGAGACCCAGACCCTTTTGCAGTGGCTTTTCATTGATGAACTTCTCCAAGTGGTACAAGGGTTTTTACACACAATAGCTTTTCCTCTCTGTCCTTCCTATTTTGAAAAAATAAAAAAATAAAAAAAAAATCAGTTGTCAGGACTCCTTGAGTCTGAGCGTAGATCCCTTTGGAGGGTGATGGTTTGCTCTCTCTCAATAGCTGTTTATCTCTGAGCTTTGGGGGAGAGTGGGGAGCATAGTTATGTGGCCTGTCCAGTAATCAGGAGCATCTGTGCAGCATTATGGAAATAACTGGAAATACAATAGAGGTAGAGAGAGAGTTCTGTCAGCTCTTAACCAGGCCAAAATTGTACTTCTTATGCAATTGGGTGTATATATGGCTGATTTTGTTGTTTGTTGTTGTTATTGCATTTTCTTACAACAAATGGACTTTTCCTTATAAGAGCTTTCTGCTGGGGATGCTTCAGTCCTAATTTTTTTTCTTTTTTTTTTTTATTTGTATGCTTAAGCTACAGCATGCCCTGGTGAGTAGTATGGGCTCTACTCTGGCCTTGGGTAAGCAGGTATAAAGTTAGCAGAGTTATAGCCTCCACAACTAGACCTGGCTTTGGCCCATGTCTGTGTGGCTCCCTCGCCAAAGCAGAATTTGCCATTTCTGCTATTTATGTATTTATTTATTTTTCCTCTCCCGGCCCCTGATAAATGTCATTCTTCACCATGCAGTATCTGTCTCCTGCTCTCTTGAGGTGGTACACGAGCAAATTGATGAAGAAACCATTGACAAAGTCCTGATGGTAGAGGGGGTGATGATGAATTGGGAGCCATTACAGCAGGTATTGTGTGCATTCTACCAGCTGACGCTCAACTTCCCTTCTAATGCCAGTTGCCTTCTATCATCTGGTACACGGATTGGATGCAGGCTTCTCCCAATTAAAGCCAGTGAGGTCATATACTTCCTAATTACAGGCTAGTCCATTGTGTCTAAATGTGACAGACATGTGCTTGGAAAATTGCTTTTAATGCCTAAATAAACATGATGAACTAAATGGCAGATTTGAATCGTAATTGAAAGTGCTCAGCCTCTTGAATTTTGCACTGACTTTCTGATAGCCACTTGTACTGCCGACCACCCTCGTTTGGGGATGTTTTGTTCCTGGCATAGCAGTGCTATTATGTCGCATGTGGGCCTTCACCCGCTCCCTTTCTCTGGGACATTAGTGTTTTACAAACATATGCAGCATGATCACACAATGGAGAGCGAGCCCACCCCCCTGCAAGAATCCTGGAGAAGAGGATTGTGGCGGGAGAGACAAATTGAGTTGACACCAACAGCAGGAGTGGGTGAGCGAGCAGATCGAGTACAATGCAAGTCCAGCGGTACAATGCAGGATGGTTAAACACAGAAATTCTGCATATTGCAAAGAAATCCCAAGTGACTGCTGACAACCTTGGGGCTGAGAGATGTCTCCGTGTGGGCAAGCTGTGCTCCCAGTTACTTAGGGAAAAATCTGGACTTTTTCCAGATAGGCAGCAGGAGTTGCTCTAAATTCAGACCCTGAGCACGATATTGACCTCCTGTGCTGAAACTTTGAAGAGAGGATAAAACCTGTGTAGATATTCATGAACAGACTTTTTAGGGTATATGTATGTTAAATAATACACTTATGCTAGGCCAAAGGCAATTTAAGTGTTGCATTTTATCTGACACTGAAGGCAAAATGCTCAGTTTTCCAGGCAGCTTGCTATTGCTTGCATATGTATTAGTTTCTGTTGGGAGTATTCCCTGCAGGATTATCTAAACTGGCTAAAGCCTCACTTGGTATTTGCTTGTATTTCATAATGGTTGGCAATATGCAGTGCTCACTAATAGCCACAAATGCTTGTTGTGCCTGGCCCCGCTCTGCTTCTGCTCCAGTCGTTCCCTATGGCCAAGTTTGCACCTGAAGTTTCGAGTCTGAGTAAGGCAACTGGGGCTGTCCTTGGAAATCGATGACCCTGCCAGTGGTGTCCGGAATAGGTGGTGCCACTGCAAAATGAACATGGAGTAGACCATGGTCCCATCTTGTTTTCCAGCTCGTGTGACTTAAGGGCTCAGTTCAGCTGGCTGCTTAGGTATGGGATAGACTTCAATCTGGTGGTTTGCATGCTTCGGGCTTGGCCTGGAGTGATGTGCTCTGCCAACATGTACCCTGAATTCTTTGTACCTGTTCAGATCCACGTCATGCAAAGCCCTGAAGCACTGACCTGAAGAGGGTAGGAGTGGGGAGGTGATGTTTGTGATTGTGTCGAGGTGGTAATAGGTGTGGTGAAATCTGTGGTGGAGTGAAGGCTGAGCCCCAAGCTGGCTCTGGCCAGCAACATCATTTAGTCTAGTTGAAATGGTGTGGTGAGGCAGCATCCAGTAAATCAGTTTTAGCATGCCCTAGTATATGGTACAGCTTAAGTATGTGCATAACTTGAAGATTGCAAGCAGCTCTCTTCAAATCGGTGCTTGAGGTTATATGCCAGCATAAACACCCAGCTGGACTGAGGCTTGTTCTGACAGGCACTTTCCTGTAGAGATTATCATCATATTTGCTTCTTGCTTCCTTACATTAATTCCTTAATGGCTGCCTGCAAAGAGAGTACTGTCTCTCTGCCCTGTTGTAGGTAGGAGCTCTCCAATGCAGGGCAAAAACAATTCCCTTTGCAAACAGTATTTTATTTTTGGAACTTGTGGGTGTCAAACTCACACTGGTGTAAAGACAGATGTGGAGTGCTTGGGGCCTGCAGCAATATATCGAGCCCTGTTGTTTTATGTTGATAGCACACTGGTACAATTTACATCAGCTGTTCTTTCATACCTTGAACTGAAAGGTACAGCAGCTGTTGATGTTGTATTTATGTCACTGTAACTATTTAGGCTGTGCTTTTGACAAGCACTCACATATTTCATGGTGTTCTGCATCCTCTTGGACTCTGAAAGCCCAGTTGCATGGACTGATGATGAGACACTAAGAAACAGCTAGCACAAGAGAGAAGAGGTCAGCTCTGAAGATCTGGTATAAATTGCTCTTGAAGAAGGTACAGGTTCCTCTTCTGCAACCAGTCACCTGTTCCCATACTGCTTGCTTTGGGTACAGTGCAAAAAATATGTGCAAAAGTTACTTGAGAAGTGGAAGGTACAAAGTCGGAATGATTCTTATTTTCTTTTTCCCTTGGGAAACCTGTCTGAATGTTAAAAATTTGAATAAATGTGGAGGCGTTCACACTGAAGTTAGGTGGGAGCTGTTGTGGAGTCTGAACTCTTGTTGAATATGCTCCTGAATCCAAGCCTTAGATCAGGTGTGCTGAAGCATGAAATGAAGGCTTTATTACCCCGAGATATGTGTACTACATACTGGCATGGGAGGCAGGTTGTTTGTTGCAGCTCTACAGAGGATTTCTGTCCTTTGCAAATGATGTGAAATGAACGCTGTTTATTTGGCACAAGGTATGGACATTAGAGGAAAAAACAGGACTTGCCAGTAAGGGCTTCGTTCCTAGGGTGTAGATTTAATAGCATCAACCAATTCATTTTAAATGACCTGGCTGTTGCAGGCACGGCGGTTTTTGGGAGACAAGGAATGTACAGGCAGCCAAACTAACAGCTTTGATCTCTCTCTAACTTCTTGTAAAGTTAAGTGAATGCCATGCAAATGCGGGATGCCAGGAGACAATCTCTGCTTCTGAAGGATAAAGAAGAAAATTGCATCCAAGCAAGCGTTCCCATCTATAGGGGTTGTACTTCTGCTAGCAGAAACGATAGAAGTATTTCCTTGAAGACAGGGCAGGCAAGTATCCTGCTCTGCTGCAAAGTCCTTGTGTGAGCTTGGATTGGTCACTTAGGTAAAAATCCTCAGAGATCTTTTCACTTTGACTTTCAAGTGATTTTCTGGGGGATGTAAAGGCCAAACTGCCTTTGACAATCTAGGTCTTACTTTCTTTGGCTTCACCAGTGTGATTTTCACCGCCATATTCAAAATGTACCCAGGCAATATCACTCCCTGTTCTCCAGAGACTTTGCTGTTACAGTTGTGAGTTTAGGGAAAGGTAAACACAGTGAAGATTACAAAGTGCTTACTTGATAATGGGAGCCATATAAACACCTGGCATGGATAAGCTGCTCTTTTGTGCCTGTGTCCAGTAAGGAAAAGTGTTATTTATTCTGACAGCATCCTCTAAGCACTGAGAGCTCCCTCTGGGCTTCGCCTGATGCCTTTAGCCTGATTACTGCCAGCCCTGCAGCCTTCCATTAACTTATTCCCACATACTATAAACCACCCATTAGCCTTTTTCCTCAAAAGAACTTATTTACAGAGGCCTGCCACCGCCTTTACTGCATTGTTTGTAGGAACTGTCTTTCTGGCTCTGCAGCCACAGAGCACCAGTGTACAAAAGCAAGTTTGTGGCTGGAATTTGCTGTTTCTCTCCTGTCCAGATGGTCACTCTCAGCCCCATTTGACCTCTCAAGTACAGGCTCTGGACTCAAAAGCAGGAATTAGCAGGCTTCAGCTTCTCCTTTGCAACAAACTGTGAAGAGCTTCAGCAGGAGGTTGGCTTCAGGGAGAGGCAATGTATCGGAACACATTGCAAAAGACACTTCTTGCAAGAAAACATGGGTAAGTAAATGAAATACTGATTTTCCGCCTGTAGCTGGAACTCATTTTCCAAGGACCCCTGCTGAAGAGAACTCCCTTGGGTGTTTCACAGAAATGTTTTCACTGAGAGTGGTCCCTCTTCCTTGAGTGGGCGACATGGTGTTCTTCAGTTCTTTTCACTCTGCCCTGCCTGCCCCTGTTCATTTGTCCTTGAGCACCCCTTACCTGTGGTAGATGAAACAGTGAATACCAGTTGGTGTGACCTTAGTCACACTGAAATGGTGATGGAAGGGTAGCACTTGCACCTCTGTGGGACTAAGAGGTGAAAGCAAGCAGCTAAAGCTTTAACAAGTACGGCAAAACTTGGCCTGCATGTGTGTCACAGAAGGCTCTTGTGCAGGGATTTGTCTGTGAATACTCCCAGTACTTTATGTGTTTGAGACTGGATTCAGTGGCTTAGGGTGTACCCTCACAGTGGCAGGCAAAAGTCATTAGTGATGCCACCATCAGTCTGTGAGTGCTGACGAGTGTGTATCTCATGTTAATTCTGGCTAATTAGTGCGAGGGCTAAGTTTAAGTTTGGCATTCATCTGTTTTGTTTCCATGTTTTCTCCTATAATGGAGCTGTTCTTTTCTGAATGCTTTCATATACTGGAGTATAATAAATAAATAAAAATAAATTTATAAATAAATAATTTACAGTATTACTTATAATATATTATAATGTTGTAGATTTATTACTCTGTGTATGTGTGTTTGTTTGTGTGATTTGTTCTGTACCTATTTTGGACTCCCTACAGAATATGCTAAGCTCATACTTGCTTTCCAGAGAGTGGTTTTAAATAGCCAATGCCAAGTTAAACTACGTGCTCTTGAGTATCAGAGATACCTCTGACATATGGAAAAGTAATAAAGTAATAAAAAGTCAGCAACTGTACAAAGTCCCCAAGTAGCTTAAGACTGCAGCCAGGTGAAGTTCCTGTTGCTTTTCTTTTTTTCTTTGAGGCTTTCAAGTTGCAACTTTTTTTTTTTTTTTTTTTTTTTTTAAGCATAGGAGATAGCATTTAAAAATTATTATCCCCTGGAGATTTTTATAAAAGTATTCTTTGTGGTCACCGTTATGTATTTCAGACCAGGCTCTCTGATGGTGCAAGCAGATGGGAGTTGATTTCTCTTTGCTTTGTTTATCTCGTATCATCATATCGTGGTTTTGAATCCTGCATTATTGCATTCCCTCTCCTTTCTTGAGAATAGTGTGGAAGTAACTGGTCACCTCAGCAAACCTTATTCAGCTCAGGGTCTGGAAATTAATAGTAACCTGCTTTCAGTTTTAGGGCATGTAGTTCCAGTGACATCTTTATGGATAGCCACTGGAAACGGAAAAGTGTCCCCATGGTTTTAGGTGTAAACCCCCCAGTTTGACCATTTTCCCTCTAAGCCTCCAGGCTGGACTCAAACACAAACATTTTACTAAAACTTTACTTGTCATGGTTCCCGGGACAAGGCTTTACCTAAGCAGTTACTTTGTAAAATCTGAGGTTTTCAACGTTTGGGCATACAGAAAGTGCCTTTCTTGAAATGTGACATATCAAACACAGAAGCTGGCAGCCAGAATACATAAAAACATACTGCGGAAGTCAAAAGGTTTCAAAGAAGACGTTCTGACATTTGAAGTGTCACTATCAGCAAGGTAGTATGGTAGTGCTGTCTGCGAGTGTCAGCACTAGGAAGTGAAAGCTTATCTCCTGAATCGCTGTCCAACGTAACAGCAAGATCATCCTGTTTTTGAAATGATGGCATTTTAATCAATTGGAAAAAGCAGCTTGAGCTGGCAAAGTTCCTCTTCTTTCTCCCCCCTTTTTCTCCCCTTTCCAGCACTCATTTAATGCAGCTAAACTGTGGCCAGAAAGATTTTGTAGAGAGCAGTTCCAACAATATTCTCTCCAAAAATGAGACACCCTCAGCTCCTTATTTCTGCCAGCAGCAAATTTTTAGGAGTGATTGATAAAGTCCCAGGCCTGGGGGCTTTGTAATGGAAGTGCTGACAGACCCTTAACTGGAGCATTGTGAAATGCAATGCTGTAATACAATGAATAATATTCATGAATCTGCCATAATGCTGGATATTATCACTCATTACCATTGTAAGAAAGGGGTGATTAAACTAATAGTTACTGAGAGACATTTCTGGTGACAGGAGGCAATGATTAGAATGAACTGACTTCAATATACATTTAGAACTGGGAATAATGGGATGTGGCAGGAAGCCAATAAGTGAACATGGCCCACAGCTCTGATCAATGAATTACTTTTTTTCCGCTTTACAGCAGTACATGGTGTTTAATGAAAAATCAATAGCCCCCTGTAATTCAAAACTGTAATCAATCGTTTGACCTGAAGCTTTCCCTTTTTTTCTTTTTTCCTCTCTCTCCCCCCTCTCCACTACCAGGGAAGATGTCTTTGGCTGATGACACAGTTCAGTTGCAAGACGCAGTACTTCACGAGGCTCGCAGAAGGAACCTGACACAGGTCTGCTGCAATTTATACCAGCTGCAACACATATATATGGAAAATCTGGGGACAGACTAGGTTGGATGTTACTGCAGTCTTGCCTTAGCTCAGCCTCAGCCAGGACGGGAAGGTAAAATGAGAACTCTGCTCCTTCTTTACCCTCTCATCACTGGCCATGAGGGGTTTTATAACAAGCAGTCCCATTCCGATGCGGCTTGAGGGCATCTGTTGAGAGTGGTTGGCCCCTTTCTTCAGGCTGTAGCCACTTGTGCAGCCCAGTCGTGGAAGAATTTTGCTGCCCCAGGCAGCTGCCTTTCTGCCTGTGTGAGAGGCAGCCCACCTCCACCCCTGCCCTTGATTGTAGAGGGTCAGAAGAACAATCCTGTTAGGAAGGTACCCCACCAGAGAGCTCTGCTGGATGTCTCCAAAGTGCTTTCAAACCTGCAGATGAAGGCTCATAGGTGTTCAGCGATACTACAGTGATTCTACTGTTTCTGAAAGGAAAGATCTTCCCGCCAGGCCTGTTAGGTCCTTTGGATTCAGCCAAGCTCTGTCAGTTGACACCATTGGATCTGACTTGTGAAGCCTCTGCTTGATATAGGTGTGAATTAATTCAGCTTTGTTCCAAGCACACCAACAGAGGCATGAGTGAGAGAAAAATAATGCAGCTGAGCATCTTTCAGAAAACTCAGAACCACACTTTGCATGTAGGTAGACATTGTCATCAGTGCCTGGCAAGCCTTGTTAGAGGGTTTTATTTTAAACACTGGGAGAAAGGAGGAACTCAGTTTTGGAAACAGATGGGTAATGCACCTGGGCCATTAGTGCCCGTTGACCTCAGTAAGATAGGCAACTTCGTGTGGTGGGGCATGTTTTGTTAGATACTAGAGAAAAGAGTTTTCTGTCTGACTTTTGTGTTGAAGGGATCTTACTACTAGAGCTGTTAATGCTGTGTGTCCAGTGTCTTACTGGGCTAAACTGGTAGCAGGTATAATGCTGGGCTTATGTGCAATGGCTCCTGATTTGTGCCAGTGAGAACAGGAAGAAGAGTAAGTCTGGCAAGTGTCAGCAGCAGCTCTTTTGAAAGGATAACGAAGGCAATTAGCATCATTTGGAGTAGTTCTAAGGATAACCCATTTCCATGAATCAGTAATAAAACCTTACTCTCAGCAAATCCCCAGAAATTACAGTTTTTGAAAAGTTAAGGATTTATTTGTAGGTATCGGAATATTTTACTGTTTCTGCTCTATACCTTGCTGGCTTTTTTTCTGTAGTCCTATCACCAGCTACCAGACTCGAACACTCTCTCCAAGGGAAGAAAATGAAGCATCAACAATGGCAAAGACCTGCCTACTGCAGGATTATTCTGAACAGCCTGTTCCTGACTGTTTTGCTCAGTCTACTTCTAAATGATTCAGTGATAAAATGTCACCCTTTTCCATTCCAAGACAACTCACAAATGGAAAGGTTTTTGCTCCTAACCTAAATGCAAGGATATTGTCATGGTATGTCATTCTGGGTCACTCTTGTACCCCTGACTAAGGAGTTTTCTGCCTCGATGCATCAGGAAGACACATGGGTTAAGCTAAAATTTACAGCATCTCTCTGGTTCCTCACTCACCACCCCCACCCTTTCCCCCCTGCTATTTGTTGTAGTGCATGAGGAGAAGAGAGCAAGCGTGTCTCTTGGGTTTGACGGCTCCCTTCTGCTTCTCCGTCTTCTGTGGCCGCTGCTTTTGCTGCTTTGCCTGTTAACTGAATGGCTGATTTCCTGGCACGGGGACAACGCCGGTCCCTTGGCGGGAAGCTGAGCACACGCAGTATTGCCAAGCAACACTTTCCAATGGATCGTGTGTGCCACAACTCTTGCTTGGTGTCACGTGCTGCAGTCTTCTGATTTTTTTTTCCTTTCCATCCAGAGAAAATGCATATGCATAGAGATATGGGAGAGAACGGGTAGAAATGGGATCTTAGGAGGCTGGGGGAAAGTATTAGGGTAGAAGGGCCAGGATTCCTTAAGGACACAGATACAGCTAGAAAAGTGTTTATATTTTGGTCTGTTTAAGAGCTTTGTATGGAAGCTGCACTGTACTGGACCATTCTATGTCACAGCTGCTGAGATGCCCGTGTGTGTCTCAAGAGAGCATGGGTTGCTTCCCAGTCCACCAACATGAGGGTCTGTTGTTGCCCTCTGCGAACTTCATCGGGACAAAGCAGGTCCTGCCCTCGAGGAAGGCTAAGCTCAGGTGAAAATGTGGTGCTCTGAGCATGTTTTCCACACTGCTCATTTTGGTTCTAGCTGTTTCTCCTTCCTTTTCTCAACAGTGCTCTACCTGAAATGACTGATAGTCCCTGTGTGACATCTTAGTGACCGTTTTGCTTTGAAAACACAAGTGTCGGTGCAAGGAAAACCTTCCTTGCTTCCTGCTTGAGGAAAGGCGGCTTGAAGACTGCTCTTCAGAGGTATTGGTGCTGATAAATGGGTTTGATGAAATGTGACGAAAGGGAGGCAGTCCTTGCAGGTCACACAGCAAACAGTTGCATAGGAATATCTAAAAGATCTCCTCTACTGAGTATTTACCAGTGGCCTATGCATTTCTTATCTGTTCTGTCCTCAGATGGAATAGGACAGATGTCCCATCCCGGAATTTCTTGTTTGGTGATGGAGCTTGCCTTCTGCTTGGGATACCAGAGTTACATAGCAGGTGTGCATGCCCATATAAAAAAGGGTATACTGTTCTGTGTGGGAATGGGTTTGGGTGTTAGGCTTCTCTGGCTCCAAAGGGCTAAGAAGATAATTCCTTTTCCTGTCCCAAAGCTATTGAGACTATGAACAAGGGGAGTGGATTTCATCCTGAAAGAACATCTTTGGTGATAGATGACAAGCATTCGTTTTGGGCTTGGTCCCAAAACTGTTCCCAAATCAGGCAAGAGAACTGAATGCAGCCCTTGAAGCACTCACACTAGTTCTAAATGTCATTTTCATCTCTGAACAGGCACTTCTGGATTTTAATGCTCTTTGTAGTGCCTGAGTAGTGACACCATTGCGCTGCTGCGGGCGTATGCCCAGTGGTCTCCACTGTGGGGCCTTTTCTCTCCTGCATTTCTTGCTGATCTTCACTGCTGCTTATTCTGAAAGACGACTGGATGAGGGCTTTGGGATTTGGCTTCAGGACTTGGAGATGATGCTTTAAATGCAAGGAAAATGGAATGAGCAAAAGCATCTTTATTCAAGAGCTCTCTCCCCACCCCTCAAGCCTGCCACCAGAGACACATTCGTGGCTCTCAACTGTCTACCTGGAATAGTGGGTACCAGGCACCACCTCAAATACAGAATAGAAGTAAGAATGGTGCTGATAACTACGTGGGAATCAGAGAGGCAATGAAACTCTCAATCTGGACGTTGCAAATCTCGTCCCATGAATGGAGTGAGTGAATTCGCAATAACACTGCAATTGGTGCAATGGCAGCTTGTCAGGCGGCTACTGGAGCAAGTAGAAGCACTCAAGCTGTGGTAAATATACTCTGCATCACAATTATGTAACAGACCGCATCCTATCCTGCACTCATTTGCTGAACAAAAAGGGCCAGCTCCTCAGCTGGTGCAAATTGGGGTGGTGCCACTGACTTCGATGGATGAGGACTTAACCTTGGGATGATTCTCGACAATCCCGCTCTCGATTTCTTTATCTCCTGCCATTTAGAGAGGAACCTGTGTTCTTACCTTCTGCTGCGCGTGCGACTTAATTGATTTCTATTTTTTTAGATGCTATTTGTTAATTCACATTGTGTATTTTGCCGACCAATTATATGCATGGCCATATTGTGTGACTGCAGCAGTCTGGTGCAGTGCAAGGAATGCCACATCATGTGAGACGTTTCATCTCCATGAGTAACCTAGTCACTGTGGTAAATGAATACATGAATACAGTACATCCAGGAGAGATTAAACGTATTGACCGGTGCTTCTAGTCACCGTACAAATGTCATTGTTTTTTAAATTTTTTCCCCCCCTTTCTTGTTTTCTCGACACATTTTGGTCCCCTTTTCGCTTCTCCCCTTTTCCCTTAAGTAGAGATGACACAGATCAATACCTTTGATGGAAAGTAATAATCAGGCCTATTAAGTGACAAAGGTTTACTCTGTAACAGCTGTGCTGGCGGGAGAGGAGAGCTTGTCTGACTAATGAATCATGAAACAATCAGGCAGTAGCCATTTGTGTTTAGATCTGTAAATATGGTGTGGTTCAAGTGCCAGACCATCTCCAGCACTCCAGCTGGGGGCACAGATGGTCCGCATTCAGAACAGCACAAGTGTAAAGAAAAGCGTCCCCCCCTCCCTCCCCCCTCCCCATCCCTTTTCCTTTTCTGTCCCATACTGCCCCTCTCAGAGGAACCGATCGGCTAGCTTTAGGATAAAGTTATGCTGTGGGAAGTCATAATGTTGGCCCCTCAGACTGAGCAGCTCTCAGCAAAATGCATGCTGTTGTGCTTGTCCAAGAGGGGAAAAACCACAGCAAAGCCCACAATTTATTTATGTTGTTTGAGGGCCTCATATTTTTTACTAAAAATTACTGTTTGTTCCTTGCTTCCTACCCCTTCCATTTCTTCTTCATGCCCAAATAACAGATTTCCTTCTGAAAGGCATGATGACATCAGCTTTCTAGCACCTAGAGGACAATTGAGCATCACATCAGGAATTCAAAGCTGGAGCGCAGGCCCAGCAAGAGAGGGAGAGAAATAAAGTTGTCAGGGAGTTCAAGCTGTTTCTACTGTCTTGACTTCAGCTGTGAGTGCAGCCTCCAGTACTGGTTGTTTATGCAGCTTTTCCTCCCTTCTCTTAGAGGAGGCCAGTGATCCCAGCTGACACTGAAGAAGCTTCCAATTCTTTTTTCCAAGAGCTAGTACCATGGTAATGAATATGCGTTGAGTGCTTTCTCACCTGCAAATAAAACAGCATATCAAGTAGTCTTGTTTATGTAATATCTAAGTTCAATTTTGACAAATCTCACTGTTTAAAATGTGGAGTTTAATGCAGTGAATTAAGGAGACCTAGTTTTCTGCTGTCTTTTACACTGATGGAACTCCACAGACACCAAGCAATGGGAGAAGGTATAATACAGAAATAACAACGACTTCTGGCCACAAAGTTATTCCTGTAATCGGTGTGTGCTGCTGGAAGTTTAATTGCCCATTGCAAGCTTTCTATTATGGAACACTTATTTTCTTTCATGCTATGTATATATTTCTGTGTGTGTGTGTGTGTACACGTGCCTTTATAAATATATTCAGTATGTTATTTTACTGTAACTGCCTGAATCCGAACAATTTGCACCTTGGTTTAGTGAAAGATGCCGTTCATGCAATGGGACAGTTGTTACTGCAAATAGATATTCTTTGGATGTGCTTTGGATTTCTTAAGCTGCAGTTGGGTAAATGAGCGCAAGATGAAGCAAAGAAATAACTTCATCTCTTGGGCATGGAAGTTGGCTTTGCTGGCAGATGCACAGAAGTGACAAGGGCAGAATCAGGTAAGTGTTAAGCCAAACGGCTGCATTGGATTAGAGCTTTTTGGAATAGCAAGGCTGTGTGTTAAAGCAAATGTTTACATAAATATATGTCTGTCTAAACTCTAGTAGAATAATGGGGTGTACTTGAAAACATCTGCAAAACGATTTCTTTGTTGTTATTTAATAGGGGAGATAGTGCTGAGTTACCATTGTCTGGATCACTCAGGGGCAGGAAATGATGAGTTCTTAGCACTGTGACCTGCTCTTCAGACCTCTCTGAAGAAGCCAGTTCTGGTGAAAGCATGACTTTCCGGTCTTATTTCAGCACTCATTTATCTTAGGAGTCTCAAGTTAGCTAGTATCTCAGCTTATTGTTGTTGTTTGCTTCTACAGATTGTCACTCTCTTGGCAGCTTCCTGGCTACGTTGGGGAACTCTCACCTTGGAGGAAATGTCTTTCCAGTAGGTCTTGCCTGAGGCTCCAGCTAGGCAACCCTGTATGCTTCTGCCCTTGTTCTGTGCTGCATCTTCTGTGATAATTCCTGCTCAGGCTGCAGTGCACTGTGAATATAACTCAGTGAAGGTATTTGACCTGTTGGTAATTTGTGCTCATTTCTTGCTGTGTAAATAGTTTCACAGGGCATAAGACAGCAAAAAGACTCATCCCTGTTTTCATTTGAAAAATAGCTAGGTTTCTGCACACGTATTCTAGCTGCTTCTGACTCTCTGGAAGCGTACAATGGCCAGAAATATGTAAAGCCGTGTAGTTTCCAAACTACAGGGAAAACTACATGCAAAGAATGGAGCAGACTATGGATGCTTATCCTGTTTTCTGTTATACAGTTGGAAGAAAATGCAGGGGGGTTCAGTGAACGGATCTCTGCTGGCAGGCCCAAGATTTGAATTTGGTCTTTACTCCTTTCTACAGTGGGTCAGAATACAGATCTCTAATGAGCCCTCTCTGCTTCTCCAAAATGACCTGAAAGGTAATAGCATTTCATCACCTGAGTTTTGGACTCTATGAAGTGTTCTTTATTAACTTAATTATACTAAATAACTATAGAGACCCAGTTAAACTGGCATAGTCAACAAGATTGGGTGATGGTCTGCTTAGCTTGGAATTGGTTTTCATCACTCATTGTCCTGGTGAAAGGATGTTTTTGTCTCTGATCTTCTCTATCCCTCTCTCTTGGGTAACAAGGAAATGTCTTAAGGGCTGAAATCACTATAGACCAGTGTATCTCAGTGCAGTTTATTCACAGAAAGGCAGTTACTGATTCCAGAGGCATAATTTGGACTTGTATGTCTCAAGTGAATTGGAGTGGGTTATATAGCATTTGGAATAATGCTTTGCTTTAGATGCTTTTAAGTAGAACCATATAAAGCATAAAACCAGACCAAATGAGCAAAAAGTTCTGAAGAGACATGTGGCGACTAGCCACAGCACAGGTCTTCAGCTGCTGTAGGCTGCTGTGTGGCCCTCCCAACGTACAGGAAAGAGGTGTGGCTTGCTGTCTGCCAGGGTCTTGGCCCAGGATGTATACTCCTGCAGAGGTTTGTTGATAAGAATTTAAAAGTTTCTCAGCCTTGATAACTCAAAATGACACAATCTGAAATAAGGATACTGGGCAAAAAGGGAGAAGGGAGTGGACTTTTTTCTTTTTCTTTTCTTTTTCTTGTTTTAAACCACTATTTTGTGTGGACAAAGAAGCAAATTTGCCAAAACCCAAAGAAATAGAGATTTTGTGGTTTTCAACAATACTACCATTCTTTCCAAAAATCACATTATGTCCCACCTCATTTAAGCTGTTGAATGGTTATGTCATGCAAAAAGGTGGATGAGAGAGAAAAGCCCCAAACTCTTTCAGCTAGATCAGTGCAATCAATAAAGCTCACAAAGGTAATTATTCTCTGATTTAAGACCTGTTCTTCTGCTTGCAGTATTATTTGCTTGCACTGACCAAAATGCTTTAGGGAACAAAAGGAAGTTTAAACTTATGTAAAAATAATTTCTCCAGGAAGTGGTTTTCATCCTTCTCTTTTCCAATAACTTCTTTCTTCTCTTCTTCTTTTGGGGAGGGGAATAATTTATTTTTTCTCAAGAGTAAGGCTTAATTTTGCTTGTTGAAAGCATCTTCCTAGAAAAAAGTGACTGGGGCCGTGCACAGCTGGCTTTTGAAAATTGAGTTTCTACTGAAACTTCCCTGCTATTATCTTGACAATCTTATTATTATCAAAGCATGCAAATATTAGGTATGACAATGAATGCTCACGGCAGGGAAGAACGTAGCTTGGCCATCAGAGGAAGGGGGCCACTAACAATTGTGCCCCCTGTTGCAAAAGGCATAATAATTTAATATTCTCATACTGGGAGCCTCCATTTTGTTTGGCCTGCATAGAGCCGCTGAGCGTGTTGTTTCTTTTTGGCCAAATCACAAGGGCCGTTCCTTGAACATTTTGCAAGACTTCAAATAGGGGATCATGCTGATAATGACTTCAGGGCAGGATTTTTTTATTTTTTTTTTTAAGCCTGGGAATAAATGATTTAACTATTAAACTGAGTCAGGCTTCTAGCTTTTGAATGTAATTTATTTCAAGGTTGTGTTAAACTTGTTAGTAGATCAATCGTTTTTCTTCTTTTGCCAGCCTGCTTAGCAAAAAAAAATAGGGAAGACAAATCAGCTAAATGTCATCGACTTGGTATATTTGAAGTGTCACATATTGTAATCATTAACTACCAGCTGCATTATCTGGATATGGATTTTATTTTTTAGGACTGTGTTTATTCTCAGCTCCTAAAACTCATCAGTATAGGAGGACATGTTAAATGTCTCATTTTGAAGATAAATAACTTGGCAAATTGGACAATTACGTGATTTTAATGGCTGTTCTCGCTTCTTTGCACAAATCTGCCAGCTCATATAGAAGTCAGACATCAGGTGTCCCAAGCCTTCCTGGAAGACTGGCCCTTCGAAACTAATTTGTTCCGTACCCTCTTTGAGTCCTGGTTTGATGTGTAGAAGAAAAGATATAGAGAATGAGCTAAGCCTGGCAAATCTGTCTACTTAAGATGAATTCTCTGGAGCACAGGAATCAACAATTCGGACACTCCCAGCCCTCAGAAACCACTTTGCTCTTTTTAAGCAGAGTATCTAGGAAATAGAGCCCTGGATCAAAACTGCTGTTATCTGCTTACAGTATAAGAAGGCTCAGTAGCAATTTTTTTATTTATCAACTGCACAAAAGGAACAGGGGCAATACAAGAAAAATTGCAGGCAGTAGCAGCTGATGATAACGGGTCGCTTAAAAGCTGTTAGGAGGAGTTATCTCTTTCTCTTCCTCACCTATGCTTGTGTGTATGTATGCGTGTATACAGAATGCATAAAATCCTGCAAGCAGATTGCACGCACCTGAAAAATGTTAAAGATTGCTTAGACAAAGTTCACCAATAAATATAATGTTACAGTGTTCAACACATGCTGGAGATTCCCATGACCACAGGGGTCCTGCCTCTTGTTTAACAGCCTGGTGGTCTGAAACATCAAGGTCAGAGTGCATCTATTGGTCTGTGTGTCTATTGTCTGCACTTCTAACTTAGGCTGGTGAAAGGGATAATCATGTCTGAGTCAACCTTCACTTCCAAGCCTGTGCCATTTGAAGCCTGTCCATGAATTATTATGGGGAGATACTAATGCTGGGTGGCCATTCAGAGACAAGGAAGGGGCGTCTTGCTCCGAATGTGGGTACCGGGAACAAGGTTTGGTTTAAGTTAGCTGGGGCATCGGGGTTAACACCCTTGATCTTCCTTTGTTGAACGTTGTGGGATTTTTGGCACGCATGGAGCCAGGGTAGGCAATTCCTGCATTTCACTGGGGCTTACTGGAGTCCTGACAGCAGAGACACAAGCCTGTATACAGGTTACCAGTAATTTTTATCATGAAAGTGGGACCTCTTCTTGTGCTGCCAGGTATATATTGCACAGACTACAGTGAGCACTGATCTGCAGGACGTAGGGAGATGGAGAGCATATGGAGAGGTGCTCAAAGAGATTTGTCTTTGTGATTTGTCTGTTGTCCCAGAGACCAGGAAAAAATTTTCCTTGTTGTTTTTATGAGCTGTTGCCTTTCTCCCTCACTATCTTACTTGGGAAGTTAGTGAAGCTACAGTTGGGTACAGCTCAGGAGAAGAACAGAAGAACATGGTTTGTTGCTGCTGAATAAGGGGAGACTTGTGGAAATCAAAAAGCAACAGATTGTTTAGAGGAAAACGTACTGTGTACTTCAATACCACTAACCTTAAGCCCATTGTTACAGTCTGTAACAGAAAAAAGGCTTCAGCCAGCAAGTAGGTTTTTAGCTGTGGAAACTTAGTATAGCTACAGTTCAGTCATTGTGTCTGTCTGTGGTATCGCCATGTTGCCCAGTTCTGCAGTCAGTAATAGTCCTTTTTTCTGTGTGTAAGCTGTTCACTATTTGCTGGGGTTAAGGAATGCTTTCCATCTGGGACAGGATTCCATCATAGATAAATTAAAGATAAATTAAACTTCTTATAGAGACTGAGTTGCACCGAAAATGAGACTTGCCAGGTAATTTGGGGTTAGTTGCATTCCCATTACTGTCTTTGTGGATCCTAGTTCTGGGAATGCTTGCCAGCTGTGGATGGGGCACACTCTTTGGTATTCTCTGGGGTGTTATGCTTTGCCAGTGCTTTCTCTGGGCCAGTGTTGGAAATCACCTGAGAACAGAAAGAACTCGCATTTACTAAGTACCTGTTTCAAGAGACAACAAACTGCTACTGGAAAAAGCCTCTGTAAAAGGGTGAGGGGCCATTATAGGATTGCTTTTTACTCAGAATTGTTAGTGCCTTGCTTTATTTATTTATTTATTAATTTAAGCTTAGAGAATATAGGCATCTCCAAGAGCACCTGTATCCTAGAAAGGCTTTCAGAGGCCAACTTCTCCAAATGTCTGCTGTGATATCCTAATTAAAACTGACTTCATACATATGTTTCTGCACTCCCAAGGGAGTTTTACTGGCTTCTCACTCTGGTTTGGAGTGCTCTTTTAGATCTTGTCTTCATCACTTGTTTGAGGATATGGTGCCCAAAATCTGTAGAATTCTTGGAAAGGTAAGGCTGGGCCCAAGTCCTGTCTTTATTCTAGTTTGTACTAGATTGTGAGTACCGAAGTGGACTAGAGAGAAGCATTTTAAGCTGAAAGTGAGTCTGTCCTAGTGGTTGAAACATCCTCCTGGAAGGAGGGAGGTGAGAATTGCAACAAGTCTGACATAGGTGCCTAACTTTATGAAGATCTTTTGGTACTTATTGAGTGTCGCTGGGATCCAGAATGCATGCCACTGCCACAGGTGTATGAGAGTGAATGAATGAATATGTGTAAAATGCTTCTCAATCTTCAGACAGAATCTGCTTCATAAATCATGGGAATTGTTTAAAAACCCTGAGCAGATGCCTAATGCACTGCTAGTATGCTAGGGGTTAACTGGGACATCACCCATGGACCCACTAATTGGGCTTATTTGCTATGGTGTGGCTTCCAACACCATTTCGGAAACTCAAGGATGTGAAAAAGATGGAGCGAAACCAATGCAAAGTGGGCTTAAAGTGACTGCTCTACTAAATGTCAACTGCACAACTAAATATAACCCCGAAAGTAGAATTTATGCTTTGCACTCCTTCGCTTTTTTATTGTGGTGAGAAAAAGCCAGGAACTCAACGGGCTGTAACTTTAATAGGTCATTCCAGCCAGTGCTTACCTTTACAAAATCCTGATAATACAGAGAAGACAATACAGTGATCAAAAGCAGTGATGAGATTTTTTAGCAGCATTAACCGTCATGACCTAGCAAAATGAAAGAAAATGGTTTAACAGAACTGTCAGATCCAATATAGCTAATAAAGGCATGGATAAATGTTTATTACATACCGGAGACAGATCATTTCTGTACAGAAATTGAGGATGACCTTTACTGATAACTCTTATCTGCCTGATATCCTGAATAAGAAAAAGAGAGGGGGAGAGAGGGCTGCACTATTGCTGATATTTATGAAAGGTGGAGAAAAATTACAATTTGCAGATGATTGTTTTTAGACAAGAGCTCTCAGAAAAATAAAGATATGGAGCTGCTCATTCTGCACAAGAGATCCAGACTCTGACTTGCCTGTGTCAAATGTAATGAGTGTGTCCAACTGGGATACTTTTCGATAGACTTAATTTTCATACAGTTAGGTGTATTTGTGTCTGTGTTTGGGGGAGTATTGTTTGCATTTATGCTGATTTTTCTCTCTGTGTAGGATGTTCCCAAGCTACTTGAATAATGCTACTGAGAGTCAGCTTCCTGCCAGCCAGATTTCTAGGTTCATCACCCATAGTTGAAAGTAGATTTCCAAGAAATGTCAGCTTCCAAAAGCTCTCTTCAAGACTCAGTGGCCAGACCTGTAGAAGAAAACTGGAAATGTAAGCCATTTATTTCGGACAGTAAATGTGATGTAAGCTTCTTGAGGAAATCCAGCCAGTTACATATGAAGCAGCACGTTAGTATTTGGAATACAAGTAATGCCAGTGCTGAACGTGGCAAATAAGGCTGCAGTAGTCCCACCCTGCCTGACAGCCGCGTAGATGTGGGGCAGATAACTCACCAGGCTGACTTAGGCTCCAGGGATCTGGTAGGCTAGTGGAGTTCTGTGGGCAGGGAAATCGGAGGGCAAGTTAATCTCGGGCTTTTTTTTTTTTCCCCCACTCACCCTACGGTTCAAATGCTGGAGACCTGACTTTCTTAGTGTTCTCAGTATGATGCAGCTGTGGGGGCACACCTCTTCCATAAGCCAGAAGGTGGGCACACAGGAAAATCACAAGCGACCTGTCAAAAAAACTGTCTGAAATGAGTTGTAAGGGTAATCAGAATCAGGCCTGCTACATGCAGTTAATCATAAATAATGCTGTCCCGGTAATGGTTGCAATTAGTTATAAACTTCAATCATTTCTAACATTTGCATGTTGGCCAATTATGCTGCAGAAATTATCAAGTAACCCATAGCACATTAGCTTTTTGTAATGCCATTGTTTGGATCTGCTCAGGTCACCAGATCCTCGCCAGGATGAATTAGCATAGCTCTCTGAGGTACAATGGTGCTATGCTGATTTACATCGCCTGAAAAGCTGTCCCTTTGTCCGCTGGAGTTGTAGCAGGAGCAAGTTTAAATCACAGCTTTGCAGTAGGGACTCCTACGACCCAGCCTTACAGAAACAATGGTATGCGTGTTTTCTCTCTCTCAGCTGTGCAGATGACTTATTAGATGCCAACGGTAATGCTAAGGTCTGGTGGTAGTTCAACAATAAGCTGAAATCATACTTTAATGGTGCCGTTTGAAGCAGGGAAGAGGAACACATAATTAATGGGCTCATCTGACTTCTGCAAAAGAGAAGCCTATCAGATAAGGGAATTACTTAAACATGCTGATGAGCAGGCTAAAACTTCGCCATGCACTTGCTTGTTAAAATGCCTTTTGTTTTCAATTTACAGGGCTGCAGAGGTGTACTGGGTTGCTGTTTTCTAATGGCAGGTATGTTTCCTTTACTAATGAAGACTCGCTTTGTTGTAAGTCCCAGCAAAGCAGAGCAATACAATTTGTTGCTGTTGTTAGTCTCACCCTTTAATCTTCTTTGTCTGTTCCAAGTAGCTTGTATGTCAAAAAGTAGCTTGTATTTCAAGCTACTTACCTTCATTTCTTCAGATAAGAGTGGATTTTTTTGTTCATGTGAACTTTGTCAAGTTATATAGAAATAATAACCTTGAATCCTAAAAGGCATTTCCTTGTCAGTAACTTGAAAATCTGTGGCAGCTCAAGTGCCTGAAGCTTCCAGACCAGGCCCTCAGACACTGTGCATTATTTTGAGTGAGAGCAGCACTCTAACGCTCCTTTTGATGAGCTCTCAAACTCTGTATTTAATCATCAGAAGCCGTTCTACCTACCTGTCTCTCTGACAGTAAAATAAGTCAGCAGTCTCACTACTTCTGCCTTGTGCATGGATTCAGAGCCTGTAGTTTCTAGATCTCATAGCTGGTTCTGGGCTGTGTGGTTTCAAAGAGAATTATTTCAAAGCAAAAAATCTTAGTGAAATTAGTTGCAGTTTTAAAACAGAATATTTTGTCAAAATCAAATTTATTTCAATGACGGACAATCACCCTAATGGCTGAGAAGAATGCAAAGATTAAATGAGGTATGAATAGCTGTAAGATGGTACAATTACCACCTCAGAAACAATATATTTGTAAAGTTAATTCCTCTTGAACATGAACAATCTCCTTACACTTGACCCCTCTCTATTGCCTCTTCCATGCTTGAACTCTCCTTGAACTTTGAAGATCCATCTTGAGAGTATGATATGGCCATCTCTTTTGCATCTGGTTATTTTAGCTCCAATTTGCAGCCCTAAAACGGCAATTATGGTGATATATTGCTCAAGTCACCCAACATGGATTAGTATCGGGATCAGCGCGCTTATGCACAGGAGTAGTGAATGGAGACTACAGCTATGATTTTAAATGACTTGATTAATTCTGAAACAACACTTCAGAGTCCATTACGTCCAGCAGGTGTTGGGGTTCAGGCTGCCTTCCCTTAAGCAGCACAAGCATGTCATATTTATTACCTTTTTTTTTTTTCCTCTTTAGCATCCCTTTTTATGTTTTCCTCCCCTTTGCCCCTTTGTTCAGAAAATGTCCAGGAGCTTTGGAGACAACTCGGACAATACTCCCCTTTTATAAATCACAGGGCAGAATTCAGAGCCAAACTGTAACAAGTTCCTTTACAATATTTGTTGGCAACACAGTGTGATCAATAACAGGGTGAAGATGGTGACTTGTTGAACAGCAGGGCTGGTTTCTTTTGCTCAGGATCAATTTAATAACATATAATAATAATATGCTGAGTCCAAAAAGTGGTCAAGTTGCTAGAACCACTCTCTAGCCCTCACTCTCTCTGTTTTCAGGTATCACTACTTTTATGGGTAGCCAGACTGATCTTAGGGAAGTGAGAGCTTGTCTGATACGATTATATGTAGGGGGTTAGGCTTTCACCTGCTATATGCTGCTGTGGTTCCCACCTGAGAAATGTTGCTGTCCTTAAAGATGATAAAAAAGATTTAATGAGGTGGTTTCATGTGCTTTTGATTTTAGAGGGCTATTTGAGACCACAACTATAAGCATCTGTGTTATCTTTTCTTACTTTACGTCAGGCAGGTGAGAGGAAGGTTAAATGCAAAGGTATTACTGCTGAGGACACTGAGTGCCAAGACCAGACTCTTCATCACCCCACCCCCTGCCCTGTGGTCAGTACTGCAGCATGGGAGAGAGGGACAGCAAAGCAGAAAAGGCATCCGAACTTGAAGGATAGATGGATTTGGATAAACCAGGATGAATCATGATGAAAACTCTTCTACTACATCACAGATTGTAGGGGTCTTCTCTAAAGATCAGATGTCACGTGGCTTTATTTTGCGCCTGCTGCCTATATGTAAGTCTTTGTGGCCCGATGCCAGTGCTCTCTGGGCCTTGTTTCTGCTAGAATTCCTGTTCTAGTTGGCTGCAGTTATAGCCATGCAGGGCCACAGGCCAGGCAGGCACTACACATATAAAATAAGGCACTATTCTGTGAAGTGCCACTGAAATGACTGCTTGATGAGCGAGGTACTCCTTCCCATGAATAAGGGGACAAAAGTTTGGAGCTAATGAGAAGTGCAGCATTTGAGTGTTTGTTTTGAAGACAGTAGCTCATTCTTCAGGCTGTGGTACAGAGGCAAGGGAAATTGTGTTTGGGGTCAGGAGTTTCCCAAAGGGAGCTGCTTCTGTTTGCACTGAGTGTGTAACTCCCCTTAGAGGTGATGCTACATGAGCCTGCTCTGAAGTCTCCTGAAACCAGCGGGAGCCCATCTGTGCACACAGAATATGCCTTAACAGGACAAGCACAACTTCTGTGAATGAGTTGTCAAGAAAATGTGTGGTATAGCTAAGAAATGCAGAGGATTCCTTTTAGTTGCTTGGTGGTGGTTTGGGGTTTCATTCCTGTGGGAAAATATCCAGTGAAAGGCTTGTCTTTCCCTTGACGCTTCATCAGATTTGTATTTCATTTTTAGAGTAGATGGCAAACATCCCAGGCTGTTCCTCTGTGGAAATGATGTATTTCTTATGAAAAGTTCATCTGCAGTGAGAAAGAAAACAGCTTCTATTCATCCAAATAAAGCAGTCTTGAACTAATGTGCTGCTGAAAAGTAACTGATTTCTACCTGTTTGTTTCCTCTGTACTACAAAGTCTTCTTGCACATTACACAGAAGACATTCGCTAGCAGCCCAGCCCTTTTGTCTGTCTGAGACTGGTCATTTCTGTTACCTTTAGAGCCTAAATCTGTAAGGCATCATCAGCAGAGCTTTCAAATAGTGTAAAGGCTCTCTAGTCTGAGGGCCATTTGTATATAAATCTTATTTCTTTTTCCTTTTTTTTTTTTTTTTTTAATTCTTTGGCATAGTTTTTGAAAGGCAAGATTGCAAAAGGAAACCCACACTTTGTATTGAAGACCATGCCTTACTTCCAAATATATATTTTTTTTATTAAAAAAAAAAAAAAAAAATTATAGTGCCTTTCTGGCCTCTTTACCAGACGCCTTGTTTGGGAAAGCCATGGCCCTAGCTATTTGCATTTGTTTGAACCTTTTCTTTGGGTGAACACTATATTTTTTGCTCTAGAGCAACGCGGGTATTTATTTCAGTTTGAGCGAAAACTGAAATCCAAATGTGCCTAAACACAAAACACTTAGATGACTTAATAGTGATGCAATAATCAATGCAATATTATTAATGTATTTCACTACTTTACCTTTTGCTATCTTAAATTGTTCCCCTTTTTGGTAGGGTCAGCCTCTGTTTTCAATATTCTCCTTCATCTATCGGTTAGCAGTGCTGTTCTTGTGGAGATAGTACTGGACTGAGATCCAGGAAGTCTGAGCTTAATATCTGAAGCCTCCACTGGTTCACTTAACTTCTCTGTGATTGCACCTTTTGGCTTTAGACATGAAAATCAGGAGAGAAAATAGTTTTTGCCCTGCAGCCAGTGCTGTGTGCCTGTCTAAATTTCTTCTCTTAAAGAAAAAAAAAAAAAATCCTGTTTATTTTTCCTCCCATTTAAAATGCACTGGATGATGTCAAAGCCCCCAGGTGCCTCAGCATCTTTTGGATTCTTCTCAGAGCTCGCGCTGACGTTTTCTGGTGACAAGGGACCCAGAACTGAATCCTAATTGAGAGGTTTGCCTTTGGGGGTGCTCAACAGCCCTCAGCAGAAGCTCAGCAAACTGGAGCCTTGATGTTTCCTACCTGTGGCATTGGGAAGTTGACTGAAGGGCTTGAAGCCGTGTCAGTGGAAGATCTGCAGCTGGAGGGCAGTGAGTGGCCTGCAGTATGAATGTGTACGATCAGCACGGAGAGCTAAATGTGTGTGCTCCCGGCAGTAGGCAGCTGGGGTGCAGGGCTCAGTCTGCTCCTGTGCTTTCACCTCCCTCCTGAGTGCCCTGCAAGCTTCTGTTCAGCCACCGCTCGGACTGGCAGCTTGAGTAAGTGACAGCTCCTGCCAGTAAAAGCAGCAAATAAGATCTCTCAAAAGCCCCATGCCCTCTAAAGCAGGGATTTCTTCTGAGCAGCGCTTCCTCTGCTGTGTAACGTGTCGTATGGCTTGCAAGCAGACAGCAAAAATATACCCAGAAAACAGACCTGTGGTACAGAGGTGTGGCAACCAGTGGCATGGGCGATGACTGACAGCGGTCTCTCTCTGACGCCTGCTCCACTGGGGGAAACCATTCCTTTTGAAGCTGTTCCTGACCTCGGGCGTGTTTCTGTGCGAACTCCCTGTCAAGCAGTGCTCAGCCCAGCCTGCCTCTCCTCCCGCCCTTACTGGGTGAGGAGCCTTCTGCACGCAGGCACAGGCCAACTGCAAGCATCCAGCGCAGCATCCAAATATCATTTTATTTATATCACCAGTCCCATTTCTCAGCACTGTCAATTTTTTCCCTTGCAGAAAAGCAAAAAGACAGTTAAAGGGACTTTCAGTGACATCCCCCCTGTTTAATGAAGCTTGGAGTTATGGGCAAGTGACTCGAACTGCCGTTATTATCTGCATGAGTGACTGAAGGCCGAGGGTCTAGCAGTGTGCAAAGAGCTCCACCGCAAATGTGCACATTGATCATTCCTAATCAGACCAACCAGGTCAGGGGTGCCGGAGAGATGGAGAGCTCTGAAAAAGCTGACAAATGAAGCAGTGGAGCTTGGGGGTTAATGTAATATTCAAACAGAATGAGGTATTCATTTTCTTATAAGCTTGTCACTTTTCCCTTCCTCTGACATTTTGCCAGAGACTAGCATGAAGAGGCAGGGAGAGTGTGAAGAGTGTGTGAGAGAGGAATGTCCTAGCAGGGGGGAGAAGGGAAAGGCAAATCCTAAAGGGGTGGGAAAATGCAGTGTTTCTACATCCTTCTCTCTTTTGAGTGTTTTGTACTTTTTCTTCTGTAGTAGAACTTTTTTTTTTAATAAAAGAAAGGTCCTAAAGCACTCTCTTCTTTACACTTCTGCAGCCAAGATGGTTTTGTTATTTTGCAAAACAACCTGCTCAGTCTGGATTGTCTTAAAAATGGGCTGGACCGTGGTGTGTATCAAGTCATAAGTGCATTCTCCTCAAGGCAGACAACTGTTTAGAATCCTAAGAGGTGAAGAGCTGTGTAGTATTTATTTATTTTTTCTCCAGAATCACTGCTCTGAAGTCTGTGAGCAAAACAATACACCCAGAAGTATCCTCACTACCTTACCTGGGCTTCTGATGACTTTCTGGGTTGTTAATAATACATGCTAGATAGAGGAGTTTTCTGTCTCTGGCAGAAATTCACTGTAGGTTCCCAGGCACTGCATGCTGGAAGCTGGGTCTTGTAACCCACCTGAGGGTTGTAATTAACTGACATAACCAGGGCTACTCAGCTCCTGTTTAATAGGGACAAACCAGAGCACAACAGGTTTGGAGGTTTATTCCAGTTATGCCTGCAGGGCAGAAGGACTTCAGATGTCCCTGTTCTTGGCTCTGGACTCGAGTCAGATGAGTATTTGGGTTAGGGCACAGCTGAGGCTTTCGTACTACCTGAGAACAGGAGGCACCTTATGCTTCAGGGAGCTCTTAGCAAAGGGATGCCTGGAATTAATGACTGGAGAGATTTATTTGGCACTCTGCATGTTAGGTGGACTTAATGCTCTAAAGAATAAGGGAAGCTTGAGAAATTGCAGGTCAAAGTTCTAGTAAGATCTTTGCTGATTCAATAACTATTCCAGCATTGCAATGCCATACACAGTGCTGAGGCCAGCTGTTGTGAGGGAAAGCTGCCACGGGAAGACCTGGAATGCCCAAGAACTGAAGACTCTGTGCAATGCAGCAGAGCTCCAGGGGTTGAGATCTAGCAAGGATGATAAATCTACCCACTCTTTCTTTACCTGTTGATCAGATAATTATTCATAAAAATCATTCCGTTTTTTTTTTTTTTTTTTTTTTTTTTAGTGGAGCTTCTTTCCCATCAAAAATGTTTGAGTTCTTCTGTTTCATTGGAAGTATTTTTTTTTTCCAGCTAGCAATTACTGTAGAATTTAGAATTAATTGATTTGGTCGTTCCATCCTAGATGTTACATAACTGGGACTCTGCCTAGTGAGACTCTACAGCTCTTGCCCAGGCGATTTCATAAGCATGGCGAGAGGAAACACTGGCACTATAGGACGTATATATTTCTTGGTTCTAGGCTGGTCTTTGTACTAGTTTTGTCATGAGGTTGGAGGGAGAAGTGGAAAGTGAGAGGAGGAGGAGGAAAGGAAGCATATTGCTACCTGTCTTGTACCTTTGGAGTGAATTACAGTTACAGTTCAAAAATAATGAAAGCATCCCATTAACTCCTTGAGACTGCAGTCTAACTGCACAGCTCAAAATATCAGATCTGACAGGAACATGTAATAGCAACTGCAAAAACATATAATGAAAAAATCTATTTTTTTTTTCCCCAAGTATTGCTAAAAGCACAAAAGATGAAAGGAAGGCCTATGGGGTAGTCACTAGGCTTGCTCATGGAAGATGTGAATTCATCTCTCATTTCCCACCCGGGTGGTATGAGACCTGGGATAAGCAGCTGATTCTCCCCCCTCTTCCCTCTTTGTTTCTCATATCCTTTCAAGATGTTCCTTTTTCTCATGTCTGTTTTGACTATCAGTTCTTCAAGCCTGGCATGATTTCTTATTATGTTCCTTTTACAGAGGGGCTGTATTCCAGCAAGAGCCTGTCCTGCAGTACAGAAAAATAATCCTGAATATTTCTTAATGCCTACAACCAGAATTCTTTAATCTTCCTCCTTTAACCAGTACTGCAGTCTACTAGCTGCCTGTGATGTTGAGAAGCTGGCAACATTTTCCTAAGACAATCTCTGTCTCCTCATCAAGCTTCTGTCTCAGAGATTCATGTGAAACATTTCAGTTTATTCAGCCTTTAATCAGATGTCTGACCTATTGTGAACAGTGTTCAGCTTATGACCTCTTTGTAATAAACAAGTTTTAAACCAGCTGCCACATCAGATTTTTTTTTTTTCTTCCAGGAAATAAATATGAGACAGCAAGGAGAGCTAATCACTCCAAATACTGCCCTTTTTGCCAGGCCACTCTTTCTTCCTCCCTGATAGGATTAATTTACATTTTTGGAAAAGCATGACTGTCCCACTGCAAAGGCATGCTACAATTTTCTTTAGCATAGGGAGAGCTGCTGTTTGATGGGGGAATAAAGCACGCTTAATGCGGAAAAAAGTAGTGAATTCTCCTGAAATTAATACTGTCTAAGACACTTTCTTCTGCTAGAATTACACATGAGTGAAAAGGTGAATATGGACACCACGCTCATATAGACCTTCTTTGGATGTCTAGTATTTAGGAACTCATCAGTTATTGTGAGATGCAAGGAGAGTGTTTAAGGAACTCTGTAAGATGTTGCTAAAGCTGTAGGCCCTGATTCTCAAAAATATGTTGTGTACAACTTGTGGGAGGGAGCTCAGTAACTCTGAGCTGGATCTTGATGTTGAAATGACTTAAGTGACTTTCCTTGTTTGTTTGTTTGTTTTTAAATAAGCATTAGAACTGGAAAGTGAAGAAAATCATGTTTGTTTGTTTGTTTGTTTTCTTTTTTCTCTTTTCTAAAGCGATTGCTGTCATCCTGACCAAACGACTGTCATCTTTGGAACACTTCTTTTTTGGCAGCTTCAATAGCAGATGAGGAAGCTCAAATGGGGAAGTGAATGGATTCCCTTCATTGTAAGGGTGATCACTGCAATGGTTGGTAGGACAGAAGATGCTGAGCATAATGTTCCCTTTTCAGGCTTTGGTCTCTACATCTTATTAATAACTCCTTTTAATGTCACTAAATGCACGTTCCTGCATTTTCCTTGTCAAGCATTCTCCTTGCGCAAACATGTGCCAGAATAGTGTACTTGGGTGCCAACTTGGTGCAAAGTGTTATAAAAATGGGCAATTAGGGCACCAGTTCACTGGTGTTTTAATGGAGGCACTTTCCTGAAGTGTTCTCTACTCCCTTATTTGTCCACCTGCTTAATGCCTACACTGCCTTGGCCTGGCAGGTGCAGAAACAGTGGAAATGAACAGAGCTGTATATCCCAAATTCTGTTACATCCTGCTGTTGGCATCACTGTGAAGTTAAGAACTGCAGTTATTTAAGGGGAAACAACAAATATGGACAAGACTTGGTCTCTGTACTAAATAGTACCAGCCCCAACGTTCCACTGTTTGCTTATAATGTTGATTTTTCAAAACACATTGCTTATGGTTCTGTTCCCTGATCTTTCTGAGAGAAATGTTGATATTTGTTTAGATCAGAGGTGCCATCACAAATGTTGCCAAGCAAGTAATGTGATTATTCTCAGATAGCCATGGCTTCAATGACGCGTGGACCTTTTCTGCTGGAGGGGTTTAAAACCGATAAACGTGACAGGCAGTAACAGCGCCTGTTTGGTTTCCTTTCTAGTCCCTCTGGATTGTAAGATGCTCCAAGATGATTTGGTAATAGTTGAACTTGGCCCTTTCCTCTGGCTCCTTGTGTGATGTTGAAGAAGTCACAGCAGTGGAAAAATGGTTTTCAATTAGCACGTTTAGTCTTCCTTTGTAACATTACAAGGAAGCTATTGAAATTGGGGTTCATCTTTTAACTTCTGGTCAGTAAGTTGTAGGACAGGCTGAAAACATGCCGAGGGAAGGTGGGAGTTGTATGTTGTCCTCTTGGAATAGACAATTGGCTGGGGCAGAAAACACTGCTTTGGGCAAATTATCCCTGCTCCAGCACTACTTGCCCTTTATTCAGACAGTATTTTTCTGTGCTAGGAGTTTACAATATTCCTGCTGTGCTCAGCAGACTTGAGCATCTCCAGATACTCCAGCATCACAAGTTATTTTAAATGAAACTTAATTTTTTTAAACTCCTTTTTTGTGTAGTTTCTGGGTATCCTGATCACCTGGGACTTTATTTGGCTTATGGCCAAAATAGAAAAGATTAAAATGATTGTTTCAGACTTCACTGGATGTAAGAAAATGTTGCCTGTGGTTTCACTTAACTGGACTTTGATGGAGAAAATAAAAGGGGGGAAAAAAGTCTCAATTCATCTAGTAATTTTCCCTCTTTCCCACTAGATGGCCAATTGCATTATGTCCAAGAACCTTTTTCTGTCTTGATATCTGGGAGGCTCTTAGCGACACAAATATGTCTCAATCTGCCAAAGCCCAGATGCAAAAAGCTAGACACGAAGCACACTATTCAGGCAGGAAACTTTCAGGCAATACCCTGCTGGGTCATAAATATTTTCCATCACTTGAATTTTATCATCTCTTATTCCCAATAGAAATAATATTCAACAGTAAAAGCAAGGGACAAGACATCTGTTAGAAGGTCAGAAACCATAACAAGCAACATCACTTGAAACTGTGTTTGAGACAGGAGAGTAGTATATAGCAATGTTTTCTTGTTTGCTCAGTTTCCATATGTTTTGTTTTGTTTTTCCTTTAAATGGCTTGGCACAGATTCATCTTTCCTATGAAATATTTATTATTGTCTTATTTACATTAATTTTGAATGCTTCATCAGAAATCTGATCTCTCTCTGGTTTATATGCTTGCTTCCCAATAAACCAATTAAAACCCAGCTGCTATGCAGAGAAAGTGAGTGTGAATCAGATCTTCTTTCCAAGGATTGTTCTTTTATAGATAGCTCTTGTGTCCTATTTGCCTGGCAAGAATTTAAGTACTCTGAAGAAGATGACAAACACCTGATATTTCACTTGGAGATGGAAAAATCTAAGAATTCTTAGAATGGTTCTGGGAAATACTTTTAAGGAAAGTTGTAGCTCTGTTTGCTCTCCACCCACTATTCTTATGTTTAGAACCCAATACTTTGTCTTTCATTGCATTGTCTGAACCCTGTCAGATCTGTCTTTACAACGGGTGCCATTTGTATTTTTCCAGAGGTTCAGTTAAGTTGCCTGTTCAAGCTCATCTTGGAGGCCTGTGTGCAGAGAGATCAGGTCTGATTTGCAGCCCCTTTCTGCTTGTGGCCAGATTTTAACAGAAATGTAAGCGCCTCAAGATGTAGCTTGGATACTCATGAGATTGCTGGAAGTAACAATGCCACAGATTCTCACGACTTAGGTGTTTTGCTTTAGAACTGCCTTTTCATAGTTTTTAGTCAAGGAATATTGTGATTATGCAAAAGCTATGGGTTCTACCATCCTTCTCTCTAGTTTTGCAGTCTCTTTTACCTCCTAGAAATCAGATCGCTGTCCTGTCAGTGGATAGTCTTCTCCAGGAACTCCAGTCAGCCTTGAGTGACTCAGGACATATTTTGTCTCCATTTTCTCTTATTTGCCCTTATCCTTGGAAGCAAAGTACAAAGACTGTCTATGGGAACTGCAAATAAATGAGAGCTCCCTGTAAAGTTCAAGCTGGGGAGAAAAAAGAACTTAATGCTGAGAATGGTCCTTGCCACTCTCAGATAAACACTGAGCTCTTCTGAAGGCACCGGAGCCAATTATAGGAGAAGCTGATATGAGCAACCAAGGAGCTGGGTCTGCTGAATGGTGATGTGTGGTTATGACAAAATGGTACCAGGGAGCCAGCTTGCTGCTACTTGCAGACTGCTGCTGAATGTACTCTAATTTTTGCAATCAGGCAGAGAACAGGATTGGGGGGCTGGGTAAAATATGATTTCATTAAACAAAATAAAAACCAACAGTCTGAATAGAAAGAAAAAGCTGCAATTAACCATGGTAGAAGGTCCCCCAAAATTCTGTTTTGAATAATCTTTTTCTCCAAGTAATTCTTGCCCCAATGGACAGAGTTAGAAACTGCTCCTTAGCAGTCAGGATCATCCTTGTGTGTAGCTGCCAAACAGAAGGACTCAGATCACAACAGCCCATGAGGCTGGTCTGTATTTTTTCTATCTCCTACTTAAGTAGAACATTATTCTGCAGATTCAGGCTTTCCTGGATGTCATTGCAACTGTTGTGCTGATGACAAACAGCAGTCTTTTTCTAACAGCTCTGACAGTAAACACCACCAGGAGAACAGGCTCCTGAACATCACAATGTTCAGTGTGGCGTAATTCATGCTGAGCTGGGATGCCTTGGTACCATCCTTGTATTTCTGTTTCAGGCTCTTTTCAAGGAAGAGATACTCGCATGGAAAAGCCTGTGGGGTGAACATGGTTGGTTGTGTCCCACTAGCAATCTTTGTTTCTAGATTTTTGTCGTCTGAGGAAACATGCTGTCAGAGAAGCCTAAAGCAACCATGCAAGTTCAACAAGGAAGATGTCTCTTACTTGAGCCATGTATGAATGTGTGAGCTGCAAGTTATTCTGGTCTTTTGTTGACCAAGGGGGAGGAGTTGCTGAGGATTTAGAAAGCTCAGCTAAGAATCCTGTCACTCAGGGCACATCAAATTAGCATCATGCCAATGAAAAGACGTTTTGGGTATGCTTAGGACCAAAAAGTGCTCTCAGCAAAGGCAACAGCAGTTCTGCTGCTCAGTCCAGTGCTACTCCAGGCTTTACCCATCTCGTTCCACTGTACTTCAATAAAAATTTAAATAAGGCTTATAGCCAGACTGTTAATTAGCAAAGAGAAAGTGAGCTGAGTGGTCTCCTCCATGCCTTTTTATGTTAATACAATTGTACATCTTGTAAGTGCCTATTTAAACAGCCCTGTTTTGCTGTAGGGCACAGTCAGAAGCTCCTAGGGTAGTGGTTTTCAAACTGAGCTCTGCATTCCACTGAGATGTCTACACGCCTTACATCTTTGGGATCTGTGGAACGTGTTTCATTACTGTAGTTAGTATTATTTTTCATGGGTCTGAAGAAAGGCAGAGACCTTTACAGAGCACATCCCACTGACTTTCAGGTGGGTTACATTTACAAGTTTCATGAGTGCTTTTGAAATATCTTCTGTAAAGAATCTTGTATTTAATTACATAGAACAAGTGCTTAGCTCCACAGAGACCTCCTCACCTGAGCAGTCTCTTCTGGACCACATAAAACACACAATTCAGCTTAAGTCAAGAGAACCACAGGACTTAAAGGTTTTAATGATTTTCCAAAAATTGCTCTGAGTAACTATTTAATAGTACTGTTACATAACAAAGTTGTCATTCAAGCTAAATACTGCTCTATGTAAAATTGACATCCTGATTTTTTTCCCCTCATATTTGGCAAGGATTAGGCTGTGGTAATTTGAATGTCTTTACTGCACAGATGAAACTACATCATATTGTCTTAGTGCTCAAGTCTTGATCCTAATCCTCCTGTTTTAATAGATGGAATTCATGATCCTACTTCTGTCCCTCTAGAAAAATAGTAGGTAATTTTCAGGGGAGAAAACTAACAATTTCCTACTGAAATTTAACTTATCTCCAGACTTCTTATTTAGAATTTGCTATGAAGAACCAAAAGCATATGGGAATTTAGAAAACAAACAAAAAAACTATCAGATAGTAGTTTATTTTTTATGAAGTGTTTAAAGGTTACTGTTGAATATTTTGAATGAAATTCCTTGTGTGCTGTTAAATGTTGAAGAATGTTTCCACAAGAGTTTTTTTAACCTCAATTATTACCATATCCTTGAACAGTTCAGAATATATGAATCAGATAGAAATGTTATTTGCATACCCAATTAGCAAGCTTAAAACTAAAAGTGCTTACCATTTTGGTCCGTTTTAGAGAAGGGGGTCAGAACTAGAAATCTTTAAAGGAATTAAGATGTTTTTCCTTATAAAAAACTCAGCAGAGGATTCAGTGTTTTCTTATGCATCTTTTCCTCTTGATTCCTCGTATCAGCCATCCGCTACCCCCTTCCTACACACACACTCCTCTGTCTCTGTGTTTTCCATCAAACCTGGAACTGCCTCCTGCCTGCCAGAAAGACAAGATGGCTCAGTCGCCCTGCAGTCAATCAGACAGCTTGGCTTGCATGGGAGAGCCTGGCCAGCCGAGTCACATTTTGACCTCTTTCATCTGCTCATCTGAAAAGTTTTGGATCCACACAAACTCTTGATAGCACGCTGCTCCAGTGTGCCAGGGCCCCCAAAACAGCTCCAGCCACTCTAGGCTGGGAAATTGGTGCTGCAGTCACATTTTAACCCCACGGCACCCAGCATGGCTGGTAAAAAGGCCTGCTCTTTGCTGGTTTGAAAAAATACCTTTATTTGCTGAAGCTGTGCACGCTGCTGTCAGCCTGATTTATTCTTATAAACCTTTTTGAAGGGACTTTTGTTATGCAAGCAGCTACTGCATTTTTGTCTCGTTCCATTTTTTCCCTTCCCGCCTGAATCATTTTTGGCTGGGGCTCCTGGCTAAGACCAGTCCTACAGCCGGGATATCCACAGCCCTTTTCAGTGGGGACAGCCAGCTGCTAAACACAAATTGACAACTGGGGCAAGGGTGCGTTCTAGATATGATTTAATTAGCTTTATTTTAATTTATTTTTTCCTTAAAGGACGAGGAAATATGTTATGCATGTATTGTTTCAGCTCTCCAAGAGGGAAAAAAACAGACTCCTAACACTTTCAGGGCGAGGCAGAGCGCCTGAGGGCTCTGACGCTGAGGCAAACGCAGAGGCCGAGCCCGCCACCCTTGCGGCCGCCATTTTGTGTGGTGCCTCAGGGCCGAGGTGCGGGCTTGGCGCCATTTTCGCATTACCACAGCCTCCCTCCACCTGGCCCCGTTGTCATCGCCTCCCCTCAGGTGGACGGCAGGCAGGGCTTGGGGCTGGAGGTGGCAAAGAGGACAGCAGTGAGGGGGCAAGGGGCTTGTTGGGCCCCTGTGCTTTTCGTGTGGTCACCTGGAAGGTTCTGCAATCCGTTTCTGGAGTTCCTGAGGGAGCCGCTGCAGCAAGGAAGGTGCTGCCACCAGGAAAAGGGTTGTGGGCTCCCAGGGTTAAGTCCTGGCACTAGCGCCTTATTCCTAGCTAATAATCCTGTATTTTTCCTCTCAGTCTGGGGAGGGAAGCCTTGCGGTCTGCTCTTCAGGAAAATGGGGGTTAGAGGTCTTGGGAACTGGTGACCTACTGTACAGAAGCAAAGGCAATGGAAATGGGGTTGATAGACAGCCTGTATCCCGTAACTAGAGACCAGAAGCTTTTCTATATCATACGGTATAGTTAGTAAAGAGATTTATTTTATGCTTTGTGTTCAGCATGAAGTAGGTTATCTCTGCCCAATGTTGTGTAGTGGCTTTACTGGTGCAAAGAGGCCTGAAGAATCTTGATTTTCTGCTGTGGTAGCATTTCATTTTATTGCTGCTTATGTGTTGTGCTGTGGGGTAAGTGAGGAAGATTTGTGTGAAGGAACTTCACCCTCTAAAGTTGCTTTTCAGATACTTAATTTTCATAACTGGTTTTTTTTTTTCCTTATTATTTTTTGGTGTTTGAGCAGTATCTGTGTAAGGGCCTGAGGGAAGGAATTTCATCCCTGTCCTATGTTCCAATGTCAGTTTTCTGTCACATCTCTGGTGTGGGCAATAGTAATTCCTAAATCCTAAATTAACTCTAGCAGGTGTGTAAATCTTGATGCCAAAAGCTGTATATAAAATCTTTACAGCAGTGGTCTCTCAAGAAAATAAATTGGCAGTTGTTTATGTTGTTTTTGGTGTTGGTGGGTGTAAAAGCAGTTGAGACTGTTATTATTTTTCTGATGTGGCCATATCCCTTTTTTTCCTGGTTGTCCAACTGGCAGTTTAGTCAATCTGTTATACAGAGGGCAGAGAGTAGCGTCTGCACATGGAATTAACTGATGTAGCTTCCTTTCAAGCAGCTTTTTGTTTCAAACGTTAGCCGCTGCTATGCTATGTTCAGGGATCTCTGGTCTCGATGTTTGAGATGACCTCAGTGCTGCTCCAGTAGGTAAGGAGAGCTCATCCATGTAAAACGACTTCAATTAATACTTAATTATATGAGGTGATGCTTCTGCGAGAGTAAGCTATCCCAAGGCATTTATAACTACCCATGCTTAGTTGCACTACATAGTTTGTGCTGATGTAGTTGGATGTTTGCTACTACAAATGCAAGAGTTAAAAGTCAACTGTTAATTGATGGGTCTAGTATGTCTTGTGTGTGCTGCAACCTTGTTGTAAGACGGATTAATATGCTTAGAAAAAAAGTCTCAATTTTTTATGTTCAAAAAATTTCATTTGAATGGAAGTCGAGTAGTTCTACTTTAACATTCTTATTTAATCTTAGGCTGTCTCTTTACATGAGACTAAGGTTTGGATATTTTCTTCTTTTTAAAAAGCATTGATTCCCAGCTGCTACTGAGAGGAGATTTTGTTGTTGTTGCCTGTTTCTCTGCACCAGAAAAAAAAAAAAAAAAAAAAAAAAAAAAAAAAAAAAAAAAAAAAAAAAAAAAAAAAAAAAAAAGCATGGAGGGGTGCTGTCTTGGGATCTGCTGCCTGAAGTAAACAGACCAGGTAGATACTTTATAACAAGCTCTAATCTAAATTGTGAGAAACAGTTGCCCATGCTTATTAGAGTAGGCCTTTAGGAATGTTTATTGTAACTTCCATCTTTGTATCTGCAAGTGAGAAATAGTTTGGAGTGAGATCAAGTTCAAATTTTGTGAAGGGGTAGCATTATTGTTCTTGTACTGCCAGGGAGATGGAGTCAGGGGGAAGGAGAAGACAGCAGCACATTTACGTACTGAGGTTTGACGAAAGGAAATAATTATGACTCTGTAAAGTGTCAGTCATTCAGTCTCTCTTTGTTTTGACACATTCAATTCTAGTGATTGGTGGTAAAGAAGATGAGTGTTAGGGAGATTTGAAGCAAAAAAATTTAATGGGGGGAAGCAAGGGGAGAGAAAAAAAAAACCTGTCGAAGACAATTTCTGGCAGGCAGTCCGGTTCCTGGTGCAGACAGATTGGCTGATGTTGATTGTTGACAGCTTCTGCAGCTTGCTAATTACAACTGTAAAAAATTCAGGTGAATGACAGTAACTTGAAATGTTAATTCTGCTTTTTTTTTTATTTTGCAGCTGCAACTGTTAGTTGGCTATTGCTGTAATTGATGGACACTGGCAGTTGCTTAGACAGATGGAAATTAATACTTGTGTTACCGTTAGAACTCGCTTTCACAGTCACGTTTTTATTAGGCTCCTGCACTGAATTAATGTGCACACGATGGTGCGTAGAGAAGGAGCAGACGCAGCTCCTACCTGAAGAGCAGCCAGCAGCACTGCATGTCTCTGAAGGGTTGTGCATCTGTAGGCTGTGGTAAAGATAGTGGGACTGCACCAAAAAAGTGATAGCTTGGACGCTGAGGGCTGAACCACCCTGGAGCTGAGCAGGCAGTTCTTCAGGCTTGTGATTTATCCCAGTAATTAGGCTGGCTTTGGAAGAGCGGATATGGATGTAGGGAGCAGATAACTGCTGAATGGTCCTCCACATGAAATGGGTTCAGTTTGGAGTCATTTTCCTTTTCTAGCACTACTGTCTTAAATCTAATGGATGTGTCTTTAAAAAAAAAAGTCTTAAAGTGTAGCAGTAGTGTGGGTTCTTCCACTGGAGTTAAAACTGTCAGGCATGGAAAGGGAAAAACTGTGGACCAAGACAGAATTGTCATGCCTGTCTGCATTGAAGGCATGTGTATTGAAAAAAAAACAAATGCTTTCCAACACCACAATTAACAAAATATGGTCTCTTATATGTCATAAAGCTGGGAGGTGTGAACTCTGAATAAAGAGAACTTCCCTGCAATGGCAGTATTTCATGTGGGCTTTTGTGTGCAGGCTGTTTCTGGACGGTATTCTTCCATAAGGGGACTGGTTTCTCTGTATTTCTCCTGGCCATTTACTTTCACAAAAGTTGAAGGCCATTTATATAGCCAAGATTCTCTTGTGTCTCCAAGCCTGCATCAGGAGGAAGCAGTGGAGTTCTTGACTCCGTTACTTTTTTGTATGGCCAGAAAATGCTTGAGTTGGTGAAATATTTCTTTTTCTACGCTTAAGTGAATTGAGAAATTATTATTATTATTATTATTTTTTTCCATGGGTCATATGCAGGTAAGAAGATGGTTGTTGGGTTTTGGAGTTGGTTTAATGATACCATGCAGGTAACTGAAATATGCCTGACTCTGAGCTGGGATGGTCATGTTAATTTTGACCTTAATATAAAAAAAAAAAAAAAGGCAACAATGTCTGTTGTAATGCAGCTGCTATTTCTGTTAAACCTGTGCCCCTTGAGTTGCATGGCAGTTTATTCAGGAGACCATCTGATTTTGCTTCCTGCTTTCATGTCCCTATGTAGCTGTATCTGAGTTACTTTAAAGTAGCAAGCTACTGAATTTATTTCAGGCTCTAAAACTTAAGTATTTTAAAATGTCCTATTTTTCCTACTGCAGTTAAGAAGACTTGCTCACTGTAATGCTCTGAGAAGCGTTACCTGGATGAGAGTTTGCAACTGAAGATGTTGCCAGAGCTTAGAAGAGAGAATTGCTTGCATTTGAAGATGATGGAGCCGTCAATCCACACTAGAGCCTGCTTGCTAGGGTAATGAATGCAAGAGCTGGCCTTGTACCTTCTGAGCTTGAGAAAAAGCTTAGATGTCCTTCAAAAATTGCTGTAATAATGTGAGAGCCTTTTAAGACTTAAGTCAGTTGATGACAACATGATTTAAGTGGATCAGAAATGCAGCTGTGATCTTCACTGTTGTCTCTTGAGTTCTAGCTGCCTGTGTCATGTGAGTTGCAAGTGACTATGGTATTGGCTGAAAGGAAAAATGCCCACAGGTAGCATAAATAAAAGCAATTAAGAAGGTGAAATACAGCACAGAGGAGGAGTAGCAGTGAGGTGAGGTTTTGATAAGTAGAGGAGTGGTGTTTTGTGTGGAAGAAACTAAGAGAATTTCTGTTAGATTTGAGACTGGGCCTGCTTTTGTGGTGTGCTGGTTCAGCTAGAGTCATGGCTGATGTCACAACCGACTTGCTTCAGCCTCACAGGGCTTGATGCTGAGGGCGTAGTCCCGCAGGACTTCACCTCTTGGAAAGGACTGAAGTGAGTCAGTATACACAGATCTCTCCTCACATGCATTGAGGGAGCTCTGCAGAAGCATTGGTCAAACGGATCAAAGGGTTGGATACTTTCTTAGTAGGAAAGCTCTTAAATTCTGAGACACTTGAAACATGCTTTATTTTAACAGTTTCCAGCCTACAGTGCTTCAAGTCGGCGAGGAAGAACCTTCATTGCGTGGCATTCAGCAACAGTGACAAAGGGACTCCCTTCTCCGGACGTGTTCATGAGCTGTGTGCAGAGGTAGGCTGGCAGAATGGATAGCAGCTCAACTCTTGGTGCAGGTACTGACTGTCTTGTTTGTGTGGAGAGAGGTCATGCACACACAGTCCTCTCTCTCTTTCTGCCCTGTTCCGAAGCCTCCTCTGACCAAACAGGTGCCTCATCTTAAGGCCTGCCAGGTGTGGCTGACTGGTAGTTGTGACCTGGGAGCTGAAGTGTAAGCAGCTGCTAATGATTTCTTCACTGGGCTGGTTAGCAAAGCTTTGCTGTAAATGTAACCGCACTTGCACACGGCACAGGAGATGTTCATGGGCTAAAGGTAGGATCGCGTTGCCCGCTGCTGTGCCAATTACTGGATATTAATGGCAGGATAGCATGCATATGCCTAAACTGGGAAGCAGAAGGTTAATAGACGAACAGCACCAGAAGATCCCATTTATCAGTTTCTATTTATCTCTCCTTGGGAGGTGGCAGGTTTACAGTAAATACCTTCTGTCCTCCTAATTTCCTAATGATGGGGATAATGATGGAGAATGGTGAAGTCATTAACTGGGACAGCCTCTGTGCATCACTCTGTCAACCACATCTCTCCAAGACCTGCGATGAAAAGTGATGGGCCCCAGCTGTTCACCAGATTCTCTTCCCCTCCCCCCTCTCCCCATTCTCAACCCCAGTTGCAGGCTTAGCAGTTGAGAAGGGAAAAAATAAAAAAGAAAACCCACAAACGGAAAGACAAAGGGCCAGTCCCTTCCCATGCTGGAGCCACTCTGCTCCGTGCTTTGTGTGTGTGTGTGGCAGGGAGAACCAACCTGATCCCATTACAGAGCTCTGGGCGTGGCGCTAGCCTTGGGCATAGCGGTGTCCTGCAGATAAGGAGTGCAGAACCCAGGAGAGCAGTGGCTCGCTGAAAGGAGCAGAATGCAGAAGCAGGTTGTACTTCTAGGAATGAGGCACTGCATTGCCATGGTTCTGTCTTCTGATGAAGAACTTGTTAAAAGTCTGTAAAAACATTCAGCATTTCTCTGTATCTGAAGCATTATGCTGGAATACTGATGCCTTCCAGTGTCTACACAATGGTGGGGCAAACAGTTATCAGAGTCCCCATATATGGGGGATAGAGCCTGGCCACTGTATTCTCTTTGTAGTTCTATTTTAAATCCAGTCTTTGAATCTACAATTTCAAGATATAAATATGCCTCTGGAACATGAGAGGAACTTCACGTAAAAATTTACTTGCTTAAGTTTTTTCATTGAAGAGCTTCACTTTTTTTCCATGTCACACCTTTGTAGCTGACTTTGAGTTTTTCATTGTATTTGTTTTATATGTGGACAAAGGCTGTGCCCTAACCACTGATTTCAGGGGGTAAAGAGTGGCTTACCATTTTTAATGGGTGTGTATTCATCCAGGGAATGTGTTGGTGATTTATTGCCAGCCCTGTTTAAATCACAGCATTCCTCCTCGGTGAGGAGAGGAAGAAAGTTCCCACTGTGGAGACAACTGGGTTTTCTATTACAGTGGAAGGGGAGAATCTCACATACGCTCACTTGGTATGCTTGTGGTTTTCTGGTAAATCTGAGCATGTGTGCAATTATCAGCAAAGCTCCTTGGTTCGACCTATTTTCTATTAGTGATAGTTCTCCAGTGAGATACCTTTTTCTCGATTATTTTACTTAACTCGTGAGCTAGTGCAACAGCTTTGTTACCATATAGCAAAACCACAGTCACTTGTAGTGGCCTTGAGTACAGTGTAATACAACAGAGCTGGCTATGCCTTCTGCAGGTACTTGCCACCTTCTCTTCTTGTTTGTCAGCCATTTGCAGTGGCTTCTGCATGGAAATCTTTTGAAAAGAAGGGCCGGTCTGCAGTGAGGTTTTCCTATCGCATCTGCCATTTGTCAGGCTCATAAAAGAACTCTTGAGCTGTGGGAGCTTTGTATTAGAAGGGTTCATTAACTTTCAAATGTTTCAATTGAGAAATTTCAGAGCTCTCAGCAATAGACCAAGGTGGCCAGCTCAGCCAAGAGCATCCCCTGACAGTCAGGTACAGATGTGATTGCTAGTCAGAGAGCTGTAAGAAACCTAATAGTGTCCCAGAAAGTGTCATACTTGAGCTGGAGAGGCTTAAACCAAATAGCCCAGAGAGACTGTAAATAATTTTTGTTAGGCTTTAACAGATAGCAAGGCAGAAGAGCCTTTAGCCTGCAGTATGCCAGGAATTCAGTCTACAAGGTTGTAATTCATGTGGGTCCCATCCTTGTGTGACTCATCTTGTATGTAAGCTGCCCTGGAAAACATGACAGGAGATAGAAAAACACAGTTGTGCTGAAATAAAGTACTCCACTGGCCTAATCTTGAGCAGGTGACTAACTGTTCTTACGTGTTTCAAGCCAGAATGGGTTGTGGTGGTATAGCGAGGTGCCTTTTCTGAGTTGTCTCTCTATAACTGCTGTGTCTGAGCACAGGGGTAGGTTAAAAATGAAAGGCAGTGAAACAGTTCTCTCTTTGGGGAGGTGTGGTGTTACCCATTTAATGCATTAGAAAAGACAGTTCCCTAAACACTTGTGCTGCTTTATCTCCGTATGCTAGATGCTACTCTGGGCCTTATGGATACACAAGGATTTTTTCATTACTCCGAGCTAGTCTGGTGGCTAGCTATACGTCAGGGAATCCTTTAAGAACTCTGACTTCTGTTAACCAGCTCTGGTGTCCCTTGGCTATTAACTTTATTTTGTACCTTGAGATGGTCGCAGCGCTTTAGGCCGGGGAAAGTGACATTTAGCTTTGCTGTGTAATAATGCAGGTCACTTGTCTTACTGGACTAGCCCAGCGCTGAGGCCCAGGGTTCCTGTTTGCCCCAAGTCTGTTATCTAGCCTTGGTTTAGAAATGTGAGGGGTGTGCTTCACAGTGATTGTAGCCATCCCTTGAACAAACTGTGGGGCTTTCACAGTTATTTTGCAGAGTCCTGTCAGGCTGCTTTTCAGTTAGCTGCCCTTGTGTAGCTTTTCCTAGCTAACATTTGATACAAGTGAAATGAATCTTTGGATTTCAGTCCTGCTGTGTTACTGTGGTTCCCATGAGAGCTCCTTGAGCTCCTAGCTGAGATGTTGAATATGCCTAGTTGTTCATGTCATAACTTCCTGTGGTCTGACCATTCAGTGTCCAGCAACAGAAGTGCAGCAGTCCTGGGCTAGGTTCAGCAGCATCAGCTGTTTCTGTGGCTAGCCTCTCAGCTTTGACACCTCAAGCATGACATAAATCAGGCTAAACAGAACAAGCAATATTAAACATCTGTTGACTTCTAAATAAGGAAAATCATATTAGTCACTCTGTAAGCAATCTGCATGATAATTTCAGGAAAACATGAGGTGGTTTCTTTCAGAGGAAGAAATAGCTGATGTATCTTTTCTATACACATGGACTAGCTGTAGAAAAGATTAAAGAGCTGAGCACGGACAGAAGTCTTGTTTCTGTGAAGTATATTTGTTGGAGAAAAAGAAGGCAAGTCAAATTGCCTACCATTGTGGAAATTTGTTCCAGATGTGTAAAGTACAGCAACTACAGCACTAAATCTTGAGGAGGATGGATGTTGTTACAGATATTGCTGGTCAAGTGAAAGAAATGTCACTGGAGCATTGTAATACGTCTCCAAAATCATTTTTTCAATTATGTGTAACGTACAGCAGTGGATGACTTAAAAAGTCATCCTAGCTGACAGCGCAAAGGCAGCAAAATCTTATACTCAAGTCCATTTTTAAAGGTGCAGAGTGTACTCATTAACCTTCTGTCTATAGATGGTTGAAAGAAAAATAAGAGGCGGTTTGCAGTGGACATTATGCTCTGCTTTCAACTTGTCTTAGCTACTTTTATTCTAGAGCTGGCTATTGCATGCAGTCAGAGTTTCCAAAGGGAAGTGTAGCAGTGCATTTCTGCAGACTGTTACGGGTGAATCTAATGCTTGTATACCAGAGAAACCTTGATCTGGTTCATGTGATCACCATGTTGTTGTTAACTGAAGTATGAAAGAACTGGTGGGTGTCTTCGTACTGTCCTGCCAAGGGCATTATGGAGATCATGAGCCCATAGCGTTAGCTACTTAACAGTATTAAGGCTTCTTGCTTGCAGTCAGTGACGGTAGGGAGTGTGAAACCATTGTTTCTTTGCTAAGAGGAAACCAATACTGCAGGCAGAGCATCCAGCTGGGGCAAGAAGCTCTGTAGGTAGGGGTCAACAGCGTAAGCAACTGGTATGAAGTTCTCCCAGGACTTGCGTGCTTCTTGGTCGTATTACATTGTGGACAACTCTGGATTGTGGTTATGCTTTGTGGATAAATAACAGCCTCCCTGCTCTGCCCCCACAAATCCATCACAAAACGCAAAAAAGACAAAATACTGTGCTGCTAAAATGCTATGATGGGGTCACAGGCCCAGCTAAAGATCACCTCGTATCGCATTTCCATGTGACAGTTGTCATTGCTGTCATGTGCACCGTTCCCCATTGCAGTCCAGAGGAGGACCGTGGGCAGGATGGGAGCTGTGTGTTGTGCCAAATGCAGGTAACTGAGCGTGGCTGGTCTGCCTGCATGCAAGTCGGTAGCAGACTTGAGAGCCAAGCCTTCATTTGTTCAAGATACCATTTTGTTTGAAACATGATGCTGGTTTTAGCCAAGTTCTTACACAGCTGCTATCTGTGTAATAGCTGTCAAAATTCTCTGGAGAAATTGAACCTGTGAACTGCTGCAAAGAATTCTGTTCCTTTAGGGTATGTTAATGCTACTGAAAAGTAACCCATCTTAGGTTTCAAGTCTTGTAAAGGAAATGTACAGCTTGTTTCCAGAAGGTTGTGTGCCTGTGTGTGGGGATGGGGAGGGGGAGAATGTCCGTTCAGTGCGTTTATTTTCCAGGTACACCAACTGGAAGGATTATTCCTCTGGCTTTCTAAGATGCTACTGCTATGAATTGAAGTCTGTGGTTTGTTTAAAAAGAGGCAGCTAAGTATTGTGTGTATTATCACTGACTGCCTTTGCTCAAAGGGAGTGTGGAATCCTGTGTCTGTCATGGCACGAGGATGTGGCGAGGGGATTCTAATAGCAATAGGGAATCTAGACATCAACTACCTCTTTTCTAGAAGAGCACTGTTGAGGTATCTTTTCATATGTAAGAAATCCCTGACCTGCTTGTTCTGGAACCCCCTTGGTGCGATCCCTTCCTCCGCTACCCTTTATATTTTCTCCCTAATATCTTTAATGTTAGTTATATGGTATTGATCTCGGTATTCACCAAGCGTTTTGTTTGGTGTTTTTACTATCGCTATATTTTTGCAACTCCCAATTTGGTATTTCCCTGCCTTTCCTTGCCCTTGCTAACAGCAGAAACCCATGCAGTTCTGTCGTGTTATCATTTTTCTTCCTATAAAGCATCTATGACATAGGGACCTTGAAGCCAGGAGTTGGGGCCACAGTGCTCAGCAGACTCTATGTACAGCTTTTTCTGGGGTAACTGCTGTAAAAAATCAGCACCACAGTGCAGTTATGCCTGCCTCTTTGGAGTTTTCTCTTATTCACGTAATGTAATGCATGTTCACATGTTCAGTCAGCCACAGTTATTTTGCCTGGCTACACAGGCTAAATTTAAGACCCACACTGAACATTTCTGTCACTTCTGCTGTTCTGGCCACTATGCTTAATCAAAGAGCTGGAAGGAAAGCTCTCATTAGAGAAGGTTTTTAGTCATACACAAGCATGTGCTGGGCTACTGGAGGCTTGATGGAGCTCTTGCTTCTGGTTAGGGTTGGTCTGCTTGGCCTGATCCAGGCCCCAGGCAGAACAAAGAGAGAGCAGAGCAGGCTTCGGTGCCGGAGTAAACATGATGGCTAAAGATGAAGATGATTTTTTTCCTGAGGCTGGTGCTCTGAGCCTGAGGAGCCTAGCCTGCTGTAGCAGCCAAGTGCTGTTGTATGCTGTGACCAGAGAGATTGTTGCAAACATCTAGGTGAAAATAGGAGTGAGTAGGGTGAAAAGGGAATCTGAACTGAGATGGGGTGAAGGGAAAGAAGATGAGTGGAGTGTACTTGAGATGTCTGCCAAGTTACCCATAGCATTCCTAGCTTGGTGACCAGGCTTTGTCAGACATGTCTCAGTCAGTCTGTCCTGTCAGGAATCAGTGCAGAGATGAAGGGACAGATGGGGGAAAGGAGACAGAATATAAGGGAGTACATGATCTCACTCAAGGGACGTGTTAAATTTAAGTTTTTGTTAATAGCTTCATAGTGTGTTAGTGTCTGACCTTGCAGCGAGGATTTGTAAGTACTTTGCCTTTCTTCTTTTTCTTTGCTTTCTGCTTTTTATCTTAGAGTAATAAAGATGCTCAGCTCCAGAGAGGCCCTATAGGAATTGGATGCTTAAAACACGCAGCATTGCTCTGTGAGGAGAAATGGAGGAAGGAATGTGAATAGGAAGGGGGAGGAGACTTGTCAGGAACAGTTTTAGGATTTATCAAAGCAGGATGGAGGGAGGAGATGGACTCCTCCTGAACATGATCATCTTGTCATTTCAGTAAGTTCTGTCCTGACTCTGAGCTGTGCATCAGTGCTGATAGCAGCGCACCTTATGTGTTGGCCTCTGCTCAGAGGTGCTGATGTCTTGCAGATTGAAGGGAAGGACCGATGGCTGTTCCTGCTGTGCAGTTAAGAAGGGCTGCAGGTTCTCTCTTGTTAGGGGAGAGGGCTCTGCCTGCTTTGCAGTACAAGGCTTGGAGCAGGAATGAACTGGAACTCAGATTGCTAGCAAAGCAGCAGTAAAAGGAATAGCTCACTGCTACTTCTGATCATGCTGTGTCTACTTTGCCTCGGGCTTGCGTCTACTATGGATGGTTCTGTGTGAGATTGCACCAGTCTGCGGAGCTGGGGCACTGCAGAAGAGGATAACAGAAGGGTTAAAGAAAATGAATGACAAAATGACCAACAAGGCGGAAATCCATTTCTAGTTCTAGGGTAAAAGCTGATCTGCACCAGGCCAATTACAATTTGGTGCCATTTGTGAGTGTGCAACTGGGGATTTTTATCAGAAGGGTTCCCAGTGATGCTTTTAATCACAGTATACAACTTAAACACCATGATGATGGCAGGAGGCATAGACAGGCACACAGTATAAGTGTGAGAAGGTGCAGCTGGGAACAGTGTGGAGTAGGCAATTGCCTTCCTAATATTTAGTCATAATCTTCCTGTGCTGCAACAGGTCCCAAGCACACGGCAGAACTGTGCAAAACTTAGGGTTTTTCTGTCATATGTCTATTTCATTTCTTTTTATATATCAAGGGGACAGGGAACTTTGTTTTGATGGCTCCTCAGACAAGCTGTCTGGATTGATCTATACAGATGACTTTGTGCTAGAGATGGAAGGTGTGGCTGAGCACTGAGGGGCAGCTCTGGAGGCCTCCTGGGAGCACAGCGCAGGCTGGTGGATAGGTCTGAGCTGAGTGAGTGATGGCTTGTCAGACACGAGGAGAGTCTGCAAGTGAAACCTCCGGGGAGTTGTTAAATACAGAAGGGCCTTCCTGAGCTCAAGAAATCCTAGGGCTGCAAATTGTTAGGGGCTGGGAGACTGTTTTGACTGAGTGTTGCCATGTCTACTTTCTTGTACTCTCTCCAAGGTGTACACTTCTGGTCTCTGTCACAGCATGCCAGGCGAGATGGCTCTGTGGTGTGAGCTACTGTGGTTGTTAGGAGAGCTGCTGCAGAAGTGATGCATGTCCGAGGTAGCTCTGAGTTCTTAGCTCAGTGTGCACATGGCTTCTTGCTGATTGACCTAAATATTCCTGATTTACTCATTTTTGAAACAGAGCAGAGAAAGCTGGGGTTTGCTGGGGTTGTGTAGGAGGGGGCAGACAAGTTCCTTCCCATTACACTCATACACAAGCAATTCAACATCCTTGGCCAGCGACAGTGCTAAATTTTGGTTAACCGTGGCCAGACGGTGGAATATTTGAGCTAGTGGATAACTCCTTGAGTATGCAGAACTTGACTGAGCTATCAGAGCTGAAAATGAAGGTAATGTGTCATGCTCCAGTACCTGTGTGACTCAGGCAGGCTTGATTCAGCACTTTGTATATTCTGGTTATGGCGTTGTCTCAGCTTTGCTTTGAACTCACGTGGCTCACCTGTTTGCCAGAAGAGTTAGGTCAACAGTGCTATGGCTTGTTCCCTGAGATCTTTATTCAGTGCTTCTTTATGAGTGTGTTGTGAGTCCTGTGCGAGTGCTCTCCAATGTCTTTCTGATGCTGTCTGCAGCCCTACTGAAGGATGGGCTTTTGCTCCACAGCGACATATTCCTGCAGAAGAGGTGAAGGTGCGTGTGACCATAGAAATGCTACTCTTAGTACTTTTGCTCAGGATCTAGTACTTGGTGAAGCAATGGTTGTGGTATTCATCTGTAGGATACCACAGCTTCTTGTAGGCAATCTTGCATGGAAATAACCTTGGAAATAACCTTGAATTATACAGCCAGGGTATATCCTCCAGAGAAGTGTACAGCACAAGCTTCCTGGAAGGTCGTAGTGTAGCAAGGAGATGGGCAGCAGAAGGGGCTGGCCATGGATGCAGGAAGAGAAATTGTTTATGATATATATATGATTATATAGGGTAGGGTGTGGATGGGAGTACTCAACTGCTTTATACATAAGTTTGTGTACCTGTTATAAGGGTATAGTGGCTGTGGCTTTGCATTTTCCTCTGTGACTGAGTCCTTAGTTGTCTGGTCTGATAGGCCTGTGAAACTTCTGAGGAGAAGACTGAATTAATCGCTGGGCGTGCAGGAGGTGAAAAGGCAACGAGTAATCCAGTGTTGATCTAGATACTGCTGCCATTGTTGGTTTTCGTTGGTTTTCTACTCTCTGTGTGTGACAGTTTTCTACCTGTGTTAGGTCTTGATTTATCCTTGGTTTGTGAAACACCATGCACCCCACCCCCATGCTGCTGTCAGAACAGGAAAGCAGTATGAGATGATTTTGTATCATGCAGCCAAAAGAAAGGAAAAAAGTATCTTAAGTGACAGGCATTAAATCCAATAAAAAGGAGACATTCATCATGCATGTGCAGTCATATTTTCTGTCATCTCCTCAGACTGTGAAAAGGTGCTCATGGTAAAGCTTACGTAAAATGCACTTAGTCTTTTCCTGTTGACATTTTGGGATTTTTTCTTCAGCTTAAGATATCTTAAGTTACAAGGGTATGTAAGGTTTTAAGATGCTATTGAGAACAATTGGCAATTCCAAAAAATATTTTTTGGTGTTTGAATGTGTAAGTTTAGATAAACAGCTATGTGTAACGAAAGCATGGATAATTCTGGAAAGGTTAAAGGGAAAACTGAACAAGGCTATAGTAAAGTATTAGTGTGGTAAGTAATGAAGTTGCAAATAACTGGTTGCCTAAATACCATCTCTGCTAAGATATATTTTCCTTTGGATATATTGTAAATTAATATTTTCATTTACATCATGGTGTTGAGTGTATTTTGCATGGAAGGAGGTGAAACTTCAGTTGAAGATGGAGGACAGAATTTTTCCTACAGGAAGCTTTTAATATGGGAGAAATACTTCTGATGATTTAGTGTTTCCTAGAGGCCCAAAATGTGTGATTCGGGGCAGGAGTTGAGGTCCTGTTCCATGTCAAGATCTGAAGTTACTGTTCTGTTGTAGGAGCATTCAGCCCTGCTGTACTGGAAAGTTAATTAGATGAAGAGGAGTAGGAGAGTGCTCAGAAGTGAGATGTGTCTGAATGTTCCCAAGCCAGACAGCTTCTGCTCCTCTTAGAGGGAGACGTAATGGGATGTGGTAGGAAGGCTGTGACCTGGCCTGTTCCTAGACTTCACCTGGGCTCATTGGTGAGGTGAAGCGACCAGATCAGATCCGGCTCTGCTGTTGGCCAGACCTTCCCAACTCACTGCCTTTGTGTCGCTCTACACAGCTAATTTTGCAGCCATCCCATTATGCATCATCATAAATGAAGCTACTGCTGAAGTCAAAGGGTAGGAGCTCATGTGTAAATGAACGTTCCTCATATTCTTGTTACCTATTGGACCTCTGAGATCAGCTCTAACAAGCACAGCGCAAACAACAGCGGTTTAGTTTGTTGCATGCCACTGGGAAATTAAATGTCTGCCAAGTTAATGTCACTTAAAATTTGCAATGACACTTACTGCATTTGACAAAACGTAGAAAAAAGAGGTTCCAATTAAGCAGAACTTCAAACACAGCAGCTCGTGCAGTTTATTTTGGAGCTAGGATATTCAGAAAGGTCAGCCTTTCAGTAAGCTAACCTCCGCCATTTACAGCGTTTGCTGGAGCTAATGAGCACTTTGCTCAGTTACATAATGGGGACTTTATGCAAAGAAAATCCTGATGGGGTTATGTAGCTAATGTACGTGGTGAAAGCGGCTTTGCCGTATAGATGTGCACTGGGGAAGCATTGTATGAAAAAATGTCTTGTCTGTAATGTCTTCTAAAGACAAAACGCCCATTCTGCCCTAGGAACTGACCATTCAGAAGATGGTATTCTCTGGCAGGAGAACAAGTGAGGGAGTGAAGGAGAGGAGGTCAGTTAAGTCCCCTGGGAGGAGCAGTGATCTTTACTTGGAAGCAGTGATCGGAGCTTGGAGAAATCCAGGCATTTGGGCATCGTCTTGCTGGGTCTCATTGAGAGCAACAGTTAAATTTCTTGACGGTTAATTTCATGTCAGGTAAAATAGGCATATCAGGACTTCTGCCCTTAGTGTGCTTGAGCTTTCATTTTGCAAGGAATTACTTGTGCTTATTTTACTTGTAGATGTGGTAGCTTTTACAGAGACTGCAGAACAGAAGGGCTGGCATTTGCTGCGGTAAAAGCCTGTGTAAGTTTAAGTAGGAATATTGCTTTTTAAACAAGAGGTACAAAGAGTTCCATAGGCACTAATAGCCATTGATTGGAACATTAGTGCCGTGGACAAAAGGTAACATTTTTGGCATCTCAATGTTTCTGCTGATGTAACTGGCATCTTAATCATTCCAATTATGTAATGGGATGGTGGTTTTGAATTGTGATGTGGCAATAGTGCCTTATGAAAGGCAAGTGGAAATTGACTGCTGCATTCCACGTGTGTAGTGTTCGTTGATAAAATTCTGGAAGGAAGGTGATGAAGTCTACTGGTAGGTTTATTTGGCCGTTGTCTTAAATGTTTGTGGTAATCAGCTCCAAATAACTTCTGTCAAAAATAATGGCAGCTGCTGGTCTTCCAAGTGTCTTTATTTTTTCATTGGTACTGTGCTATGATATTGGGAAACTATCTGAAAATAGTTAGGCAGAACTTTCATAAATGGTGGTGATTTTGGTCCCGATAAACAAAACTGTTTTTATCTTGTTGTGCAACAGATGTTTTTTTTAATCCACTGTTCCACAGTTACTTTTGTCTTAGATAAAACACAACGGGGCAATGATGGTTGGCGAACAGTCACTCTTTGGGATGTTTACTTTTAATGCAGTCCATGTTTGAATGCCTCTGGTTTTGACTGAGAACTTGGGAGAGCTCATTTGAAGGCCAACAACAACAACAAAAAAATTGATAATGCTGTTTGTATGTTTCTAAACTTCCCATTTCTAAGATTTGAAAATGAACACCTTGCTATTAAAAATTCTAAGTACTACTTCTCTGATCTTCTGGTAGTTAGATTAGCTCGTGACATCTATAGTGGCTGAGAGGTGTCCAGCACTTGTCAGTTGGGGTGATTTACTGTGCTGCAAGCTGGATGTTTTCTGATCATCTAAACGGATGGGAAGATGGGAATGTAGGAGAAAGAAAAGCACAATGAGATGAAGAGGACTGGAGAAAGTTTGGACCTCCTGAAGTCAGCAGTAGTTGGGTCACAGGCCACAGCTAGGATAAGATTTTTGCTTTCAGTTAACAGGAGAAAATTCTAAGGAGAACTTGGAATAGGGGGAGCCTGATTTTTGTCAGGCTTTTTGCTAACACAGGCTTCATGGGTCACAGTGAGAAAACTACGTTTTTGAATTAAATACAACTCTCCTAGTATTGAAGTCATAGCAACAAAATGACCTCACTCTCCAATTTTCCTTTTTTTCCCCCCCTCTTGTAGTTGTTGCTTTAATTTCCTACAATATGTTATTCTTCTTGTTTGGAATCATGGGGAGGAGGGAGAGAGGGGAAACCAACCTGTGTAAAAATTAGCTTTGAGTTATTCCATCTGTGGACTCTTAATTTTGTCATGAAAACAGAGAAGCCTGGCAGGAAGCTAGCTTTTGACTGGCTTCATGTATCCTCTTGTCTGGAACTGGTTAAGAAAGTGTGGCATTTAGAATGAAAGCAAAAGCTTCATTTCTGGAACTCTGAGTGTTTGCCCAATTCTTTGACCATCTGTTTTTGTTGACAACCACCTCTTTGTGTTGTGCCAAAGTTATTTTGGCTTTTATAATCTGTGTATGTGCGTGTGTATGTGTGTACATGGTGGTGCGGTTGTGTGTGCCTGCATGTACATCATTAGGGCTTTACTTACTGGGTAAGTTTGTGGGAAGTTGAACGCTTAAAAGGCGTTATCTTGTGGGGATTGAATTACCAGGACAAATACAGTGACAAACCCTGGCTTCTCTTTCTAGAGAGACGCTCAAATCCTGTCCATATTGCTATCCTATCTAAAAGCTGTCAGCTTCTGGTAGTTTTCCTTGTAACTGAAGTTATGCCGCAATAGTGTTCGATATGTGAGCACCTGCCTCAAAAATCACTGCCATGATTAATGGGACTGATGGAGAGCCCAACATCTGGCAGAGCACAAAGAACAGATGAGTCTCTTCATTTCTGGGAGTTGGAGATGGGGCATGTTTGGAAAACAATGCAGTGTTACTACCTTTCTCGATGTCAGAGGACAGTTTATCATCACATGACTTCTTTGTATGCTCCTTATACACACTACCAGTATATGTCAGTGATCCACCAAAGAAGGTGGCATTGAGAACCCCATCACAGAATTGCAAAAGCATTACAAAACACAGCCTTAAAATCTAGTGTGTGACACCAGTGCTCCTCGAACGTGTTTGTGTGTTTCCAAAACTGAGTTTCTTCTACATCATAATAAAGCCACAGCTTCTCCTTTTATCATTATTTTGAAAGCTGTATTGAGGAAAAAAAGAGAATTTTGTGCTGTTTTCTAGACTTAGTTTCTTTAGCAATGCCTTCAGAACTCCTGCTTGGCATGAGAGTAGGCCAGAGTAACGTATATAGCCCATGACAGCAGCAAAATGAGGCTAACAAATATCCTACTGAGGATGCGGTATGACAGCTTCATCCATCCAGCTGAATTTGCATTGTGAGTATGAAATAGCTGCGTGTCATGGGCCACTGCCATTGCACACAGTCATTTATTTAATAACTCAGTGCACAGACATTAAAGGGAAACCACGCAACACTTCATTTTGTTGAAGACAAATAAGAAATCGAGAGATGCCAGCATTTAGAAAATTCTGAGTTGCACTGTTTTGTCACCATACTTTTTTTTTAATGTTCAGTCAGGCAGTTCCTTAGGTGTAAAATGGACAGGATTTTTATTAATAATGGCAAAGGCATGGAGTGTGGTATGTTGTAGGCTGTTTCCGTATGTTGTTCTCCTTTGTGCTGAATACAAAGGTAGGCTTTTAAAAAGATCAGCACATCCCCTTGCAGTATCAAGTACCATAGTTAGCTATGCAAGTTGCATTAGGTGCGTTCTGGCATCATGTGAACCTAGTAAGTTAAACCTGCACAAAACGATGACAACATTTTTCTCCAGAGTGCTGTTGCTTAATGCAAAATTGAGACTCCTTGTATTTGGTGGCTGACATTTTTCCCAAGTACCCAGTGTTGTATTTCAGGAGGACTAATTTAAACAGATGTGGAGGGCCTTGAATTCAAGCTTCCGAAATACTTCACCAAAAAGAAAAACAGAGAAACAAAAGCACTTGAAATCGGTAGCCACTTCTGGAAATCTGTAAAGATGTAAAAACAAACAGAAAAGTTATTGGAAATTTCAACTTGCTTTCAGGAGTTGTCTTTAACTTGTGTGTTTCAATATGAAAATTAGGTGTCTTGGGTGGGCGTCACTTGTTTATTTGTACAAACCTTCTAGTGAGTGCTAGTGCAGTCCAAATGGACAACTCTGTTAAATCATTGGCAAAATTCAAGTTATGAGAAAGGCACCACTTTTTTCACAGAAAAAATAATAATAAAAAAAAAAGGCAAGTTTTTAAATAATACAATCTAGATGGTGAACTCCTGAACCCTTTGCGGGGAATTGGTTGTGTTTTCTTTTTTCTTTTATTATTTTTTTCCAATAGGATTCAAGAACTCAGATGATTCTCATCAATGGGAGCCTAATCCTAACAGCTCCAAAAAGATTTTAAGGTGTGTAAGAGTAAGTCATCAGACTAACTGGAAAGGAACACTAACAGTTGTCACTCCCCCTTAGTATCAGCAGTGCTAAGCTTTTGGAGTGCTTTCTGAACAGCCAGGCCAGTTTTAAACTTCAGTTCTTATTTGCAAAATTGAACTGTGTGGATGAAATGTCCCTTGGGTTGCTTTGCTTAATAGCACATGAGAATTAAAGGACCTTTTCAGTGAAGCAGTTGAAAAATTTCTGTTCCCTATGGCCTGTAGAAAGAAGAGTTTGGAAAAGAGAAAATTAAGTGCAGAGGCTGCACAGAAGCGAGAGCTGCTAAAGGAATAGCTGTTTGGTTGTGTTACCTTATGTTGAAGTAAAGAAAAACATGCAAAAAAGATGGGCTCTTTATGCCTGATTAGTACTTGATGTACTTAAATAACAAAAGCACGTTGTGCAGCTTCTGAACCTTCTGTGGTACCCGAGTACACGAACTATCTGTTGATGTAAGCAGATGCCACCTCATGGATTTCAGTGGCATATCATCCCTTAAACAAGCAGAGAAGGGATTTTGGAAGGCATGTAGCACGAAATGATCATACCAAGTTAGGTATAGTTCTGTGTTTGTCACCTAGTGCTGTTGGCATGTAAGGAAGGCTGACTTAAGGTTAATGTGTATTTCATCAGCCAGGTGTAGCTCAAAGTGGCTCAAAAATTTAAAAGCATGAGAATGTTGCAAGATAGTCAGCCAGAAAGAAACAATAGCATGTGATTTATTTAAAGTTACGTAAAAACCCTGTGGAAAGGTCTCATTTCAATAACAGCTTATTCATTCTACACAATTTGCTTGTAGTTAATTTTTTGTCAGAGCTGATCTCTAAATCAGAGTAGTGCAGAGGGAGAAGGTAAGAGCTCTGTCTGCATTTCTCTAGTGGGACACTTTAAATCTTTCTCAGGTGATCTTTAATTTTGGATTGTTGTCACTGTATTTAAGTCTTCCACACTCCTTGTTGTAAAGTAATCCAGAGGTGGTGTTCTAATCCTGTTTGGAAGAAATGTGGAAGCTGCAAGGGGCTGCTTTGCCTGCAGCACGTGATCCTGGTGCTGCACTTGATGTATTTCTTAATTTTTTTTTGGTGCTAACTGGCCAGCTGGGGCCTAGCAGACAGTGGAGTCTGCCTTCCTTGCATCTTCAAATCCTACTCAAGTGGCTGTATATGATGCTGCACTGTAGGTCTCACGCATGAAGACTGTGTCCTCTGTGTGAAGTGTACCAGCACTGTGAGCATTGGACTGTGTGTGGCTAACATCTTGTGCTTTTTGATAGAAGAACTAGGGAGTTGGGGGGGGGGGGGTAGAAAACATGATCTAAACTACCAGTTCAAAGGTTTAAAAAAAAAAATAAATAAAATGTTGAGGATCATGTCTGATGCCACTACCTTGGGTTTTCCCTATTGTAGGGCCAAGGGCTTGTAGGTTTTTTCTCACTGTGTGCATGTGTCAGTGGCACGTGCTCTGTAAACCTCCTGCCTTGGCCTGTTCCTTGTAGTCCTGCTGTTCCACTGCTGCTGGTTTCCTTCAGTGCCATTGCAATGCATGTAGCTAGCTGTATGGGAACAAAGGTGGAAAGATGTACCCTGTGGCACATGGCAAGCCCCACTGGTCGTTATTTTGGGAGCAGATGCATAATTGCTCAGTGCAAATAAATTTATGTCCCTGAAACTCAGGATTTGCAGTTTTAGACCAGAGGTTTAGGAGATGTGGCATAATTGGCAGAAGCTGTCTGGGTGTGTTGTGTGCATGTCTGTTTTAGTGCTTCTCGCTAAGTGTTTTTTTTGTTTGTTTTTTGTTATTCAGACCTGTATTCAGGAATACAATGGGACTTGGATCCTTGTACAGGATAACTTAGCTGTGTTACCTGACAGAGAGGCCTAACTTGGGGCAAAAACAGAAGCTTGTGTCTGGAAGGATTTCAGTGGCCTCTTGCCTTACTTGATATGTCTTTTTGAAGTTTATTGGTAGAATATGTTACTCAGTGTAAATATTTGAGAGATAAGCGATTAAACTCTTCCTTACAGACCTGAAGGGAAGATAAGTGTAGTGATTTGGGTTTATTTTTTAGCAGGTTTGTTTTCTTGAGTATAAAAGCACTTTGCAGTTGAGCTCTGTGGAGTGACTGCAGGCCCAGAAGGACAGGAGGTGTTTTGGTCGAGGTTTTATTGAGCAAGCAGAGCCGCTTCAGCATTATGGTGATTGTTCAAACAGCAAAAGACGGGTTCTGGGAATTATCTGAAATAATGCAACTGGGTTGTCACAGAGCTTTTTACCAACCCTTTAAATATGGGCTGTTTCTTGTCTGCTGTAGTGTTGAAGTTTGTATTTCACAGGGCCTGATTGGAAGCCTGGTGAAATAAGCTGAGACTGTTCTTCTGAGAGTCTGGTATGTGACCAATATTTTTTTTCCATACTGAGGATTTGTTGCTTAGACATGCAATGCTGAGATGCCTCTTCAGAGTCAGTTGTGAGCAGTCTTAGCAGCTCTGCACCAAAGTCCCCATTCTAGAGGAAACATTCCAGCTGGACTGAAAAGGACAGTTGGGGGACAGGGACATGCTGCTGTGCTTATTCCTGTCAAACACTGGCTGTGACCTAGACCAGTGGTTTACTCCTGTAGTTCTTCAGAGGTCTTGTTCCTTTTTTCCCTATTGTTTTTCAGTCAGTTCCAATCTATTTTCTTCCTAGAGGAGCTATCAGACATTATTGTTGATTCGAGCTGAAAAACCTGGCTTTGTTTGTGGAAATGCTGCCCTGAATGTGCTAGATGCACCTAATCATAGAGGTGGCTTATTTCTTATTTATCTTAGAAGACTTCAGGACTTGAATTCCGAATTACCATTTTTTTTCCAAAGGGATCGGAATTACACCAGAGCATGAAGACCTTCCTAGGTTTGATGAATTTTACAGGATTATCTACCCATACCTTATTCTGTATTTGTGAAGAAGTCTGGTTTTCAGTTCAACTTAGGCCGGTCTCGTTCCTGACTTTTTGCCAGGTTTTAGACTAGGTTGAGGAGACAGAGTGTGGCAGATCTACCTGCAGCTCAGTGCTTGGCTTTGCAGAGCCCTTAATAAACAACACAGTGTATTTGAGTGCACATGTTAGTAGCCTGTTGATTTGGATGGGTCAGTACATGACCTTACAGTGCTTCCAGCTGAGGCAAGCATACCAAAGTTAGAAATCTGGTTTGGATGGGATAAGATGGTCTGTTAAACAAGGAAAACAGGCGGAAGGGCTTGTATGAGGGTTAGCAGCATCAAAAGCCAATGTTTTTGTTTGAACTCAAATGAAATAAATGGAGAAGCCCCCACTTATTGTCAGGTACTAGCACTCATTCATAATTGCTAACAGAAAGCAGATGAGCAAATGGAGTCAGGGGAAACTGCACAAATCATGTCTCTCAACTTCAGACTTGTGCGTGAGGCTTCCAAGGTGTTCGTGGTAAGCAGTCTGATCTTTCAGATAAACTGTTTTGGTTTTGTTCTGCGAAATAAAAATAATCTGCCTTTTAAAATCAGTTTGATACTGAGTAACGTGCTGTTGATACTACATTTACATTAAATTCCTCATGGCTTCTAAGGGTTGAAAAAAGTTTGAGCTGAAACGCTGTTTGGAATGATTTCATTAGAAAACAAAACAAGAAAAAAAAAGTAAGACAGGACAGCTCTTGCAAAACAAAAGAGGAGTATTGAAGAAGGTGGGTAAATAGAAGTGCTCTCAAGTATTTGATGCGTTCTTGCTCTTTTTTCCTGCTTTTGTGGTATAGATAAGTGCAGGGAAAAACTGTACACGTACATGATGCGCTCATGCTCCACATCACTTGAATCCATCTGTAAATGTGGAGCTGTTGCCACACATCCCTTCTATATGCTGCATATTTTGCAAACAGCTACACCTACACACAGACAGTACGAGGCGTTGGGGCTTGGATTTCCAGGATGCTGTATGCACTTGGAGCCTGCAAGCTGTGAAACTGCAGTCATTCCAATCCTGACTCAACTCATTTGGCGGAGTGTTAGCATTAGGAAGCGCTGTCGAGGTGGGGGGGCAGCGTGAGGGGAGAAAGGGTAGGTGCTGTGTATTTCTCAGTGGAGTAGCTAATGGTGAGGGTTTTAGGAAATTGTAAGGTGAGCTATAGTAAAACTGCAGCACAGGGCTCTCACCATGTGTGGGTGTGTGCCTGTGGATGAAGGCGCAAGTGTAAACTCTTCTTGGAAAAAATCATCTCTCCATTTCTGCTGTGTTGTGTCAGAGTATTTATCTAGGTTCATTTGCCCCCCCTCCCCGATGTGCTGTAAGAATAAGTGTGTGTTCTCCATTCTCCTTCCCTCCCTCCCTCTCTCCCTCTCTTCCTCTCTCCTTCTCCCTCCCCCCCCCAAGCTGTAGGGCCAGAAGGTGGGGTGGTACCTCAGGATAATGGTAGCAGAAGGCGAAGGAGGCAGACAGCTGGCAAGTTCTGCCCCAATATGCTTCTCTGAAAGAGGCAAGGAAAATGCAGAAGATGTGATGCCTGAATGGCTCACTTTGCAGCAAAAGGGAAGATTAAAAGTAAAATTAGTTAACATCTTGCTCATTTCAAACCACCACACGCCAGCTTTTTGCTCTGTGCCCCCCCTCCCCTTGCCTTTTCTCTGTTGCTTTATTTTTGAGGGGAAGGAGAAAAAGCCTGGAATCCTGGGATTTTGTGGAAATCCATACAGTAAGCAGTGCTTGTAAAAGAGTAAGCTCTCCAGGTAGTGATCCTGTTAGCTGTATGTCATCTCTGAGACTGGGTAACTGCAGCAAACAGGCAGTCTGCTGCGTTCCTCTATGAGAAGCTGTTGTTTGCTTGTGTTATATAAGTGTTATGCAGTGTTATATGAGTGAGTGAAGACATGGGACAGGAAGAGAGGCTGAAGCAACTGGAATTGTTGAGTCTGGAAAGGGGAGCAGAGTGGGAACAGTATGGGTATGCCCTGGGTAGCCTAAACCTTAGGGAGGTCCTGCCTAGGGGACATCTTGCTGCTGTCTACTGCTCCCATGTAGGAGGGTATAGACAAGGCAAGCAGTGGTGCATGTAAACTTTATGCATGTGGAAAACAGGGAATGATATATATATATATATATTTTTTTTTCACAGAGCAGTTCCTAATAGGATACAAAAAGGACAGGTATTGTAGCTGTGTTAGCTTCTGCTTGTGACAGTTTGAGCAATGCATCCTTCATTTGCAGGAAGCTCCAGGTGTGTGGTGGATGGATTATGCCACCAGACCGCTTATGGAAATAATGTTCCGAGTAGAGAATTTCATGCTCGTGTGGTCTTGCCAGTCAGGTCCAAGTGATTTGAAGGTCCAATCTCTGTATTTTGGGGGGAGCTGTTTTTTGATGAGGTTTTGATTCCCTCCAAGCAGAACTTAAAGGTGTGTTGTGCAGTGGCTTATTTTATTTAGCGCTGCTACAACAGAATTTAGGTTCTCAATCAAGAAAATTTCTACACCCCCTGCACTGGATTAGTGCACAGCTGAGTAGCAGAGGCTAGGTGGTCAGTAGGCACATTTTAGCAGCAGTGGTGAGCAGTTTGCTCTAACCCTTGGCTTCGCAAACAGATGTGGGATACTTCTTGCACCTGTCAGTGAAAAGGACAGTAGGTATCTGTCTCTGAGTGATTACTGAGTATTTGCAGAGTTGGAAAGCTCTGGAAAGGAATGAGAAATGATGACTAACCAGCCCAGTGTGTGTACAAAACACGTACTTTGTATAAAGTTCAGTGAGAGGACAGGTAAGCCATCATACCACTCATTTAAAAACACAGCTTTTTTCTCTCAGCTCTTGTAGCTGAAGATGCTTCTGGCAATGTTGCTGTTCATTAACTTGAACAAAAACCAGACACATTCCAGTGGTGAATGCTTTGAAAAATTCTTTTCAAAGAGGAAAAACAAAACAAAACACAACACCCCATACCCCACATACTGCTGCTTTCAGTACAGATTATTTATATCAGCAGCTTAGAGTTTGGGGAGAATGGCTTCCAAAAGCTGTTGAGTTTGTTGCTGCTCATTGAGGGAGATTTTCACACTGCCCTCTGAATTATGTGGCACAGACTGCTGTTGCAGGCAGGATTCTGTTCCAGCTGGATGCCACCTCTGATTCTGCTTGGTAATTCCTCCACTGGACCAGAGGATGGTGGGAAAGATGACAAGTAGCAAAATTCATCTGCTGTTTTTGCACATAGCTCTGTGAGGTGCTTATCTTCCTACGGAGACCTTCCTGAGTAACTGGGTGGTGGTGCATCTTGCTGAAAGCCTGGTCTCTGCTGCAGCTCAAGAGAGGTGCCCAGCCAGCGGTCCCTGTGATGATGGCTTAAATATGGCAAGTGCTAGTGGGCTCATCACTTGGGTTTTTACCTAAGAGCTTCACCCTTAGAATAAACATTCATCAGTAGCACTCATTTATCAACTGCTTTCCTCCTCTTAGTTGTCTTGTGTAAGTCAGTCTGGAACAGTTGGTTGCACTTGGGGTAAGACCACAGATGCCTCTAGCGAGGATTCCGATACTTGTTAGTGTGGAAGATAAGCAAGCAAAAGGTTCTGGTCCTTCCAGTATGTTAACCCTACTTGTGGCCACTGCAACGTGGGGACTTCACAAGTCAGTGGTTAATGGTCCTTGTTAATAGCTCAGGCTACGCTGAATTTCTGCAGAGGTGGCCAGTTAATTGCTTTTTGAATGCCTGCAAGCCTGAGTAGTCTGCTGTGCCATGTGGAAAGGGATTCCTCTGCTTATCTGTCCCCAGTGAACAAGAGGCTGGGGATGCATCTAGGTTGCTGATACTAAAATAAGGGCTGAGAAGCTGTGCCCTGGTAGTTAGAAGCATTGTGTTCAACCTGAATGCCCTAAGCTATGTCCCTCTGTTAGTTTTACTAAATCTAGTCAACTCTTCCATCACTGTTGTTAGGCCCTTCTGGCTGTCTTTTTGATGACTAAAATGATGTGTCAAAGGTTATTGCAAGCACTGGCATTTTGCTACAGCATTTGTGGCAGTTGTGACATTGGGATGAGTACAAGAAAGGCTTGTCTCACCTGATGACTATTATGTGTGGCAGAGATGCTTTTGCAGTGCTCAGTTGCTCAGCTGTGTGTGTATTTCTTCACTGTGAACCACTTCCATCTTGGATTTTTTTCACCGTTCCCCCTTATCCTTCCCTGAACCTCAGCATATGAATGTATGAAATTAATACAAAGCGTGTCTTACTTTGTATATTTGTCTGTGGACCTCTAATGGGGTGGGAAAAAATAAGTATGTTAATGATTGAAAGTTATTTAGTGCTGCACGGAGTTAATTGCTTCTAATCACTGCTTGCATCCATCTGGTTTTATGGTAGACAACAAACCTCTTCATTGGATTTGCTCATTAGACATACTGTAAATCACAGAGATGCTCTGGCACCTTGCATATTGTGCTCCCATTACTCGGGCTGCCTTGTCACGTAGCTGTGAGCACAGAACAGTGGTCACTGGGAGGTGGAGAGATAGCAGTCCCAGCTTGGGGATGCGCCAGGGAGTGACCCCTTAAAGTTACCCAGAAAAAGATTTAAAAGCACACGGGAAAGCTGTTGAATGCAGTGAAGCACCACGGTACCTCTGCAGAGCCACAGTTAAGAGTTCATATGTCTATTTAAGGATCTTATTTTTCCATGGTTCAGATAGTGAGGGTTGTATGTCCTTCTTGGGCTGAAATGAGCCATAATTGATGTTGTGTGGAGTAACAGCATAGTTAAAAAATGCGGGTTTGTTGTTATCCTTCCAGAGGAAGGACAGACTTCATTGCCATTTAAAACCTGAGATGGACTTAATATGCCTGCTCTGCTATTCCTTTTTTTTTTTTTTTTTTTTTTTTTTCTCTCCAAGATCATCATCTGTGGTCCTGTTGGTTGGCTCTGGCAAGGGCTGGGACCAGATAAGCCATGAGGAGAGAGACAAGAACTGTTCAAGTGTTGATGATAGGCTGCTTAAAGCAAATGTGTTTGTTAGTTAGCTACCGGCCTGTAACCTTAGCGAGGGAGGTCTATTCTAGAGTAAAATATTTTTCTATCTGAATACATTCTCTTTGTCCTTTTTAAAAGAAAGACACCAGAGCTCCAGTCCATTGTGTTCGCATGAAAATTCAGCGTCGTTTTGAGTAGCTATTTTTGTTGTAAGCAGCAGTCAAATGTCATTAAAACTGAAAACTTTGTGTGTAAGGGAAAGAAAAGGAAGTTGTATAGGTTAATTATGTGAAGTAGCAACTTTTAATCAGGTGAAACTGTTTGTGTTTTGTCTCCTCTATTTTTCCAGTATGCGTGAAATAGCAAAAATAAGTTCTTCATTGCTTTAAAGTTCTCTAATGGGCCACTTGATTCCCTTCTTTCAGATGACAACATGAATAAACATTTGGTCTTCGCTCATAAATGATCTTTTCTGACACTTTGTGTTAGCTATCCTCAGACCTCTCAAGTTCTGTAATGTTTTATTCTAGTAGCTTAAATGGAGGACTATGCAATTCTTTCATACGGTAGAGTTATTATGTGGAAATGTCTTTTTTAATGGGGCAGAAAACTCTTTAAAAATGGGCTCGTGGTGGATGGAAATTGAGAAAAGCCTTGTTGTGCTGTGAGGCCTTGTTGGCAAAAATAAAGGGTTTTTTGTTTTGGTCTTGTTGGTGTATAGGGCAGAAGGACATGTCCTCAAGTCAGCCCCAGGCTTTTCATGTATTTAGCTAGTGGTATTCTGGGTGAGGAATTATAAGCCAGCTTGGTGTGGAAGTTGAAAGGGCACTTCTCTGAGGTTTGATCTGTCAAAGGAGTTACAGGAAGCAGCTCTTCACACTCCAAAGAACGAGGGACTTGGTCAAGACAGCAAGCTGAATGTGAGCCTGCCCTGTGCCCTGGCAGAGCTTGAGGCCAGTGGATCTGTGTGAAGAGAAGCACAGCCAGTAGATTGCAAGAAAGGGTTCTCTCTCTCTACTCAGCCCTCCTTAGACCACATCTAGAACAGCGTGCCCAATTCTGGGCTGTGCACTACTGGAGAGGCATAAATGATCCACGGAGAGGTCAGCAGGGAGTCCCCGAGGTACGGAGTGGATTGCTTGCTCTGTGGGAGAGGCAGGGCCTGCTCAGCCTGGGCAAGTCTGAGGGAGCTGACCTTCCAACAGCATCCTGGTACTGCTGGGGAGCTCATCGAGAAGACAATTGAGCTTATGGTGATAATCTGGCAAGAGGATGGGAGAGAGCAGGCAACAGAAGCGAGGTTTGGACTGTGCATATGGAGAAACATCCTGATAAGAACAGTCAGTCAGTGGAACAAGTTGCTCAGAGGTGGAGCAGTCGTCATTCTTGGAGGTGTTCATGGCCTGACTGGATGCAGTCCTGAGCAACCATGTTGAACCTTACAGCTGGCCCTGTTTGAAGAGGGAGGTTGGACCAAAGACGTGTCATTTCTGATTGGAATCATCCTGAGATCCTGTCAGTGTTGCTGCTTGAAGTCTTTCTGTGCATCTCTGTTAGGTGTGTGGGGTGTGTGAATCGTAACAGGTGTATGGAAATCTGGGTTTTGCATACCTTAACAGTACTTCTGTAAATCTTGCTGCTGAAACAGGTGGACAAGTGCCCTGACTGCAGCAAGATTTTGCAAAAATATCAAGACCACCAAGCTATATAAAATTAAAAAGCTTTTCCCAATATATTGTAGAGGACAAGATAACCTGGATGAACGTGGAATGCTTCTGGAACTGAAGTTACTGCAGTCAGTGCCATTTCAGTGGTTCCTCAGTATGATTTCTTGTTGCTGAGTCCTGTATCCCCACCACACCATACAATCATATGTATGTTGTTAGACTATCTCTCCAACAGCTGGAGCCTAGAGGACGTGTTTTGTTGGAGAGCTGTGTGTGACCCACTCTGTTGTGAGTGCTGGACTGGTTGTGCTGAACACAACGTTAACTGTTTTCATGTTCACCTCTGTATGTGGAGCTCACCTGAGCTGCTCCTGAACATAGAGCAGTGGCCTCAGTACTGAGAGCTCTGTAAGTGATGCCCAAGTGAGATGTATTATGATACGGCATTGCTGTTACACTTGCAATGAGCCATGTTAATTTCTTGGATATGAGATTCACTTCCTTCTATGAAAATAGCTCCTGGAAGCCAGCATTTGCCTTCCTTGTTAAAGGGAACTGTTTTGACAGGAAATGAGACATGATTTTTGCCTGTCCCCATCCCTTCCTCTTCTTTATGTCAACTGGTGTATTTATCTTTAATCAGGAGCTCTTACATTCTGCTGGCTACATCGAATGCTTCATGTGACAGGAACTTGTTTGACATCAGGTGTAGAAACACTGATCTGGGTGGCATGAGAACTGCAGTTTACTCCATCCACGAAAGGAGGAATTTATTATAAAACTCCCCACAAACAGGCTTCCCTGCTTTTTGTCAAAATAGGCAAGTCATGCAAAAGAAGAATGTTTTCCTCCTGATGTCTTCATAAGAAATCAACAGCGGCTGTGAGGTTTCAGTTCCTCTTTTTCAAGACCGACATAAATAATGACCTAGAGAAGCTTCCTTACACAGGCTCAGAGGTGCACTGTCATCCACTAATCATGGCGGTCCTGCCAAACCGTGTCTGGTGCAGCATGATGGATCGGCGTGGTGTGATGAATGGCATATGCCTCGGCACTCTATTAGAGCGCATTCACTTCAGGAAGATTAATGGCTTCAGGTTGTGCTGGCATCTTTCAGGACTCAATGTTTTAGGTTGATCCATCCATCTTCCACACATCAACAATAGCATTGTATGCTCAAGTCAAAAAACATAAGGGTAAATTAAACATTTCCTTCCAGATAGATGGAGGCTTTGACTGACTTGTGTACCTCCTGTTAGCAGTACGTTTTGTTTTTCAACACAGAAGGCAAAGAAAGCTACAGAAGCGTTAGTCTTGCATAGAACTTCCTCTGCTAGCTTCCTAGTCGCTGATTTTTGTTCTTAAATATCTGTACTCCCATCTTTCTGCTTTCCCAGCACTCGCAGCAGGTGGCAGCCTCAGGCGTGCAAAACAAGGAGCCCGGCACTGTAGAAATCCTTTGGTTGGCTAGTAAGGACCAAAAAAAAAGTATAAAAAGTAGCATTAGCTTGTTTGAATTCTGTAATCTCAAAGTTCTCAAAGCTTTTAAGAAGCTAGCACCGTGAGATTGAGGAACTTATTGATTTTAAAAAGCTGGTGAGAACTGTCTCACAGTCCTATGATACTAGGACCTGATGCAATAATAATGTGAGTCTTCAGATTACTGAGGAGCAGAGATGGAAGGCACCAAAAACCCTGATATTTCTTGCCAGCAGGATATTTGTAGATGGAGTATTGTGGCATGGGCTGGAATAGCATGGGGAGGTACAGTCGAAAGAAACTGTGGGAAGATGGGGAGAGAAAGGGAGAAGTCCATAATAGGGGTGTATTTATACAGAGTCAAATGACAGGGGAGAAGAGAAGGCTGAAGGTAGGGCACGCTGCATGGATAATGGCAAGTGAAAAAGCCAATCTGGTCTCTGACCGGTGGCGATTCCCAGGGGAGCAGAGAGATTAGGCAGTGATAATCCCTTGGATTCCATACCCTTTGTGGTCCTGCATATATCTTCAATTATTGATCGGCCAGGAGAAAACCTGCATGGACAGCCAGTTGCTGGTTGTGTTTGCTTACATCTGCATCCCCCTTTTTGGGATGTTCTTTGGAACAAGAGGATGCTGACTGGGAGCTCCAAATGTTGCACACAGCTGTCGTGCAGCATGCCGAGCGCTGCGCATCAGAGAAACCTTGCTGCGGTGTGTGCATCCAGGGACAGCTTTCTCTACCCTGTGCCTTTTGGAAAAGGCAGCGAGTTTGGAGGGGCTGTGAGGAAAGGTGGTTATTGGCAGCGAAGGGCAGTGGCTGTCAGAGGAAGGACAGGAAAATGCAAAGCAGAAAGGTAAAAATACTGGGAAGATGGGAGACTTAAAATGGGAAATGCGTGATGAGATGACTTGTGCTTCAACCCCTGGCCTGTGGATTGCACCTTGGCAGCTCTAATTAGGTGGTTGATGTGCGATTGCTTAGAATCTCAGTAATAAAAATAATGGAAGTGTCCAGGAACCCTCAGTCTGGATCTCATATCCTCCTTTGTATGAGAAGCCAACAGGGTTTGTTGTCGGCTTAGCGATGTGTTCCTTGCTCTCATGGCCCTGGTTCTGTCACTCAGACAGCTCTTGGCTGGATGAAGAACTGATTTTTAGAGAGGGATGCTCAATGCAGGCCTAAAGAAAGTGACAAGAGGTAGTCGTGGGAGGGAGTTAGATGTGCTAGGGGAAGAGATAAATGCCCAGAGAAGGTGGTAACAATTTCAGAAGGACTAGGACTTCCAGACTATGAAAGCATATGGGTTGTGTGCACTCAGCAGATGACAACATTCAGTGACTTATGCAGTGATGTTTAGCTTTTTTTTTTTTTTTTATATATATATATATATATATATATATCCCATATCCTTCAACCTGCAGAAGTATGAGGCTTTCTTTTCCATCCTGGCCTAGAGCTGTTACAAGGCCAGCTGTAGGGAAAAGCCTGTGCTTTGAGTCCTGAAAGTTCAGAGATGCTGAATGCTTTGGGAAATCAGAAATCAGATACTTGGTTGCCTGATTGGGGAACAAATACTTGGGCAAGTCCCCCTGTGCTTAATGATGCAGTTTGTGTATCAATGCGTTATCCGGAATAGGGGAGGGAAGGAGGAAGTCAGGTTGGGACATGGAAGGCTTGCGGATAATGCTGTGGCTTTTGCATCTCAATTTTTTTGTGGCCAAGCACGTTTTCCTAGCCAAAATCAGTCAATATTAACATCCCTCCCAGGTTGCTGGATGGAGCAAAGCTCTGGAGTGTTCCTTTTCTTTCATGCCGCCTGTCGGGCAGTCTGGGCTATTGGAGTGAATTCCTCTGCTCCTGCGTGCAGGGCTTCCGAGAGACTGCTGCCTGCACTGATGTGATGTCCCTGTCCCCTGCTCCTATTACGTGGGTATTCAGTTTAATAATTGTGTGCGGATGGCAGACTTGCTGCCAAAGCCCTGCGCATCCAAAGTCATTTGGTGAAGGAGTCCATTATGATCATGGCTTGCAGTGATAAATTCCCTGTGATGGTAGCAGCTCACAGCAGCTTCCTCTCGTAATGGCATTCTGCTCTTGTTGGCAGGGATCCCTGGGCACGAGACGCTGCCCTGAAATAGCAGAAATGATGATGAGAACAACAATAGCTAGACAAGTCAGGGAGACGGAAAAATTAGGGAGGAATTTTAATAACTTCTTATTTGGAAGCATTGCAGTTACAGGAACTTGTCTGAGAGATGCTGAATGGCTGTCTTGGGCTGGGTGTCCCCAAGGCTAAAAAGCAGTGAGCTTGGAAAAGAGGGAGAGCTAACTCCTCTTCTGTGACATGCATATTGTCAGCCTGTAAACTCTGTTCCCCCCTTCCTTTTCTATTTTGTGCTTCTCTATTAATTCTGGCCTCTCAATTGTGCTCTGAGGGCCACAAGGCAGCTCTTTCTTGTTCGCAGTCTTCTCTTCTGCAAAATAACAGACTTCAGGAGAGAGAGGGAGAGCTGGTGTTACATCTTTTGATGGTTCTTTTGATACAGTTGGCATGAGGAGGCAAGGAATGAGTTTCTGTGCATGAGGGAGTATTTAAGATTTTTGGAAAGTAGATTAAAGGGATGCACCTGTGCTCCCTCTGTCATTTTGGAGAAACCTTTTTGGAAGTTTGTTTCAAGACAAGGGGTGAAAGGGGCCAAGATGGCATGAATCTGAAGAGCAACTTGCAGATAATGGACTTGGGCTAAATCCTTTGGACTTCTGGGTGTTGATTTGAACACATGGGAGCTGCAGAGCAATGCTTGGAAACATTTTTACCACATCTATGCTAATGTAATTATGCTCTGCTCATAATTAAAGCACAGCAAGTTGCTTGGCTTGGACCAGAAAAAAGTAGGGTCAAGTCTTAAGTTAGTGTTGAGTTATTAGAGCATAAAATAATAAGGTTATTTCTGGTGGAAATGGTTCAGTATGTGTAAAATACTGTGAAGAGAGGTTCTTGATACACCAGTGCTGTTACCCAAGACAGCTACTAGGATCTGCATGGGCTTTCTGCACCTTTTAGAGGGTGGAGGGAGGCTTTATACACACACTGTAACAATGGATGGAAACTTTCCTTTGTCTCTCATTGTTCTTCTCATAAAGTCCATCAGACTGGCTCAGGATCTATGGCAGAAACCTGCCTGAATTCGTGCCATCAGGTACCACGTGACCATGTAGGTCTCTGTGAGGCAAATAAATATGTGGCTTTAATTATCAGGAAATGGTTAATACTGATAAGCTCATTAGATATCAGTCACTTGTAGTGTGTTATGCTGTCTCCGAACTATTATTTTTTAATTGGCTGCTTCTCTATTTGCACTTCCTAAGTGGGGGGGGAGCCCTTGCTGCAAACATGGCCCCTGAGCTGCAAAGCACTGTAGGAAGGACATTTTGTGCCTGCTGCAGAGCCAGCCTTTGGGCCTGGCTGGTGTGGGGAAAAGGGCAGTCAGGGCCTGTCTGCTCCAACGTGGCCTCTGCTTGCCTTAGCAAAGTTAACTCACTTAAATGATCCACCGAGTTCCCTTGCTGACTGTTTTCTGCAGGCTTGTTACCTGATCCCTGTGTGACCCACAAGCAGAAGAATTGCTGTTTTTGTCAGCTACTTTGTACATCTGTGAAGGTGCTTCTGTGCATGGCTGCAGGGCGAAGCAGGCGTGCTTTTCTGCTATCTAGTTTATCAAGTGTGGCTAGCCTTTTTTTTCCTTTTTCTTTTTTTTTTTTTTTTTTTTTTTTTTCACTGGGTTATTTGCTAGTCCCTTGCTCCTTTGTCATCTGCCCTTGGCTGGAGTATAACCATAAAACATTTACTGCGAAGCCATGAAGAATCCATATGTCCATTTGATCTGTCAGGCCACCAAGAAGCCAGGGCTTGTGGGGTAGCATAAGGATATCTGAAGGTGACACATGCTGTCATTTGATGAACAGAGATGCAGAAGGGGATTCTGGCAGCCGCTACCTTGGCCTTGACAACTTGTGATGGTGACCAGGTGGGGTGTGTTATCTTAATAGTCTGGAGCTCTTGTGAATTATTTGCTGATAGATGTAAACAGCTGTTATTCTTGGTAATGGAAAGCAATTAGAAACATCTGTACTCTTGGCGATGAGTAATGCCTCCCATCTTCACTGCTCCCAAGTGCCAATTGGAAATAACTACATCATCAGGATGGGGCTGGCAATTCTACACTGCATTATGGACTGATGATTAGTAGTGAGCTGTGAAGAACAAGAGGTGAAGTGCAGTAGGAAAAGCCTGTACCTGTTTTTGCTTGTTTATTTGCTGCCTCTTTTGGAAAAAGCAGCGCAAAGTTGCTGTTCTGGTGATGCAGAGTGCTCTGTGCTTCACTGTCAGTCCTCAGCTAACTTGATATTCAGCAGCCTTGAATTGCTGGGTCTTCTGGAGCTCTAAGTCCCAGACAAAGACACGATTGAGCACTGTAGTGAGGTACTGTTCCCATCCAGTTTCCTCTGGTGATCCCGCAGGTAGCCTTGATGCCTCTGTCCCAGGGCCTCGGTGGGGATGCCTCTGTCCCAGGGGCTTGTCCAGTGCTGAGGTTGACACAGGAAAAAGAAAGGAGCAAAATTGCTTTGGATCCCGAGGCTGCTAGTGAAGTTTATCAGAGAAGTACTTCCTTCTCAGAAAAGAACAGCAAACACCTCATTTTACTGAGGTTTTGAGCTATGTTAAAAATTTGGAGCTGGATTTTGGATACCTCTGCCGTTCTATCTTGTGTAGTGGCCCAGATACTCCTGTCAGACTTAATTCAAGATCTCTGGCCAAATTCTTGGTTGATATTGCTGGGAATGTCTCCTGAAAAATGCAGAGTTCATTGGCAAGCAGACACATAGGCATTTGTTATAGATAGCACTGACTGCGTGGCAAGAAGATAGACACGAAGTGCCGACACGAAGTGCCTTTTCTGTCCTAGAGGACACCTTTCAGAAGGTGAGAAGGACAATGTAGTGTGAAGCGTGGTATTAAAAAAGCAGTGGATGAGGAAAGGAATTAACTAGGAGCCACCTGGTTTAGGAAGGCTGTGTTCTCTGCACACGGCAGACCAGTTTGCTTCCAAGTACTAAGGCACTGTACAAACCCATGTGCAAATAGAGGAGCAAATGGGTGTTTGGTCCTTATTTTTCTATAGTGGTAACTAGTGCAGACCTGGGGAGCTGTTCTGCTGTAATGGGAGAAGGAACAGACATGATGTTTCTGGATATCCATTGTGCATTTTAACTGTTTTTGCCCCTTTAGAATTAGGGGCCAGCTTCATACAAGGAGCCTTGAATGCTTGATTGCAGCTGTAATGTGTGACTTGCCTACTGAGGTGCGTGGCGTTGAGGAATCCACGTTATTGAGGGCATCGTAGAGACTTCTGCTTGCGCTAGGTGCTACAGTACTGTGTAATAGTATGGCTTAGATTGAAGACTTCCAAGATTAATTTTGAGTTAGAATATTAAAAATTAAATAGAATGTTTTAGCATAATGACATAATTTTAAATCAACTAAAAATAGCATTAATAATAATCATGTTAACTCTCTTTTCATTAGAATAAGAAATTTAACGCTAAATTATTAAGTGATCAAATTTATGAGGCATGAGTTAGTAAAGATTTTTTACCAGTGTAAATCACGTGATGTGATTTCTGTCCAGCAACTACTGCAAATCTACATCAAGTTCTTACTATATCAAGTTCTGGGAGATGTGAAAATGCCAATGTTTTGGTGTGGGAACCACTGATGGAATCTGGCTGTGCTGAAGGGGGATGTGCCTCACAGCTGTTGGATTAGCTCTCTTGGTAAAGATGGTCAGAAAAGAAAGGGATGTAGAAGGTTAGAACAGTTGAACAGAAGGAGTTTGTCTTAGAAGCTACCTTTAGACAAGGCTTTAGAAGGTGCTCTTCTTTCTGCTGAAGTGATAAATGCCATGGGTGCCCTGGACTGCATTTGTCAGTAGGTGACTAGGCACTGTGAAGGGAAGACCAAGACTTTTCTGGGTGGGTTTCGCTATCCCAGTAATAGCCAAACCAGTGTTTGATCAGTGCTATTGTGACAGCGTGCAAAGTACATGCTGCTGGATGAAGGATTAGGATGGGCTTCGATTACTGTGTTTTACTTCACAGATGTCATAAAAAGGCATTCTTCAAACCTATTCTGTCCTCCAATGCTGCTTTTCCAGGAGGGAATTACAAAGCAAGATTCAGAGAAATCTGCTTCTACGTTACTTAACAGAGAAGAATATTACAGTAACCTTTTCTAATCCTTTCATTTCAGGTTTGATTTACCTGCTACACTTTGATCAGCAATCTCTGTAGTTTTACAAGATTAGATATTTTCATGTCCAGTCCTGGAATGACTGTGATATATAAGATGTTCTATGATTATTATGTTTTGAAATCTAGGATTAACCTGTGCTTCTTGATTAAAAAGATATTGTACAGAGATTGGGCAGGCGTTTAAATTCTTGCCTAGCTGTATGTGTGTCTCTTCTTGCTTGGAAGAAAGAAAAAATGAAGTGATTTCCCTGGAAGTACAATAAAAAAGTAGAGAAATTATGCAATAGAGAAGGTAGATTATTATTATTATTTATTTTTTTTTTTTTTTAACTTTTACTGACAGCATGTGACTTCAGTAAGAGAGTGAATGTGCTTAAACACTTTGAGATTTCCATTTAAACAAACTAATTGGCTGACAGCAAACAGGTCTTTGTTTATTCTCTTTGAATATCAAAAAGTAGGACTATGGAATGTCTGTGTGTACATACGGCTCTGAAGGTGGGATGAGCTGCCTCTGGGTTTACTGTTTCTAGTATGTATTTGAAAGCCCCTGGTTTAAGGCCTGCACTGGAATGGGTCCAGCAAATAGTTACAAAAGGCTTCACTTTTGCACGCCATTTCATTTTTTCTACCTTCTTGGGAAGATGCAGGAAATCAGATGTTAAACCACATGGTAAGAGCAGATGTGTTGTGGGACTCTATTGTATCCCCCTGCAGGTCTCTCCGGGGGTCAGGGTGCAAGGATGCCTGCCTCCCATTGCAGGGTAGAGCTTGGAATGCGTGGTGATACAAGCTGCATCTCAGGAAAACTAATATGCTGCACGATACAGTAACATCTTAATGTATGTGCTTTATAAATCCATGTTTTATATCTACCTTAAAAAAACAAAACCAACTTAAGTGTCTCTATTGAAGACAGCACTGTCTTCAACCTAGTGCAGAGGTATTTGGGCCACAGATATTTTATATGTACATAAAGAATAAATCCACATATGTTGATTTACACTTAATCGAAAAGTACTGATTGTTTTCTCCATGTGGGGTTGGGAGGGAAGTGGCTTCCATTAAATATATGAGAAGAGAATGGGAATTGAAGGGCATCTCACAGCTCTGCAGATGCAGATTTGTATCAAACGATCCAGTCCTGGCTGAGTTGGAGCATAGCCTGCGAAATAAGACCAGAATTAGCAAATGGCAATAATGAAGCAGTTTGTTTAACTCTCTTGCTTAGGAAATCACTATCAGTATTATGTGCTGTCAGGAAAGATTAGCAAAGCTGAGGAATCTCCAGGTTGATAAATAGGAAGATTAGGCAGGAACAGTGGGAAAGCTACTTAGTACTCAAGTCTTTGCCATGAGAGCCAAAAGAAAAGCTTTTAACTAAGCGCATTTGGAAGGAACAAGCCTGAATTGCAAGAAAAGATGGCATAAGGAGGGAAGATGACAGCTGGAACCCAAAGGAGCTTTTAGTTGCTTCTACTTGCTCTTGATGGGAACTTAACAGGAAATAATACCAGGAAGAGGCAGCTAGCAGTGCTCCATCATTCTGGCTATGTGGCATGGTAAGATTTTTGTGGCAGAAGGCTCTGGCACTTAGAAGAAGAGAAAAAATGAAACCTTTGAGGTAACCAAACTCGTGCTATGCCATTAGTCATGGGTAGTAAATGATACAACAACACAGATTTAGCGAGAGAAATGTTTATTTATGTTGTCTTAGTCATTGTTGATTTGATAGAAACATTGTGTAGATCTAAGCAAGTCTGAGGAAAGCTGTCTATATGGTGAGGTGGACTCTGCAAATGTAAAAAAGGCCCTATAGATTTAAATATAAGTAGACGCTTAAAAGATGTTATCACTGTTTATAGTGTGAGGACCCAAAACAGTGATCTCTTTTTTTTTTTTTTTTTTTTTTTTTTTTTTTTCCCTAATGTTGTGCTGGGAGTCCTTTAGTGAAACACAGTTGAGCTTCTCTTTGTTTTTTGGTGTTCAAAATTGTCATTTGTATCAGGGTTTATGCACATACCTACTTAGGAGCTGCCCTGTGACGCGCAGTAAGGTAGCTTGTTAGTCTATGTTCAGCTGTGTTCATGCTCCATTTTCTATTTACAATTGCAAGGTCTGCTTGCAAGGATGCATGGAGCATGAGTCTTGTTCATGCCTGTGGAAACTGGTCTTCCTATTCAAATGAGAGCTTGTTATTTTCAGTGTTGCAATCGTTGCAGTTGGCTAGCTAGCAAATAAAAAGAAATAGTAGTTGATGAGTGAACTGAGACTTTTGGGGTGTGGTTTTTGTGGTGTTGATTCCTAAATTTTTGGCAAGCTAGGGTTTTGGGACAGATATTCCAGACTGGATGTGTTCTTGCTTTCTCCCGGTAATTAGGGTGAAACTGACAGCAGTCCTTCGGGAATAAAGGAAGAAGAGGGGCTCCTCATCAATCCAGGATGCTTCTCAAAATTGTCTATCTTTGAGAGGGCCCCACTGTACATGGTTTCTTCACACAGCTGTGAAGTGGCTCGAGCATGAAGCTTCTTGACACTGCTATCTCGTTTTTGTATAGAAACTTCTTCGGGCATTGCTTCATGAGACAGAATGTCCACCTGGTCGTGTGCTTGTGAGACATGACCATGGCTCCTCTGCTGGCGTTCAGCTGTCATTGCAGCCCAGGTGTCTCAACTGACTGAGCTCTCTTGGTTTCTGTGTTCTCCAAATGGTTGAAATCTCAACCAGAAAGAATTGGCCATGAAGGGGACTAGCATTTTAGCATGGTACTTGCATTTTAGCATAGATGCTGTGAAAGCTTTCAGTTTTGGAGGGAACCATGCAGTTCTCAGCTTGAATAGTGGGTACTGTCCATTGACTGCTTTTGATTCTACATGCTGGATGAGATATATCGGGGTGTCCGCTTCTGTGGATTCTTGCAGCTCTTGCACTTTGCTTCCAGAACTGTACAAATGGAAGGTCTGGTTAGCCTTCAACTTTTTCTCTCTGAAGAGTTTCCTGAGGCCAAAACCATCTTGCCAGCCCGGTTACAAGAGGAGTTCACATGACCCAGAAAAGCCTGTCCTCTGCTCCCACAGCCAGCGTACCATCTGTCCCCAGGGCATGCTCCTGGGCTTTGTGCCAGCACTGGCTGTGTTGCCTTGCTGAGAGATTGCTGGATCTCTTCAGCTCCTGGATGTCACGGAGGATGTATTTCAGGTGCTGGTTACAGCTGACAAAGTGTGATGGGCCAGTGAGAACAAGAACCAACAGAACAGCCTGGAGGTTGGCTTTTTTTTTTTTTTTTTTTTTTTTTTTTGCATGCTTTCTTAACTTGCTAAGAAAACTTACTGACTTGCCCTTCACAGGGAACCTGTGGCTGTCTGCAGTGTTTGTACGTGGAAGTGTGTTACAGGATGGCCTCCATACCTCACTGCTTCCAGTGTACTTGAACGAAAACGCAAAATCATTGGAAGCAATCAGAACACAGAAGATGTGAAATACAGTGTAAAACGAATAAAAAAATCCATCTTTTGCCACCATTTTACAGCTTTCACTTGTTATCCTCCAGATGATAGAGACCAGCAGTCATATTGGAAGGAATTCTGTTTCTACAATTCAGTTTCACTGCTTGCTTTTTAAAGACCTGCTTTTTAACTTGGTGATTTAACATCACCAGTCATCACTCTGTGGACATGTGGATTCAGCAAGGTGATAAAAGGAATGTCTTTGAAGTTTCATATATTCTGTACCTACCTATTCTGTAGCCCTGAAGTAATCCAGCAGCAGAACATTACAGTGGTATGGCAGCCCTCTGTCGTCTTGCTTCTGATGAGCACACTGAATATTATGAGAGAAAATAAAGGGGTGGAGAGACAAGTCCCAGAAAGGATGCTGCAGACTGGCAGAGGACAAGTAGTAGGAAGTGTGGGTGTGTTGGATGCATGATGGTGTACTTATACCTATTTGTGGACCTGAATATAAGTCTTGCAACTGATACCGAATAATAATATGCAGTTGCCATAATTTTATTTGCAGAAAGGATGATATCGGGTACGATGAGTTTAGAGATTAAGCAGTAAAGAATATGAAAAAGGATTTTAATCTTCAATTTCAGTGGGGTTACCAATCCTACAGAGCGTTCTCTTTGTATAACACATGCACATTATTTGTTCAGATTTCACAGTTTTGTTTATCTCCTTTGTAAATGACTATAGTTAGAGGGGAAAAAAAGCCATCCCAGCCCTTTATAGTGAACCTGTGATTGCTTGCAGTGTTCACATGTGAGCCCACATTATGGTATGGCTTCTATACCTAGCTACTTCCAGTGTACTTTGCTGTCTTGTTTTTTCCCGTGCCAATAAGTTTGCTGCTACAGGAGGCAAGTATTTTATCCAGCTCTTCAAAGTAGCAGGCTGGCTTTTCAGACTTTGAATAGTCTCTGCCCAGAACTTGGCATGGGACTGTTCCTGTTATTGGTTCCAATGCTCATTACCTTTATTTTTCATTGCTGAAATTCTTCTGTCTCTTATTTATCTTTTCTTGGTCCTTAGTCTTATCTAGATTTGACTGATCCAAATGATTTGGTATTATCCGCACAGGTCATCATCTCATTTCTCAGCCTCTTTTCTAAATCATGACTAACAACTGTAAATAACCTTTGTCTTAGTGTCTTGGGGCACCTCCTTGTTAATCTTCTGCCATTATATTAATTGACCATTTGATCCTAATCTCTCCCTTGCCCCTCCCTTTATCCCTCTGTCTAACTTGCAGCCAAAACGTCTCTGTGCACAACTGCTTAATTTTCCTGGAAGGTCTTGTGGGGAACATGGAGGCTTTTCGAAAGCCCAAAATAAGATGTCATCAAATGGCATTTCATCAAAATAGAAGATAAAGAGCTATGATCTGGCATGATTCTCCACGGTCTGTCCAGGCTTACGGATGATTCACTGTTGTGACTGCTGCTGAGGTTTGCGCTCAGTCCTTGACTGCTGGCTCTCCCAGAGGGGAGAACTGAGGTGGGGGAAGAACTTGGAGAGGTGTTTGCTGTTGGGGCAGGGGGATGAGAAGGAGTGGGGAAAGAAACAAGCTTTTTCTTCACCTTTGTGCAGTTGTTCTGTCAGCGCATGACAGTGGCTTCTCAGAAACAAAGGTGGAAGTGGAAATTGATTTAAGGCGTTCCTGACAAATGAAAGAGATTGACGCTTCAAGATTACGTCCAGTGTCTCAGATTGTCTTCTGTCATTCTCTCTCACCATTTTGGTACCAAGCAGATTTTAACAAAATAGCTTTGCCCATGCTGTGTTTTTACAGCAGCTGTATTTTTTGAGAATGGAATGAAAAGTTTGGGTTGTTTTTTTCTTCTCTCCCTCAGCACTAATATAACAGCCCATGTTTTAAAGGCTAGGATTGCAGGACATCTGCATAGGTAAATATAAATCTCTTTGGCATTTCAATTTGCCCCATGGAAATCTTGTTTTTATGCTCAAATGCGAAGGAATTCTGGGAGCTTCTTCCATTATTGCCACCTTTATGAAAGCAGCTGTTCTATCAGTGCTGTGTATTCTGTTACTGATCACGAGGCAGAGGGAGGTTATGGGAGTTTGGGGGCTAGCACGGTTATTTCAATCCTTTCCTTATTCAACTGAGTATTACTGATGAAATATGTCAGCTCTGTGGCTGTTACTCATTCCTGATGGCTGCATGAACTGGGACTGTTATTCTTAGAAATGGTACCTTACTCTTCTGAGCACATGAATCCCATGTGACAAAACCGTTTGGAAGGCCAGTGTGCTTTTCTTTCATTGAGGCACTGTCAGTGGTCTATTTCAATTTCTATCTCCTTCTGTGTTTTTAAGAAAAAAAAAAAGGTAACACTCCCTCCTGTTCCTCAAAAGGGAGATGATGGAAGGAGAAAAAACAAAAAAACTGTAGAACAGGAAGAGTTGATGCGTCTTGGAGTCAATTAATGAATTAAGTCAGTCTAAATGCAATGTGTGGGGGCCAGATGATCAGTTTTACCGGGGTAACAGTTGCATTAAGTGAGTACTTCTATCGAAACTCATGGATGGAGGCAGCATGGCTCAGAGGACAGGAATTTGACTTGGGAGTCAATAGACCAGCCCAGGGAGTCAAGTGGCAAGTACCCTGTCCTCTGGCCTCAAAGAAGATCCATCACCTTTAGGTGTCTCGTCAGCCATCTCTTAGGTGCTCAGCTTGCTGAGTCTGTCAGTTCCTCAGGTGGGAGTAGCCTCACTGGACAATGAGAGCAGTGCTGTCCAGGTGCCAAAAATAAGGCTTAGGACTTGGGTTTGAGTGACCCTGTAATAAAAACCACGTATAGATTATCTAATACTGTGCCGTGATGGTATATTTCAAGGCAAAGGGTCGGTATGGAGTTGGTGGCAAAATGTGGAAGGCTGAATGTTCTTTCTTCGCACCACTGCCTCCAGCTGAGCAACTTGATGTTGGTAGATGTACTGTAGGTGGTTCTTGGTGGATGCCATGTTACATTGATCTTGTCTTTTCTGCTCAGGAGTGATTGAATTTTTTTTTTTTTTAAATGATAGATGCAAAGATGGGAGACAGATGGATAGACAAAAAGACAGGATCAGATACTAGATGAGTTACAGTTGTAGCCTTAATGCATGTGCTGTCTTAATGCTGCAATATTAGCACAGCATCAGAGTCCCTCTACATCTGCCCCCCTTCCTCCAACTGTACCGATTTATATGAAAATTAAGATTACAAATTAAAACCAGGCTATCCTGGAGTTTTCCAGTTCATCAGCCATCCAATAAAAATGATGTCGAGCCTGTATGCATAATTCCCAGAAGATTACTTTGTCCTTACAGCTAAGCTCTGTCCCTGATATAAAAGATCTCTATCCAGTTTTATTGAAATAAAGAACTAACATCATAATCCCAATATTGAGGTATAATCTTCATTATCTCCTGACCCTCTTGAGATTTTTTTTCTACCACCCCCATTCTATTCTGCTTCAGATTTATTTCATTTATAATCCCTATGTGTTTACCTTTATTCAGATAGGATTATAAACCAAATAAATAAAAAACCTCCCCCCCCACCCAAACAGCAAACCATTCAGTTCAGTAATAATTCCCTAATGTGTTAGGCTGAGCTATTCAGCATACAGGGCTCAGGCCTCGCTTATTCTACAGGTCCCGTTACACCAGAAGAGCACTGTCAAAGAGCCCTCCACCAAAGGAGCGCATTTCCTCAGCACTGTTAAGCTGCCTTCCTGGTGGTGTTTGCTTTCTCTTTGATCCCCCTTGGCTTGTGGGTGCAGCATAAAGGTGCAGGGAGGCAGCAGGTTGGTAGGCTATGCCTGAGAAGTGTACTTTCTCTACTCCACTCTATTTTATTACTATGATCAGTGCAACTCCAAGACAAAGAATTAAAAGTATCCAGCGTGGTTCTGGTGACTTGGCCAAAACCTGTTCAGCTGACTGTGAATAATGGTGGTTTTCTTTTTTTTTCTTTTTTTTTTTTTTTTTTTTTTTTTTTCTGCCAGAGCCTTAATGACCATAGGCTCTGTCTCAGGCTGTTAACTACCTTAGTGGTCATTAAATAATGGTCAGACTGATTTTTTCACAGATTATTGTGTGTGTGTGTTTTTTTTTTCTTCTTTCTCTATGGCCAGAGCAGCATTCCTGTGCTGTAGGAAAGAAAAGTGGTAAGAAAAAACTAATTCCTGTCTCCTTTTGCTTGTCAAGGTAGGGTGCTGTTGCTGTGCTTTGTCAGGGTCTAGTGCTGCGTTGGAGGGCTGACACAAAATCAGACTGCCCAGAAGGAGGGAGGACTTTTGGAGGCTGAACTCATTAATGATGAGGAAGTCTGATGGAAGTGTCTTTTCTCTATATCAACACAGGGATGTTTACTTGAAATTGGGAAGAGAGGAACCTCCTAAATAAAGAAGTGCAAGTGGAGGAAGGTGTTGGTTTGGTGTTTTGCTGGGTTGTTATTGACCTTTTTACTGACCCTTTGTGGTTGTTAACAGAGCAGGGAGCAATTATGTCTTGGAGAAGAGTTCTCCAGGCTTGCAGAGCTGTTTCCTAGTAACAGTTGAATTCAAAGTATGGCTTGTAGTGAGCTGCCTGAATATTTAAGCTGAGATTTTTGAGGAGCACATGAGGAAATTAGACATGCAAGCCTGCTTAAATAACCAAGCAGTGTAGGCATCCTTAAAAAGGCTTAGGAGGAATTTCCCATAACGGCTTTTGCATTTCAGGTGGTCTGTAAACGTCCAAGTAGCCAAGGACTTCCATGAGCACAATTACTGGCTTGTGCATCCAATTTGTGAGGCAAGTGAAGTGACTTAGCACTGGTTTGATAAGTCAGTGGCAGAGCACTCACCAATGTCACTGGTGCTAGAACTATTCCAGTGAGTTTTCCACATAGGAAATGTGCGTTGTACAACTTCACGGCAGGCTGAAATTCAGAGGCATTGCACTGGGGTTTCTGTAGGCACTTGAAGTGCGAGTGGCTGATATTCTGCTGATGCTTAAAGATCACAGAGGAGCACGCCAAGCATGTGAATGCATTGATCTCTTGAGACCAAAGGTAGGAAAACAGTAGAAACAAAGCGAGTTGGCACTGGCAGTTGTTAGCAGGAGAATGTAGCTTCGGAAGGTGAAGAATGTGGTGTGACTTGATTAATGCATAATAACTTGAGAGGAAGACAAAATTTCATCAGGCTTGGAAATGTGTTTAGCCTGAAGTATCTCTTTGCATTTTGAGAATGCCAAAGCGGGGATCAACTTGGAAGTAGGAAGGGTTTGGATTGTCTTTCAAGTAGCGGAGAACAAATGTAAAGATGATCTTGGAACAAAAATGGTCTGGAGGTGTTAGGAGAGAGGCTCTGAACTTCCAGGGGAATAAAGGATTTTTGTGTGGTGATGAAAATACAGAGCTTGCCCCACGCTTAAGTTTAATGGTCTCTATATTGAGTTGGGAACAAAGCTCATGTCAGCTCTGGAAAACTGTTCAGGTATCAGAATTCTTATCTAGACACATGGTTTCTTGAGGGGTCACATCCTAGGTAAGGTTATAAAGAGGCTGTTGATTTTAATCCAAGGCAACAGCATTTAATACAGTACAGGGGTGTAGTCTCAGGACTACTACTCTTCCAGACTACGTAATTCGTTCGGTGGGTTGTCTTAAAATGAGCAGCAAGAGCATGTCAGTCAGTTTCCCTAGTGAAAAAGGGCATGGCAATAGTTGTCTGGTTAAGGGCTGTGTATATCCAAAGTAACAGCGTGCTGTAGCGTGGGAAGATTAAGTTAATTTCCTGGCTATGCCACTGGCTTTCCCAATGGCCTTGGTGTTTGAGTTTTCTTCCAACATGTATGAAATGAGTTGGGAATAGTGCTACTCCCAGAGAAGGACTTAACAAATCCAAAGGGAAGATTGTGGAGAAATAAGCATACTTGACATAAGAGGAGAGAATACAGTCTGCTACAGAGAAAAATCATGTTGCATTACTAAAATTGCTGTGATTCTTGTCCTGGAGTACAGTAAGTATGTACTTAAGAAGAAATCACCCAGGTAAGCTGAGGTTATTCCTTCTGTGTCTCCATCTGCTAAGCTGATAACGCAGAGACATATTGACAAGGGCTCAAGGAAAACATGAAATATTTCATCAGTAAGATTACACCACACAGAGACAGATGTTGGGAAGCCATAACATTTAAAAATAGAGATAAACACATGCTCGCAGGAGGGACGGAAAGATTATTTTTTTTTCCTGCATGGGCTGAGTGGGAGGAGGGAGAGAAGAACAAGGAGATGGAAGAGGTTGTAGTAGAAGGCAAAGTAAGGGGTTAAGGGGCTATTACCTGAAGGCCAGCCGAGGGATGAATCTTGCTGCATTAAGATGGGGAGCTTTATGGGGGTAAGGGAGTAAAGTGAGCTTAGCTAGCTTTTCAATGTGTCTGTTCAGTGGATTCCCTGTGGTGCTGTTTGTGGCATTCTGTTTTCTGTTCTCTAGTTGTGGGACTCTACTTTTGAACTAGTCAGAAATAGGAGAGAGGTGAGCAGGATCAGGAATGGCTTGACATTTGGAGGGGGTAACTAAACAGGAAGCCCACTCTCTGGTGGAAGACCTTTACCATGCTATGGGTAGCTTGTATGTCTGATTCTGTTACTAAGTGCAGGTACGTGTGTGTCTTTGAGTGTCTTTTGACTTGCTAATTGGGGCTGTTCTATACAACAAATGCATGGTCAGCTTCATCCTTCTCAATGGTTTTGCTGGCTAGTAAGACAGCTGTGGGAAAATCTTTCTGTGGAAGTATCCGGCTCTTCATCAGGAAGCTTTGCAGTTGTTTTCTGAGTATAAAAAAGGGTTATTTTGCAGTGTGGGAACTCTGATAACAAAGCAGAATCTGTGGATGCAGCTTGGATCATCTTCCTGCTGTTAGTTTCAGGGTTTGTCTTGTTGGTCCTTTGGTTGACTGAGTGGAGCGTGAGGTAACTCTTCGTACCCCTTGGCTGAGTACAGACAGCTTCCCCGAAACACCACCGAGGAGGGATACTTCTTAACTTTCTCACTTTGCTGATAGTGTGATGGATGACAGTGCCAGGGACACTGTGGACGCTATAATCTCTCAGGTTCCCTAAAGGTGATGTACATCATGTGCAAACATTGCCATCTGCAGAATGCTTCTTTACTAAGAATTTCCAACTCAGCTTTAAGTGGGAAGCTGCTATGACAAAGTGATGGTGTCACTTTGCAACTGGCCCTTGAAAGATTGTCCTTTCACTTCAGTAACCATCTGTATAGTTCTGTGTGCCTGCTGGAATATTTGTTGTCTTAGGCTGTAATAGGCAAAGAAAATAATCTTTGTTTCTTGTGCTAAGATTTACAAGGCAAAAAGGCTTCTGCAAAGTTGGTCCTTCTTGGCCAGGGCAGAGGCAAGTTTGGAGGCAGAGCACAGTCTGGAGGCGTAATGTGGGTGGAAGTTTCTTGAAAATCCAACATTATAAAGATAAGTTTCTATGGGTTTCTTTCCTTCTCAGCATGAAAATAAGCCTTATGTTTGCCTGTCATTAATCAATTGACATAGCAGGTGGAAATAGCAAATTGCACACACGGTTACTAGCAGCAGTAGCTTACAGGAATTGAAACATCAAAAATGGATGCTTGGAAGAATAAATCCTGAGGTTGTGTCAAGGTCAATGGCCAGGTGTGATATGAGGGATGTATGAGCAGGAGCTGACAATGCATTATCTTAATTACTTACAATTGTGTGATTAGACAGTAACTCTTGCTTAGATAGTTCGTCACCAACTGTTGGCATCAGCCTTTCTGCTGAAGGCCACTTGAGAGGAGAGGAAGCAGTGCGGGGATGGTTTGGTGTGAGGTTGTTCTGCCGTGGATAAAGATTCTGGAAAACCTGAGGAGTCTTCATTGAAATGAACTGCATGCATTTGGAAGGCAAAGGATATTGTAGGTGTAGGAAGAAGAAGCAGGGGTGGCTAATAGGGTAGGAAAGAAGGAAAAAAAAAAAAAAAAAGCAAGTCAGACATGGATTCTCTTCTGAATTTTCCCATGGATTTTATAGGAAAATGAGGAGCCTTAAGCATGCCTCTGCAGTGTCCAAACCATCTGAATGCTTACAGATGTTCTGCTGGTACCCTGTGACACTCAAATGAAAATACTCATTTCCTTGCCAGGTTAACCCATGAGGGTTAACAGCATTCAAGTGTGGATTGCATGCCTAGCTCCTGCTAAAGCAAGGGGGAGTCAGGGATGGAACCTGCTCTGAAAGCCTGACTAGTTAGGCTTGTCTGTAGGTGCCTGAGTGTTAATTGAGCTTCTAGTGTGTACCATAACTGGCTTCCATGGGCACTAGTATTTATTCACAATGGGATGAAAACATAGCAGAAGAGAAGATGCTGAGGTCTGCAACAGAGTCAGTTATTTTGCTGTAGTCAATCTACGAACAGCTCTTTGCCTCTTTATATAGTCTTATCACACCAAATAACTCTAAAGCCAGTGTGAAGAGCAGTCAGCCTAGAGAAAGGCCAAAATCCAGCTTTTATTTATAGGTTCCCATCTTTTCTTCTGTTTTCCTTTATAAAGGAAAGGAAGCATTGTGGAAGGCACAGTCACAACAACAACCTGAGGTAGATGAGGAAAACATACGTACAGTAAGGGACAGGAATGCTCCTGTGAGACAGGGCTGGAAAGACTGGCATGGTTAGTCTTGGGTGATGGCAGCTATCTAGGTATATGGTAGGGACACATGCTGTTTAAACTGAGACAAAATGGGCACGATAAATGTGTATAAGCTAACTGAGTAAATTCACTGGAAATTGCAAGCAAGATTCTGACTTTGAGGGGAATCAAGTTTTAAAACTGGCAATGGGAGATGCAAGGATGAAACATGTAGTTAGTATGAAGTGAATTTGTTGAAGTGATCGTGGGGTGGGATAGCAAGGATCAGTCAGACCTCAGGTAGCCTCAGGTGGCTTCCTGATGTCCTGTTTTGTGATATTAATTACTTAATAAGTTTGTCTTGGGATCCTTCTTCAAATTGAATGGTAGATAACACTACTCAGTAGTATATTTTGAGGGGTAAAAATGTGAAGAATCATACACTTGTTCTGGATTTTGTTAAAACAACTTGACCAGTGAGCATTCAAAACCCATATGCCCCCTCCCTTTTAGCAGTGTTAAAACTACTGCAGGTGTTTGAAATGTATAGTTTGTGGCATATCTAGGGTAAGGTTATAGTTGGAACCTAACCAAGTTGTCAGTTGCAACTTAGTTTGGTATTTCCTGATATCATTTCCCTTGTAATATCTGGTGAAATTAAGAGCAGTCTATTTCAGTGAGTGCTCACATAAACACTTTGCAACCTGGTGCTCAAAGGCCAAGTCCAAGAGAAGAAGTGTGAGCTAGCACTGGCAGTGCACCTGGCCAGAGTCATTGGTACCCCTGCAGCAGTTGCGTGGCTGCTAGCTCTATGGGCTGCTCTGGGCTGGGGAAAATTGTTCTTCATCAACACAATATCTTTAAACTGACCCAGCTGTGCTGTTCTGCTGAACCAGATCAGTTGAATATTGTGACACCTCCCCCATCAAAGAAAGCTACCTTAATCATTAAGATCAATTTGTCAATTGAGAGTACCGAACAGTTCAATCTGCACGTAGCGCTGCAAAATGTGCTTGCGCCTCTTCGCCGGTCTGTGATAACCTCCCTGCCTCCTGCTTTGTTTTTATGTCTCCAGGCAAATCTGGATGATTGCTTGCAAACTGAAGAACCACTGGGCTATAATAAATTGCATCTATGTCCTGGCCGTTTGCACTTAAGTGCTTGTAATAGCTGTTCCAACATGGATGACCGGACTGCTTTATTCACCAAGTCTCAGTTTGCCCAGCTCCAGGATAGGCTAATTTAATCATGTTCTGATGATCTGAAAGGGAAGCTGAATAGCTGTGTGAGGCTGGTGATAGCACAGAAACAGAGAATGGTTTGGGTTGGAAAGGGACCTTAAAGCCTGTCTAGTTCCAGCCCCCTGCCATGGGCAGAGATGCCACCCACTAGATCAGGTTGCCCAGGGCTCCATCCAGCTTGACCTATGTGAAGGACAATTCCAATTGTGGGAACATATATGCAACTTAGTGATAGCTATGTATAGAGAGATGTCAGTAAGCAACTTGCTCCTCAGCTAAAAGGTATTTAAATAGCTTAGAAGGAAGATTTTTTGCTATAACATAACCACAGGAGAATTAAAAGAACTAAATAAAGGATTTGAGAAATAGCATTTCAAAAATGCTAATAAACTGACAGCTATTTTAAACTCTAGTGCTTTGGTTAAGTATGGGTGTTTGTGGGTTGAGTTGTTACAGACAATACTGTAAGCAATGTGTTCCCCCAGCCCTTCGGTTTTTGCTAGAAGTTTCAGAATCTGTTCAGGTCCCACACATGGGTTTTGGTAGTGTGGGTTGTTTCCAGAGTTGGTCGTGGGTAAAAGGCATCCTTGTATGGAAAGTGGAGTGAAACAAGGGCAAAGCAGCTTGCAGGCCGTAGCAATAAGCACAGAAAAAGAATGAAAACCAGAAAGCCTCAGAAAGATAGAGAAAAATGTTGTTTCTTTGTCTTGCATCCCCACAGATGTACCCTGGAGAGGTTACATGGGTGCACTTAGGAGCAACTTGCAGTCTAGAGGATAGACAGAGTTTTTCATGACAGGTGTTGTGTGAAAATGAAGAGGAGCAGCTTAGTTGCATGACCAAAATGTCAAGTTGCCTGTCATTAGTAAGCTTAGTTAGAGCTAACTCAACTCTTGGATTCTACCTGTGGCAAGTCCACATGCAGTGTACTGCAGACCTCTGGAAGAATCGATTGTGTATGTATAGATGAACTCCTTGTTTTTTCTCATAATAATGCTGCCAGTATTTGAATAAAGTCCCATTTGGAACAAGGCGTGCAGCTCTGGCCTAAACAGATGACACTAAAGATGTAGCATTCTGTGGAGTTGTTTTTTTAAAAATGTGGTCCCTATATTTACACTAAAGAAGCAGTGTCAGTGGAGCCAGCAGTCTGGACAAAAAGGTTTGAAAAGGACGGTTTTTGTCTGCCTTTGGCTATTCTTTACACTTGTTTAGGTTTTCTCATCCAGATGTTGACTTTACAGGTTGAAGATGCTGTTCTTGTACTGCAGAACACAGCTGTTCTCTTTCTCTATATTGGAGGTAAATCACCTGGGTCATCTGGTGCGCATTAAAACTGATGGCTGCAAGCCCTGTATTCCCACAGAAGGGTGAGGCTTCCTGATTTTTTTTAAGGGGGATGAATCAAGAAACTCAAATTCTAAGCACCCTGCCTTCTTCAAGCCCCAGAAATGACAGTGAAGTTGTTCACAATTTGGCAAGAAAAGCCAAGTTTTAAGACATCAGGTTCAAGCTAAATGGAGGGAAAATCCAGATCTGCTGTTTCAACGGGAGCTTTCTGTGAATGGGAAAAAAGGATTACTGAGTAGGTTCACTGGAGTTACAACTGCAGCTCATGTGTTGCTGTCCTATGAGGCTGAAGGCTTTAAAGGCAGGGGGAAAATGAGAAGCATGGGTTAACTAGGTTCCTTGCTCTCTGCTTTTTATATCAGGAGAGATGACAAAATGGAACCTAACATGAAAGAGTTCCTGGGGAAAAGGAGTGGTAGCTTTGGAATAAGGCATTTAATTAAGCTACTCAAGTGAAACTCATCTGCTTCCAGGATCTGCACGTGTCTGCAGAGAACCCCAGGGGCCATGGAGTTGTGCTGTACCTTATTAAGTGGCTCTTGATGCCAGCAACCAGTGAGGGTTTAAGCATGAGCTTTTGTCTTGTCCCATGACACCGCCTTTTTCCTTCGTAGTGCGACTGTCTGTAGTAGGCACCATTGCCTCAAGCAGCCTGTTTTGGCCAAAGGATTGCATTTATATATGGGAGTTAATGCCCAATCAAAACTGAAGGTATTCAAGCAGTAAGCATGTTGTTTTTTTCTGTTAGTTCAAATATAACCCTACAAGGGAAGGCTGTATTAGTTCAATGCTGCTGCAGCTTGCTGGAGCATTTAGAGACATGATCACAGCTTTCCCTGATCCTAGTTCAGGCACTCGATATGCAGAACAGTTCAGCAAATCAGTGCAACACTAGAAATGTAGGTGGGGGTGTCTCCTTTGGGAAGGCAGTTCTCAAGTAGCACACTGCCACTTGCAGACCAGCAAAAATGATGCTGATTTTGAACATTGGCCTTCCTCTGCTTTTTGGCAGGTTACGTCTCTCTTGGGTTTGCACGCTGTCTCTCAGCTGTACCCTGAGCAGCACAGCATGAAGGGGAGGTGCAAAACATGCAGCAGTTGGAGGCAAGATGACACATTGGTCACTAGTCTCCTGCCTCACTTGGCTAATGTAGTGGAACTGCCACTCCTAATTAGGGTGAGACGAGAGCCATGGCGGTCTGTCTGGAGACTTGTATTAGGGTTGCTTGCTGTCATCAGAGACGTGAGGACATACCCGAGGAATTTCTCCAAACAAAAGGCCTTTTCCTCTTGAGATGGGCCCAGCCCAGGATGTATGTTTATGGTGGGCTGTTGCAGGGGTGCAGAACATATCCTGACAATTTGGCATTGTATTGCTAAATGGAAATTGTATTGCCAAGATGAAAATTTGGCACTGTATTGCTGGCTTCCCATGTCACTCCTGTCAGGTGCTCTGAGCTGTGGCACCCTGCTTTAATAAGGTGGCAGGGATGCTCTTGGCTGTTTTCAAGATGAGCACTTGTGCAGTGGGAAGGTTATCTGTGGGGATTTGCTTTAATGGCCATTTTTAAAGCAGTTTTAAGAGCAGCTTGGGTAGGAGTTAAGTAATTGTTTTTTAAAAGTTGATTATCTGTCTCCCTCATTCCCAAGTTCTTTGTACAAACATGGCTGTTAACCATAAAGATTATGGCAGCTGCTTAATAGCATTTCTGTCTACCTCTAAACTTAATTCACCATGGCTTTCCTTCTGTCAGTGAAAGGTATCAATGTAAGGTATGTGCATACTGCTAGAAATAAAGTGAGCCGGTTGCATATATCACCTTTGGCTGACTGCTTCATGCGAAAAATGTCTGAGGCCATAATATCAAGGCCAGAGCAATCCTGAAGCCCCAGGAAAGGATATTCAAAAAATCAACATAAGGAACACGGATAGGTTTGTTTTTTACTTCGTACCTGTCAAGAAGCCTGAAATCTCTCTGTATATGTGTGCCGAAATTACTCCTAAGTGCGTGTCTTTGTTTAAATAAAGAAAGTGTGGAGTAGTTGTAGAAATAAAACTACCTGCTCATTAATAGCTTTGTTTTAGAGTGCCAGCATCGAGCTGGGTGAAGCTGGTGCCTGACCATTCATGCAGAACTCATGTGCAGGATGCACGGGGCCAGCATGTCAGCAGTTGTAGAGTGATGCTGTGCCCCTGACCTGGTTGTATTCAGCCCAGGAATGTGTTATTTAACAAGAAGTGGGGCTGTGGATTTTCATGGCTACATGATTTGACAGTCTTCGCCACCTTTTCCTGACTGCTTCGCTACAAAGCACTGTAAAATGAATTTGTGGCATTCATCATTTCACATCTGGGTAATGAGTCAGTGCTGAAGATGCCTCAGGCAGCAACCTGGTTGGAATTGGGGAAAACACAGGGTTATGTTTGGGAGGAATGGGGAGGAACACAAGAAGGGGCTGTTACGGCTCTGCTGCAGTGCCAGTCATGTCTGTGGGGTAGTGCTCTTGGAGACATGCCGATAATGTGGTATAATTAAAAAGATCTTGTCAATTTATTGTTAGTGTGTGAGTATTTCCTGAAAGTGAGCCTGCCCTTTAAGTGTCCATAGCTTACACATCCCTGATGATTACACGTGAGCAACGTCTGCATTCTCCTAACCTGTGGTTCCTAGAGTTTGTGTTGAAGTAGAGCAGGATTAGGATGTGCTGCTTTTGGCTGTAAGCTCTCTAGAGCACCAAAACTAGAGGTATTGAACTGATAAGGTTATGTTTTTCCAGTTCTGAAGTAGCTTATTTATAACTATCTGATGGATAAACAACTGGGATATTGAGTGCTTACATCAGTCCCACCTCAAAAAGCAAATGCATCATAGGTATCATAGTCTGGTCCACAAAGAAACAGTCTTTTACAGCCTTTGCCTTTCCAGTGTAACGATGTCCCAGGCCTCTGTTTTGTACCACCTTCCTCTTGAAATAGACTTCATGCTGCACTAGCAGCTTTAGTGTATCAAAATACTTTACTGGATCTGGGGTCCAGAGTAAATTTGTTAGTCTGCCTCAGGGGTGAAACTTGAACCAACCACAGCATGTCGTGGTATCAGGAGGTCAGAGGCTCGGTGTGCAGGTAGTATGGAGGGATCTGTAAAGGTTTTGGGTATGCAATACGGGGCAGTTGACAGCAATACCCACTGATTCTTTTTTCTAAAGGAAAAAATTAGCTCAGAAATGAAGCAGGTATTGCAAATAGCTTGTGGTCAAGTGTGCTATAAGAATAACGAATGATATTATCAAAAAATTTAGCCTGAGTATTTTCATAACTAGCTGAGAGACTTTTGTGCTGCATCCATGTTCCAAAACCATTCGCCTTGGAAACAGAACGATATTCCAGTAGTTCCTGTACGTTTGCCTAGTTTCATGAGAGGTCTGGGAAAGATCTAAAAAGGTAACTTGGAAAACATGGTTCTAGTGTGAAGTGTTCAGCTGGATCTCTGTTGGAGTAAGAGGAAACCTAATGTGTTGATTTGATGCTGTGAACTTGTTGGTCATTAACCATCAAGGAGCAGGAACTTAGGAATGAAAACACCACAGATATTTTATCTATTGAAAACTTAATTTATGATTCACATAGAAATACTGGGAGGCTTGGAAAGAGGCTGTCTAAGCCTCTAATTGAGACTCCTTTAAGAAAATAAATCAGCTGTCTTATACTTCAGGTTGTATTTTTGTTGATAAACGCTTTGACGGTAAACAGTGCAGCAGCAACAGCTTGCTGCAAGAGCCGTGAACATTTGCGAAGTTGCCCTACCTGAAAATAAACTCCAGAACGAGCCCATGTCTTGAACCTGACATAGAAAAAGAGCTTCAGAGGTGGTTGGCCCAACCTAAAGCCAAGCTTCTGAAGGAAGGTCTGCAAATGGAAACACGCCGGAAGAGGGCTGGCTCGGAGCACTTCATTATTATGAATGCCTGAATAATGCTCCTGCTTTGTCATTGCTCACTTTTATGGGGGGGCTGGCTTCGAATGCAGTATATTATGCAATGGTTTTGTCATGTATCAGTGATGATATTAACAGTCTAATGCTAAACAGGTTCTGAGGAAATGAGGAGGAAAAAAAAATGACTTACTATATTTACCCTGAAACAAGATTCAATCTGCCACTGTATTTAATGCTATATTTTTCATTATCTCACAAGCATATGTTGGAACCGCTACAGATGATGAAGTTAGCTGCTGGGCAGAGCTATCATCAATGCTTTCCATCTTTATTTTAATAAGAGGAACGAGCAAATTGTTTGTGACCTTTGTCAAGGGCTTCCTGGAAGACAAGAAACCTAGCTGCAACAGAATCACTAGCCTGGAGCCCTGCTGAATATTCAAAGCTTTAGCCTTGAATAAAATGTGCTGTAACAAAGCCATTGTCTGATGGAGCCATGTCTACCACAAAAGAAGAGAGATCTAATAGCAAAAGTTAAATCTTTGCTTTATTCTTCCTTAAATTTCTGGAACAATATCAGCAATATGCTGTTTTGTTCAACGGCTCTGAAAATGTACATGAAGGCAGGAAGCTTAAAATCGCATCTCCTTGACAGCTGGCTCATCGTGCATGCTGCTGTGGGAAAAAAAAAAAAAAAAAAAAAAAAAAGTGGTCTTTGGGTTTTTTAGGGAAGAAAAAGCTGACATATGTGCTTCTGGTATGTGTCACATAAGGGTCATGTCCCCTATGGCAGGCAGCATTTAGGACCAGGGCGATGCCATTTTTAGCTACCTCAGACAAAGAGAGCCTTCTGTGAAGCTAAGCACATGATATAGGGCCGAGCAAGTAAGAATGCTGAGGCATGAGGAAGAGGCCTGTACGTGTTGAAGAACAGGATAAGCTAAGGGATGGGGTGGAAGGTGTTCCTACAGGTTCCCCCTGTGCAGTCCCCCACTTTTCCTCCCCATGTCCAGAGCACTGTGTGAAGGTATCACACCTCTCTGCGGGGTGCATACTCAGGGTGGTTGTGATCAGATAGGTAGAAACAGAATCCCTTTAAACAAAAAATAAAGGGGCACAGTGGCTGTGATGCAGACTGTGTGGTAGCCACTTCAGTGATGTGAATCCTCCCCCAACAATTAGACTTGTTTTGATATTTTTGTTCTGATATTTTAAATTTTACAATTCTTAATAGTTCATGGAGACAGAGAACGTACCAGATACCATCTTCTGATTCAGGTATAGGCTTCACATGTAGCTTGAGACAAAGCACTTGTTTGTGAATGGCCATTTGAGCCAACCTCCCACTGAATTCAGCACTTCCAAGGACCATTTCGTGTATAAGGAAAGTAAAACATAAAGTAGAAGTGATAATATCCGAAATAGGAAAAGGCAATACCTGCTGGATTTCTGGCAGCCAGTAAAACTCCTCCTCGTGATGAGGGGAATGCCAATGCCATGACAGCTCCTTTGCATGACCGTGGGAGCGGAGCTGGGTGCAGGCAGTGGCTGCAGAGCTTTGCAAATACACGAGCGTTTCTGTTGGCTATTTGTGCTGTTGGATCTGGAGGTGAGGGATAAAATCAGCGTGGTGGTTAAGGTACAGAGAAAGGCACTTTAACAGGCAGGTGAGCTCTACAGGGTGGCTGTGGGGCTGTGTACCTCTTGGTTGTAACTACTGCGGAGAGAACTATCTTAGCTGCACAGCGTACATGCCCACCTTTGGGTTCTGGACTTCTTGGAAAGCAGAAATAAACTTGGGCTGCAGTTGCCATCTGGACACCCAGAAAAAGTCATAAACATTACAGGACTTGTAGACAGCAAAAGCAGACTAATGATTTCTGCGTTATAATTGTATCTCTGTGACTTCTTTACCCATACTGTGTACTTTACTAACAGTGTTAAATTTGTCTTGGCTGTTTCAGTTACTTTTTGAATGAAATACTTGATGTAAGCAAAATACGTACTTTATCTGTCCAGAATAAAATGAGAGCTGCTGTGTACGTGCCTGAAGAAACATGTCCCTAGCTGTTACCTCTGCAGGTGGTGTCTGACTTGATGTCTGCACTTTCATCAGGTGGTACAAAAAGGTCTTCTGTGCACCGTGTTCATAGTTGTGTGATTTGGATTTTGGCCTCAGTTCCATATTGATTTCTGGAATCTTAAGTTATTTCTCTTCTGTCTGTGGTGCTCCTTGGATGCAGTGATACTAGTATTTTCTTTAGTGTAGTGTTGTCGCTGACTTGGATTGAAATCACTTGTGGGCATCTAAAGAAGGCCAATTGGTGATTGGAGCAGGTACGTGTGGAGCTCATGACCCTTGAGCCTGAAAACATCGTCGCAGAATGGATACTTATCCTCATATTGAGGTAATGACACAGCAAAACCAGTGCATTGTGTCTCAGTATGTGTGGAAGTGGACTTCAGTGTGCATTGGAGCCTTCCCTGACCTGGTGTATGTGTGCTCTGCTCCTGCAGTGATGCACCACGGCCATCTGATGGAAAGCTGCGAGGCGGCAGCAGCCAGCGTGCTGTGCCAAGTCGTTCTGCATTTTCTCCATTTCCTCTGAAGTGACTGTTTTTCTGTTGGCAAAGGGGTTCTTTAAAATAGATAAGGAAGCTCCCCTGAATTTGTCTTGCGAACAAAGCAGTTGTGACCCACGACAATGAAGCTCCTTACATCACTTGTCAACAGTTCCTTCTAAAGGCTTAAAACATCCCTGGCACCTGTGAATTGCTTCTGCCGTTTATTAGGATCGTTTTCATGTTCAAGGCTTCAGAAATAGCATGTCTGAAAACCGGGGGAGTCTACACAATTATTTCTGGCATTTGCTAGCATTAATGCTTCTGTGGAAAACCATCTGGTGGAAAGCTAGGAGTGCTGAATGAAAGGTGTAAACCTGGATTAGCATTGATACGGTTTTCTATTGCATTTGGCTCGTTCACATCTCACTGGATGTTATCCAGGTTCCCTTAGAAGAGCCAAGATTGCCATCATACAGTGTAATGCCATATGTTAAGATTCATATGACATATTACCTAGAAGTCATAAATTATTATACTGTGTCTCTTTACAGGGCTGTGATTAGAAATGTTTATGTAAATGCACCTTCCAAAGAAAAATGGCACATGATGTTAAACAACAGTATGCATGGCAGCTCTAATGAGATACTTTGACTCAGTCAGGATGTTGCCTTGAAAACAATCTGATCCCAGTATAATGAGAAATTAATGTCCTTTTTTAAATGCACTGATATCTGATGAGGTTTCTGCTGGGGATGACATTACTTGGGGAAAATACTTTACATGCACTAGGAACAAGAGAAAGGAAGTGATTCAAAGGCAAATTTGCATAAAATATACTTTCCTAAATTAAAAATACCAGTGCTTGGAGCTGCAATGTACCTCACCAAATTTTGCTGTGGTGCATTATTATAAGCTAACATGGACTAGACTCAGTGCACGTGTTCCAGATCTGATGTTTTTAACTGCTAAAAGTGGTCAAGACTGCTTGTGAGACAAATCAAAGGGACTGTCAGTTCTTACTGAAGTCCTTCAGAGGAGAAATTGATCTGTATAAATCCAGCTTTGTCAGAGTTTTCCAAGGATTCTGTTAATCGTGTGGTCTGCTTGAGAAATAGGAGTCTTGAATTAAGACCTTATCTATGGGATTTCCCTGGAGTTGTAAGGTTCTGGACCTGCCATTGTTTGTGTGGCTTGTAAGAAATTCCATATGCACGCAGGTATGTATATACTTGTGATACCTTCTGTGAGGAAAAGATTTTGCTGATTTTTAAATGCTTCAATAAAAATGAAGGTGTGAACTTTGCATTAAATCCTTATTTTACTTGTGTAACTTTATGCATCTCTGAATCCTACCAGTGATAGAAAGGTATGACATGAACAATTCAGTCAGCTGTACATTCTCTGAATTATTGCTTCCAAGATGGAGACAGCAATCACGTGAGCAGAGATAAATATGTTAGTAAGCTAACCACACTGAGGTGAGTGTTTGTGGATTTAAAGGAAGTGCTTTGATAATGTCAGGTGGATCTTTGAAATATCGAAACAAAGGAGATGTAACAATTCAGATTAGACACTGGATTAGAAAAAGAATAAAAACCCACTTTACCATTGAGAATAACATGGCTTCTGTCCACCACTAATAGATTTTTCAAATCATGTGAAAGGATACAATGATTTTAATGATCACAGTGCTTTTTATCACTCAGAGCTTTGTAGTGAGTATGTGTACTTAACCTTGTCCTGTAATCTGCTGCAATATTTAGGAAGACTACAATAATGGAAAATGTTAAAGATGCCAAGGGAAATGATATTTCTCTTTAGAATCAAAGCATTCACTTGAGCTAGCAAAGGAAAAAAGGGTTGGTTTGTATTCAAGTGAATATGAACTTGCACGGTGTTCACAATTAATGACTTAAAATCATCATTTGCATTTGATGTCTACAACATGGGTGTGCTCCCTTCTGTTTTTAAAGCAGGATGTTGGCTCTGATTTCACCTAGGTTGTACTTCCTGATACCTGTGTGATGTGTATGTGTATTAAGGGTGGGTGCCTATTTAAAAAACACCAAAATAACAGAAAAACACACCACCACCAAAAAAAAAAAAAAAAAAGAAATCCATGCAGCTGCTGCATGTGTGCTGATGTATTGTTTTTAACGCCTCTATCTAACACCTATTCCACGTATGCTTCTGTACCTACCTGAGCTTGTCATTCTCCCCTGAGCACTGCTGGGTGTGCTCCCCAGGCTCAGTGTCACTGCAGGATCAGCTCACACATGATTATGTGAGGGATCAGCATGATCGGCTGTCACTGATTTCACTGACATCTGTCCCCACAGTGAGACAAGCTGCAACATGAATTATTGAAGACATACACATGCAGATCTGTGTCATGATTACGCCAAACAATACACTTTGCCACACTCCAGAGAGCTGAGGAGAGCCATGTGGACAGCTGCTTTAACCCTTTTTGTCAATCTGTTCCCATCTTTCAAGCACGGGAACTTTCTGGGGTTTCGTAAAACTCAGGTAGCTTGAGATGTTACTTGCTGTTGTAAATTGCTGTAGCATATTAGCTGCCTGGAGAAGGGCAATACTTTATAAAACAAACTGGTGGAATCTTGAGGGGAGAATTAAGCAATAAGCTAAAAACACTGGCCCTGATCCAGTGATGAGATTGAGGCCGTGCTTAAGTTTAACCAGAAGTGAGGGATTACTTACGTGCTCAACGTTAAGTGTGTCCTCAAGACTAGGAAAGCCGTGGGGCTGTGAGTGTTGGATCCATGCACGGTTGTTTCAGTGGGTGCTATAGGACTCAACCTTTGAAAAAAACAACAAACTTGTGGTCATTACCTGGATTTAAACCATATGCTCTCCTACCACAGCATTGCAGTTAGTGGTGTGCGCTTGTCCTAATAGTCCATGGGGTTGTTCACACCTCAGTAAAAGATGGCCTGGACCAGGCCCAGAACAGGGTAGGGAGCATCATCTGTGCAAGTACAGTATTGGAGCAAATGTGGTGATAGTTTCTGAGCTGGCTGTATGTAACCCGCTGACAAGGAAGTTTGGGGCAGGCTGTTGGAGCAGCTGTGGTTTACGTACAAAAGAAAGAGATTTGGTTATTGATGTATCAGGCAAAGAAGCGTGCTGTGCCCAGGCTGTCTCTAAAGGTAACTGTGGGTGAAGAAGCAGCCGTACGGTGCTTTGCCTGGGTGTGCAAGCTGGGGCCAAACTGTAATGGACTTTAGGTGAGAAGTGGTACAGCTGGGGGGCTCTCCCATGGCCGTGCAATTTCGTGGTATCTTTTCCTATTGAACGCTGGGCTGGCCCTGGCACAATGTTTTCATATAGTGGGTATAGTGCTGTTTTCTCTATGTAAACAGTGAATAGTAATTTTAGTTATACTGCTTAGGAAGTTTTTTTAACCTAATAAGTATTTTGCCTCCTGTCATAAGTTATGTTGTGAGTTGAGCACTTAAGGCCAAGAGGGTATGTTTTATGGATATATAGTTAAGCATAAAATGCCTTGGGTAGCGCAGTGAAACTGTTAGTTAAGACACTGAGAGCAGTTTACTTGTGCTGTTCCCCCATCTCCCCAGCAATTTCACAGGATAATTAATCACTACAGTGATACAGGTTAAGAATGATTTCTTATAATGGAGAAGGAAATAATTTCACCTGGGAAATCACTCTGGTTTCAGTGAAGGAGTTTTTTTGTGGACTTGCCATCAGTAAAGTTGGAGGGGTTGGTGGAGAGAGGTGGGGAAAAATATTGAAATTCCTGAGCTGATGTCACCGGCAGGCTATCAGTGATGGAAATAAACTGTCAAGGGGTTATTTTAAAGTCAAGAAACTTAGAAATGTATTTGTTTAGATAAAAATAAGTTTAATTTTCAGAAGGCTCTTGGTAGGAATGCCTAGTTCTTCATGTAAACCAAGTCTTTTTGCTAAGGTTAAGCTGTTTAAGGTATTTCAGTAATAACATACCTGTGCTGTGAAAGATGCTTGAGTAAAGCCCGCCTTTATTCCAATACCCCATTTTAAGTTATTTTAACCAACCTAAGGGTCTCTGGAAGCTTAAGGGTGAGATGAAGCCTTCCACAGTTCAGTGGTTCTTATCCATTTAAGTGAAGCAGATGGGTGTGCGCCCACTCATGACTGGGGATGTCTGGGGTGGGTGAGGAGTCTGTGTGTATCTGAAGGGGAGCCCTTCATGCTTTGGGTGCATCTGTGACACCAAGCCTCACTGCTAGCTTTGTAATTAAAGGGTTATTCAGAACCACGTGTGGCTCCACAAGAACTTTAGAGAGCTGTGGATAACCAAGGAGTGGCAAACAGTAGCCTTTACCTCTTGAAAGCTTCCTGCAGTAACTGCCTTTTCAACAGACAATTTTGTGAACCTTTTTTTCTGCTAGTTTGATTTACAGAGGTGAGAGAGACAACTGGATTTAGCTTCCTGGTCAAGCTGCAGGTTATGGGGAATTCTGTGTTGGTTGATAATGGGTCGGCTGCTTTGGATGGATTCTTCTTAATCTCTCTGTTTTCTGCTCCCACATGGTAGATCTGGAATGAACCAAAGACTTAGCATGTCTCAAACACTGTGAAAAGGAGAGGATGAGCTCCTTTAGAGGGCTTAGTACAAGTCAGATGTGGCCTTCCACCTTGTTGCAGAAGTAATTATAATCCAGGCCCTTGCACACGGCAGCCTGCATCAGAAGCTATGAATATTTGGAGCTTTGTGGGAATGGATTATTTGCTCTAAATATACTCAGAGTAATTGTATAGCTCATATCCAGCAGGTCAGGATTATAGATTTCATTACAGTTTTCAGAGATTGGAGGCCTTTATACAATTACCATAAGTCCAACTAAGAGGTAAAATCATTTCCTCAATATGGAATAAGAGAGGATACTGATCCCACATTACTTTCCCTCGGCTTTGATTTCATTAGGAAATAAGAATCCCTCTTCATTGTCGTCTGGGTTTGGTGTATCCTCAGACATACGACATACCAGGTGTGATATATGGTTGGATCCTCCTTCCCTATACTTTTTAAAGACACGGATTGATATTCCCTGTGCTGTTTCTGCAGTCAAAAACAAAAATGTTTTTCCCCACTCTTTTTCTAAAATGAATTTTAGTTAAAGCAGATGTGATGGTTTTTAAGCCAACAGGATGTCTGAAGGCAGCAAATACTGTCTTGGGACAGCTTACATCCAGCTCTTACTGGCTCCGGTGACACCAGTGTGCCACTTCATTTATCAAGGTGCTACTAAGTCTGAATGAAAGCATCAGTCTCTTTGCTGGTGCACCTTTTGCCCTCCTTGAGGAGAACCAACAGAGCTGTTGGGTGGGCTAACTCTAAAGTAAAACAATCTTTAGGCTAAAATGATCAAGGATCCAGGATTGTAGCACATATCATAGAACACAGCCTACTAAGGAGACTACAAGATTTTTTTTAACCAACCTAGCTAAGAGGGTCAACCAACCTGGCTAAGAAGGTCACTTGTTTTGTAAGTCTTCTTGCGTAGAGGAAGAGTTATAGAGAAGTTCGAGATGTCTGTGCATTGGAATACACGAGAGCAAATTGTCTCTTAACTGTCTTCTGCTGTGAGTTTGGAAGTTTCAATAAGTGTAGAGTTGGCTGTATTGTCTTTTAAGGATCTTTCTGTTGGACAGGTTAGTAATGTCTGCATTCCTCGGAGAATGAGCTTGAAGAATGGAGAGGTAACACTCGAGAAAATAAAGTGCTTATGGATGACAAATGTTCTTCTCGAGGACATGTACAAAGCAAATATGTAGCACAACCTTCCTTCCAGCAGCCTTTGTACATGGTAGGAACCAGGCCTTTGCTGAGTTCTTTTGGCACAGGGTTATCTGTGTTATTGTTTGGTTTTAGTGGCTTGTCTATTCCTTGGAAGAATCAAAAATGGCTTGAGAGGACCCACTCCCTTTGTTTACCAACAGGAGTCTCTTGAAGAACATTTATTTTACCCATTACAGAATTGAAAATGGGCAGCTCTCAGGAGTGTCATTCGATAGGTTTGCTTTTTTTTGTCACACATCCAAGAGTTAGGATATAGGCTATGTGGTCAGGTGGGCAGGCTGTGTCTTAGTCTAAGTTTGATGAAGAACAAAGCAGTTGAGGCTGAGATGTGGGATGCTGAGAAGTTTGGAGGACTTGGTTGTTCATTTAAAAAAAAAAAATGTGTAGGAGCTTCAGGTCTGGGTCTGAAATTCTAGCTGATAGGGAGTGCCATTCACGCTCAGAAGATACGTGAGGATGTAGAAGCTGCCGTATATTTTGGGTGACTGAAAACCTGCAGCGTCCCTGTCAGTCAGGCCTTGCAGCAATTCCACAGCGGCAGCTGCAAAAACTTCTCTGGCCTTGGAGCTGCTCCGATCTCTGCAGTCTCTGGTGGAGCTTGAGGTGTGCTTCTCTGAGCCAAACATCTGGAAACATCAGAGCATGGTCTGGTAGGCTGAATTTTGATAGAATAGGATATTAAGTATTGGTGCCAGTCGAGAGAGAACAGATTTTACCTGCGTGCTGGTGAATCGATGTTTGTGTGCAGCAGAAAATGATTTCTGCTCACCAAAAAAGGCAATATCCTCATGTAAAACCTGATGAAATTTAAGATGGAAAATGCAAAAAGGTGGTGGAGACAAATGGGTCTTGAACTCCGTTATTGTGTTTCAGCTACAGGCTATAAAGATGCAAGCAGAAGGTAACACATGGTTCTCTCTTTATGACTTCAACGGTCTACTCGGAAGCTTAAAGATTAGCATATGCCTGAGTGCTTTGTTGAATCAGGTCTTCCTTAGGTGTGAATCCAAGATGATGGAGTATTCTGAGCTGTTTGGCTGTAGCCATAGGCATGAGCTGACTACCACGTAGGGTCTAAAGTACTGGGGAGACCTCGCTGCTGCGTGATGTTGTCTCATCCACATGTGTGGTACCCATCTGCCCTTCTTCACGCAGAAGAGCCATGGATGGCGACAATTAATTCCATAAGGTGAATGAACAGGATTGTATGTTTCCCATCAAAAGAGCAGCATCTGTTGTTTTTAGCACTTCCCGGAATCACGAGTGTCTTAAATCAAACTAACAGTACATTAAGGTTGTTTGAGGTATTAATGCTCCATATTTCCCCCCTTTTTTTTCCTTTTTTTTTTTTTTTTAAAGGACCTTCTTTGTAGTTTTTCAGGCATCCTGGTGTCTTGCTGTTCTTTTTTGGTAGCGGTGACTTTCTAGGTTTTCTTCTTAGTCACTTCCCCGTGGAAAATGGATGTTTCTTGAAAATCAGAACTGCAGTGTAACAAAAATGTCTGAATGGACATAGCCAGTACCTGCAGGTCAAATTCAGTGCTCCTGGCTGCTGTAGTAATTTCAGCCTTAAACATGTTATTAGCCTTTGGCTTTGGAAAGCCATATGGCCAACAAATCTGGCCAGAAGCAGACTGAATCCAATTCACAGAAAGCTGGTAAACCTGGATTTGTTGCTGAGTGTGTCCAAATGTTGTCTTTAGTCAGCCAAGAAAATACTAGCAGCCAAACTATTATGATAAAGTAGGACTGATGGCTGTGTTTTCACCTGACAAACACAGGTGACGAATGCAAGGAGTGACAGAAAACCACCAGTATCTTTTTCAACTTGTGCAGATTTATAGCTCCAAAGAGCGTATATCTGATTCTTGTATTCCACCAGTCTTTCTTTTGGCAGTGATGGTTTTAACTTCTGTTTTCTTCTAGTATATTCCAAAATGGGGGGAGAATCAGCTCAAATTTGTGAGCATAGTGCTCTGAAAGAGCAAATGAAGACAGCACTCAGCCTCTGCTAAGCTGAGGGAGACTCTCACATCGAGTCTATTAATATTTATGGCAGCGTTGACCATTGGGGATTGAATTCATGGAACTAGCTGGAATCAGAGTGCTTTTGTTTTTCATTTTTTTAATGAAGGAGATGGAGCTTTAATTGTCATGATGTATAAATCCGTTTTGTTTCTTTTTGTGAGGGTTATTTTTATTATCTTCCACTAGTAAGAGTTACTCCCTTAAGAAGCTTTCAAAATATTAACCAGTCGCTGAAGGTTCTTTGAAGAAAAATATGACTGCTCGTGTAAACAATTAATGGTTGTTAAGCATGGCAGTGTATATTATGACAAACAACACATGCTACATTATGCCAGCTGGTGTAATGATGTGATAATGTCTGACTCATTAACTCTGGCACACAGTTTACGATGCCCTTCTATGACAGGATTAATTGATTCACACATACATTAAAACAAAAATAACTAAACTGAAATTCAGCTGGAAGCCTGGCTTCTCATTTGTCATCAGCCCTGTTGGTGGTTAAAGCCAAATCAGGCCCAGTGCAGAATGAGTTGAGGTTTGTCCACTGACCTTTGTTTTGGCTAACCAGACCAGTATCTTGCAAGGAGGAACTAAGTTACATTAGCAGTGCTCTGACTAGAGGGTCTCTGCAGTAGCTTTTTGTGCTACTGCAGTTGGTTGGATCAAGCGTGGAAGGTACTAGGAGTTCCAAAAGTTGTTTTTGCCTGACTAAGGACTTAGACAGACAGCCCGCTGTTTGCTGTCCCCGTGAAGCAAGAGCTAATTACATAAATACACTTGTACTGGAGGATTGACTAGCTATAATGTTGTTCCTGTGGCATCATTGTGCAAACCAGAACTTAAAACACAGAACAAGCAATGAGTAAGCACCATCCCAGGCAATGGGAAACTGAATTGAAAGCCATGTGATGCAGAAGAAACAGAAAAAGTAATTTGCAAGTGGACACAAAAAATCTGCATGTATAACTGACCTATAGTGTACCTGTCTTCCTCCCTGATAGGGAGAAACCCTAAATGGTTAAGGAATTAATACAGTTTAGGAGATAAACCAAGTGTGCCTCTCATTTTACCACACAGCAGTGACTAGCTTGTACCTGGCATGATGAAAAACAGTTTTTATATTCTCTTAAAGTTACTGTAGACTGCTTGTAACGTACACGTGGTGTTGGGAGTTCTGAGCAGGACCGAATGATGAGTTTGGCTCATGCTTTGACATGGGGTTGCCTAATAGCTGCAGCAGTTGATGCATCTGGTAGTGCAGCGAATAAAAATAAGCTCTATGGTTTCTATGAGTTTTAGCTTAATGTGCTTAGTGTGTAGTGCTAGGGCATCAGTACTTAACAGATGTAGCAATGAACTGGATGAGAGGATGTAGATTTTTTGAACTCAGAAGAGGTTTCCAAGGACAAACCTCTTTTGAACTTAAGGAAGATAAGATGAGGAAAAACTTGAAGATTTCAATATGGAAATGGAAAACATGTTTCTTATTACCTTGTGAAGTCAGCTTTTGTCTTTTGTATGTTGATCAAGATGATATATATAATGAAGCTTAGACAAAAAAAAAAAGTAATTGACATGTTTATATTTGACAGGTCTCTAAAAGACAGTATACATGTATATTCATATTAAGTAATACTTGGAATTGTTGTACTGAATAGTAGTTTGTAGCTGGAGGCCATATTGCAAGGTCTACCTGTGTGCAGCAAATAAAACCAAGGGGAAAAAATGTGTTGGGGAACATGAATGAAGTTGCAGATTTAGTTGAAAGTTTCATTTCACGCCCGGTGTCTTCCTGGCTTGTAAGAAAATGGAACACCTTGTTAAAATAAACATAATTTGAGATTAAATAAACTTTCAAACAAAAAATCTAGGGAAGAAAAAATTATCTACTTACCTTTGCACTGTTGGAGAAATAAGGCTGCCTGAATCATAGTGCTTTTGCATATTCTTGCTTGTTTTTGAGGAGAGTCTGTTGGTGCTTGTGGTATGCTTTCCTTAGGTGGCTCATTTCAGCCATGGTGTGTCTGCAGAGACCTGGTGAAAGGAGTATGTCCCAGTGCAGTCACACTGATCTGATGCTTGAGCTTTGCTACCAGAAGCTGGGATGTGGGTGAGGCCTGGTTGCCCCAGGTGCTGTATTTTGCTCTTGACAAACGTAGGCAGCTGTCACTGGAATGGTCTCAAAGCTCACCGATAGCTCCCTAACTCAAGAGTAACTTCCTGCCTGATGTGCTTAACAGAAAATAGAAGTGTAAAGTGGCAAGGTATAACCTAGAAGTCTGCTAAACTATGTGAAAAGTATTATTGACAGAAAAATGCTTCTTGACTGTATAAAACAGATGAATAAAAAAAGTTCCCCTTTCCACTGAATATTTATCTTTTTTTTTTTTTTTTTTTGCTCAGTCTCTGGGAAATACTTGTTTTACAAGGATTGTAAATTGGCTCTTCTCTTAGCCTCTAAGTCCTCTGAGGCAGACGTCTTTTTGTTTTGAATTTGCATTGACAAAATGCAAATTTTGCCAGTACAGTACAGTAGTGGGGTCTTATCTATAACTGGGCAACATGGCAGCATGGAGCATAATCATACTCTTTTTCATAATTTCAAAGATAAACATGGTTGTAGGCAATCTTTTGACTATTGGAGTATGTTGGGCACTGAGTGGTTGTAACAGTCGTTTGATTTGCACTCTCTCTGCCAGTGCCTTCTGATACCTGAGGTAGCTCAGATGTTTCCACTGTTTGCTGTGGCCTGAGCTTAGGAGATGTCCATGCGAAGACAGGATCTGTAATTAAACCCAAGTTCTCTGCTATGGCTTTAAGTTCTGCTGTGCTCTCTGTGCAGCCAGTCTTTCTCTAATAGGCTCTCATGTGCAAGTGTGCTTAGATGTAACATCTAAGTGCGGGGAGAATACTGAGCAGCCCTTGGGTGGACTCAAGTTAATTGTATTGGAAATCCTCCGGGCAACTGGAGCACCGAGCTACTCTTGAGTTATCAGCTTATACTTATTTATCTGAGCTGAAAGCTGGGGTTAAACACTAACCCAGCGTCCTGGTGACTTGTCACAGTTACCCGATGTGACGTGGTTGGCCACTAAAAATGTACTTTATTCCTCAACACAACACATTCTTTTTGGAGACTTCGCACTTCCTCTATTGAACTGACAGGTTAGCTCACAAGAAACAAATCGCAGCACAGCACGGACTCATGAACTTGAGCTGCTGCGCAGAAGAGTGGCTGCTCTTTCCTCTTAGAAGTACTCCTCCTAGCCATGTCACTGTTTGCTCATTTTCTCTCTTTTTGAGGATATTACCCTATTACAAAGTATAGTTCACTGGGATTTTTTTGACTACGTGCTGGTAGTAGTCAGTCTGACCTGAAAACACAATTGAGATCAAGGCTTTACAGGTTTGAAGTGCATGATTAGAAAAAAATAAATCTCTGAAAGAGCTTGTTGCCTTAATTAGGTGAAGAGAACAGGGCATTTCATCCCAAGTAATTCCTGGGTGTCTGTGGCAGAGACAGGTCTGTGATATTCTCCGTAATTCATGTACTTTCAAGTGGTTTTTAAAGCAACTTCCAAGCGTTTTGCCAGAAGAATACTGTTTTACTGTCTGTGTCAACCTACACGGTAAAGATTTGCACTTTGTCTTGTGGTGATGTGTGTCAATTTTGCTGGGCTTAAACTGGGTTGACTGACTTCTCTTCAATGCTTGGATGGCCATAATTAGTTGAACCAGGTTTTTGGCACAAACAGAAAGCAATGATAACAGTCTTAATAAATGAATGCAATCTCTAAATATTGCCCAAGCCTCAGGTGAGATGGATTCTTTCCATCAATCCCTGTCAGAAAAGGAACTATTAGAATGTTTGCAAAGGGCTACTACAAGGTAGGAGGACAGCAGATAGGTGTTGAAGTGTTTATTTAGTGCCTAACCCTTTGCTTTTTGATCCAGCATCCTCCTAATTCTAATACTGGTACTAATGGACTTGGGGGCAGTGATTGTAAGACACAGCAGAAGAGCTCTTGGCTCTCTGGTTGGTGCTGTTTGCGGAGGTGATGCTCCAGAAGGGGATAATACCTTGCAGTGAGTCCAGAGCAATCCAAGTCTGGACAGCTGCCTGAGTACATTGTAAGGATCAATGAAACACAAGTCCGTGATCAAGGATTTAGAAATAAATCTTAACAAGTGCTTCTAGTTACATGTGAGATGGTGTTTTCACTGCACACTCATTGATCTAGATTACGAAGCAGTTACAGAGGGTGTAACTACAGACTGGGATGTGTTTCCACATGAGCATGCATGCACACGTGTACAATTTTATCAGCATGTGTGCAGTGTTACAGGTAACAGTAGAATGGAATTCTGCATCACAGTATAAGCAAATGTTTGAAGCTGTTTTAATGGCAGCCTCAGATGTTGTTGTGTCTCAGATCCAGTGTGTGCATGAGAGGGTTTAAGAAGGCACTTGTTAGGAACTAGTAACCATTAGAAAAGTTTTTCTAGGGCTTTGGGAAATGATTGACACTAGGATCAATTTCAGCAAAAGGAAAGATCTGATGATGGAAAGTTAACAATCACCTATGGAGAAGTAATGGATTACATAATTAACTTGGTTTTTGTATGATGAAAAGGTGATCCTTGGGCTACAGGAAAGGCGGACAGGTTTCTGAAGTCTGGAATCCTCCTTTTGGACCTTTTGCAACACTACTGAAGAATGGCATGATCCTGTAGTAAAGGCTTAGTCTCTTGGCTACTTCTAAGAGGTTAGAGGTGGCTTTGTGTTTCTACCAGCTAATGAGCCCTTCCTGTATTTTAATTTGAAGTTGGGTGGTTTTGTCTAGGAGGGAATGGAAATGAGTTTTTTCAAGGGCAATCTTATGTAAAAATAGATGACAAACACATACATGTGTGTATATGTGAAGTGTATTAATTGTGTAATAATCATTAAAAGATATTCCCGGCTTTTGGGAGAGTATCTTTTCTCTGTAAGGTTGGATTTTCCAAAGGACAAAGCATTGATGTAAGTTTCTGCACTGAAACTGAGAGTAAGAGACTGGTGGAAGTGGGATGTAGACTGTCAATGGCCACTACTGATTGCAGACAATTTATAATGTATTCATCACAGTAATACCAATGCAGGTGATGAAGATGAAATCCAAGTACAGGCATTATGAATTTAGGCTGTCTTGACGCTTCTGTTGGCCTGAAGGAAAGCAATACCTTGTCCAGTGGGAGTGATAGGACAATTGAAGCTTGATACAAAGCCAGACATATACAAACACAGAGACTTCCTCTAGCTTTATTTTCTTGCTCCGTTCCTTGTGCTCAGAGTTGTGTTCAGAGAAGTGGCTTCATGGGAGAACAAATCCCTGCTACATCTTGCCCCATTGGATAACGTTTCTGTAAGAAGCTCAGTACAGGTGAAGGCTTTTGAACAGCCCCACCCAATTAGACGTTGAGAACAAAGAGTCAGCCCAAGATGTGCTTTTTCTAAGAATTTCCTTCATGGTCCCCGGTTACAGTCACATCTATATGGACACTAGGACAAGGTGGCTAGCCCTGCTCGGAAGGAGAGGATTTTTACATTCCGGTTTGAAGATACTCATGCCTCTATTTTTTAATAGCCAGCTGCTCCTTGTGCTAATGAGAATATATTGGATTATAGTCAAAAGAGGTTGTCAGTATGTTTAATGAAGAGTCTTTATTGCTTTTTTGATCACGTAAAGCATGCGGCATTTATACACTTAGTGTAACTGGTGCACTTGTTTCATTCTCTGGAAACAAGGAATGTTTTTTCACCAGTTGTGTTTGACTTCCAGTGAGAACTTAACGCTTGGTGTTCTTGTGTGTATGAGAGAGAATACCAGTTCTATGAAGTACATGTAAGTATTGTATCACACACATGCTGTGCTATTTGCTGGCACTTTTACAGTAATTAATGCTGTTCTCTGGCATGGGGATGCATACTAGATGTCTTGTAAGTCACTGTTGAATGGCTGGGGGGTGGGCAGTGCCACTTGTTCCACTTGGAGCCCATGTAGTATTCAATAGGCTTTTTTCTCCCCTGCTTTTGAACAGTAGTAGCCAGCATTATGTGAGTGTACATGTCTGTGGGCCATGTCTGCCCTTTGTTGGAAAACAAATTCCTGATCTATTTCTGCTTGGCTTCTCTAGAGAGCTTGGAGCACCTGGGAGAGTTGAATTAAACACATCAGAAGGACTAGGCAAGTTGTTGTTGCCTTATAAACTGCTCCCAGTTCCTGAAATCTTTCTAGAATTGGGCTGTGCTGTAACAAGAGGAACCTCCCCGAGTCCTTGTGGGAGCTGCCTGCCCCCACCTCCCTTTCCTTGTAAGCATCTTTCTGGCCACCTGAGCAAATACTGCGGCTTTTCAGAAATGGCTGTTAGTCCAGAGTGCGTTGGCCTCTTCCTGAGCAGCAGTACGTAGCCAGGATCTCCTTTATTGGTAGCTGAGCTTGCCCCTGCTGCTTCTCTTTAAGAATTTTCTGGTCTCTCGTCTTGGTAGTCAGCTTTACAGCTTGTCAGGAGCACGCCAGGTCACTGCAAACCAGTGATGAATGAGGAAGGTTTGTTTGCAGCCCCTCCGTGGAGCTCTGCAATGTGGAGCTCCATGTGCTGGGCCGAGAGGAGCGAGGCAGTGGCGCGGAAGAATCCCGTAGCCAGTGCAGAGGAGGACACGTGTTTGCCCGGGAGTAAGGGGCTGCCTTGGCTCCGAGACCCGAGTGCTAAGGTCAGAGGAGACTGGAGGTGAGATTTGGGAGTTACATACTGACAGTTCACTTCCAAAATGATACGACTAGAAGGGTGAAACTGTTCGTTATTTTATACACACGTGTATGCTTTTATAGCAAAAGACACCAGATGATGCTGTAGTACATAGCATGGTATTGCTGGTCATTTTTTAAATGAAGTGCAGGAAGTAATTTTTAGTGATATAATATATTGAGGTTAGCTTGCGGGCTTGGTTCTTCCTGATGTGAAGTTAGGTAATGCTTAAGGTAGAGTTGCTTTCAAAAAACTGGGCAGCTCTGATGGTTGGAAATGCTGTGAAAGAAGGGTTTTTTCTGTATCGCTTGGGTGTTTATTAATAACAACTTAGACCAGAAACAGCTTGTTATTCTGATATGATTTGAATGCAGTCACATGTGCCCTACCAGTTTTCCTGCTGCTGCCTGAAAGTGTGCTTTTTTTTTTGAAAGAGTAAAACAGGGATGTGAGTAGGAGACAAATTGTTTCCTGCTGCTGTTTAGGTGAGGAGAGGTGCTGGAGTGGGAAATACCAGCTTCTTCCCATCACAGGGGTTGGGGGAACATGGTAGAAGCCAAGGCTGGTGACTTGTGACATTGGAGCTGGTTTAGTGAAGGCATGCCACACTTGAAAGGGGCTATGGGAGTTACCAAGCCTGTTTGCCTCAACACCTTAGAAAGGTGTTCAGATGTATAATTGTATCCTGAGCAGCCTTAGCCCTTACCAACCCACTTGTGTCAAACGCTGCTTTGGAGATGAAGTAAATGTAGGGGGCTGAGGGGAGGAGTAAAAACAGCATCCGGAGCAGCTAGGATAGTAACAAACTGTAATGTATGTTAAACGTACAGGCCAAGTACTGCAGGTAGTTCCTCCAGTGTTTGTATAAATCACACAGTAAAGGTTTTACAGGAAACTCAAGTGGATATTTAAATATTCCCTGGGTTACATTTATTCATTTTGTTTTGATGGAAACAATCAGAAAAGCCTGTGAAGCTGTAATTTCAACAGGAGGTTAAAGTAGGTGACTGACCGACTTGCGATCACATTTACTTTAGACCTCAGTAGAGAGATTACTCATAGGGATCTTATTAGGCTGCATGATTAAAAAAAAACAAACGGCAGCAACAAATTTTCAATATCTAACACATATAGTGGCTGCATAATGTTGCATCTAGATGGATGATAGTTTAATTTAACATTTAGTCTTATGCATGGGCTTACTCAGAGACAAACAATTGCTTACTCCCAGGGGATTATGGGCATTAATATCAAAATGATAACACAAGCATTGGAGCTGAGCTCAAACAGAGAGCCGGAGGATACAAAGGAGCCTGGTTCTCATAGGAGCTGATTTATTTGGTTGATCTCACTGTAACTTTGACTTCTTGAAAGAAAAGAGAGGCTCTAACAGCTGTATTGCCTGTGCCTGTAGGTGAAACCAAAGACTCCAGCTAGGCTCCTGCAGAAATCCCTAATGAGATTCGTGCGGTACACCTTGTCCTTGAGTTAAACTAAAAAGCTTTCATCTCTGATTACATTCCAATACCCGTATTTTAATTATTCCTCATCTTCTTTGCACCCTACTCATCATGACCTTTCTCTCTTCATCCACCGAGCTTACTTCTTTAAAAATTTTTTGAAGAGGAGCCCTGGAAAGTGTCATAGGAAAGTAAACTGTCCTGCCTGGCGATCAGTGTATGTGCACACAACACACCCTGACGTTAAATTATGCCTTGGTGTCTCAATGTGCATGTAATGAGGCACCATCATCATAATTTAACCGTGTAGTTCTGCTTAGTGGCAATATAGAGAAATTATTAATTAACCAATTTCATAATAGAATATACAGAGGCGATCTAGTAGCCTAAAGGAGGAAGAGAGTGCTGTAATTTGCCAGTATCAGATGAATTATATTATGAAAATGAGCTTCAAGAAATGAAGGAATAGGGAGGAAAAAATACGGCTGTAATGGTTTAGGGTTGTTTTTTAGTTGCTGTTTTTTCTGATTTGCTAATGACTATTGTATGTCCATCCTTAAGGTCATTTGTGATGTGTCCCATGCTGAGAATTATGACCAGCAGCAAGAAATGAGGAATTAATTTGTTTTAAATGATACTACACATTATCAGGAGAGAGACCGCATTTTCAGGCACCAGAATGATTCCTAATGACAAGCTTAATCCTTCTATCAGACACAGATGCGCAGTGCCATGCAGTTTGGAGTATGGGCTACTGTGTGTGAGGACAAAACAGCATTAAAAAAAAAAAAGCAACCTGCAAATGCAGGTTCCTTTTTAGCTTTTAATATCGGACCGTGTTCAGCCATGAGCCATGTTCCGTCACAGATGAAGTGGGTGCAATTGAAATTGGCTTCCAAGGGACTGTCTGCATTTATATTGCTATATTCTTTGCTTGCTAGCTTGAGCCTATTTAAGAGCCTGAAGAAACACCTGTGAAAGGCCGAGGAAGGCTTCCTGCTTGGGGGATGTCAGAAGGACCAGATGCAGCTCTATTTTCAGTCCTGAGGATCAACTCCTGTACTTAAGCTTAGGCTCCTTGCAGTGCCGGTTCCACCAAAGAAAAGGAAGTGAATGCTTTTGTTTTCATGAATCAGTAGTAATTCACTGCTGTGTTGCATCAGTTGAAATTGCTGTGAGGGATTTTGCAATTTAAACACTGTTATAATTTAAGAAGAAGCTGGGATTAACCCACTCTTAGAAGGGCAATGCTCGTAGTAGTATCGTGAGAGAGCAGACACTAGTGTGCTATCTGTAGTCATAGCTTCACTTTGGATATACTGTTGGAGTCTTCCTTTTTGTCAAGTTACTTGGCCTTTTCTCATAGGAAAGCCTCATGGCTCCTAGTAAAGCCTATAGTAGTGAAACCCCATGGGTGGTGAAATGGAGAAGGGCTGTGGGTTCGGAAGCCCTGTGTTTAGCTTGGCTGTACCCAGCTGTGCACCACTCCTGTACCACAAGCCCAATTGTTCATTGCGTGGACTCTGTTCAGTATGACTAGGCCTTTTCTCCAATACACGCTTGTTCTGCTTTCAGGAGTCAGTAGATGTAGCCGTATTGTCTGTGCTAGTGAGATTCGGATAACTATGAGTGTAGGATTCTAGCAGGTCTTGAAAAGTCTGCCCATCTCAGAAAGCAAGTAGAAAAGCTGCAGACAGGTGAATTCAGATGAATATTTCTGTCACTCCATGAAATTGTTTTCTGGTCCTTTGTCTTGAATTTGATACTTATAAACTGAAAGCCGTTGCCATCCAAGAGGACCAAAAATCCCCAAATAAAGCTCTCAATTGAGTTCCCTCATTTGTGCTGTGATAGGGGCATATAAAGGAAGGAGTGAAAGCACCTAAGCTGCTGACTGAGAGCAGGTGACGGTATTATCGTTTGTGGAACACTGGCTGCAAATGACTGAAGGCTCTTTGGATTCATGTTAGATAAACCCGGAGGAATTGTGAAAGGGAGAGCAAGATAATTTTTAGGGTGCCATTGTGGTTGTTGCCTGGTGAAGTAAATGAACTGTGAGAAATTCTGACAGCTGTAAAAGCTTCACCTTTGCACTTTTTTCTGAAGGTTTAATTGAGTCAGTGTCTTAGAGAGAAACACTACACTAGAATGAAATCCCATCAGATTTGCTTGTTAAAAATATTCATTGAGCCAAGGGAAACATTTGTAAAAGGAAGGGGATGCCTCATTGACAGCTATCTGGAGATGGCAATTAAAGGAAATGGTTTTTCAGTAGCTTGTAAGGGGATGGGGTGGAATGTCCCATTACTTCTCAAATACTTGGAATGAAACTTTTTTTTCTAGATGATTATTCTGAAAGTTCCATCAGAGAGGTTGACATTCCCTAACCACAGTGATGGACTGCTAGCTACTTCTGGAAAGAATAAGAATCGGGGGGATTTTACAACGTGTTTTAATTTTGTGCTGTTTGAATGTTTCTTTCAAGTTGGGTGATGTGTTGTTAGTATTCTAGAAGGATGCCAAAATGGCCATGCATTTTAAAAGTGAAGACCAATGCGTTATCCGAGTGTTTTTAGTAAGAAATGTGCTGCAAGAGCAGGGTGGTTTGCTGAAGCATAGTGATTTGAACCAATAAGCTGACGTGATGCTGCAGCATGAACACACTGTAAATGATAGAGAATTCCTGCTGTGTGCCCAATAAGAGGGAAATACAGATCAAGCTGTATGATTATGAAAGGTACGTATCCCTGATGTGAAATCATAAGGCAGTAAAATGAATAACTAAATGCATGATTTGTATAGGCTACCAGTCAAGGAGTGGAAGCCCAAGCAGCAGCTCTTTGCCATGCTCCTCTGGTGTGCCCTTTGCCAGGAGGTGCAGCCGCATAGTTTGGGGTGGTTGGAGTCAGCCCATTGGTTCCAGCAGTGTCACCCGAGGGAGCTGCCAAGGCAGGTAGTTGTGTCTGACTTGACGTGAGAACATATATTGCTCCAGGTAACATGAATATGGACCTGAAAATCCATAGGTAAAAATCCGTAGTCCTTCGAAAATGTGGACTCATCAATAGGGGCCTTATCAGGTTGGCTGGGTGCTCCCCTTCATGTGTCTGTACTGATGTACAAAATGATAAAAATACTTGCATTTCTCTGTGCAACATATAAGGCACATTTCACTGTAAGTTTTGTGGCTGCTTTTTTCCAGTGGAACAAAACATTTTTTCCTCTAGATATTTTTCTGTGGAATATCCTTTTCTCCCAGATTCTATTAACTTTGGCTTTGAGCAGTGCAAGGGTTAGGCTGACTGTCCCAATTGCAGTGTTGCAAATCTTTCGTGCTGGTTGCACAATGGTTGCACCCAGTTGATGGCGTAATAGTAATAGGCATGAGTAATTACGGACAAAATAATGGAAGATGCATGGAGTCTATTGCCAAATACAGTTTGGTTTTGAAGGGGAACAGATGAGAGGACATTGTATTTAGGAGTTGTTTTCCTATTTAAAGAAGTACTGAAGGAACAATACTTGGCTATTGCTAGACTAGTTAGAGCTGTGATCTATGCTTAGGAGTGCGCAGTTTTGAGCAGAACAGGAAGCTGCTTGCACGATTCAGTGAACTCCTGGGTGACTTTGGTTTGAACACGGTTGCTTTTAATATTTCCAAGTGTTTTCATTATTACAACTTGCTTGAACTGCTTTGAAGCTAACAACTTTTGGGTGTAGCTCAGTTTTACATGAAATTGGAAATAATGGAAATAATCAGAAATAATGGAAAATTGGAAACAATTCTCCTGAAAATTTCCTTTAATTTCTGTTCCTGTACAACACCTATGTTGAAGAAAATAAGCTAATGATGTCTCTAAGGCTGTTCAACACTTTTGTACCAGAGCTGCCTCGAGTTGCTGAGGTTTGTCCTTGCCATAGCACATTATGAGCGACTTCGGAGTGATGGATTCACAAAGACCTGCCCTATCTGGGAGTAGGAGTACCTGCGACTTACAGGGGACTGAAGTTTGCCATCTGTCGTTGAAATTATCATTCCAAACTGCAAAGTGTCCAATTCTTTGCTGTTCCTTAAGAAAAAAAAAAAAAAAAAAAAAAAAGTCTAAGTGAGATAGCTTTTAGGAAGCGAAGCCATTTATACAGGTGTCTGAGCATGGGCTTACTGCATTTTGTGCTTTCAGTTTGGAGTATCTTCATCGGAATCAGATGCTTCTTTGTTTCCAGCAGCGTGTAGAGAAATGGAGATGGGCTACAATAGCTTATCAGACTCGTATTGTTTATTTATTGTAAACCACAGCTGTCTGTTGAATGCCAGCTCGTGACTGACAAACAAATGAGTTCACCCTTCATCTATTTGAAAGTGATACTGAAAATCTCCGCATCCCGTATTTTAATTTTTGTGTCCTTCTTTGTCATTTTCCCAATGAAAATTACCCCAGCACTGATCTCAATGTTAATGTATTCCTGCTTACATTTGACTTCTGAATATGTTATGGCTAATTATCATTACACAGGACGAGAGATCAGAGCCCTGACTGAGGTGCTTGGTATGGGAACAAAAGGAGGCCAACTCTGCATCTTGGCATGGGGCCCAAAAATTGTGACTGAGCATCTTGAAACTGGTGGAGTCTGGGGAGGTGAGGGGGGCTTCTTGTTTTTTTTTCTTAGTTTCATTTTATTATTTTTTATGAACTGGGGGAGGGGCCAGGATGGGGCTAAAATTTCCCCTTGAACATGATGTCAATATGTTGGCATGTCTCCTTTTATTAAGATGCCATCCAACTGATAACAAGTCCTGCTGTGTTTTACCAACATAAAAAATTAGACTGGAGACCAGGGAGCGGCAGGTGGCTTTTGGCACCAAGAAATAATCACACTTGATGTGGAAAGTAAAGTAAAAGGAGCCATCTGTTCACTGCAGGAGGACGTGAAAAATCACATTAACATATTGTCACTAACATCATGAAATACACAGTTAATAATAAATTTAGTTATCATGGCAAGCTGCATCGGATGCTTCCTTAGAAAAAGTATTGTGTGGAAGATGTGCTTGCTCACATGTCCTTATTGAGATATACAGTTTTTGTGCGGAAGCCCGAGCCCTGCCATGAATCACTGCCTGTGTGAGCAGATCTGCGTCGCCCCCTCTGGGAGTGTGAGTGGCTTTTCAGAGCCCCTCTTCTGCCTCTGCCCTTTAATCTGCTGGGTTTCTTTCCATCCGTCTTTCCTGGCTGCCAGGCGAGCACAGTAAATGGTTGGAAAGGGTGGAATCGGAGGGATGAGGGCAGGAAGGGGAAGGAAAAGCTAAGGAAAATGGAGGAGTCCTGGAGCAGGTATTGGTAGTGAGTGCTGAAGGTCCCGGGAAGCTTTTCTTTTACTTGAATTGACATTGAATTAGACTTATGGTATTGAAGTCAGTTTTGCTGCATGCTCTTTCCTTTTGGTCGCAGCTGCATTAATTATCTGTTTCATTAGAGAGGCATGCAGCCTGCAAAATCACCCATTAGGTCAGGAAATCTTACAGCCTCTCTTCCCCCCTCCACAGAGTGGGGTCAGTGAACTTCATGCACCCCCACGTCAGTCAGGGCTGTGTGCTGCAGCAGGACAGAGGTGTCCCAGTGACTCTTCTCCGACAAAACTACTTCAGCGAGGTAGCATAGATGTAAATCAAGGCAACTGGAAATCTGAAACAAGTTGTGACAAACAAGTCCTCTTCTTACTCATAAGAGTCTTGGTAAAAAGTTACTTCTTAGTGTCTTTGTACCCTGTGCACGGTGTTTCTCAGATTGTCTGGAATCGGTTTGGAAATGGATCAAGTAGAAAAGGTGTTTAGTTATCTCTGCCAAATCTCAGCAGGATCTAAATGCGAAGCTGGTTCCTTCTTTCCCGTGTATGGATCCTAATAAAAGAGGGTTTCTTGCTGCCCTCTCCTTCCCCTCTCATTCTGTTTTCAGATCGGAATGAGAATTGAGGTGGTACACAGTTATCGAAAGAGGTCGCGATTATAGCTAGCAGTGTTTGGGTGAAGAAAAATAAGACTGAATCAACAGCATTGGGTCTTAAACTTCAGGTGTTTGAGTTGTTAAACTACTCCAGTGAGACTGGTACATAGAAGAAGGTTAAAGAAGCTGCTTGAATCTTTTTCATCTTCGAGAAGACCTTGTAGCCTAATGGAAGCATCTCAGAGGAGACGGAACTGCATTTCAGATGCATGTTGTTTCTCTTCATGTGGTAGTCCTACTCACATGGCTTTATTGTCACTAGTGGGGGGAAAAAAAAAAAAAAAGAAGACAAAACCAGGCTAATCTCATTGCGTGACTTCCTTTCGTTTCCATTGGAGGTCAGTTCTCTCTGTTTTAACCCTTGTCACTGGGTAGTTCTGCAGATGTCTCAACAGAGGATAGTGTATACGCAAGTTTTAGTCAAAAACAGTATTTCATATGAAAGAAACTGGTTCTCCAAGTTTCATTTGTATAATTTTTGTAAACAGAATCAGGGCAATGGATTATCCTCATGTTCATGAGATTTTGTGTTACTGCTCACTATCTTGGACCACATGTTTTTGACTTAAAAAGAAAAAAAAACAACAGGGAGAGCATGTGCCAAACTGTGAGAAAGTTGACTTGATCATTTTCTGTCCACATAACCAAGACTTCACTCAGCAATACACCCAGCAATTCATGAATTAGGATTTCTGTGGTGCGATGTTCTCACGTGGGAAATATGCTTTACCGTTGTAGTGGAAATTTGTAGTAAGACATGAAGCAATATCTGTATAGTCTTTGGTAACAGGTGTGCACGTGTGAGTAATTCAGAGTGCTTATGCTTTAAGGAGGTAAGAAATGCTTGCTCAGGAATACCCCGAGCTGTTTAATGGAGGATTATGTTTTGCGGAGATGATAGATCTACAGGTATCGAGGCTCTAGCCACTAAGAATTAATGTAAGCTTGTCTTAGCAGCCTTTTGTGAAGATTGTTCCAGATGGTTTTGAATCATGTGGCTTCTCCTGCATTCTAGGGCAGCACGTGAGGTTAGGTGGATGCCACATCATGCAGCCTTTCTGTTTAAAGAAGTACGGAGGAAGCAATACTTGGTTGCTCCCCAGTAGAGTTGACAGGAGACTTGCAGCTTTGCTTTCTGCAGGGGTTGTTGGAGCACTTGAGGATTTCTTAAGCAGTAATAGATCCGTCCTCACAACCTCCCGTGAAGCAGGATGTAGTCATATGCGCATATAGGAGGATGGAGATGGAAGCCTGGAAAGTGCAAATGACACCCCAGTCTGGGGCAGAAACAAATACTGAATATAGTTAATGTCAACCAACCTGACCTTATGGAATTTTGTCAAGTGAACTTAATATCATTTATGATGAGATTATGAGTTTGGCTGACAGAGTTTTGTTGGTACTGAATGGTATTTTGAATAGGGATCTGAAATGATGCAAAATCATCACACAACCTATTATTAAATGGAATAAAATTTTGCTAACTGAAGTCTTAAAATGCAACTGTAACCAGGTTATCACTGTTGAGTAGGTGCGATTGTAATGATATCCTACAGGAATAGCTTTTTAGTCCTGCACTGTTATACCTCATTATTCTGTTAGTGACATAGAAGAAAGTCCACCGCAACTCCTAGCAATGGCGTGAAGATAGCTGGGATGTTCAGCAGTGGAGAGGGCTGCTTGCTGATACAGAGCCACAGGGACTGCATAATGAGAAGAAATAATTTCCTTCTTAACAGGGCCAAATACAGAGCCACACAGCTGACAGCCAAGAATGCAGGCCCTGTGAGTAGTAGCCTGGAAGAGTCTTTCTGGAGAGTAGTGACTTGGTAGAAGAGCCTGGGGTCACAAGACAAAGCAGCTAGACATGAGCAATGCTATAGCTAAAGATGTTATTGTAGTTCTTGAAAGGTGCTATAGATTTAACAGCCAGAAGATTGGGTTATCTATGCCCAAATAGGGCGTACTTTTGATTACTTTTTTTCAGGGTGTGCATGGGTCAGGGGCTAGCTGTTTTGTTAGTGTCAAGAAATTGGAAAGAACTGGAAGAATATCTGTGATCAAAACTGCTAAGTTGAATGAAATCTTGCTCATCGTTGACATGGACTCTGTTGAAATTAAGGAGGGAGAAAGCCAAGGAGAGGGCTGGAGAAGAGCCAAGGGAATCGGGATTGGGATAACACAAATCTCTTCAGTAAAGAGGGATGAAGCTGCAAGAAGAGGACAGCGTGTTAAGAGACCACACTTGGAAGTGGAAGCTAACATGAGAAGAAGTTGATGTTTGCAGGTGCAAGTTTTCCCATTGAAGGGAAGGCTCAATTTCTTACCACTCAAGACCTTTGTTAAAAAAAACAAACAAACAAAAAAGCAACCAAGCAGGTGGTTTTAGTGTGGAAATAATACCTGAAAACTAGACTTCATTGTCTGTTTTAATCAATAATCCATGTTGTGGCCCTATTTGTAAGTCCATTCTTGCTCCTAAAAGCCCCCGAGCAGGAAGCCTTACTTTGTGGAGAAGATGAATTGCTTGGAGTAAAATAACCTCAACAAAAGAGCAGAATGTTTGGCCGCTGACAACTCGTTTCACAAGTGAAATGTTACTTGTGGGGGAAAAAGCTGTATATATTGACAGCCTTTTTGTGTTCTGACAGCCCTTTCTAGTGTATTAGTGATTTCATTTTGTACATGACGGACCTCTCTGTGGCTGTAGAAATCTGAGGCAGATGGGCTCTACAGTCAGCCTGAGGGGACAGGAGGAATGCAGCTTCAGAACTCGCAAGTACCCTGAGTTTTGTGCCTTTCATCACGGCAGTGAAGGGACCCACAGAGACTGAAAAGGCTCCAAGCACCAGGAGGATCTTAACGGGTGGCCAGGAATGAAGCTAACGGGCTGAAGGGAAAGAGTGGAGAGACTCTTCCATTATTTAGATGTGTGCTAGGGGAACATCATGAGGTCGGCTGTATGACCATGAACAACTGTTCTACATGATGGGTTCCAGCCTTCTATTTTCTTGCTTGCTTGTTGTCCTTCTCCACTTGTCTTTCTCTCTTCATATTTACAGACATCCTTCTGCTTGCGAGGTAATGTAGAGGTCTCATCTGTTCACCAGCAGGTAAGGAGTTAGCTCCTTCCAGCTGATGGGATCAGGGTGTTTGAAAAACCTAAAGAAATCCATCTTTGTGAGGAGTAAAGTAAAACAAAACCCCTTTTTTGTAGGGTGCTGCGCCAGTACAGCAGAGTTCCCCTTCCGGTAGCCCAGCCAGGCCCTGGTCAGATGGGTGAGAGCTGCTCTGATCAAACAGTGCAGCAGTAGCAGGCGTGGTGGTGATGCTCAACGGCAGTCTGAAAAGGAATGCGTTGCATGCTTTTTTTCTTCTGGGTTGTGCATTCATTTGCTTTGAGGAATTGCAGGCGTTTGCAAGGCTGCAAATTTCCCTTTCACCTTCTGATGCTTGCTTATAGTTGTTTTGGCTAGCTTTAAATTGTGCAGTGGAGACCTGACTGCTTGATATCAGCTGCCAGGTTTGTGTATGTGGGTGCAAGAAACCCTTTCCTTAGCACATCCTGATATGGGAGGTTTCAAGTACAACAGTCTCATGCTCTTGCTTTGGTATGAATGTTGCAGAGTGGGGGCTATTTCAAATGACTGAGGATATTAAAGCATCGTTTTTTTCACTGTTACTGGAGTTCTCCATACTTTGAAGGAAGAGAAGTTTCCATTTCTCCTGAAAATATTGCAGGAGCGGAAACAAAACCCTTTGAAAACGCACCTTCCCAGTGAATTGAAGGGAGTTACAAGGGAGCATTGCCATACATATCCCAGCACCTTTAGATCCTCGGACTAACAAGAGCAACGTGCTCTTGTATGCTCTCATTATATAACTAATTGGATCATGGTCCTTGCTATTTTGATGCTTACTGTTTTGATGAGTCTGTGTAATAGAAATCTCCTTACAGCCCCGCAGGAGACTGGGGAGGTAAATGCCTTTGAGGTCCCATCTTCCACTCCGTTCAGTACTGTGGAATGCCTGAAGTGGTACTAAAGATTGGCAGAACATCTGGCGGGAGCAGGTGGCAGTTTACCTTTCAATATGTTATATAAAGGATGATTTAGTTAAGCCTGCAAATAATAACAATAATAATAAAAACGTTCTCACTTGCATTCATGTTTTGCAGTAAAGGAGCTTCCAGAGCTCAGTCATACAGCCTTTCTCTTGCTGAGGCAAGGAGTTTGCCATCAAGCTTGGATATAATATGTTTTTTGTACCCCATTGGCAGAGAGAATGTCTTGTGCCTTGTATAGCAAGTTTGCTCCTGCAATATCTGGGGTGCAAGTCAGTAGCCTGTATGATCGTTTGGATCTGGTGCTCTTCAAAGTTTGTCCCTTGACATAAGCTTTCAGATCAGGAAAAGGGGTAGCAACTCTCTTTATTTCTATGCTGCATGTGTTTTGTTCCCATCAGTTGTACGAACCATCAGTAATTGCGGTGGCATAAACAGTGTGACTGCTTAGTGTGGACAGCATTAAGTGGTAATGAAAATCCGATTAGTGCGAGAGGCTCTGCGTTCTTATGTCACTTAATTGAGTAATGAAATTAGAGGCCTTATTTATATTTGGAAAACTGACTGTGGTGTAAACATGCTGATAGGACAGCTAAGTCATAGAAGATGCAAGATAAGACAGAAGGTGATAAAATGGATTTTTCTATTCGGAAGGACTGAAGGGTTCATATCAAGAGCTCGGACCCAGTAAGGTGATGTTGCAATTGGCATTGTTGAACAAATGATTTTTCACTCTGTCTCAGCAGATGAGTACGATCTGGTAGATGATTCTTGTACAGTCACAGCTTGGTTTCCTGCTGTTTCAGCTGGCATAGTACAAGTTTCCGAGAGAAACTGTGGTATTGCCTTTCTTACGTAGCTTTTTCAACCTACTTGAGGGCTTCCCTGGGCTCTGGTGCTCCACTGGTAGCAGGAGCACGGTGAAACCATGTTTGAGAGGGAGCCTGTGGGCAGAACTAGGTAGGAATGAGGAGGCTTGGCCCAGTGGGACAGCTCTCCCACAGATTTTCCGGTCCTCCTGCAGAACAGCAATGCTAAGATTTCTCTAGGAAAAAAAAAACAATGATGACCAAATTCCACTCTCCATATTTCAGTAAAGGGTGGGCGGGCTGAACTGTTTGTTTTTGTGGGGTACTTTCATGGTCATCACAGTGAGAATCCACCCCCACTGAGAGATCTAAGGAAAGTGGTATTGTGAAGTATTTACTTGTTGGCACTGCTTCATTACCTGCTCTTGATAATTTATGGTGCCATATGGAACAAGGTTGATAACTACCCATCTTTATGAACACATTGGTTTCATTTACCTGAAGCAGGCTTTTCAGTTTTGAATGGAATCAGAGATACATTGTTGCCTCATTACAGACCAATTAAAACGCGGTTTTAACCTAACGCTAGGTTGATTATTAATTGTCTGGAAGGCCTTTTTCCTTCTGTGCCTTTAATTAGGATTTCCCATTACAGCCTCATCCAGAAGCAGAGTGCTGAAAACTCTGAGCAACGCTACGGTGCTATGCGGTGGGTAGACGGGTCCAGAGCTGCTCTCATAACACCAGTGTGGCACCAATGGTCGCAGTCAGTCTTGGCAGCCTGGCAGGAGACCTGTGGCCATTCCAGAGGTCATCTCTTACCCTGTACCTTCAGCTGATGGCCTGGAGGTTTTAGGTCTGCTGTGCGACGGGGGCTTGGTTTGCTATAAAGTGTGAAAGGATTTTAGGGGCCACCATTAAAAATAAAAACAACAACAACAGTGCACCCCATGGCAGAGTTATGGAAAGATGTTAATGTCATTTAGTGAGCAAGCTGGTTCTTTGCTATCAGGGTCACTCAGGGGCACGGCAGTGTCCCCCTGTACACCTGCCAGCTGACCTTAGACTTGGTCTGATGAATGGGAAAGACTTTGCTATTGGTAGCACAACTGTGCTTGTAGTTATTTATGGGCATCTTTAAGGGAGTGTGGTCATAGAGGGACCTTCTAGGAACACCATACGTGTGTCATAATTGTGGTATGGTGATAACAGCACTGAAAATGGGGCATTACTTGTTTTCTAGTATTTTTCATCTTGCTGCCATTTAATCACTCGGAAGAAGATTTACTGGGAAGGATTTTGGTGGAAAATGTCGTTAAGTGGAAGTACATCTGGTAAAATGTCACGTTTCAGTTGGCTGCTATGGTACTACGTGGAATATGTTGTAAAGGTATTGCTTAGGGCCAAAGGTTTCCCAGCTGAGTTTTGCTTTGAGAGGCAATGGCTTACTCTCACATGCTGCACAGTAGGAAACCTTCTGCAGTGCAGCTCTCCAGTGATTTATTTTAGATGTTTAGCCAAGGACTTAAATGGGTTAGTAGACTAGCACCTTCAGGGAAGTTGCTCTTTATAATTTAACTTTCAGAGAGCAGGTTACAGCGCTCTCAAACAGTTGTGTCAAAGACCCAGCAAAAATTAATGGCTCAGAACTAATGGCAAGCTTTCCAGGATGTTGCTCTGATTTATTGAGTGGTGCTAAGCTCCAGCATCCTTGTGTGGAGAGCACTTGTCTTCATATAAGGGGGCTAATATTACCTCAAGCTGTTGTCAGTTGACTTGGTGAAATTGCTTAGATGCTACTCTCAGTGTAGATGGCTGGTGGTGATTACTCCTAAGTATTCTAAGAGCAGAAACCCTGGGGAAAGGCTGATTAGCTGCCCAGGAGGATGATGTTCCAGCCGTGTAAACAAACTCCTGAAGTCTCCTGGTCATAATGAGGACCAGGCCTCGGTGACAAAGCCCCCTCAGCTCTGTGCTGCTGCATTGAAGTTGAGCAATTTGCAAGGGGAAAGTGATTGGAGTCAGTCCCTGTGATGCACGTAATCCACTAATCACCACTCAGAGACTTCTGGTGCTCAGAAACAGCAGGAGGGAATTGGCTTTTATGAGCTGAAGGAGACACTGGCATATGTTGCTGAGGAGAGGGGGAGGAGGGACTACTTAAATATTTATAGATTAAGGGTACATTGGGATCCCTTCTGTCTTTTGTATGCCTGGTTCCCTGACTTCCTCTTGGGGATAACGAGACGCAAAAACTCTTCATCCTACCTGGGTTTTAACTTGGAAGCATGCAACCTGATCCCCCTCCTGTCTCCCAGCCTTTGTGCTCACTCGAATGGATGGGGTGGGTGTGAAGGCAATGCAAAACCTGTCTTGTTGCAGTTCATGTCCCTGGGCTGTCTGCCTTCCTCACGATACACTGCAACTACAAAAGCACCACAGGCCGGACGCGGTCAGAGAGGTGAGGTTAGGAGTGACATGAACCCAAAAGCAAATTTGTGTCAGGCAGATAGCAGCTACTTACAGAAAGGGATCTGTGCTGCTGTCCTGGATCCTCTCCCGGAGGACATGCGGGCAGAACAAGCACAATCTGCTGAGAGGAGCTCTAATGCTGCTTCCTACCTCTAGTTTTGTGTGGGATATGACTTCCCTGCAGACGGAAAGGTGATGTTTTCGTTGGGTTGCTCCTCCTTCAGTGGTTCCTTTTCATAAGGAGGATGAATTTCACTTTGTGTGCAGTTGCAGAGAAGCCTCTGACTGTGGACAAAATGCTTTTGCGTTGAGAGTGCTCTGCTCAGTCATGTACAGAGCCTGTGAAGGAGATGAGGCCAGGGAAAAAAGGAGAGCTCACAGGTTCAGCCTGTTAGAGCAGCCCAATGCAATGGCAGTAAGAGAGTAGCAGTGCCCCACTCGGGGTCTGGAGAAGATCCCTAGTGTCACCCCACCCTCTGTGAAGTCACAGGCGGGCGTTCTACTGACAAGTGTGTGGCAGAGAGAAGGGTGTCTGAGCAAGGTGACTCGAGGAGCTCCTGCTGTCAAGACCTGTCCAAGGTAACAGGACTAAAAACTGAGAAACAGCATGTGTATCCTTATTCCAGGCACTTAAAATCTCTAGGAAAAGCCACGATTTCTTTCCTGCTTTTGGTGTGTGCTGTAGTGAGTGAGTTTTTCTAAAAGATCAATATTTTTCTCAAGTGCTGCTCACTCTGTAGTTGTATTATTAATGGCATTATTAATGGTAGTTATTAATATTCCTTGCTATTACATACATTTTTTTTCATGAATACTTAGGCAGATTTGTGTAGAGGATGCCAACATCATGATCTCAGTTGTACACAGCAGAGGAAACTGAGGTGTAAGAGATGAAGAGAACCACTCTGAGCCAGAGTGCCTGTGTTCAGAGCCCAAAAGCAGGCTGATGGTTTGTTGCCCTCCTTCTGTGCTACACTGAGGACAGTGGGGTAAAGGCCATGAGAAATTCTGCCGCCCACCTTTTCTGAAGCCACAGTACCTGTGACCCTGCTGATGAGGAATAACTGCAGTAAGGTTAATTTAAATCCATGTACGTCATCTAATACATTCCCTTTTGTGATCCAGTTATTTGTGTATGCTCTTTAGCTCTTAGTAAAAAGTTTTAACGTGGTGTCAACCAGGCAGACCCAAGTTCTCTCGTACGTTGCTGGAAAGGGCGCAGAACTACCTTCTGTCCTATGCAGGTTAACAGCTCTTGTAAGACTTATTAAAGACTGCACTTATATAAATCACATATTAAATAGTTTAATATTGGATATTAAAATTGCATAAATCAGTGCTGATTATTTAAAACTGTTGCGGTAATGAACATCAGCCCTGAAACTGGGTACAGCTCAACAGTCCTTGAAAGTCACTGGGGAGTGTGTGTGTGTGTGCTCTGAAGCAGCTCAGACGATGTGCCAGTGGGTCTTTGGAAAAAGCAAAACAAGTTGGGCATTGAATGCACTCCAGAAAGGTCCGATAGCTCGATAAGGTGACAACTGCTTAACCTCTGTCAATCTGAGTGACAAAATACACCTCTTCGTCAAAGTTAGCCCAAGTTACAGAACTTCCACCTGTTATTGCTGTTGTCACAGCTTCATTTTCTCATCTTTGACGGTCTGAAATTGCAGTGTGGCACTACTGGCTCCTAGCACAGGTGACCATATCTTCACGTTGGTGAGTTGAAGCCAGTGCTGCTGGGCTCATCTGGCCGCTGTGGTGTTACCAAGTAGGTCCAGGAGTACTGCTGCCCACCCGCAGGATGAGCCCCTCTCAAAACACAGTATCACAGCAGCGGTTGGCTTAAAACTGGTTCAGGAGAATTATTTACAACACAGGCTCGGTACTTCTGTGTGATGTGGGGTCTGGCAAATACTGGTGTAAGCTGCTACACTGGCTACAGGGAACAGGATTGTGTTAGCCACGAGCTGGAAATAGTTGCAGCGTTCAGTCCTCAAGCCGCAGAGAACTTCACTGAGCTTTCCTTTTCCTTGAGCCTTCGGCTGACACCGTCCCACTTGGATTCTGAGCAGACAAACACGGCAATCTTTCTGAAAGTAGTAGCCACTGCACTTCTTTTATTTTGCCAATGGTGTCACTGCTGCACCACAAGATTTGTGTTTTCCTGTAGGCTTGGAGAAAATAGCAGTAAGAGTGCTGTTTAGTGCTTAAAGGGCTGGATGAAGCAGCTGATGAGCTGCATGATGCTACTGCTCTCCTCAGAACCACATAGGAGCAGGGGCAGCACCCTTTTAGTCCCGTACAAGGTCCCCTTGTACTTCTCACTTCTCTCCAAGTTGTCCCTTAAGTAGCAAAGGGAGATGACAACCCCGAAAGCCCCACTTAGCACAGCTGGGGCCATGTTTGAACTGTCAGGCTGGACCTGGAGGATGTGCAGGCCCCGTGCAGGGGAGCCGAGCAGTAGGGGAGTGCTGCTGCCCTCCTGTCCCCCTGCTGTCCCCTGGTGACCGCTGCCAAGCCCACTGTTCGAAGGTGCCTCAGTGGCTGCTGGCCTAAAGGGGCTGTGCAGGCTCTTGCCATGTGTCCTGTCGGGCCCGTGGTGTGAGGAGGAGCTGGGAGGAGGGATGTTTGCTCATCTCTGTGCTTACGTGGGGATTCCCTTGGGCTCCAGGGGCGGTTCTGAGGCTGGATGCGGTAGGCTTCTTTGCAACAGCAAACAGGACTGACTGAGTCACATCGGAGCTTGCAGTCACCACCACGATGTAAATAGGAATGAATTCAGGGCAGCCCTCGGACTTTGTTAATCAGTCTGTTAATTTCCAAGCCTCAGTGGCAGAGGCAAACAAAGACTTGGACTTGCCTCGTCCCGGTTTGCTAGTGCTAGCTTCTTACTTAGGCGGAAGCTGCTTGCCTTGTTTTATTTTGATTTTTAAGGCAGGGATGCTGTGTTTCCCCTGACAAAGAAATGACAGTATTTATCAGCAGCAGATGTGCCTGCTTTGGCTGAATTGCCAACACATGCATTTAATCTTTTTTCTAAGTGTCAGGCTCTAGTTTGAACAATAGGATGGCACCCTATAGTGAGACCTTAAGCTGAGGGGAAAACACAAATCGACTTCAGTTGTTGTTGAAGGGGGGAAAGGGGAAATCCTGTAAACTAATTAGCTCATTTGGCTCAGATGTCATTTCTGATCAAACCACTTAATGCTGCTTTCAGTGGCAGATCAGATGTCTTTTGCATTAAATACCATTCAGCAAGACCAAAATGTGTCTAGGGCACCTGTCATCTGCTCGATGGGGATGCAGGGTGTACAATAAATGGCTGTACGTGAACATGTCACCGACCCATTTCAGGCCCTGCAGTTCGATTCTGTTCTGTCAAAGGGTGTTTCTAGGGGGCTGACCAGATGCCAGTGAGCTTCAAGGGTTTGTCTTCTGCCTGTTTGCTGGGAATTCCTAGGGAAAGTCTTTTGTCTCAGGGACAAAACCTCCCAAGGAGCCCGAGGGTACAGAGTTACCTGTGCCAAGGGGTCTCTGCCTCATTCAGATGCCTCCTGAAGTCAAGAGGCGACCACTTGTATTTGGGGTGAAGGCTGTGCAGCTGAGGACTGGCAGTGACAGGACTCAAGTCCCTGTAGCTTTGGTGCCAGCCTTGCAGTGAGTATTAAAGGGACTGCTAGGCAAGGAGGGTTAGCTCTTAGCAAACGTGGCATATGATTAGCACCCAGAACTTGCAGAAAATGCAGGCTGTTTGTGGGATTAAGGGATATTGCATTTGTCTTGTATTGAGACAACAGAATAGGATGTGATTCAATTTGTACTTTCTACTCATTGATGATTATTAGTGACCATTTATCCCTCCATTTTTTTTTTTTGACTGTTTATCCAATGTCAGAAAAAGGTTAAGAGGCAAAAAGAAACCAGCAGGTGAGGAAGGTGCTTCTTAGATCCATTTTTAGATGGTATACTTTCTTTTGAGTAGTTCTGTGGGTTGTGGTGGCTTTAGCAGTGCTGTGCTTGTAAAAGCTCCTGTGAGACACATGTCCACCTGTAGCTCTGGAAAGAACAGGTAAATGTTTTCTTCTGACTAGGAACAAATCACAAGGAATCATACACAGATGACTTCATTTAGAAGGATGGTGAGGAGAACTGCAGACAGATTTAGTGCTTAACCTGGAGCCAGCATTCCAGCAGGTGGAAATTGGTCAAAATTCGGGCAGCACTGTTTTTGCACTTGAGTGTCCCTAAGCTTTCCCAAAGCTTTCTCAGAAAACTGAGCGAAATTATAACAAAACAAATCTTATTTTCTAGAGGGATAGACACATGTAAATTAGACTTATTCTCATCTACTGCTGCATGTTCTGTCACAAGGGTGGTATGACAGCCAACGTGGTGAGTCATGCAAGAGGGAGAAAAGGGCCAAGTTTTGACCTGGTGTAAACGTGGTACATTTCTGTTGAAGTCAATGGTTTTTCGCTGGTTTACACCAGCTGAAAATATGGTCCAGATGGTCCTGATGAGGGAGAAATATCATGAGCCTGCTCTTCTGTTGCATTGCACTTTATGTAATGATTTCACACCTGTGAAAATTGGTACAAGATCAAAATGGAGATTCATACAGATGTAGATACACAATGGAGTGCAAGGCACCTGAGAGCAAAGCCCATCAATTTTTTCCAGAGATAGCTGCGCAGTGGAAAAAAATTATTCCTGGGGAGTCTCACTTGAAGCATGAATTCATACTTGTGTGTATTCTCTATCTGTCCTTGTTTGTGGATAATTACAGTGAGAGCACCTTGTATACAAACGGGGAAAATTGATGGAACTGACGTTAATAAATATGTAAGTGGGAATATGTAGAGACAGTGGTGCTTGAGCCATAAGCTTTGCAAGTTCTGTGAGATGCTCATGTCAGCTGCCACACTAGGATAAAGTTGGTGCAACTTCTGCCTTCGTAAGCATGCAGTTGGTGTACCTGTGAAGGGGACGGGTGTGCCCTGTGCATTACTGGAAGTCAGTGTTTTTAATCTCTTGAGAATTCAGTGAAAGATAAGTACAGTTCCTCTAACTCTTGTTTATTTCAGATCACGGAACTAGAGGAATGAAAAAACTTTGGTAGCAAGTGCTTACCTCTGCTTGGTCTGATCCTCCCCCAAATGAAATAACTTCTCAACCTGCTGAGGTTGTGAGAACTAAATGAATCCAGGTCAGCTCAGGATACAAGTCTTTGTAACAGAGGAACACTTTTATCTTAATTTCATGATTGAAACTTCACTGCGTTGTGCTGGGAGGTTAGAAGTCAGTTGACAATAAGGGCCAGGTCAGGTGATGCTAGCTGTGCTCACAGAGCTCTGCTTGTGTATGGTTGCCAGAGATCTGACTTGGAAATAATGGAGAGCAGGCAGCACGTCTTTAATCAGAAATAACTGCATCAGTTGTCAGGATACCTGAGAAGCACTTTTTAGAAGCCTTGCGCTCAGCAACACTTGGAGTATAGCTTGGCTGTGTGGACAGGACCTGCTATCAGCCAGCAGGTTCTAACCTCTGGCAATGACTGCACCGTGTTGGTTTGTTGTTTCTTTATTTTTTAGAGAAAAAAAAAAAAAAGATTTGGAGGAAGGTTCGCATCTCAATATTTTAGCAGTCAAGCATAATAGAGTGAGAAAGGTGTCAGAATGCATTTTATCTAATACAACAGGATGCTGTAGGCAACACTGTTTGAAATTTGTTGAAAAGCAGGTGACAGCCACCCATGGAAGAGTCTCACTTCCTTGAAGTGTGTTATGCTGTGCTGTTGCTATTAATTTCACAAGTTCTCTTGCAAGCAGGGAAGTGAATGAGTGATGCAGTCCCACTATACAAAGCCGCCTTGGCCTACAAAGTTCCTAAACATGGTCCGTGGGATCCACTGAATTGTGTGCATAAGCTTGTCAGGAGAACTGCAGCAAAAACCATCCTGTCATGTGTTCAGAAGGGGTGACTGCCTGCACCTGGGACCAGCCCTGCATGGCTCTGCTTGCCTTTGGGGCCGGCTGTATTCCTCGTGGTGAGCCAAGTGTGGGCGGGAGTTGGTGCTTTGACCATGCTCACAGCGCTTCACACAGTTTGGGTGCTAGGGGCTTTACAGTAGGGCACTTAAATAATTTAGAATTAGATGTCCCCAGGCAGAAAACTGCTTTCTTCTGTCTTACTCCTCCTGACTGTAACTGTGATAGGTGTTTAAAGTCTAGGCAGATTTATCTGTACTGTTTGGGTCCTGATCCTGCTAAGAATAGTGCCGTACTTAAATCAGATGCACACAGGTTGCCTCGTTGTCACTATCTTCATAGGCTATCACAGGTCTGTTTGCAGAAGCTCTGCGGGATGAGGGAGATGCTTCGTGGTCTGTCAGTTGTCTTTGGTGAGCTAAACATAGATAGTGACTGGTTCGGGGCAGGCTTCAGTCAGAAATGACTACCATTAGGATATGAGACGTAATGAAACTTAAGTTCCTAATTCATACTAAATTTCCAAGGACTTTGAGGTCCCAGTTCTCCCAAAACACTGTGTCTGCCCATGCTAAATAGAGCAGCACGCTTGACCAGCTGTGTATAAAAGGTGTTTCTGCAAACTGACTGCTGGTGTCAGCTCTTAACAAGCTTAGAATTGTTTTTCTCCTTGCTATGAAAGTTTTTATTCAGGTGTATGACAGGCTAATATTGTACTGCACTGGATAAATTAAAAAATGGGTACAGGAAAGATGGTATATTATAAATACTGTGATGAGATATAAGAAAGACATGATGTATATTGGGCCTGTAGGTACTGGGGACATGGTTGTGTAGCGGCAGGAAATAGACACTATCATGACAAAGGAATGTGTAAATGCTGCTCTCGCTCAGTTTTAGTCCAGGACCTCAATTCTGGAGAGCATTTTATGTCTGCCAAAGATCTTGTTGTGAATACCTGTCTGGTACGCAAGCTAAGAAGCACACAGGAAGAGAAACCTTGTGATGCTTGTTGTTACATTGGAGATGTGGACTGAGGACTGACGTGTTTCAGCCAGTGACTCGTTGCTGTTGTTTTACCTGGGCCATAGAAACAAACAGTGGAAATGGTAAGATAAGCATTATTTAAACACACCTTTCTGTTGGCAGACAGGACAGAAAATAAGATACTTTTTTTTTTTTTTTTTTTTTTTTGCAAGAACAGTGATAGTTTTTATTAAAAAGTAATTTTTTTCCTTAGAGTTGTTGTTGAGTTCAAATTCTGAAATCCCTTATTAAAACTCAAGAAGCAGAAACAAAATCAAATGTAAAGAATGTGGCTGTGAAGGAAGTTGGGTGGCTTGATTTGCACCAGCGTTGTGTTTTGCTCATGGCGTTACCTTTCTGCTTTGTCTCGTGTTACTGTGGAGTTTGGACAGGCTATTTATTCCCTGCATTTGCATAGTGTCCTCATAGAGATGAGAAATTTGCAATGTGTAGTGGCTTTTCTGTTTGACATGAACAGCTACAAGAGTATTATCCCTGTGGAAAGAAAAATGGGTTTTGTAGTGTTTAATGTTTAAGAATCTTACAAAGCCCTTTAAGCTATTCAGGTACCCTAAATTAACTGAGGTCTACAATTCTGAGATGCAGGTCTCCATCGTCAGCTACATTGATATTGCTTTGTCTCTTGACAGATGTCTAGACAGATTGCAGAATCAATTCCTAAACAGGTTAGCTTGTGAAGTGGGCAAGCAGCACACCGTACCTGCAGCTTTTCCTTCCCTTCCCTTCTCTGCATGTGCAGAAGCAAGTTTCCCACCCTCTTCAGCTTTTGGGTTTTTGGTGTGAACAAAAAGTACCAGAAAAGCCAAGGCCTCACCCAAACACATGTTGAAACAGGAAACAATCTGTGGATTGTGCAATGTTTGTCTCTTAAGGCTGTTGGCAAGAAAATGAACCCCAAACACTGCGTTTGAAGCCATGCTAGGAAGTGCCCATCTCATAGCCTTTCTCTGCTGCATCTGTCCCTCATGCCAGGAGCAAATTCCTAGTCCTGTGCAACGCAGGGTGGTGTTTTTCCTCTGCAGAAAGATCCTGTGGCTTTTCCCTTGTTTCTCTCTCTCCCCCCGTACGTGGGAGACGATGCCGAGCCCCAAGCTGATGTGTGTGAAGATGCTATCCTTCAAGCGCCCTGGGACTGAAATGCAGCTGTCACTCTGCAGTGTGAATAACAGGAAATTTAATTTGTTGGGTGGAAAGAGTTAAATGAACTTTAACTGAAAAGCTCTATCTCTCCCTCTCAGGGTAGAAAATAGCCAAGGGCAACAGCGGATGACTAATGTGTAGAATATTGCAATTAGTATAGCAAGGTACTTACAGGGATCAAATTAAAAAATTCATTAACGTACGCACTTAATTAAGAAACACTTTTCGGTTTACATGATAAATTATGACACCTATTAAATCTTCTAGTACAAGCTGTAATGGCTTCTTTGCTCCTGGGCAGAGAACTATTGCCTTTGAGGTCCTTTGAACCTCCCCAAGGACCGACACTGTTAGTTACAAGTGTGTTAAAAACAATGCTTTTTTTTTTTTTTTTTTTCCTTTTCTTTTTTTTTTTTTTCTTTTCTCCTGTGAGGTACAAACCTTGCTTCACTGCAAACTAATTCAAGTAAAGTAACCAGCCCGGGGATTAGGAGACCCATCAGCCTGCAAACACAATGGATGATGAAACAAACAAGAAATGACCTTGAGAATAACTAAAGAAGAAAGTTAGCTGGATGCTGGGTGCCCGTGAGGCAGCGGGATGCTTTAGATGGGATGGCATCTGCACATGTCCTCAAGTTGCTCTGGTCGGACGCCACACAGCCCACCTGGCACAAATGCAGCATCAGGAGTCTGACAAGAGAGGTTTCTCCTGTCAGGTTTCCTTGCTTTCCTTGCTGTTTGGAGTTTCCTTCTTTTTGGACTAATTCTAAGCAACAGCCAGTTTAAGGGGAAAAAAAAAAAAGTTTGGAAGAACTTTTTGAAAAGGCTCGGCTGCAGGTGACTTTCTTTTTTGCAAGTTCTTCGTGAAATGCAGCACTCAGAGATCCTGAGCTGTATTGCTGCAGGTGCTGGGATGTGGCAGAGCTGGGTGGGAGCCAGGCCGTTAGTTCTGCTGCACTGGGAATGTGACGTGTTAACAGGACAATCTGGTGACTGCTGTTTCATATATTGAAAAATAGACCAAAGCTACAGTTGATGAAGTTTCTCTAACTGCAGGTTTGGAAGAAAAAATAATCATCTGGATCCATCTGCTGAAAGCATTTTTTATTTTGGTTTGGTTGTTGGACAAGAAATAGTTTGGAACTGCAAAATCCAGACCACCTGTTTGCAGCGGATTGCTAGAGAGCGCTCTGACCTTCAGAATGCTTGTTCCACTGGTTTTGTAAAAAAGCTTATCTCATCAGTGGCTGTGTGCATCTGCCAGACCTTTTAGTTTGGATTAATCTACGTTTTCTCATCTAAAAAAGATTTCTCCGTATCAATGTAAAGAGGCAAGCATCAGCTTAGCACCATGGGCTAACTTCAGCATAAGCAGAGGATGGTACCCAGAGTCGTGTGTGATCACAATGGAGCTGATGGCCTGTGGTAGATACAAATGTTCTTCATGCATTTTCTTAGTGAACTCTTCCAGAATCTGCCAGATAGATGTAGTTGTTCCCTGATTCCTTTCTCATAGTACATCTGGCCTGTAATCCCATTCCTTGTCTTTCAAAGAGTGCCTGATTTGGCTCAGTGCTGTTCCTAGCCAGGAATATTTCTGCAGCCAAGTGACTTTGAAATGCGGCCCAAGTGTTAAATTCCACACAGTCTTACACAAGCAAAAGCAGCAGCACGAGGTGTGAGCAGAGGAAGAGCAAGTCTTAAAGCAGTAAAGAGGGACTTGTGGCGTGTGCCTGCTGTAATCCTGTGGAAAATTATTTGGTGTCTGGACTCATCCCTGAGCAAAATCCTTAAGTGTGTAAGCCACTTTGAGTCTTTTTACCTCTAACACCTGACACCACAGAAGTGTTTGGTATCTAGCATCCCTTGAGCACTTCAGGCACCTTACTGCAGTCCACATACTTCAATTTCCATCTGGAGTGCGTGTGGAAAGCTGGGTGTTTAATTTTTAACCTCCAAAATTCATCTCCTCTTAAAATCTGACCCTGCTTATGATCTCGAATACCTCAGACAGTCTGAACCTCTGTTGTGCTGCCAAAACCTTGGTGAAGTTGAATCCATATTTCTTGTAGACTGACATGGATTTGCTCATAACTGAGTGTAAGATGTGAATAATGTTGATGGAATGCACGCAGTTTATTAAACAGAGCAACTCTAACTAGGCTAAAGATTTACTGTTTATTAACAAATGCTTGAGATGTAGATGAGAATAACCCTACAAGAAGCAGGAATATCTTGGTTGCAAGAGGTACTTAAACGCTGCTCAAAATTGAGGAGGTTTTCTGCAGACACGACTGCCTTCTGCCTTGATGTACAGCTACATGCGCTCTTCCTTGAAGCCTGCTTAGCAGCTTGCAGAGTTTAGTGCAAACATTGGCCCTTCTCCCTGCAACACCCTTGATGTCACGACCTTGACAAGCCCATGGTTGGTGGCTGGTGCGTACCCTGCATCTCCCATCTGGCTGCCCTAGAGACTGAGCTGCACTTGGGGAGGCTGTGGGGGCCGTGCCAGGTTTGTAAGCAGTGGGACGGGGACCTGCAGTGCCCCAAAGCACCTCTGGCTTTGTCACCTTCTTTGTCTGGTCAGGATCAGAATTCTGTCGAGTGCTTCCACAAAGGTCTAGCCTTTGACTTAATTATATGGAAGGCAAGTAATATCTAGCATCCACAGTATTTTATCGACACTGACAGGCCTGCATAAATAAATAAAAATCTTATTTTATGCAGTGAAATATCTTGTTGCTTTTTAATAAATCAATAACTAGAGGTGACACTAGAAAAGTGTCTTTAAAACGATTTTTGAGGTGAAGTGGAAAGCACTAGATTATCCTTATTAGCGATTTTCTTCGCAGATTGTTTGGTTTGAAATAAGTTCCCTGACGAGTTCTCCAGAACAGTCTATAATGACTGCTAATCACTGTGTTTGTCAGCACTTAGAGCTTTATATCTTTCTTAGAGTGTGTGAGGTGCCTTATCTGTTGCAGGAAGTGCTACTAAAAATCACTACCAAATAAATATACCAGTCTCATTTCAACTAAAACCACATATCTATTTGCCAGCGAGTGGTGGTTTGGAGTTATGAAATTTCTCAGAAATCTGATTTAGAATCCTCTAAGGGAGATTTTTTTTTGCTGGTCGGAGCTGCTTCAATAGCATCTGTTCAGAGCTCTGGTAAAAGTCCATGGTCAAGTCCTTTATTAGCAAAGAGTTGATGCTTTGCACAAAAACTTGAGCCTCTGCCAAAATGCATAGAGCTGTAAGACTGATGCGAGACCCTAGCTGTAAGCTGCAGAGCCTTCCAGCATAGCACATGGGAAGCTGTGTGCACCCAGGTGTTTTTTTCTGTAACCAGAGGCCTCCCCTCTATTCCTTGCACAAACTCCACTCAGAGTGGCCAGCACTTGACTAGAACTATCTCCTTGGATTTTGTAGGGGACGGCACGAGTGTTCTCAAGCAAAATGCATTGAGCCTAGGATCATAGCTGCTGGGTTGTTCTCGTAATTATGTCAAGAGTTGTATCACTCAGAAAAGGCACAGAATAAATAGCAGGTTGCATGGAGACAGGTACTTGATGAAGCCTAGCTTGGTTTAAACACAAAGATTTGTTTCTTAAACTTGGATTTGTACTAGTGTGTACGAACTTTGTTGTATATTTACAGAACTGCTTCTATACCAGAGTGCATTTAATGAGCCCTGATACAAAACATGCATCCAGTGGGGAAACTTGCTATTAATTTCAGTGTGTTTTAGATGGATGGCTCGTTTACATGCACATTTTTCTATCTGAAGTACTTATTAGGTATCCCTGTGGTGCTGAGCCAGAGGTGGTGCCTGTTCAAAGAGTGGATTTCACTGTTCCTAATGGCAATTTTTGCTGTTATGAATGTTCATAGCCCACACAAACATGTAAAAAGTCTCTGCATGTACCAGGATGTAGCGATCATTCAACTGGGAATGCCAGAAATTTGTTTAATATTCAGTGCATACAATCATAAAAATTGAGCACATGTTTCTTTTGGAATTGTCATTCTGCAGATGTGTAAGGCTGGGTGTTTAAAGCCTTGTTTGCGTTGGTGTGAAATTCTGCTGTCACCTCAACTGCTGAAAATGAAAGGTTTTTGAGCATCTCAGGCTAGCTCCTTCAGCATGGAGGAATTGGGGAATTCCTTCTCAAACATGCTGGTCAAGCGTAGTAATACCACTTCCCTTTTTTTCCCACTGCCATTGCAACTTGCATGTGATTGTGTCCCCTGATTGCACTGGCAATCTGTGCAACGACCCAGCCTGGAGAGAAACACAAGGACCGTGAGGTTTTTGGTTCCCACTGCTGGAAACACCTGTGTGTGTGCTGGTGGCGACCATCTCCCCACAGAACATGCTCAGCCACACTCCTGTGTGGTGTGACAGGCAAAAATAGCAACCGTTCACTACAAAGACTTGAACAAGAATAAATTGTTTCTGTTGCTTTAACCATGCTAACCTTTGTAGGATTTCTCTTTTTCTTTTTTTTTTTTTTTTTTTTTTTTCCTTCCTTCATCCTGTAGGCACTGGCATTGAATACTGATGAGGAGATACTTGGTCTAAAGCCAGCTAGTCAATGTTGGTTAATTAATTGGAATGGTGATTGGCAAAAACCCAGCCCAAATTTTTGTAGGTAATTTATAGCATAGGTAATCGTTTACTCGTGGATAATTATCTCTACCTGTAGGTAGCAGAAGGTAATGGTTATTGAGATCCAGATGCATCACTAACAAACACAATTTCAGAAAATTGCAAATACTTAGCCTGAGTTATCTGTTCAATTATTGAGGAGGCAACTTCAAGCGTACAGTAAATGCACCCTTTTCTATTATTTGATTCCCTGTTCCATAAGCCCAGGTGAACAAAAACAAGTGAGAAACAGTTTATTGGTATTGGGAAGTCAGTATTCCTATTCTAAGTGTGCGAGCTAGCACAGATGAGCTAGACTTCTGGGATGTCATAACTTGCTTATTATAGGCTAGCAACGAATTGATACTGCCTGGAAGCAACTGGGTAGAAGGGGGATTCAGGAGAGTACTCCGGGATAAGTTGTGTGGCACAGGTCGTATCCTGAGCCGTGGCTAATACTGATTTTGAAAGCATGTGGTAGCTTTTGGGAAGGTGTCACCTTCAGGGGAGTAAGATAAGCTCATCAAGCAGAGAGCATAATGGGGCATCTTTATGAATATTGGTCTTTGCCAGAACATCAGCCTTGACAAAGGTTCCTACAGTGTTTGTGACCTGAGCAACGCTGTTCCTGGGTGTGCCGTTTGTCACCCCTCGAGCGGAACAGAGGTGTATAACAGGTAGCCCTGGGAGCAACCTGGCTGCCTGTGCAGAAATGTTGTGCTCGTTTGCAACAGAAGACAGAGTGGAAAGACAAAAGCAGGCAGGGAGCTGGTGGCAGGGGGAGGAGGATGTTCAACCATCCTGCTGTTCTCTCATTTGTTCCCATGAGAAGTAAATAAATGATGGCTCTGCACTTCTGGGGTAGGACTGAGCAGCTCCTGTGTCAAAAACCACCCTGCAGAAGGTGCAGTCCTGCGAATGTGTGGCTGGGGAGAGGAGCTGTTTGGGAATCAAGGATTAGTAAGGACAAACAAAACCACTTGGCAAGTGTGCTGGTAGAGCTCTCTGCTGTAAAAGAACAAGAGCTGAGTGAACATCAGCTTTTCAGTGCTGTGTCAGATAACTTGCTCGTCTAGAGATCCAAGGTCCCTGCCTGGTTCCTGCTGTCCCTAGTAACTGGAGGAACAGTACTGCAGTAGGTGGACAGTAGTCGGAACAGAGCTAATTGCTCATTTCTACTGCGAATGCAGCAAAGATATTTGGGAGTGTGATGCCTATTTGGAATAATTCAACTGGACATTTTATAACTTCTGTTGTAAATGTCAGTGTTGTGCCCTCTTCTACAGACCGCGAATAGATGCACGTTATCTCAGGTTTTGGCATTATTTGAAAATTCCTGTTGATCCATCTGAGCATTTGATCTCCCTCTTGATGCTATGAAATACCAGAAGTTTTGAACAAAAGAGCAACGTATCCCAGTGTGTGTTCAACACTCTTACAAGTGACAGATATTTGAGAGAGAGACCAAAATGATGGGCTTCGAGACAGCCGTGTTGTTTTCCATGAATGGGCTGGGCCCATTTTCTTTTCATTTAAAGCTGTTTATTTTGCACATGGAATTTGCTGAAGTTTCCATCTTTTTGTTCCTTTTTCCAGTGCAAACTGTAAAAAACAAAAGCAAAGCCCCTGACATCATCTTACTGCAGCAGTGGGGTGATGTTTTTATCTTGTGAAATACTTGGTAAGTACATGGTGTTATTTCCAAAAGGGAACAGGCTGGAGACATGCCTTGGAATAAGAAGCAGGTCTGTAGGCTGTCATCCTAATTTTGCATTAGTGACAATATGAAATTCAGCTCTGTCCCTCAAGAAGAGAGCAGAGGCTTCTCCAACAAGATGAGGGGGAAAAAACATTACGTTTTGCCTAGCAACAGCATGATATCTCAATTCTTAACACCACATTCTTCAAGTCCTGTCTCTTTTGGGCATGCTGACATTACAGTTCCCCCTTTTGTCCAGAGTGGGTCAGAGGGCCCCAGGACAGCCTGGACGACTCTGGGGTGGTAGCTGGGGCTGCCTTGCTGAGCAGTTTTGCCTGTGAAGCATCCCTTAGTGCTTCAGGGACGGTCATCCTCTGAGGACCTTCGAGGATGGGTCTCTGAAAGCAGTAAGCCTGAAGGGGGGCTCTTCAAGCTGTAAGTCAGGCTTACTGCAGCTCTCGTCATCTCACGTGGGGTAAGTCAGAAGAGCTGATTTAATACCACAGAAGTGCTGATTTAATACCACAAAGTCATCTTCTCAAATCAGTTTATACTCTTGGCACTTGGCATAGTTTGATTTATATGTTAAAAAAAACCTTCCAACCAGCAAGTTGCGTATATAAGGAAGCTGATGGTTTGAGTGGATTGCATATGGCCCAGGAGAGGCAAGTAGAATAGGAAACATATGTTTGGCACCCACAGGTACTGCAGAATCAAGCGAGTGTGAATTGCTAAAACGTAGTTTACATAATATGGTCAATAATATGCAGCAGATGGAGTCTGAGCGTATCGCTTAAATCATGAAATCTCTGAACACTGTAAGGGATTGCACAACAGCAAACTTGAACTTTGAAGGTAAATTGATAAATGATTTTCTATTTACTCTAGCAGGTGTGAACCAAAATAACTGAATTAGAAGAATTATTTTACTCTGGATGGACAGTTGTGATGGCCACTACTTTAATTGTTCATGTTGGGAAGTGCTGCTTTGAAGAAAAGATAAGTAAATCATCCTGTTGGGTGGTGTGTGAGACTCAGCCTGCAGATTTCCTTGTACTGCCCTTAGACTGAAGTTGTTGCATTTTTTTTTTAATTTTTTTTTTATTGGTAAAAAATGTGTTGGTAGACTTATTTAAATGGAAGGGAATTCTTCTGTCCCTTTACCTTATGGCTAGTTTTTGTGAACTTGTCAGAGCCAAACCCAGTGTCTTGGTCTTACTGCTGCCAAATTAGCTTTGCTCAGCTGGAAGATGCTTCTCATGAGGATCAGCCTGCAGTGCCACCTGGGTCTGGATGGTTCTTTCCTCCCTCTGAGACATGACTGTGAATGAAGGTACCAAAGCCTGGCTGTAATCTGTGTATTTAGAAAGGACTGTCCCATGACCTTACTGCTGAAGTACTTGTTGATACTCTCTAGTCTGTGGCTGAGCACAACTTTTTTTAGGCCTTTGATGAAAGCTGAGGGAAGCGTTTGCAGGATGTGTGCAGGAGGTGCTGATGAACATAGGTCTTTACTGCTGATAAGCCTCAACCACTGATTTTCTAAGAGTCAAAAACCTATCGACACTGTAAAAGGAAAACCTTTCCTAAATTAACAGCTGGCACCTTAAATGTAAGACACAGTGTACCCAGTCACACTGGGAAGGTAGCATCTTCCGCTTGGAGCTCACCAGAGGAAATGGCCCTGAGCAGCTTGCTGCTGAGTGCCTGTAATACTCTTGTGTCATGTGTGCTCCCGCTGCCCCGTGTAGTTGTTCTGCCTGCTAGGGTCAGAGGTAGATGTTGACTTGACCAACTGTGAAGCAACAAATGGTTGAGGGGAGTGCGTGTAACCCACAGCTCAACACAGAGTTTTGTCAACATCAAATAGTACTGAAAAGCAACCAGAAAAATACAGGGTGCTTCTGAGGCACTTTTTTTTTTTTTTTTTTTTCTCTGTGTTTTGTTGCCTGCTCTGTTACAGATTTACAGGATATGAGGTGAGGAGTAACACGGAGAAACTCCAGTATGGTTGTTGGAGAGGGCTTTCAGGCTACAGTGTTGGAATTACGGGTGGTTTTTGTGCCTGGCTGGTCAGGAGTCCATAAGAAATTCAACTAGAAGACTGTGTGTGTAACTCGTTCCTAACATCTTAGCAGAGATGAAAGTTGGCACATATATAGTCTTTGCTTGGATCTTTTGTTGTTATATACTTTGCCAAAATTCAGTTTGGCTATTTTCATTTTATGCAAGTGTGAAAAATGTTATCTGTTTAAGTTGCTTCTTTGCACTTCTATGAATAAAAAATGGCTTTAATTAAATTAAGAAAGAGCTTTGACAAGTGATTTGTCTATAATATGTACTTATGGTTTGTGGCATTTCAAAGAATAAATAACCAAGATGTTGAGGCTTAAACATTGGCTGCTGCACATGTTCTGTCAATTCCTTGGTTGAGGGAGAAATGCTTCTTTGAGTGTAGATTCAGGTCCAGATCCTGCATATTCAGATCCCACGCCACCTTGGGAGATAGGGGAAGATCTACCAGGGGAGGGTTTCAGTCTGTCACTGATGTGGTGAGTGAACTGAACTGGAAACAGCCCAGAATGTCTCAGGAGAAGTTTTTAAGGCAAGCAAGAGCAAGGCTTTGATTTCAGCTTTGCAGACACACGGGAGAATCAGGAACAGCAGACATCTAGTTACATCCACAAGCAGATGAAACCACGTAAGCTGCAGCAAGTTAGAAAGAACTGAGACTTCAGAGAGACTTTGCTCCAGTCCCAACACCGCCCCAGCTGCAGGCAGGGGAGAAGCAAGTAATTTTTTCTGGGTAAAATTCAAAAAAGAGATGATCTGTTGAGAAGTTACCAGCTCAAAAGGACAGGTTTGGAAGCAAAATGCATCCCAGGATTATTCATGGTGATGTGATTGTGGCTTTGCCTTCTTTAGCATTGGAGATGACTTAAAAAAAAAAAAAAAAAAAAAAAAAAAAAAAAAAAAAAAGGAAATAGAATCATGGAGAAAGTCCTTAAAATGGTGAATTTTGTTCTGAAATTATAGAGTATAGGTTGATATTAAACTTCTTTTCTTGAGTGATTTTTCTCTCTGACCTGGCAAACTTATTGTGTGAGACATTGCTTGTGCAGAAAGCACGCAGAAACAGCAAAAGACTTGGGTTTAGAAAAAAAGTCCTACTAAATCAATGGGCCTTGTTCAGCCTTGGTCGCGTTACATCTTAAGTGGAGACACGCTGACAAATGGCAAACAACTACACTTCTTCTGTGCTGGAAAGTAAATATTGGCCAAGGCAAATGCAGTGAAAACTTTGCGCATGGGACAGGAAATCCTGATTTGATTTGTGTACCTGTCATGGGCTCACTTGTGCAGTTCATCCTTATTTTAGGATCGGACTGAACAAATCCTTTCCTGCCAGTACAACAGTCGATGTTAAGCTTTGCCTTGACGTTGGTGGGCTGGCGGTGGTGACAGTCTGAAAGTTTGGACAAATGCTGTCAAAATAAGGAATGAAATGGGAGGGCTTCACCTGCTCCTTGTACCGTAGAGCGGGCTGGAGAAGGAGGAGCAGAGCAGAGGCTTGGTTACGAGGCAGGAGAGCAGCTGGACCTGGAGCCACTCATGAAGCCATCAGTCTGCAGTGGTCAGGCTGTGCCAAGGCAGGAGCTGATACCCCATGCACTTGGAGTACTTGTGTAAATCTCTGCTGCAGATGAGGCAGGTTTGATTCCTTTTAATGAGCCCATTTCAAAAGACAAAAGAAACCTAATGTAAACCTCACTGAAATCCACATCTAGACGTAGTGCTTAGTCAAAGCTTTTTTTCAGGAGTTCCATGGCATTTAGTGCACACCTAGGACAGAGGTTTGGGGTTAGTTCCCTCCAAAGTATCTCTGGTCAGCTGTTCAGCTACAGGCTTTGTGGAAGTTTGGGCTTCTTCAGTTTTAGTTGGTTTAAAAATACAACATGTTAACAACCAGGAAAAATCTGGCAAGTTATCACCACACCTCAGCCTGTCGTTTTTAGTGGCTACCTTGAAATCCCAGGCCTTGGCTCCCCTGCTGTGTAATATGTCTGGCTGGCACTGTCAGTGCCTTTGGAAAGCTGCAGCTCTGGGTGGAGACAGGTGACACAGCTATCAGTGTGCGAAACCTCACTGTTGAAGGGCAGCGGCAGGGCTGCATTCACCCACGTGGAAGTTGAGGGTTGGCCTCTCGCCTCTCTTCTTTGCTGGTGGTGAACTTCCCACCGAGCTTGCTCGGAGAGCAACCGTGCTTTATTCTGCAAGTCAGCTGTGGTCTGGCTCATGTGGTACAGCCTACCTTTTTAGTTATTTCTCTTTTTTTTTTTTTTTCCATGACTCTTTGACACCCACCACCTCCCCGCCAGCCTGGTGTGGCTGATCAAGCTGTTCAAACAACTGGAAGACATCAGAAGTTAAACACTCATTATTTTAATTTGATGCTAATCATGTGTTAATGAGACTAATCCTTGCAATGATTCAGGTAATTTGCTTAATGGCTGCCCAGAGTACAGATTACAGCAATCAGTCACGTCTGATAAGATGTCTGTTGTGGAGGAGGTTGTCAGGTGAATGAGGTGGGAAAAGGCTAAGGAGTAAGGTCTGATCTCACGTAAGTCACCAGTCTTCCTCTATTTAGAGTGGGGAGGCGGAAAAGTCCTGCTGTACAACCTTGCACTTTGCAGAGATTTGTTTCTTTCAGTAGCCAGGGAAAAGCAGCTCAATTGCCTGGGCCTAGAGGTTGCTCTGTCAGTTCTGGAGATCAGATCCTCTCCTGCCTTGGGAAGGGAGTAGTATGTGAGGTCTCCAGCTGATGTCAGTGGGACATGAATTTCTTGAGGTCATTTGGATCTTGGTCAAGTCTTGGGGTATAAATGAAATCTGGATCTGATACAAAATGATAGATGTGGATTCTGATCTCTAGCCAGTATGAAATGGCATAATACTGCTGGAATTAGTGGAATTCCACTACTTAATCCAAAGGAACCAGTCATGGACTGATCAGAGGTCTCTGCTTTCGGCTGTCTTCCCATTTCCTTGCTTTGCTTTCCCAATTCTCTTCAACAGTAGAAGCAGAGCTGTTGGGCTGAGCTGCTGGGTTGTACTCGGCATTGGAGATGTTCGTATGAGCTGTCTGTGTACTCCCAGGAAGAAGCATTTGGCCATGTTCTGCAAGTGGTCCCAGCTGTCTGTTAAGCCTGACTTAATTCATTATGTGCTGGTAGAAACTTGATATGGATGTATCAAGTGTTGGTCTCTGGGTTGCCTGACAGTCTCTTTTAGCTGTAAGCCCTTCAGAATAAAAATAAACCTGCTTAAGCATTTAGTTCATAATGACTGCTACATGAAGTATATCTTAAATGTTAATAAACGAATTGTGCAGACCTAATTGTTAAGAGACTGAGGAAACAATCCATCAGTGATAGCAAAAAGGGGAAAATTACGAGGCTTCTATGCCTTGGCCACCACAATACAGATGTTACTTAAATGTAGATTGACTGCTCTGCATGAAATCGTAGGAAGAATATTTTGGAATTTGAAAGTGTGTTAATATTTTCTGTTACTGCTACTGGTTTGAGAAAAACACCGAGAATCCTAGAAGTTGGTCAAAAAGGCAGTTGTGGAGCTTCGAACAAAGGACTTGACCTAGCACCTATCAGGGGATCTGTGCTGCACTCCTGGCTGAACCGCTGTCTGCTCTGCGGTGAGTTTGAGCCTGGTGTGCTCAGACATTTCTCCAGCTCCTTATACATCCTGCTTCTGTAGTTGAAAAGCTCTTCACTACATATGTCTGTGTTTACACACTTAATAGTCTGTGAAGGCAAAACATCAATAAGGCCTTCACTCTGATAAAGGTGTACATAAAAACAAAATACATACTTATGTACTTGGACACTGTGGGCAAAACACATAAGGAGGTAAGTCTTGTCCTTATTTCTACAGATGAGGAAATAAGACATAGGGGGATTCAATCACAAAGGGTAGATTGGTAATAAAATGCAAGTTGTGTACTTGCATTAGGCTGTTCCTTTTGATTATGATCTTTGTGGCATGTACATGAACTGTAAATCAAGAATGTTGCAGTTTGCAATGAAACTCGTGATATCTCTAGAAAGCTGTGCTCTACCCACACTGTGTTCCAGCAGGTCTTTGTTAGATGAAGTGAGGTCTTTATTTCAAATTCAATACAAGTATTAATCCAAAAGTGGTATTTCACACGTAGTGAGACAAGGCTAGATGTAAATGGGAGGATGCAGGTACCCAGATACTTCCTTGGGTAAGGTGGCAGTATTCAGGTGCTTGGCAATATGTCCCCCCTACCTCTCACTGCAGGCACATATACTAAACCTTGAGGTGCTGAGTCTCAGCATCTACATTGCTAGAGCTACACGAACTATCTCTAAACCCATGGAAAGTACAACCAGAGAGATCTTTTGCATGTGGGAGATCAGTAGCCCAATGATCACTGAAATGTGGGGGTTGTTTTTTTCCCTGTCATCTTCAGGATGAGGGTATTTTTCTGAGCTGTTCTCTCCCAGAGTACTGTAGCCACTGAGGTACTGGATATGTGTGTCTGGGGGAGGCAAGCAGCAACATCTTTTTCTCAATATATATCTAAACAAAAATACTCTTTTATAAATACAGAGGGGGAAAAAAAAAAAAAAAAAAGAAAAGTTTAATGTACAGAAGGGGATTCAGCGTTGTCCTGCTTATGCTCAAGTATCTAAACCCCTGAGGAAAAGCAAATAAAAACCTGTACCCTTCTCCTTCGTGCTTTTTGTAAGCAAGCTCAGGCAGACTGTGTTGTGTGGCTCAGTTATATGTCAGAAAGCAGATGCTGTTGGGGACCTAGGGTTTAAGCATATACTGTTGGGGAAAACATTGCAAGGGAGTAAGGAGGCAAAATGGTTCATACCAGTGCTAGTGATGTCAAGCAACTAAAATAAAATATTGACAGTGAAGGGAAATTATCTGAATACCCCTGTTAAAGCACCTGGTTCCTTGTCAGTCTCCAAGGAATTGAAAAGAGCTGTTAGAAATAGAGTGAGTAAACCTGCAAGGTACAAAGAACTGGGACTTCCCTGCTGCTACAGGAGTGCAGACAAGGGATGTTTGGCCTCAGTTTCCCACACCGGGATGTAGGTAAATGAACCAGGGTTCAGGATTCCTAAAACAGAGAATGCAGTGGCTTTCTTGAACTTGGATTAGTGGAAAGCCACTGATAATTGTTCTGTCTCTGCATTCAGGAATTAGAAAATATTTTCCTGTTTTCTTCATGAGATGTGGCAGCAGTTATGATTTCTTGAATGATATTTTGATTCAACCATTTGTCTGTGGCAAAATATGCTTGGATTTAATCAATTTGCGTCTCTGTTTAAGGCCCAAATTGTTATAGGCTTTAAGGGGCTGACATTGTCCTAAAACACTCATTTAATAATTTAGAGTAAACAGATGGTTTTATTTTTTCCCATTAGAACCTTTCAGCTTTTCTAGTTGCATAGAGATAATAATTATATCTCTCACATTGATTAAAATGCACCGTATTAATGTCTTACTCTGTCTGCTTTCGATTGTGTTATTTCTCTGTGGGTTTTAATAAGTAGTGTGGAGTTAACATCGTGTACAATAATAAACTGTGCTGTGCAAGTCTCGCAGTATCAAGTGATGGTGAACATGAGGCAGTTCTTATCTTGACAGGCCTAGCAGCATAAGTGCATATTTGGTGCTGTTAAATAAGGCTGTTATGCTGCTCTTGCTTGAAGAAGTGAGCATTTTCCTTTTACGATATCTGCTAGATGGTATCTGGGCACATATTAGACAGTAGACAATGCTTAGCTCTTAGATCTTGAATGTTCTTTACTAATTAGCTTTGAAACTTGCACTGAACTTAGGAAAATCAACACTGCTCTTCAAGAGCCGAGGGGGAATTATTTGAACTTAGATCCCATTACGGAGGTTGAGGAATTCAATGGTAATTTGAGGAAAGTCAATTCAGAGGTACCACAACAGTAAGCACAAAATAAGGTCATGGGATGAGATATTCTCTGGATTTAGGGTACAGTCTTGTGTCTGAACACAGCTGTTCTCACGAGCTTTCCATTGATCATCTGAAGAAGAACGCACTTGCATCTCTGCCGTAATTGCTGACAGCCGGAAACGCCTGAGGAGGTGCTCTGACCAGTGGTTCCTCCTGTCAGAGCCAGTTCCTAGAGGCTGGTCAGTAACAAACAGCTGGAGACTGCTTTTGTCCTCAGCCAGAGTAGCTGATAGCTGGCTGGGGAACAGGAGAGAAGCAAGGCTGGCTAGGTGTCACCTGAAAGTGTTGTGATCAGTATCAGAGGTCAGCATGTCCATGGGGAAATGGGCATCTCAGAGCAGTAGTGTTGTGATGGCTGGAGCTTTGTGTGGTTACATGTCTGTAGTGTGGTTGCTGATTTAACATAGCTGTGTATGCTGCAGTCTGGAAGGTACAGGGGACTGCGTTTTTTGAAGTTCTTAGTGTAGCCAGTTGTACATAGGTTTGGTTACAGAAAGCTGAGCAGACTGAAGTTGGGATTGGAATGAAGCAGGATCTTGGTGCAACCTTGATAAGAAGTGATTACAGGATAAAAAAAAAAAAAGGTATTTATACGTCAGAATCTATGGACTGAGAGTTGATTCTGGTCCCATGAGCATTTTCTTCTCTCTTCTTTTGAATTTGAAATAAATAAATACTTGGCCTGGCTTTTGTGCCTGACAAAAGGGTCTGTTTTAAAAATACCATCTGGGGGCATCAGCACTGAAACTCAGAAAACCATATGGTTTGTCTACAGTTTGTGATCAAGTGAGTGGGAGTCCCAGCTTAGGTGTTACATATCTGGTGCTCGTTACTCTTAGGTGCTGGTCACTGTGATCACTTGACTTGTCACTTTTGCAATTATTAGTGGGTACTTTAGGTTTATCAATTACTTTTCCAGGCTTTGAGTTACTTGTTTTGAGAGCATAATTTGTTTATAATATATGTTTTAACAGCATGATTTGTTTTGTGTTTTTAATTAATATTAAGCTTTGACTCTAAAATTGCATGGCAAATCATTATGGAGAGCTATTACCTTGAATATTGCTGCTAAAGACTTGCAATATACTGTAACTTTGTCTCCTTTATTGCCAAGTTCATTTTAGCTGTCTCAGAACTGGGATTTAGGGGTGGGATTGACAGAAGAAACTTTAGGGTACTGTTACATTGATATGCTAGAATCAGTGGAGTTTGCACTCGTGTCCCTCTAAAAACTTTGCTGTGGAGCAAAATGAACCTGTAGTAGGGCAACTGATGTGAGAAGGGCTGTATCCAACTCTGCAGAAAGTGTAGGGAAGCGTCAGAGAGCTGATGTAGAGGCTGGAGATAGAGAACTGAGGTTGATCAGAGATGTTTACCACAGGGTAAAAGTTGGCAGGACAGTGATTTGGCTTTCTTTGTAGGCATCTGTGGGGAAGGAATATAACCAGTTCTAAGGGGCTGTTTTGCACAACAGAGGAGAATGTACAGTGTAAGGAGAAAGATGAGAAGCACAAGTCTTAAAGTGCTTTAACCAAATGATCAGGCATCAAGCTGGAGTCCCCGAGGAGGAGAAACTTCATTACACAATTATTAAAAGTACAGGTTTACACAAGTATTTAAAAAAAAAAAAAAAAAAAAAAAAAAAAAAGCCTCTCCATTATCTAATTGTGTCTAATTGTGGTGTTGACTTTGCCTGTTGCAGAGCCAGGTGTCTGGCAGGTAGGATTTCTTTTCTGTCTGGGTCTTCGTGGGTGGGGTCCTCTGCTAACCCACTGAGCATTTTTGCAGGGACGAAATGATTTGCCCTCAGAAATTCAGCTGATGGATTTTACCAGCTCTACCAATAGTTTCTTTTCTGAAGTATTTGGAAGTTTTTTACAGTGTCTTTTTAGCCATTGGATGAGATTCCTTTTGTAAAGTGGCACCAAACCTGTATGTTACTCGTGAATCCATGCAGTAACCATAGGGCTTTTTAAATTCTTCTGAAAATGATTTATTACTTAGCAAAACAAAATCATCTGAAGCATAACTGGGACATTTTCCTTTTGCTTCTTTGACCAAACAGTGTATTTCTAGATGAAAACAAAAAACAGTTGTAGTCTAACTCTACTAACACTGATTCTCAGGTCTACCTTAGTGGATAAGTCTTTCTTGGCCTTCTCATCTCCTGTTGAAGCTGTCTTCCAGGTGGAAGCTTTTTTTTTTATAACCCAAATTAACAAGACTTGCTAAAGAACTTGATTGTTCTGTGCTGTGAGTGAGAGGATTTAAGTGGGCATGGAGAATTTCCTTGCTCCGTGCAAGGGTCTGGTGTGCTTAGTACTGACTTTTTAGGTAGGCTCTAAGTACAAATGAGCAACCAGCATGTACTGTCTAGGTCATGTGCAGTTAAAGGAAGCAGTCAATGGGAATACACTCATTGTGAATACAATTTGAAAACAATGGAGTAAAAACAAGAAAATAAAAATTAGTAAATTATTCTATTTAACTTCCTGGGTCAGTAAATCAACTTCATTTCAGAACGGGAAATAAGCTGATCTTCATGGTATTATTTTATACCTTGTGTCTAGCTAGTACGGCAAAATACCTAAGAACAGTACAGACAACTGGGACACAGAAAATTGGGATTTCTTCCCGATGTGCAAGTTTTAGCTTGCACATTTTTTTTCCTCTTCCAAGAGCTAGGTTTGGGCAGAATAATTTTCCCTGAAATGACCGATGATTTCTTCTTTTTGAAAAGGCGAAATGATCCAAGAAGCCTGAAGTAAATATTGAGAATTTCACAAAAAGATGCAAATGTTTGTTGGACACACGCACTGATGTGTAATTTCTCAGTGAGAGCTGCATGGTAAGGCTAAAAGCCATTTTGGGTAGTGATGGTTATTTGAAAGGAACTCGGTTATAAATGACTTCAGTGGAGGAATGTATGAGTAAGGTGAAAGATGGCAAAACTCAGTTTGAACAGACAATCCATAGAAAATGTGATGACATTTTTCTTATTAAAAATATAAATCTGTTTGCAGAGAGAAATTGGATAGATTTGCATGTAATGTGTTTAGAAAGATTTCCACAGTAAGGTGCACGTGAGAATGAAAATATGCGTTGTTTAAAAAACAAAAAAAGCTTGCAGAAATTAATATCTGTGAATGAATTGGTATTTAAGACAGCTTATTTGAAGAAAATCCTAGGTATGTATTTTTTTTTTTCTGAATGTTCTCAATCAAGTACTGTATGTAGATGTTTGGCCTCTAGAGAGCCAGGGAACCTGGTGTTTTCAGCTTCTGCGTATTAAGATATGTTTCCACCACTAGTAAATTAAAGCACTTCTAACTGTAGTACTCTTACATCAAGAGCATGATAACTTTTTGTTGAAAATTAATACTGTAAGCCAATAACTTGACTCTGTGTTTGGGCAGTGTGGGGTACTTCTCAACTTCCCTTGTCCTCAAGTTTACAGACACTCTACATAGATATTCTTGAATTGTTTGGGGAGGAATTTGTTGAAAATGTGTGTGAGGGTTGACGTAGGCAGTAGCAGTTGCGGCCCTGGCAGTAGGTTGGGACAGCATGCAGTTTAGTTGTAGCATTTGCATGTTTTCTTAAGAAACCTGCAGTGAACAGTTGATGCTAACTCCTCTTTTGCTTCTCTGTCAAGATGGGGAAAAAGCAAGAAGGTTGGTGTAAAACATTATCTGCAAGTAGAATCCTTTAATTCTCCCCTAATTCTAAAAGTTCATGGTGTCTATTTTGTGAAGAACCTTAATTTGCTGTGATTATTCCTGAAGGTCGATGGGAGCATGCAAAAATAATACTGCAAGGAATGTTACAGTTTGTCTTCTACTTGAAATCAATTTTCCACTAACGTGCGTTTGGAAAAGCACGCGTTTGGAGCATTTTGATAATGTAGACGATTATCCCTCTAATTCCCTGTCCATCTGTAGGATAAACGCTTAGACTGTGTGTAAACTATACCAAGTCTATATCATACATAATGTATGACTGTATATGATAATGTGCCATGAATGTCAAATTTTATTTTATTAAATATAAGCTGCTCTTCCATCTGCCCGTTGGAGACCCCATACATTGTATGCCAAAAAAAGCACAATTTTGGAGCATTATATAGTTTCACGTGGAACTATGTGAAATACCTCAGCTTCACTCACTTAAATCGTTAAAACTCCACTTGTTCTAATGCCTCAGTCATCGTTTCTTTTTTGCTCTATAAGAGCAGTGTCAGACTCTGACAGTTTAGCAGCAGTGCAAGCTCAGACGAGTTTGCCAAAAACACTGATGGCCGGATCCTTGACTGCTCTAACTCTGTTGGCGTCAGAGGTTTAGCAACAGTTTCTACCAGTCAAGCTCTGTCCTCCCTCCCAGCCTTTTCCTCTAGCAGTCCAGCTCTCCAGTGATGACAAGGCCTTCAAATGAGCAAGGAGACAAATGTTTGTCATAGCTTTTGAAGCTTTGGCAGACAAGCTGCTAGGACCTTTAGTTGGCACCTATGTCTGGTTCCAAAAAAGCCAACCTTATCACGGCTGCTTTTTTTTTTTTTTTTTTTTTCCAGAGATCTTGTGTTGTATGTGTGCGTGTGAGTCTGTATGTCTGGGTGTCTCGTGATACTCTGCGATGGATTGACAGGAACCAGAAGCCAGGTTCATCAAAGCCACAGATTTCTGATCCAGAATTGCAGTAACTGATTTGTGCCAGCACAGACCTAGACTGTCCAGATAGACTGAACAGGAGGAAAATGTAATGCCAAAAAGGAAGAAGATGAAATCTAATTAATCAGAAACAAATAAGTCATCCTAATGGCAGCGCAGAAGCAGTATCAATTTAATTTGAGAGTACCCTATGTTCCGTAAGGATGACATTGTGCAGTAATTCTGCTGCCAGTAACTGCCATCAGAATTGCTGAATAGTAAGAAACAAATGAGTTACTGCCTCAAATGGTCTGTATTTTGTGAATTTAACATGCTATGGTTCTTCAAGCTCAAATTCGGCTTGTGACTGTTTCTCCCCTGGTGCATGCCAGCATCCATACCGGGTTTTGTTCTGTTTTGTTCTTCCATGGTGGCAGAGCAATTAAGCTAAGGAAAGAGTACAGCTGCCATTCGAGTTGGCAGAAGCCATCAGAATGGGGAACGGCTGCTGGAGTTGCATTGCTTCTCGTCCTGGGAGGTGAAGAGTGTGAAACCTTCCTGCCCTGTCCAGGGGCTGACTGCATTGCCTTTTTTGCCGTAGAGAAAGAGGTTCAGTCCCAGGAGCAATGGCCATGCAGTGTGAAGACCAGCCAGAGCTGTCATCATCCCCAGCTCTGTGCTTGAATAAGTGGAAGTGGCAGGCTGTGGAGGTGTGGGTCTTTTGCATTTTGAGGTGATCAGAAAAGGCCTTCAGAGGAGATTTGTTGACAGTCACAGCCTCTCTGTGACTTACGCACAGGGCACTTTGCTTCAGATGAGATTGAAGTGGTGCAGCTTAGCACTTTGGGGACTGCAGTGTGCAACTGCCCCATTTCATTGCAGAGCCAGGCGAGTGCTGGCTTTTCCCTGCTGCACTGTGAGCTACAGAGGCAGGTGGATCTGACGTGCCAGGCAGAAAGCTTCTTCTGTGGAATTACCTTTCACTGAGAAAGCCATCCCATTTGCTTTGTGAATGGGAGGATGCTGTGTCTGTTTGGAAAGGCGGCTTCTGCTCCCGGACTTGATCTCCATGGAGTACTAGGAAAGGCACTCAGTTGTCTCTGGTCTTTTTTGCCCCTTGGTGACCGAGCGCTCCCTCCCCTTTGTCACTTGTATTTCTTGTTGCTGTGGGCCAGGAAGTTGGATTTTCCGAGATGAGATGGGAAGATGTGATAATGTGATAGGGCCTTAAGAAATGAAAGGGGGTGGCATGCTGGTTAAGGCAGACCCGGTAAGTCTGCCACCAAGATATTTGCTGCCAGCAATGGGGACAGCACATGTGGAAAGACATCAAGTTAGCAAAGGTCACAGGGAAGAGGAAAGGAAGGAAATGAGGGAAAGAGTAAGTGTTCGGGAGATCAGCCCCAGCTACTACTGGGAGAACAATAAAAAAAGAGAATGGGTATCATGAGCTGGGTTGTTGGGACAGGTAACAGAGCTCTGCTTAGATCAGCTGCTGTAACACTTATTTACCTGTGGAGACTCGGGCTACACGTGCTTTTCTTAGGGTAACATGCTTCTGAGGAAAACAGAGACAGAGCAAAGACCCTAGGACTGAGCAGGTCGGACACCAGTGTTCCAAGCTCAAGGAAACGACAGGTTTGAAGGCATTTTGAACGACCAACTAAAATCTCAAACCTTACTGAAGCCTCTCGATGTGGTGATGCTCCAGTTTCATGCTTGAGGACAACAGAGCAGCAAGGGCACAGCTCGTGTGTCAGGTCAGGAGGTCAGCAAAGTTGTGCTGCTTGGCACGAGGGGAAGAGTGAGGCTCAGAGACTCCTCAGCTCTATTTTCTCTGGGTTTGCTATAAGTCCTTCATTACAGCTGTGCAGAATTGCACTTAGAGGGAGAGCACCCTTCTGAAAGACTCAATGCAGCTGTCAGTACTGGGCAGTCATCATAACCTGGTCACTGATGACCAGATACTCACTTAATGCAAGTGCCCAAGCAGTCTCATCTCATCGCTCTCTTCTTCAGGTTGACCTATGTGACTCTGACAGCATGTCTTGTTTAGGCAGGTGCTCTGTTATGCTTGGGACCAACACATGATGAATGAGACGGTAGTTGCTGGAAGAATCTGTATTTGAAATACTGAAGATGGCTAAGATGGGAGAGAGGAGTCACAGGTGCTGGGAGCCCTAGTGATAGAAGTAGTGAAAGAACTGAGAGCATGTAGGTCCTGGTTCAGTGTCTGAAATGCTGAACTGCTTGGGATGTCGCTTGGCATTTGGTTTTTAACAAATGTTACACTCTATAGATCAAAAACATATAAATAAAAAACCCACAACCTTGGGAGCAAACGTTATGTGCGAGAGAAAAATCCTTTCTGTTTCCTTGGTTACAGAAGTGCATGAATAAATTAAATCAAAAAAGCCCTCAGTATATTCTGAGTGGTCATCTGTGACAACTGTCCCTTAAGTGTTGACAGTAGGAGGAATGAGCAAAAGAGAAGCCTGTCTGAAACTGGCCTGAATCAACGGTGTAAAGCCACGGGAACGCGCTGCCGCGAACAGACTGAGTCCTGGTAAGCTCAGAGTTTGAGCTGGGGCTCGGACGGAGCTGCGTGGTGACTGATTGCTGACCACCTGCTGCTGGTGTGGGGCTCAGGGACGGGAGGAGCAGCCGTGGGCAATCCTGTCACACCAGAGCTATAAATTAAGCTAAAGCCCTGCTTGCGGCAGTCTCTGATTCGGAGTTCAGGTCTGAAGCCGAATTTAGATCTCTGCAGAGCCCAGCTCTCTACCGACTGGTCTTGCAGAGCCTAAGTGTGACTTCAGACACTTCCATATGGAGCTGCTTTACCAGAACAAGGTGTGAACCTGGAGTTCCTCCTCTCTAGGAATGCTATTATGTGGACGGTTGCATTTTCACTCAAAAACATTTGCTTTCCAATCTAGTTGATGTCATTCTGGAAATTGTTTGAACTAAACAAGCAAGCTATTCTTAGTGTAAGTACATCCTTCTGGATAGCTATACCATTTTAATTATGTGCTTATTATGTAAATGTACCAGCGAAGTTCCTTGAGTCTTGCAAGACTATGGATATCCAGGCACCAAATTTGCTTTTGAAATAGGTCTTGGAGTACGTACCTATGGCTTCCCAGCCCTGTCTTAGTTCTGAAGGCTAATACAGTTATTCCACTACAAGTCCTGATTTGATTTCTAGCAGGATTGCCTCCTGATTCTTCTGGCCAGGTGTCTTTACGGATATTACTACGTGTGTAGAAAATACTTTGCGTCTGAGGTACAAAGAAAGTAATGGACTGGCCTGAGAGTTTACAGTGTGTCTATGGCAAAGTCCATAAAAAAAGGTATTAAAAATGCCACTTTTCTGCCTTGCTTGTAGAAGAACTATGAGAGTTATTTCTTAAGTCTCTAGATGAGCCACCAGATGAAGTCCCCATAGGTAAGTTTGTACAGGGGAAACAGAAGGAAAATGAATGGTAACCTTTGGAGTACTCCTAAGCACAAAATGATGGGGAAGAGTAGGGTGTGCTCAAATGGCAAGAGGGTGTGCTCTTCAGAGCCACTGCTGTGGAGCTGGTTGGTGCTCTGGGGCACTTCAGAGAGGCAGTGGAGCAAGTAAGTGTACACGTAGGCATGGCCTGGTAGGTTACAGCATTCATATCAAGCTGTAAATCAGGATCTATTGTCGTGTGCAAGTTGAACAGTAGTCCTTAACTGCACAAGGATATTTTGAACAGTTGTGGGGCTGTAGCATGCAGGCAAATATTGCTGCTAGGATTCTTCTTTAAAACAAGGGGATTTGAGGATCATTTTGTTAATTTTTTTTACCACTTAGAGTTCTCAGACATGAAAAGTTAACACAGTTTGGAAGACTTTTTTTTTCTTTTTTTTTTCTGGCACTCACAAGTTCAGAATGCTTTTGTGCATTCCAAGCAGTCCTGCCCAGATCTACCACCTGTTCCATAATTCTGGGTATAGTCAGGGTATAGTTCTTTTCCATATGGGCAGCGTAATTCCATTAAGTAGCAATCCAGCACTCTTTTTTTTTTTTTTTTTTAACATTAAACCTCGAGAGTTAATCATCCATCTGTGTGTAATCATTGATTCCATTAAGCCTTATGGCCTTGTCAGATTATCAAACATTTTAAACAGCACTTTTTTCTTTTTTTTTTTTTTTTTGCCTTACTCGACAGCAAAAGCATTTGTTAGGGGGCATGATTAGCTCGAAGTTTTCAAGACATATTCCAGTCTCATATAGACATTTATGCTTACCAAATCTTCTTCCTGATCGGAACGACAAAGCTTGCCCACAGTGCGTATGACAAATGACATGCAAGTCATTCAGGTATTTTGTGACAGACAAAGCTGAGATATTTATTTAATGTTTAAAAACAACACAATGAAGAAACAGAAACAAAAACAACAATCTTTTTCTTTCCGGTGAGGGAACAATCAGCTGCTTACTCACGTTTTTGGCTAGGGTTAGGGGAATTGCATTAGCTTGGTTGAAGTAAGAGCAGACTCGCACCTCGAGACTGATGATGCAACAAACTTTTCTTGTAAAAGGGAGGAAACCTGGTTGTCAGATGGACATGCAGAAGTTTTCATGTCAAAATAGAACAAGAAAGCTGTTTTCTTCCACATATAGGATTTGAAAAGTGATGCCATGATATTCCTGAAACTAAACATGTTGTCAATTGATTTCTTAAATGTGACAGTAAAACTTTGCATAAGCATCTAATTGCAGTTGTATTCTTCCCCAGAAATCCCTGAAATGGGAGTTCCAAGCTGGTACCTGAAGGAGGAAATCACATTACAACTGCTCCCAACCAGAAGGAGCTGTTGCTGGTAGCAGGTGAGGCTTGCTACTGGTGGGAGTTAGCACTTCGTGCTGCAGACTTAGTCACTTGCCCCCTTCCTAATTTTACTTGCTTGTGTTGAGCATTAACCTAAGGATGTCAACACTGCCTGGGGAAGAAATTGATGTTTGGGGTGAGCAAGGCAGTCTTGCACCAATTCCGAAACCTAAAACCTCTGTCAGAAGAGGTCAACACCACATAGGTTATTTTCAGTGATGGACACTCACAACAAAAGCCACGAAATGTAAATGTGAAACATTGCTTAGTAATAGGCAGATGGGAAGTATGAGGCCCTCACCCTGATACTTCTTGTGCTGTGCTCTTCTACTGGTGGGAAGGAAGGGTACAAACCTCGAGTGTGGCAGGGGCAGGAGGGACTGCACTCCATCTGGGACTGCACTTGCGTTCATGGAGTGTCTCTGCACCAGGAAACCAGATATACTAGCTTGAGCACCAGCTCTCTGTTTTGCCCATCTGACTGTGCTGAGGGTTTCTCTGTTGCTGAAGTTGATCTCTAGCAGTTGAAATGTATCCTTCAATCTTTGAATTTGATAAAAATCAGAAGAGCAAAGCTAACAGCTGTCAGAACAGTGGTGGTAACTTCTGATTTTGAAACTGCGTGATCATAGACAAGGAAAGGCGTGCTCTTTCTCTTCGGGTTCTGTGCAAAAGAGTATGTTATAAATCCAACTCCAGTCCAGAGTAGAAGAAAGTCAGCATTGTGAAAAATGATTGCGTTATAACCTCGATCCATGCCAGTTTCTTGATTTTATCAGTAACTCAAGACTCAGACAAATGAACTGAACAGTAAGGAGGGAACCTGAAGCCGGTTTTGAGCAGAGCTGACAAAGTCTGGAATTTCAGTCATTAAGTCTCATTGCTGTGCATTGTCTCAGGAGACTTTCATAATGCTCCCACTGCATTTGTGGTTCACTTTGAGGTCTGAAATTCAAGATGAAATCATCAGTGGCTAGAAATGTGTATGAATGGGAATAAATTTCATTTGCAGAGACTTAAGGAATTTCCCTATGGAATAGGCATAGCTTGGAGCCATTATATCGCATATGCATGCAATATCGGTGCATGCCTTTGGATTGCTTCTAAACCGCTGAAGTTATTTCAAGTTTCTTCGATGACTTCTGCTGGCTTTCTGTCTAGCTCTGCATACCTGGAAGTCTGATGCACTTTCTGTGCCCATCAGAAATACTCTGTGTCCTGCTGGATTGGATTAGGTGTGCTTTGTGCTTATTTCAAATGTTTTACCTTACAAAAAATAAGTAGTTTAGCTTCACTTTTGATGGAATGATTTACTTTTTTTTTTTTTTTCTGAATAAACTAAAAAGCTACTAAGAAAACTTGGAAGGAGGGCAGAGTGAGGAGGAAAAAAAATGTCCAGAAAGGTGGTAAGGTTTTTGCTGCGAAAGATTTCATGAATTGCAAAAATCTATTAAAAACTGGTCAAAAAAATGAAAATATCACTTTTTTTCCCCAACTACTATGATTACTATTGAACCTGATTTAAAAAAAAAAAAAAAAAAAAAAAAAAAAAAAGGCAGGGCAGGGGGGCTTGTTTCTTATTTCCTTGTTAATTACACTAATCTTTTTTCCTGAAAAATATTAGTGTGATAATTAGGCCACACATCATGTGTGGTTGGATAAATACTATTTACATGTTGAGAAAGGGGGCAGAAGAATTTTATCTAATGAAAGGAACTGGTGCCAAATAGTAGAGAGATTTGTGTTTGTCTTAGTAAAATGAAATTAATTCACCTCAGCTGGGATATCTTAAAAATGCACTCCTGCATCTCAGTACATCTGAAGAAAAAACATGATCATGTAATTTGTGAACGTATCATTATATCCATTCTGTGAAGCACAGACTGTTTTGTAAATAGCACTTTCACCTTTTTTAGAGGTGTAATGTTTGTGTGCTTTGTACAGAGATGAGGTGTAGTATTTTGAATGGTGGGTTGAAGTCAGTTGTGTTCTAGCAGACTGGCAAGGTGGATTAAGGTTTTGGTAAATTATACATATAATTATATATGGAATAAATATATGGAAGGTAAGGATTTGTCTTTGATCTGGTGGCCCAGTATGCAAGAGTGCTGGGACAGACTTCCAGTATTTGTTCCATTTCAAATCTTAGAGTTTTGCATAGTATTTGCTGCTGATACCTTCAGTGTGCTTTGTTACTTCAGCACATTAATGTAGAATCAGTATTTCATTTAACAGGTCACAGATGATATTTATAAGTCTGAAGATCATTTCTCTTTGCATTGTGGCATTTTTGTCTTTAGACTGTTGGATTTCATGGATTGTTCAGATAGCAAGTTGTTACCGGGTGTGGAAGGATGAGAAGCATCATGTGTAAGAGCAAATGTCTAAGACCCTGCAAAACCAGCTCTCACTCCAGTTCTGTGCCATATTTTTCTGTTCAGTGTTGAAGATGAAAGACTTCCTCCTGTGTTACCTTTTTTCTCTGATGAACTGGAATTACCTTCTGTTAAATATTTGTGCGAAGCTTATTACAGTGGGCCTCTCCTTTCTGCTTTCAATAGCTACCACTCCCAGCATGATAACTCCTGTAAAATTAATTTCCTCAAGTCTGTCACTAGAAATTTCAGCTTTTTCTCCTTTTGCGTGGATTTCTGTGATAGTTGGAAAGGTTGTGAAAAAGTGGAACAGTGTCTCGGTGCAAATTGTTTCTTTTTTACAGCTGCAGCTTGGGGGGTTGCAGATGTGGTGGTAGCTTGGAGACTTCAAAAATTGGAAATTTCTAATTTGAAAAACTTTAAAGTTCAGAATTGTCAGAAGTTGCAGTTACAGAAGTTCAGAATTGAAGCGGTGAACTTCCGAACTGATTCACAAAGAGGTTGAGGAAACATTGTTCAATAAAAATGTACTGAATGTTTAAAGTTGGAAAATTTCAAAGTTTTTCAAAATTTCAAAAGTAAAAAGGAAGGAATCAAGCCTAATTGCTGTTTGTTTCTCCTAGTGATGATTTTGTCTTGATTAGGTCTTCTAAGGTACTTGACAAAGGATTTGTAGTGAATTTTCACTTGCTCTAAATCATGCTTAAAATACTACAGATGTTACGGATATAAAGAAAATAATTCTGCCTCTCTGTTAGCCTGTTAGCATACACCATGCACAGTAACTCAAATACGAAATCGAAAAAGCTTTGCAGCTTGTATAACGCCCCAGAATATGCACTGATCTCTTCACCTTCAGCCATACAGCTATTGTTTCCTCTTGCCAGCTTGTACTAGGAAAGACCCACCGAGTCCTGTTTTAAGCAATTAGAAAAGTTGCCTTTCTCCAATCAAAGAGAGGTATTAGTGAAATGAATGGGAGTAATTAAATCTAATTTAGTCATGTAAATGAGTTTAATTAAAAGAAATCTACCCTTTAATAACTTCAGGGGGAAATGCTGTTCCTTACGGAGTTCGAAATTTAGTTAGGCTAACAAGACACAATAGCTGAACTGATGAGCCCATGATGTTGTAATCTGCTTATGTAAATAATGGCACATCCAGGGCTTCCTCGCTGCCGTGGTTGTGATGCGGTACGATTCTGGAGCGCAGAGAGCTTGGGTGCGCCCCAGGTACGACGGCTGTAGGAGGTGAGCTAGTACCTTCGCTTAGCTCTGAAGTCCTACCTACTGAAATTAGATGTACTTAAGGCATTTGGGAAAAAAAAACAAGCAATCATTTCAGGTAAGGAAGGCACTAGATACCCAGATATTGCCAATGGAGGGTAGCAGTAACCATTAATTCGCTAGATGTTAGCATGAAATGGCCTCACGGAGTGGTGGTTGGTCAGGTGAATCACAGAGAGTGTGACAGGTTGAAAGTGGACTGGGCAAGGGCTTTGTATCTCTGCCCTGTCCTTTATCAGCACCCATACAGGACTTCCTTTTCTCTCGTCTCATTTTCCACAATGCCACTCTAGATTTTTTTTTTTTTAAGTTTGTCTTTTTCAGGTCTTAATTTAGATGTAGTGTGATCTAGAACATGGTCATGACTTGAAGTTCTTCTTTAAATGATGTGTACTTTTTAGGCTTTAAATAAGTAAAACTTTTTGTTGGATGGTTTATCATTCTCAGCTCTCCACTCTGAGCCAGTTGGTGGTTTTTTTTTGTTGCTTTTTTTTTTTTCTCCTAGTTTTAAACTGATCAACAGAAAGTAATTGTTTTTCACTTGGGAGTGGTTTTTCAATAAACGAGTAAGAATTGTTCTGAAATTCTACCACTGTTCAGTGGCTGCCAAACACCTAGCTGCTTCTTCCACTGTTTCTTACCATCAAAAAAAAACCCAACATAATAAAGCATAGTTTTAGTGTTTCAAAAGCTTTCATGTGCTCTGCTATTCTATTCAGTAAGCTTTCAATAGCTCTTTAAGTTGATGTCATTTCTTCCACTTCTGCTTCCCTGTGGTTTCTCTTCCATTTGGTAGTCAGCTAAATTACAGATTATTGTGTACTCCAACTTAAGTCCAGTGAAATTAAACTTGTCTCAAGATATCGCAGAGCGTACATTGAAGTTTTTTAGGTTTTCTAAAACACATTCTCTATAGTACATGCTGCTTGATTACTCAAGTTGTACAGAATTATGGGGGAAGAACAGGCTTTTTTCCCCCTTAGTAGTGAAAGTAATTTCACAAATGGTATTAAAAGGAGCCATAAAAGCGTTATGATGGAAAACCTGAAATTCATGGGACAACTGCTTGCAAAGAACTGCGAGGTGCAATTTCTTTTTGTAATGGGCCTCTTCTGACGTGCTAATAGTCTTAGAAACAAAGTCACACTTTGAACTCACAGGAAGTCTTAAAATCACGTTTGTCTTCTGACACCTACATTGTGTTTTAGTATGACTTGGGCCAAGAAAACTCCTTCAGGTTCTTTCGCTACTCCTTGATGTTGGGTCCTACAAGAGATGATATGAAGCTTTTTTATTTCCTAAAAAGTTACTTGCTGGCGATGAGCTTTTACTACATATTGATAAATCTGTAATAAATCCAATAAGTGAACCCATGGGAGGAAGGACAACTGGAGAGCTCCATTGTGACTGCAAGTAACTGGCTCCAAGCCAAGTGGCTCAACCTGACATATCTGCATGGTTCATCCTTACATCTCATCCTTGAGGTGCTCTGAGGAAGCTGCTGTGCCCCTCCACATTTCCTGGGGCAAAACCCATGTGGGGAGAAGAAGGGATGGCCAGCCATTGGGAAAGTACAGCTGCTTCCAGCAAGGTTTCATTTTTCTTTTAGAGCAGCTGCCAGTCCTCATGAAGTTGCTATTTCTGCTTGTATCAGTTAAAGAGTAGGCCTTCATTACATGTGCCAAATACTCAATTATAGATAGCGTTACATTCGGTATTGTCTGAGAGGTGCAGCAGTGGAGTCATCCAAGTATTCTGATGGAGTTGCTAACGCTATTTCTTTCTCTGAATATAACAAGGTGAGGTGGCAAAGAGAATTGAGAGCTGCTGTCATGCTTGCTGCGTGGAAAACTGCAGGGGTGCATTAGAGCACTGGGTGATGGCAGAGGCTAGTAAATGCAGGACACAAAAAGTCATTAAGATAGCTCAGAGGTCTGGCTGGGGGTTGAAGAGGGTTGATCTTCTCCCATTTGGGTTCAGAAGGTATCAAGTGAGAGAGTGGTGAAGGAATCTCACCTGACAGTGTTTCATAGAGAAGAGAGTGAGGAGACTTGGCTGAAGAGCAGCTGAACTGGCAGAGAGGCTCACAAAGAAGACAGTTGTCCTGGGCTAAAAGCATCTGTAGCATGAGCAGCGAACGCAACTTTTGGGTTGTGAAAATCTGCATCCTCTGCTGGTGTCATGATCACAGCTGAAATCAAATCCAGGTTTCCATAGCTGATGGCCAAATCACTGTGGCTGTGTGTGTCTGCAGTAGGAAGAGGCTGAACACTGAGGACAGTGCGATACAGCTGTGCTGGATTCAGAGCCAATTACTTCATTTTCACACGGGACATTAATGGTGGCTGCCTTTGAAGAAGATTCAAACCTTCCAGCCTGTTTCTGGCCAGGATGGTGGCAAACGGAGGAGAGTACACATTCTGTACTCCAGTTACTGCGTAATGTTGTGAACTATCTAATGCCACAGTTGTAGGCTGTGAAGTTCAGCTTGGTGTCTTCAGCTTCTGGTACTGTGAGATGCGTTTCAAGCAGGGCGTCTTTCTGTGGCTGGTAGGCCAGAGGCAGAGCTTTTGGAGCTGTGCCTCTTCCTTGGCTGGCTGTGAGAAAGCAGCATGCCTCACACCTACACTGTAAACAAATAATTCTCGGTGAATCATTACTTCAGACCCATAAACATTGTCTGTGTTTTGTTTGCCGTAATTCTAATTAAAAGCCCAGAGGCAAGTTAGAAAACAAACGAATTAAAACAACAGCTAAATTGAGCTGAGCAAGGGTAGGGGAGAGAAGAACAGAATCCGATAGCAGTAAGCTCCCTGCCTACAGCTTTTCAGCAGACTCTGAAGACACGGGGGTGTCTGCAATGTGGTGGCATTTCTCAGAGACCTACCTGACAGAGCTTTAAAGCAACATCTAAAGTGACAGGAGCAGGGACCCTCCTGAGAAGCTAAGTAAATACACAGGTGAGTCCAAAGTGCTTGGCTTTGGCAAGATTGGAGTTCAGCTGGTTTCAAACCACCTTTTATCCCTGCCTGACCTCGTGCAGCCTCATGTTCCTGCTGGCACCCTGCTAGTCAATGCTGTACCGCAAAGGCTTTGCGAGCTGATCTTTCCTCAGGGTTGATTTCCAGCTGATAGTTCAGAAAAGCAGGAGAACTAATCCAGTAAAGAAACTTGTCTGTTAGTATCTTGGTTTTCATCATATCTTTTTGTCAGGACAGTGACCCCAAAAAACTTCTAATGTTTATGTAGGTTTAACGTTAACAGTTCAGTAACAGTTCTGTGATTATTCCTAAACTAAGTGATTTTTCTGGATTGGGGCAATCTGCAACTTACTGCTGAACAGGAAGGATTTAGCAAAATTGTCACTTTGAGACTGTTTAAACCTTCCATTTGACAACACTTAGAAGAGCTAGAGGTCTTGGCTTTGGAAGGATTTCAGATAGCTAGGCTAAGATTGCTGAAATATCTGCTTTCATATTCCTGCAACATCAGAAGCACCATCTGTAATGAACAGAACTCTGTCTCTGCCAGAGAATGCCACTGCTCAGGTTTTGTCTTCTTTAAAGACGTTGGCAGGTGTTCTGTAATGTCTTCAACAAATAAGCTTACTAGTTTAATAAGATCATGGTGAAAATCACGTGCAGTGCTGTTTTCATTTGCATACGTGGAAACCGATCAGATTCCAGAGGCTTTTAGATTTGTACATTTATTTTTCTGACTTAATTTAAACCAGTTGGAACGTAATTCAGTCATTAGTTTCAGTTACTAGCTGCCTATGCAGAAACCCAGAGTACATGATTTATCTGTCAATTCATACAAAAGAATATTTATCTGCTGCATAATGCTAGCAATTTAGCTTTATATTGTGTAGGATGTTTGGAGTTTTTTTTATATGTAGATCAGGATGTGTAGCTGAAAATAATTGATTCCTATAAGCTCAAATGTATGGATCAGACTCAACTATAACCATTCAGTGATTTATTTTTTTTAATTATTATTATTTTTTTAATTTCCTTTTGAATACTGTTCTTTTACAGCAGTTCCTAACTGGAAATTCCACTGAATGTTTTCTCTTTCATGGTCTTGATTTTTTTTTTTTTTAAGACATCTCATAAAACACTTAAATACTGCTCAGCATTCTGCATCTTGAATTTCAAGTGATATTTTCATAAAAGCATGTATCTTTTGAATGGGATGCAGAAGGCTTCTAAAGAGCTGGACCGTTTGATTCTCATAACCAGCTCCTTTATGTGGAGCTCCACTCCCGAGGTTGCTGAATATCCTTTCTTTTTCCAGCAGATGCTTTTTCAAGCGGATGTTTCCCTCATTTCCATGCTCTTCACTGCCACCTACAGATCCTTTATTCCGAGGGAAGAAACGAGCCACCTTCCCTTTGTGCTTATGCCACCGAGCTTCTGGTTTTGCTGCCTCAGAACTTAGTCCTGTTTCACCCTAGTTGCTTTGCGATCTGTGTTTTTGGCCTCCTCCTGGGTAGGCTCGCCTGTTGCACGCAATGCTCAATTTCTGTTGTATGTAGAAACAGCTATTCGAAGGCATCCTGTGGCAGCTGGCAGTCAGGCTCCTGGTGCTGAGCACAACAGCAAGCAGAGCTCTGGGCTGAATTGACCTGGAGGAGCCAGCCCAGGCCAGCAGAGACATCACGGTGCTGTGCTGGAGTAACTGAGGGCTCCTGTTAGGCAGAGGGAGGTGCACATAGGGGTCAGAGAGAAGGCTGCGGGTGCTTGACAATGGGTCTCTGTTCTCAGATGTGCGTGGTAGAGCTGATGCATTGGCCTTTGCCTCGCAGAGAAAGGCGTCTGTCTTGGGGACCAGCAGGCCTGGAGCGAGGGACGTGCCACAGCTCTGCAGGAGCAGATGGCTTGAAGGCTTGAGGAGAGCAGGAAGTTGTAGGTCTTCAATGTCTGAAGAAAATATAGAAAAAAGGCTTATTTCTGCTGTAGCTGAATGTGTTTTCTTTGAGTTTCTTGCCCAGTGTTTAATTTCAACTTGAAAAAAGACCATAAAGTTTAAAAGTATGTTTTGAGTTGAGTGAAAGAGAGAGTGGTTACCAGTGGGGGTGCTCACAAAAAAAGATGACCTCTTTCGGGTTCATCCCTTCTCTTCTGCTTTGGTATAGCTTGCCTTTTTTAGGAATTGCTATTTCTAGAGGAATAAATTAATTGTAGACAGCGTTGATAATGATGTCCCCCATTGGTTATTGGCTTGCACAACTTTTCTGAAATTAAAACAATATATTTTCTCTGCAAATTATTTGCTTCTTAAGGGTTTCTTTCCAAGATGGTTCATCACCACAGTAAAAGCAGTTAAAGCTGTCAGTACTCCATTTGAATGTACTCGGTGTTATCAGCTTTAAAGAAAAATGCAGCCAGGACATAAAAGTTTCTTGCTAATTGTCTCTACTGGCAGAAAGTCAAAAAGAAGACTTAGAAACTAAGTTACTTGAATTACTCAGTTGTAGGAACTTCAAAGCAAGATGCTGGGCTTTGCCAAATTGTACTTTTTATATATTTGTTTTGGTGCGACTCCTCTGGCTTTCTTTAACGTGCTTCATACGTGCACAGTTTGCTTTTAGGCAATTTCTAGTCATTCATCACTCACCTGAAATGTTTATTTTAGCTGCTTGCAAGTGTGCTTGTATGTGCTATGGATGATACACGGATAAAAATCACCCTTGGATTTTAGTTTTCCGAATGGCCCCCTCACTGTCTGTGCATCTACACAGGGAGTGCCGTGGTCCTGCTGCAGAGGTTGCTCTCTGTCCACGTTGCGAGAGGAGCTTGAAGAGCAGAGTGAGCTCTGGGGCTGAGAGGCTGCCTCAGCTCTGCGCTCCTTTCCTGGAGCACTAGCTGTTAATTCAGGAGGGGCTGAGCACCTAAGTACTTCTCGGGAACTAGTCGTCTGTGGTCATATGGAAATCTCTACTGGATTGTGGGGCTGAATAAAAAATGCCTTTGCTGCTGATTAGACTGGTTTGCTTTTTTTTTTTTTTTTTTTTTTTTTTTCATTCAAGCATGTGGTTACCTAGAAGAGAACAAGTTTGTATTTGTGATTATTTGGAGGGTCCTGTCCTGCTGGAGGCTGGCTGTCTTTTTCCTTCTCCACGAACATTCATGTGAACTCGTGCAGGGACTCACCAAGGGACATGGGGTGTGGAGAGGAGCTCAAGCAGGACATCCTGGGACGTGGCACAGGCATCACTCATGCCTATGTGCGTTTTCAGCTTTCAAGTTGTCTGACAGCAGGCTCAATCTGCTCAAGGAGCGGGGCACATGCGACACTCCAGTGTCACTCTCTGCAGTAGGGCTGGCAGGGGGGTTGAGCATTGCCATTAATATTATTTTCACTCAAATACTGGGCAAGAGAATCCACTGGAGGGATAGGGGAGTCTGTCCTGGCCTTTGTGGGCTGAGGTCATGTCTTGCAGGTGTGGAAGCTTCCCTTGGGTACTGTTCAGATGAGCCACTACCACCCATTAGGACATATTTGTGCAACAGTCTCACTGCTTGGCTTTGAGAGACACCTCCTCAGTCCTAAATGGCAAGTTCTTGTCTTATATGGCAGGCGTATGCAGGGGGTAGAACAGGATAGCGATTGCAGGAGCTGTAGTAGTCTATAAAAATAGAGCAAACCATAAATATTATTCATGCAGCCACTGGAAAGAAACATGTCAAACCGTGCTCGTGCATATGCCTGCTGTAAATCAGGAGTAGATCCCCCCCCGTGCTCAATTGTTCTGCTCACGTTTGACACCAGCAAGCGAAACAGAGCCTAATAGTAGGGCGTGCCCAAGTTATGCTAGATGGTGCTGAATTCCGCTATACAAGCCTCTGGTCTTTCCTGTTGTTATTCAGACAGCTTATTATTTACACAACATACTGCAAGTCCCGTAGCTGTGCTGTGCTGGGCTCAGAGGAAGGCGGAAAGGCGCACTGGTTCGTGCACAAGTATACGGGGGTGACAGCTGTCAGAGGCAGCTGGGGGATGCTGTCCTGGATGCTTTCAGGACGTGAGGGCAAACGAACATCTTTAGGGATGCTGAAGTTCGTAAGTCAGCCTCGCTCTCTTCTTCCCCGTGCCCCAAAGGCATTTGATGTGGTTGTGTGCTAAAGCGGGTGATGCATAATTGAGCAGTGCTATATTTGAATGTTTGGAGTACAAAATATTCATCTGGATGAAAAGAGTGTTTATGTATTAATGTGCGTTTCTTTCATGCATTCCTGGTTCCATTAGTAATGGAGGCATTGTGTAATATAATAGAAATGATTAACTTTAATTGCACTTCTTTGTTGGGGAAATAGACATGTAATTAAAAATCTGACATGCGTTGTACTTCTTTCTGCAACAATTTACTTGCTGGCATCTCTTCAAGAGGGTATTCCACAAGGCCGCTGCCGCTTCCTCCTTCGCATATCTCAGCATGCCCGCCTTGTGTCTTTCAGAAACGGGCTCCTTTCTGATGCCTAGACTGAAGTGGCATCGTGGCACTCGGCCCCTCGTTTCCCAGAACAATAACAGCCGTGGTTCTTAGAACATTGCTCATGTTGCGGGATACTTTGGAGTGGTTACTGGAAAACCAGATGCTTTTAAAAGCTTCCTAGAAAGAAAGCATGCTAAAAATAGTAATACCCCAAATCCTTAATGACTTGTGAGGATCTTGAGTGAGTATTTTCTAATTGTTGTTCTCATGAGTCCCATGTTGATTTGAGCTCCCAGCCTTTTCTGGATTTGTACAGTATCTGTCTCTACTATACCCCAATTGCTGTTGACCAGAGTACTAAAACACTGAATAATGAAGAATACCCTATGAAAAGCAACAAAAGCATTTTACGACATGAAGTAACAGTATTAGCTCAGAAAGGCATAGAAATGTGGTGAAAAAACAATGCCACAAATATGTGAATTTTCCCAAACTTGTAAGACCATAGGTCCTGCATGGATATTCATCAGAATCCAAGCTGGATATTAGCAGAATTAGAGGATTGCTTTTTGGAAACTGTTTCTTCATGATATCAAATCAGGGGTGTCAGCTGAAACACTCAGGGAAGATAAAGGCAGGCCTGCGAAGCAAGAGCGAAAACATGCCTTTATGTTTGATTTTAATGGCCATGAAGTGACTTTGTGATGGAGACAGGATCTCAAAACAGCCCCTAGAGTGCCAGCTCTTCTCTTGTACCTTTTCAATGGAACAAATGTTTGTGGTCTCCAAATGCTGTTTTTATTGCTTAGCTGTGTGTTTTGTTTTCAGTGCATGTAGTCAGACCACAGGCAGTAATGTGCAGAGTCTCAGTGCATGCTGACATAAGGCTTTTTGTTGTTTTTAGGTATTTTCAGAGGTTTTTATTAATGATTGCTGTATTGAGCTTAGTGTACATCAGGATCACAGCCTGGAGCATGTTAATAACCCTGTTGTGAGGCAGGAGAGCTACCTCACCCTCCAAGGCAAGAGGACTTTGTTTCCTCCAAAGAAACAAAATCAAGGAGCAGGTTACCTGTTCCCTTCTCTCCTTCCATTTCTGTAGCAGCTTCTGCATGTCAGGTATGGAGAAACTACTCACATACACTCACAGGCAGAGTAAGAAAATAATCCTCTTAAATAACCAGAAGAACATGCAAACAAGAGTGGATTTCTTCATAGGGAAAGACTGTCATGTAAAGGGTTTCATTCCTTCCTTGGGTGTGTGATGAATAATGGGGGACTGGAATGTGTCAGATTTAAGTCTGAGGTGCATTTCATAGCACTGTGCCTTTACTGGAGACCAGCTTTGGGGAGATGTAGAGGGATTTGCGTCTAGGACACGGGTACAAGCTTCTTGATGGCACATGTCTGGTTACATTTATTTTTTTTTCCTTTTTTCCTTCCTTTTTTTTTTTTCCTGTTAAGGAACATGCCCAGTTTTTGTTCTGTATCTCCTGTCTGCAGAAAGTGGGACATGTCTCAGGCCACCCTTCAGGCATCTGAGTTTCATCAGAAATACTTGTTTGGATGGTGTCCAAAAACCCCTACTTAAGAGTAGAATCTGCGTGTGCTGAGAAAATCCTTCAGGATTTCGCAGTAACATCCTCTTTTCCAAGAAAAATACAGAATACAAATGCTAACAACTAGCCAGTGTTACCCACTGCTGGTGCTGGTCCTCTGGCAGAGGCTTTCGTGGATTTAGTTACATCCCATCCCTTTGTATGTCCATGGGATTCATCACGTTTGAAATTGGAACTGCTTTGCTCAACACCTAAAAACTTCGTGCAATATCTCTGCAGTGTTCTGCCGGTAATAGCATGCTGGCTCACGTGGATGGACTAACAACACTCCCCACATTTTGCATTCTGATTTGGAGAAACGTCTGGGGCTGAGAAGCCTGGAAATGCCAAGTTTTCCAGAATTTCCTACTGCCTCTGCTGTTTTGTCTTCACACCTGTGTATTTCATCAGTCTTCTGTCTATCGTGTAATGCATTTTGAGGTTTTCTTGCTTCATCATTTCCTCTCTTGACCCTGTTTCTGGAAATTCCTGCCCCATTGCCTGTCTTTGAGTCGCACATAGCATTAGGTTCCCAAATAGAAGTGTTCCCCTGGCCTTGTGCTGTGAGTGAAATGGCGTAAATGAGGTAGCGTGATCCAGGTCAGTTTCCTTCGCAGCAGGCATGGCAGCTCCAGCATTTCCATGCAGGATCAGGGCATTGCTCTGCCTCTTTAGCTGCCAGTGCCGGGCCAGCTGATGGAAGAGAAGAGGGAATATGTGAGCTGTGGGCTGTCAAGGTGCGTCCTGCCTGGATGAGTACATTTTTAGCATGTTGCAGTGAAAGCTTACAGCGTTTGACCCACTTAGACCAGCTGGGTCACAGCCTCCAGTTGAAGAAAAGCAGGGCACTGCACTACCTCGCTGTGCCGCCTGCCCTTCAGGTTATATAGTCATCAGAGGCAGAAGCAGATGGTAGCTGGGAGCGTACCAGGGCTCAGAGCTCTTCTCTTCAGCTTAGAGCTGGTGGTCGAGCATTGTGCCTGCTAGATTCTGCCCATTCTGACTCCGGAAAGGGTTTTCTTATTCACTGTGTATAATTAGGTTCTATTTAGCTTGTAAGGTCAAGTTGTGGTGATGCTGCCACTTGACTCGAGTACGACTGTTGAGAGGGCAGCGTGGTACCTTCTTCTCCTTACTTGGACCTCCTTGAGGTCCAGGAGGTAAGCTCAGAATGAATATCCCTGAACAGACAAGTCCAGATGATTGGTGTTACCACACTAAGATTCAGGCTTTTGGTCCTGTTAGAGAAAATTGCTACTAGCAAGGAAATACAGAATGCTGTCTTATTTGACCAAGCAGCACATTTGTATGGGGTGTGACCACACTGGAGACTAAGAAATACTTTTTTTGTCAGGACTTTAGAAATAAATTGAAATTTGAAGATCTCCCATTCAACTTGGACTTTTCAAATTGTGTAGCAGATGATGCTAAGAAAAAGGAAGGCCATAGCCATTTCTTTGGACTCTCACATTGCCAAAGAATAAACATGATTTAAGTACTGCCAAGAAAGAAATGGACTTGCCAGAATAGAGGAAATGTAGATTTTGTGAACCTAATAGGTATATCCATGTCCATAGAACATGATACAGTTTTTCCAGATACTCAGCTTTATTAATCTGTGAAACATCTTTTGTCTCAGGTAATTCAAACAAAAGAGAGGGTCTTATAACAGGCCTAGGAAATAGGCTGGTGATGACAACCTAGAAACTTGCTGTCCCTTAGCACTGCTTCACTGTCTAATTAATAGCCATCTTAATTGGGATCTGAAATGACTCTCTGACGGGCCCGGGTGTACTTTCTGGTTTCATTCTATATCATCTGATTAGTTTAGGTAAAGATCCAGATGAAAAATAGCAAAATATTTTTAACAGAGATGATTAAGCTGGATAAAGCTACACAATAGTTTGTAAGTGGTTATTAGAAGGTTTTTAGAACAAGTAAATGCCAATCTCTTAGAGGTGTCTTGCATGATCTTAAAGTACCTAAAACTGCATGCTTGCATGCATTTTGTTTTCCCCCACTAAAACTCGTAAGATGTGCTTAATTCTTGTAAGATTGTCAGTTTAGTTGATGCCATTCCCTATGCCCTCCCTGCCGTGTTGCTTCCCATAACTTATTTCAGCACACTGTCTGCATGGCAGATATTGGTGCTTAGGGAAATGAGCTATGGACATTTCTCTCCAGCAGTATGAACCAACAAAGTAAGCCCTCTCACTCATTACCGTAGTCAAAGGGACTGTATTTTCATGAGAAAGCTTTGAGTGAGCAGTGATACAGATCCATGGGTGCTGATTTCACAAGAATCCCTGCTGATTTCACTGACTACAGACCAATATTCAACCTTAAAACAATAGCAGCCAAACAGAAAACTAGGACTGAAGTTTTGATACAGGATTGAAATCTTTGGCTGTGGTCCAAGACTGCAATATCTGCAGTGGAGAGCGTTTAAAAATAGTAATAAAAAACCAACACCCCAAACACAGCAATAGCTACGTGACTGGGGAGAAAGGCATCACATCTCCTGTGCATCCTGTGTGCTGCTGCAGTGAGGGGCTCTACAAAAATGAACCCTACAGATAGCAGTCACTGTTGGTGTATTGATGGTTTATTTTCAGATGCTTCCAAGGCGAGACAGGGCTTTACTGACCCCTCATTTTCGTCGTGCTGTTGATCTTTGACATGGTCGCTTCTGTCCATCTTTATGCAGTCTGTGTTGTTTTCTGGTTCTTTTATTGTCATTATTCAAAACATGAATAGAAGTGAATATCCTCTAAGTTATGAATGTAATCAATTTTGAGTCTTTAATTGTAATTTTTTTTCCATAAAATGCTTTTAATTTAGTCTAATATAATGGCACATCAAGCAGTAATGGGTACATTAAATTGAATCATGATGTTCATATACACATTTTACGACACAATCAAATATCCCAATGCATTAATTCATGTCAATCAGTTAATAAAATCAAATAGGAAACATTTCTCTAGTGCTGTTAACTGCACTTCTTCCATTTTGTGGGTGACAAGATGGTGAGGACCTTTATGTCTTGCCTTGTTCACATTTTCTTGTCTCTGTTGGAGTTGATATAGTTGTTTGATTAGGACAAAGCGTGTTGGATGCTGGTTATCCTTAGCCAAAACACAGTAACTGTGAGCAGAAGGCCACCCCTTTACTTTGTCCTACCCTGGTTCTTTTGGTACAGTCCTGCCCCCGAAGACTGCCACAAATAAGAAAGAAATATTAACAGTGAACTTGGGGAATAACTTCTTTCAACATTTCTTCAAATCTGACGTTTGCCTTCAAGGACAAAGAGGTGTAGTGAATTTACTGGCACTCTCTTGTTAGGAATGAGAAAATTAAATTTAAAACAATTGTCAAGTGGTTATATTTTGAGCAGGTTCTTTGTGCTTCTCATCTGCTGTACATTACAGTTTATAGTATTTTCACCTCCTCTTTTATAGCATTAGAGTTTTTGATGCTTCTTTTTAAACTTTGCTATGCAAATGTTCAGCCTCAACCATACAGCCCTGGGAAGTCTGATGGGAGCTTTTTGGAAGAAATGATAGGATATTTGAGGAGTCACAGTAGAAAGGGGCAGACTTACCTACTAAGGAAGAAGAAAACATCAAGGCAGTTGTTACTCATGTCCTCTGTGCTGGGATCAACATCCAGCCTTCTCTAATATGTCACAGTCCTGGTGTGCAAGTGGAAAGAGAGGAGTATTTCCAAGTGATTGTTATGCAGTTTAGTATTACATGTACCGCATTAAAAAAAAAATAAATCTTACATTTAATGCAGAATGGGTTTACTAAAACTTCAGGGAGTATAGGTATCTATCCAGTGCTGCTTGTGTGCTGTCCACATTATTTTGCCAGGTAAGTAGGTGAGAAAGGTAGAGTCAAATCCAATGGAAAATTGCTTTTGTCTTTGTGTTGAACTCTCCTCTATATTTGAGCTACTGGATGGTATCTTCTGTGGTAACTGACTTCTCTTCTTTCTCCTTTTTTTGTAATGTATTGAGACCTTTATTCTCAAAATACCATCTTATTCAGTATTCCACTGAACATTGGATGACTGTTCTGAAGTTGTGGGAGCATGTCAAAAGAGAGGTTATAGCCGCAGAGCTCCACAGGGGGTCTTGAAATTGCAGTAGATGGGTTTCTCTTCTTGTTTTTTAGGCAAAAGATTGCTTTCTAGTCAATGATTTTTTCTTTGATAATAGTCTAGTGAAAGATTCTTGAAGCTAAATTTAAAATACTGGATTGAAATTGATTTTTGGTACAACAGTTACTTTGTGTGCATCCACAGTTAACTGTAACTAAGACTGAAATGAAAGCTTTCTGAATTTATCCAGTTTTGGGTTGGAGCAGTTGAATGTAGGTGGTAGCAGCTTTCACTTTCCATCTAAAAGGATTCAGTGTCGATCAGCAGCTAAGGAGCTAAATGAATTGTGTCCACGTACTCCAGATACAGTCCCAGAGCTGACATTCTCAGCCTACATAAAGATAGTGTTTGCTATCAGGCTGTCACATCCTTTTACAGCAGAATGAAGGGTGACTTTGCAAGACTGAATAACGTTGCCTATCCTACTTCGCAGCCATGGGCAAGTAAAGGAAACGCTACTCCGGTGCTGAGAGAGATGTAATATATAAGGCATCACTGAATTAAAGGTGTAAGAAAAGCCTGGGGTCATCAGCCACAGGAAAGAAAATGACTATGTTGTCATTTGACCTCAAGGTAACGAGGAATCTCTGCCAGGATAAATGAAGTAAAAGGAAGACCAGACTGAAACGCCTGAGGTGAAAGAGGTGTTTCCTATGTGATGCTTGGAAAGGTTATTTTTCTTTTTTTTTTTTTTCATCCTTTTTGAACACTACTTGCTGGGTTTGTAAGTATCGGATTTAATCTCCGTAAAACAATGCAAGACTTGGCAACAAAAAGTGCAGATAGAGACAGGTACTCTTTTCCAGGGAGCTAAGGCTCAGCAAGCAAAAGTTTGCAAACCCTGCTCAGGTAACATTTTAGCATTCAGGCACCTATATACTGACTTGAGGAGGAGCAGGTCATAGTTCACAGAAGTTGCAGCTGCAGCACTCTCTGAGCCACAGAGGCACATGCAGTATTCATCCAACCTCAGGAAGTGCAGAGCTCCGGTGTCACATGGAAATGTCTGCCAGGGACTTGCTGCCCCTCCGGGAATGGAGGAGAAGCAGCTGCTGGGGCTAACTTGTCTGCTTTCAGCTTCCTGTTCTTGTCGTCACTCGCACATTAAGAAAGCCTCTTTGGTGCTCCTTCTTACGAGGTTAGCTTTTCACCATCTTTCTCTGCTGCTCACTCTTAAGGACCTAAAGAAAAAAGACTAAAAAGTCTTTTGCCTGTTAGTTGTATCCTTTTGGGAAGATTCTTCCCTTGTGTTTGCTTGCCTTGTGAAAAACAACTGTACCTGGTTGTCATAAAGCATTGAAGAGTGATGCGGTTTTCAAAAGCCAAAATTGATAAATTGTTAATAGGATTTTGAACAGCTCTCTTTCCATATTTCAGTAAGAGCATAATTAAGTTTTCTTCAACATCCTTAAGGGATTGATTACATCCTGGAGTTCTCTACTACTTTGAGTACTGTGATGAATATATTTTATTCCTTCACATTAGGTGAAGATGCCGACATCTTGCCCATTGTCACTTTTTTAGAGTGGGAGAAAAAACGGATTTCTGGCTGATGGGTAGGAAAATTCTGTCTATGATGTTAAGAACCTAGTGAAAATCCAGTCTCTTAGAGAGCTACAGCAAGGAAAGGCCTGAAATCAACTAAAGTATCTAACAAGACCTCTCATAACTGAATGAAGAAGTGAAGATGGATGGAGTTTATACTCTGAGGTTAATTATGAGTTGAAATCATATTTGACCTAATAGCATTATTTTGAGAAATCTTTTATTTGTTTGGCTGTTCATTCTTTTCCTGCTTTAATTTGTTGAATTCTCTTATATAATCATAAGTCAGTGTCGTCAGAATCAGGGTGCTCAATAAACTTAGTTGAAGTCCTTCCAGCAAAGCAGTCGTTAGGGTAATGTTTGCGGGCCTTGAATTTGGTCACATCCCTACCACTGTTACAGTCTTATGTATGATATTGGCAACCCTCTGATTCTTTTGTACAGTGGATAATTTTAATTTCCATTATCAGCAGCTCAACAACTTCACCCTCAGGTTGCTGCTGCATGTCTTGTTGCTTACTGTCCGGCTTCAGTAATGCATTGCTGTTGAAGTGAATAACTTGTTCTACAATCTTTTTTTTCAGATGTAATTGGGTGTTGTCTCATTTTTAGTATCTGTAAATTCTGCTGCTGGAATAGGTCCCCAGAATACTTAAACTGATCTCACAAAGAGGATCCTGTTTCTGGAGAAGCAATGAGTGGGAATAGCTTGTTCAGTAGATAGAGAACCTGTTCTGAATTTTCTCTCAGCTCACGTACAACTTGAGTCTTTGCATTATGATGTAGATCTGTATTCCTCTTCTATCTCTTCCTACTGGAAATTGTACTCAGAGATGGGGAAGGCTGGCCTGCTGAAAGGCAGCATGCTGTTTTTTCTGATGTGTACTTAAAAATATTGCATATTTTCAGTACAAACTTCCCAACTTCAAATTTAGTCCCCTCACGTAAGTTCTTCAACCTGTTGTCCCAGCTGGACTATTGGGTGTATGTGGACAGATGCTGTAGTTGTAAGTTGCCTCACATGATCCAAAGGCAGCCTCGAATGCAAGTCATGTACCCCAAATTCAACCCAATTGTTGAATTCCTCTTCTTTAGGGGACTTCGAGGCACAGGATCTTAGTTGAAGAGGAAGAGTGATGTCTAGCTGTCAAGCATGCTAGAGGCAGGCCAAACGGGAGTGGAATGATCATGGAATGGAAACCAGTGTCTTGTCTGCTGAGAATCAAACACACCCTGTGTGAATCCTATAGCAGGCTGGTCAGGGAGAAGGAAATAATGTTCTCTGAGAAGGTCTCTGTCTTCTTGTATGTCTTAATTTGTTCCTAGAGAAGATAATGGATCATTATCTAGGATAAAAGGATATGTTTGTGGGGTAGGAGGTGGTGGTAAAGGACAGCACTGCCTTCTTCGTTTTGCCCTTATTTTAGTTGGAATTCTATGGGCTTCCTTATACCATCTGTTCCCATCTTATTCTAGGCAGTAGGTGTCCTGATTTGAGACATCTAAACTGTCTTTTGTGAAATGAGGTTTGCCTTCTCTTTTGGCTTTCTCTTCAGTTTCTCTCGTGGTGATTGACAGTCTATCAAGGAGGGGAAGCTAAGGCATCACCAACAGGGAGTTGGACCGGTGATTCTTCTGGGTCCCTTCCAACTCGGGATGTTGTATGGTTCTGGGCTTCTCAGGCTACTCAGAAGCTGAAGCTACAGAAGCCGATGGGGAAGGAAGGCAAACTGTAGGAGTACCTCTAGACTGAAGGGATGTGCAGGGGAAAAAGTAAAAGCAATGGAGCAAACAAGGACTAGGGTTTGTCAGTACTTAAAAAAGAAGTAATGACCTTAACTTGTATTCTGGCAGTTAGTGTAGATGTTTGCTGGTCTGGTATCCAAACACAGGGATAACTGGAAAAACAAACAAACAAACAATGTTGTATTTTTAGTATTTGTAAGTGCTGTATTCCAGTAAGGGCACTTCTTGCACTGTTGTACAGCAAGAGCCAAGGATCGTCAGTGAATTTGGGTTCAGTGATGGAAATAAGTGGATTATCATCCTGTTGATCTGGGTGGGCCTTGCAGCAGCCTAACACATGTAGAAATCAAATGCAGGTACTTGTGTTCCTACTCCGTTGTGTTAGCTCCCAAAGCATGCTTACTCTGTGCACCTGGGAAATACCTGTTGTGGCCTTTGGTCGTGTTACAAAATGCACAAGTCAAGGTACAGACCTGGCTACGCTGCCGGCAGGGAACTGCTAAATTAGTTTGCACTTTGAAGTGAGCAAAGTGAAAGGCATCTTGTGCAACATGCTTCGAGTGGGTATCAAAGTGAGAGGCCGTGTTCCTAGGGACAGCCTCTCTTCTCTGCTGGCCACACTCATCTCCTGGTGTAAATGCAAGCATGGGACCAATGGCAGGATGATTGCAGTGGCTTCTCCTGGCTATGCTTCTAGGAAGCCAACCTATATGCTTCCTCACTGTGGTTAGATGGAGTCCCAATCCTTGCCGGCACGTGGTACTGTAAGATTTTCAGTTGCATCTCCTTAAACGGGCAAGGTAAGAGCGGCACTGGGGAGAGCATTACCCTGTTAGGCATGTCAGTGATGGAATAGCTACTTTAGGGTGTATTAATTGTATCTGCAAGTGTGCTGCTCTATTCCCTTAAGCTCTTTAATTAGAAGCTGACTAGACTTGCTGGCAAGGATTTGTGGGGAGGGAATTTATTGCTTACTGCTTATTTTTGTCTGAACCGTCACTATTTCTAGAGGCTGATTCAAGGATGTGCTGAACTTTGATACCTGCTTTTCATTAAATTTAGTTTTAGTTACGGGTTAGAAGTAGCTGCTGTCTAAATGTGAATGAAGAATGAAATTGGGTAGAGGTAAACAAAATCCCAAACTTGCTAAATAGTTGTGCAAGGATGAGAAATGTTTAAGGCAGCTGTGGTTTTCCTAGGTGTGAAATATCCATAAACGTGCTGCGTGTGGGTGCCAGTCTTTCTACCGAGTGGGTTTAAATCCTCCAAGCCCTTGTGTTTTTGTATCATCTGATATTAGAGTGGATTTGAGAACAATGAGAAATGACAGCCTCATGCATCTGGATCTTTGGTGAAAGCTAGTGTGTGAGAGAAGAACAGGCAAAATACACCGCACATATATATATATGTATGTATGGCTGGCTGGCTGGCATAGACGAGGGAGCCCTCTACTGATGAGTTAATGTAGTATATGCAGGCTGTTGGCAGGTGTCATGCATGAGTGTTTGACAAGTCTGAGACTTCACCTTCAAAGAGGCTGAACAGTGCCCATCTTCTTGTGTTTCCTCCCCTTCTTCCCCCAGAATGAACAGTTTTTAAGGGATGTGAATCTATTGCATATGCAGATGCATACAACAATTTGCTTATAAGCTAAAACACCAAACAAGGATAAAAGTCAACCCAGTGCTGTGCTCTGTACCTCTCACAGGAAGGTTCTTTCAGAGCAGAATGGAGTTACTGCTGTCACGACTTTGAGGGCTAGGTTAGAGGTGACAAAAAAAAAATTGGCTCTAACCATATTTGCTTTTTAGAAGGGCTCTTCAAGAAGGTGGAAAGCTCTAACTAATCCGTTTCCTAGGAGGAAATAGAATTTGGAGGTAATTTCTATCCATGTCTAGTGCATATGAAGAAAGGTGGCTACAGTACCTTAGTAAGAACCCTGTGAGCCATTTTCATGGTTGTAGAGTGTCCTTGATGTTGTCTGATGTGGAAGAGATGAGCACCTCTGTGCTTGTCATCTCAAAAATCCATGCAGTCTGATGTCATAATGCTTTTCCTGTCTGCTTCATCTCATTTGGGAGAATATGTTTAGTCAGCAGAAGCAGAACGTGGTTTTTGTTGCTTTTCCCATGCATGGCAGTGTTTATTTGCAGTATCCTCACAAAACTGTCAATTGCTAGCAAATCTGTCTGAGGTGACCACTGTCAAAGAACATTTCAAAACAGTGTCTATTTCTGTATAGCTAGAATTGTACTCACTGTGTTATGCTTTGTCAGGAATGGCTTGATTTAGGTATGTCAGGAGAAAACCTTTGAGAAACTGATTGGAGAGAAGACTGCAAATATCCTTCCACTAGATAGACAAAGCCAACACTCAGATGGTGAAAGTCAATGGAGGAAGATTTAGATGGCCCACCAGCTGGCTTTAGTATCATGTTTCTGGTTCCCTCTGTAGGAACACTTTCCTTTTACTGTTCCAGAACACCCCTAGCTTGCCAGAACCACCTGGCCAGTCACTGTGTGCCTTTTACAGGAGGGCAGGTATGAAGGGAGAGGCTCTCACCTGTCCTATGCTCAGCCTTCATTCTGAAAGGGGAATCAGGCAAGTCCATCTGAACACTTCATGTGGTGCTCATGTGCAATAACACTGCCAAGAAAAGGATTTATTTTATAGCAGAAGGCATGTGACTTGCTCCATTATTATTAATGTGCGCCAGTATTCCTCATGAAGCAACATCAGATGCCTTGAAAACCTACAGCTTCTTGCCTTACGTGCTGGGTAGTGAGGCAAAGAACGCTATTGTTGCTCTTAAACTGAAGTGTGGAAAATATATTTCCAAATTCAACCTATGGTTTGGTACAGGAAGTCACTAGACAGCAGTAGTTGCTTCATGGGTGGAAGTGCTTCCCACACAAGTAGGATGGGGAAAAAAGTAATACAGATCTGGGTGTAGAATGGAGCTCTGTGCCTATGTTTGGAGCTGGGCTCAGTTTCCAGTTGGATGGGAAGTGTGATTTTGCCTGAGTAGTACAGGACAGCATGCAAGAGAATCACAGCCTTCCATAAGCCATGAACAGCATCACTATAACTTGAACTTAACCCTTTTTTGAGATTTGTACACTCTGCCTGATAAAGAACAGCCTAAATTTTAGTTCTTCCCTCTCAGAAATATAGTCCTCTTCAGAAAGCTCAGCTTTCTCCTGTGCCTGGTGGCACTTGACAGGTAATAATTAGACTGGAGCTTGAGCTCAGCCACAGAGTCTGTACAGCTAAAAAATTAATCTTTCAAGTAAACCACTGCCTCTTTCAATTCAGCAGAAGCTTTCAATTCAGTGGAAGCATTTCTGCTTTAGGAAGTGATGCTGCCTCGCTTTTTCCTGGGATCTCTTACTTCGCCTTTCCAGCCAGCTAACAGATTAGTCTGTGTTGTCTGCTGCAAAGCTCTCCTTTTGGCTGTAGGAGAGCATGGGAAGCTACTCTTGTGCCAAAACAACCAGCAATTTCAGTGAAATCCTCAGTTCTACCCCATCCTTCCCCTCCTACTGCTCCCTCACGTTTTACACAACCCATCTCCTTGCAAAGAACACATTTTTCATCCATAATGTATCAGGTCACATTAAGGTCACCAGCATGCCCAAGAAAAGTAGCTTTTATTCTAGCCAGTGAGTCAGACTAGTGGTATTTGTCCCCATTTTATTTTTTGTGCTTTGAAGGGTGAATATTTCTGACAAGTGGGGATTTGCCAGCTGTTTGTGAGTGCAGACAGGCTGTCGATCTCTGCATGGAGTTGACCCGGCTGTGCAGGGTGAGATGCGTTTGCTGCTCAGCCCTACAGCTTTGTGATACTCCAGCTGCAAGGTCTTGCTTCAGGAGCAGTTAGTTACCTGCGTGGACAAACGCTTAAATATTTTGGAATGCATCATGTTTTTCCCAAGGCAGTCAGCAAGATCTGATGAGAGGAGAACTCAGCTGCAGGTCTGGCAACTCCCACCACAGCACCAGCTCCTGCATTGGGCCAGCTGATGGTAGTGCAATCACTGCAATCTCTGGTGCCAGGATAGCAAACAACTAGTTCTGTGTGTGCTGAGAGGTAGTGGTGTTAGTTTGTAGGGTGTTGAGCTGCTTGTTATCAAGAAGCCTGCATCTATTTGTTCTTGTTCTGCCGTTCCCTCTGAGCCCATAACCCTGTTTCTCGATACGTTAGGGATTCCCATAGCAGGAGTCAAATGTAAGCGAGCCTTGGGGAGGTATCTGTGACACAAGAGCTGCAAGCAGGCACGTGTAACCCCACCGTCAGCCTGTGACTGTGTGCACGCAGTGAAATGGCCTTCAGGCTGGCACCTCAGCACCAGCCTCCCAGCTCTGAACTCTGTCCCCACTGCTGTGGTGTCCTTCAGGGGACTCCTGCCCTCACACCGACATGGGCCGGCTCATTGGTAGGAGATGTGGAGCGTAACTTTGGCACCAAAAGATTCAGAGCTTCCTAATGCAAACCTGGGAAAGCATTTATGCAGGACAGAAGGAAATCAGAAGCAAAGAAGAAAACTGGTGGCTGTGTTTTGTTAGGCTGTTCGCTGTCCTGAGAAAGCACCGAGCTGGGTATGGATGCAATTGCACGTGGAGCCCCAGAAACAGTAAGTGACGAGCGGTCGTCTCTCTCCTGACCTTACTGCCTTGATGAACAGGAGAGGGTCTTCTTTAGGCTCGAGCCTGGGAGGTACCCTTAAATGCTGAGCCAGGACGGCCTGTTTTGAAATCGGGTGCTGCTTCTGCCTGACTACAAACCTTGTGCGGAGCGGGCTGGGAGTGGCAGCAAGTAGTGGGTTTCGAGAAATGGCCTCTGGTCTTTCAGCCCTCCTTGCAACATCTATGCCTGTGTGGCAGTTGGGGCACGAGGAAGTCTCAGGGGTGCTTCCTGAGCAGGGAGGGGATGCAGAAAGCAGAAATCATGTCTGAATTTGACAGGAGGGATGGGAGGTCCCTGCTCTCTTCAATCTCTCTTTTTCCAGAGCAGAAACAGATGCCATTGGGTTTCTGCTGCATGTATTTTTGAGTCCAATTCCCAGTCAAGGCTCCTTTTGGCCATGGAGCAGAGGATTCTGTAGGAAGGAATAGAAATCCTCCAGTGTCTCCGGAGCGGATAAACAGCTGCCGTGGGGGCTGGGCATAGATTTTGCCTCAGGCTTGGACCCGTCACACGCTTTGTGGGAGAGTGTGCCAGTATACACACAGTTGACAATGCTGCAGGTCTGAGGCACTTTCCCTTCTTTGCTGTACTTCTCTCCCTGCCAGACTTAAAATGTTTAAGGACTAGTGTTCCTCTCTCTTGACACGAGTAAAAGGATGTGATGGGTTTGTGGGCAGCAGCAGAGGCCAGAAACTAACCGGGGCTCTCCAGGCTCACGGCATCGTGAGCTCAGTCCGGGGCCTCTGGGCTTAAACCCTGCCCCGTGGCAGCGTGCGTGGCCCAGGCCAGAGCTCAGCTCTGCTCCGACCTGTCCGCCACTGATCCTTCAGGTGTGAAGGACTCAGAGCCTTGTGAGAGACAAAAAGTCTTTCAGAAAGAAAATCCATTTTAATCCATTTCAACCGAGCCCTCCTGCCCATGGGTGGCTTCAGCAGGAGAGCTGAGCTTCTCTGGTGGCTTCCTTCAGACTGAGTCGACCGAGTCGACAGCTAGTCACAGTGACTTTTGAGACGGGGATCTAGGCATGGTCAAAGGCTTGTACAACGGAAAGAGATGCCCTCAGCTCTCTGGCATGGTAGGTTACAAGTTGGCAGTGTGCTGAGCTGAACCTGCTACAGAAATCAGGGTGATTTAGGGAGCAAAGGACTGAAGATCGCCCATTTCTGGTGCCTGATCTGTGCCTGATCTTTGGGAATCGTGAAATTCCCAAATCTGTAGCTGTAATTCATCAATTCATCGTTGCAACAGCAACAAAAATGTATGGGGTGTTCTTGCAGGAATATGAGAATTTCATAAGCCTTGAACATAGAGGAAACTAATATATGTACTGTATGCTGACTTGTCTATCTTGCAGCTAAAGTTGAGAACCAGTGCAAACACCAAACTCAGCTGAAATGTTTAATGTACAACTCGACAAAAGAAGGGTTAGTGATCAGCTGCTTGGCTTCAGCAAAGTGGTAGGTTTCAGAGAGAATCGTGTTTTTCCCTTGGCCTGTCATTCATGCAGTGGTAGGTAGTGCTTACACATCCATTTTGCAGCCTGGGTGGTGACAGTGACAGAAGATTTGCCACGTGCCTTCAAAAATTGGGCTTGCTGGCATGCTTGTGAGTGTATACTGTTCCTTAGGGCTTAAAGGCAGGAAACCTAGGTTAGCTGTAAGATGAATGAAGCAGGAGCTACGTGGCTATTATTCCTGTGTACCCAAAGCCTGAGATTCCTATTGTTGTCTCAGATCAAACCTGAACAAACTGCTTGAAATTATCAGTGACCATCTGTGGAAGGAGGAATTGTCATCTGTGGGTTACCTGGAAAGAAGCAGCAAGTCGAGGGCTTAGTGAAGGCAGCCAGGATCCTCGTCCTGTTTTCATTATGGTGCCTTTAGCACAAAAACTCTTTTTCCTGATAAGCATCACTGAGAGAAAAATTCAGAACAAGTGAAATGATCTGCCTTTAAAATCAGGGGGTGAGGTGAAGAAAGCCAGTCTAGCTGCCTTGTCTTTTTTTTAGGGTCTTTTTCTTTAGTCTACGATTAGCAGGGATACAGCGAGACTGATGTTACAGCGCGTTTTCTGTATAAAATCTAAAATCATCCAAGGTGTGTGCAGGGTTGGAGGAAGGAGGGACATGTCTGAAGAATTCACTAATGAAAATGTTCATTTTAAGTGAGGGAAAGGGCTCTAATCAGTATGCCTCATTTTGGGTTATTAATGTAATTGAAAACACAATCTACCTAAATCATGCAAATTATATGCAGGGTGAGGGTTTTTTCAGCTATCGTAATGATAATCTAAATAAAATGTGGATTGTATGTGATGTTCTGAAAGACTGGATCCGAGATTAATATGAAATGCAAAAATATGTAGAAGACACCCATGGTGTAGAGCTGCAACTCTGCTTTTATGACATTTGAAACCTGATTTATGAACATTGTTACAAGGTTTTTAACTGTACTGAAAATGAAATTAGGTTAAACTTCTTCCTATTAGCATTAGAGTTACAATCACAACACATTACAATAGACTAATAAATGTTACTTTTTGAGTAATGAAATTGCCATCAAGACACCGTTAATCGGAATGAGATTATAATTGGCGTTGTGCTGTGCAGGGAATGGTTCTGTGCTGCAGAGGTTGAGAGAGCCCCGATGGCATCCTGGGGACAATCAGCAGTCTTAGCTGGGTGCTTCAGTCTCTACCTGAGGAGCTATCCTAGCACGTGAGAATACCTAGATGTTGCTTCAAGTCATGTGGGCTCACAGAAGGGTGCTGGAGTGGCTGTATCATCAGCTGATGAGGAGGATTTGTGACCTGAGCCTGGCAGTACAAACTGTATCCTTCAGGTGAGGCTTGGTGCCACTGGTACAGTCCTGAGCTGTCTGAGCAGGGCTGAGGGCTTCTGCAATCCTTCAGCAATATTTCAGGTGAATGGCAGGGTCTGCTCAAGGTGCTTTTCTTTCAAAATGATGTGTCAAGCTATAGAGCAAATAGCATTGGAAGAAAGAAAGGAATCAGTGTTCTAAATGAGTAATGATTTTTCTAAAGTTAGGTGCGATTTGAAGGCTAATTGTAGGCATGAAAACTAGCTGTTTATGATGGGCAGAAATACGGGGTTGCAAATGTGCTGGTTGTGTTTCAGTTTTTCTTCCCTAGCTATAAGGAAAGACCCTGAACTGACAGGACCAGAGTGGGGATTGGGAGTTCTTCTGAGACTGGAAATGCCATGAAATAAGTACAGCTTAAGCAAAAGTAGCACCCCAATAAGCTACCAAGCAGCTGTATCATAGGCAGCCCTTCCAACCCAAACCGTGCTGGGGCTTTGTGGATGTTTGGAGGTATGGGTTTCGGTTCCCGAGTGCTTTTGTGCATGGAAAGTCATCTAGAACACCAGGAAGTTCAAAGGGATGCCTGTCCTTACATCAGTTCAGACCAGTCACAGGCTGGAAGCTGCTTCACGCCTGGTGAATGTGTTGAGTTCTCAAGTAGTGCCCTTGTTTTTCGTCATACTGATGGAAGATGGGGCCAGTTCTGGATTGTGTTGCCAGAGAAAAGCCAGGGCTCAGTCATGTTGGATATGACAATGAAAGGGTGGATGTGTTCTGTAAGCTTTATCTGAATTGTTCTTTCTAACTTCCTAGGGCTGAATACTTCGAAATGAGGCAGGTGTTGTGTCTGGCCAGCACCTTCATAGTGGGGCACAAGCACAGGAAGCAAAGGCATTTGGCTATCTGAGAGGTAGAGGGTTAAGTGTTGTGATCATAAACCATACAGTAATTGCTCTCAGACCTATTAGCAGGATGTCTTGCATAGACTGTCATCCTGCCCTTTCCCATGGGCCCCGTTCATGAACCTTTTGCATTTTGACAGTAATTACCATCCAAACAAGCACAAACCATCACCAGCTACAACACAAACCTACTGTCATGGTAACGTAGCAACCTCCGGTTCATCTTAAAGATGTTTAGTTTTATCTCATATGCTTAAAATTGGCCTCAACTCAAAGCCATAATGAAAAGAGCACAGACAAACTTAATGAAAAAATCAAATGAAATTTGATACTTCACATTTCAGCAGAAGCTTATAGTCCGGCGTGTGCAAGAGATGCTTAATGAGAACAGGAGATGTAGCTGGAGGAAAAGGCAAACTTTCAGGTAAACGAGGAAGGCATACGGGTCTGAAAAATTCTCTGTTCTTTTCCGAGCAGACAGCTGGTCCAACAGAAGATGCTGGCTTTCTTCACCAAAGTTTCACCTTATTTCTGGTCTAGAAATGTGTTTAGGAAATAGCTGAGGCTATTCCTAATCCACTAACTTAAACTTTTAGTTGTGTGCAGTGGATTCTGTTCTTTGGACTGATGCCCAATGTCATCGCTCTCGTTAGGAAAGAAAGCATCATGGCTGGTGACTGTTGCCATGCCTTTTAAAAGTATTTGAACTAGAAGTTGTCCTAAGGCCATGCAGAAAATATAGCCCAAATCATCTTTTGATGTCAATCAGCCTAGCTGCATTGATCTTGGTGCTAATGATGCGATGTATTTGCAGGATTTTGCCCGCTCTGACTCACATTCTCACAGTGGATTCGCAAGTTAATTCCCAGAAAAGTGCACTTCCCCAGGTCCTTGTTTTTGATTGCTAAATCCTTCCCTAAATCTCTTTCTGTGGCAGTCCCTGCACAGCGTAGCAAACAGGAGGAGCTGCTGCTGCACCTGATGGCAAGGGTCAGGACACCATGTCTCTTGGTGGCAGTTACCCACCTCTTGGATGGTGACAGCATCCGAGGACGGCTTCCCTCCCCTTGCAGGTCTGCAGGCTGTGTGCCTCCTTGGTAGGTGACATCTCCTTTCTGTGCCTGCCCACACAAAGGGGGGCATGTAGTACTTCCAACTTCTGAGAGGTCTTTTTTTGGGGAAAAAAAAACAAACACTGAGGGAAGCATCTAGCCTGAAGTTACCAGGAGTACGTCCCTGTCCCTACATAATGTGTTGCATTGGTTTCACATTTTCATGCTCAAAAATATGAGCTCTAAATACAGTCTCAAGTTTTTTTTACCTGTTGGTCGCGAACACTGGGTTACGTTATGGATTGCTAGATTAAAGAGCCATCTATTGCAAAAAATTACTCCTTGACATAACAGAGGAACTTGCTCTTGAAGTTTTTTGTTTTGTTTTGTTTTGTTTTGTTTTTTCTTTCTGAGCTTTATTTTCATCTCTTGTATTATTAATCATTTTGATATTTCTGTCATGGTATCGGTACCCCATTCCTGTTCTCATGGACAATCCACTAACTAGTGGGTGTTGTTTTTTGCAAATGCCGTTAATTTGCTTTTCAGTTGCCCTTCTAGATCAGCAGTCAAGATGCTAAATTAGATCTGACCATACAGAGATATTCTTTGTTAACCCTTTTGCAATCTTCAACTTCCACAAATACAAAATAGTGCTGTTTTTGCCTCGTGTTTACCTTACATTTTGCAAGGCCTGAGGCAGCAATCCTTTAAAAGGCAGTGCTGTTATCACTCCACCTCTTTTTGCTGCTTTTAGTTTTTAAAGAAAAAGTAATTCAGTGTTTGCTGATATTGTGCTCTTAGTTGGTTCAAAATAGCAGTGAATTTCTGTCCAGAACCTAGTGTTATTTCAGCACAGAAAAGATGGTTCCCTTTTCCCTTTTTTCTTTTTCTAAGCAGATGTGTATCTCGAAAACACAGTGGTGTTTTCTGCCCCCTTTTCTCTGTAACCCAGGTTCTGCCACTGCAACCGAATCTGGCTAAGATGCCATCATGTTAGTTGCAGAACAAAGAGGAGTCTTTGAGTTCCCACTGTGCAAAGTCCCAGAAAGCTCCCCGATTTTCAAGTCCCAGAAAGCTCCCCGATTTTCCTCTCTGGAGAAGAAGGGCACCATGACCTCGTGCGGGTGCCCTGCTGAGATGTAGCGCAGGTTGGCTGTGGGTCAGCTCCTGGCTGCCTTGCCCAGCTCTGCCTGCCGGCTGCCCGCCACTGCCAGAAGTAACTGCTGGCCGACAGAGGCTGGCTCTTTGTCACTTCAGGTCTCCCAGGCAGAGCCTGATGTGCTGCTCGCAGAGAAGCAAGCAGTCCCGACAGCACAGCTCGGTGTGCTGCTCCCTTCGGACAAGTGATGGATTCCTCTGTAATATTCGTAAATGGGAGCTGTATTGGGATCCAGTGCAGTCGCAGGATCGGAGAGACAAGGTCTTTAGCATTAATTGGACCACCCTGTGTCAGGTGAACTTCTCTGCTTATGGGCCAAATGCAGATGTCACTTGAAGTGATTGTTACAAGGGAGCAAATGCGGGTTTGAGAGCACTGCTTGTTTAGAGCACAGCTTTTTCTCCACATGCATTGCAAAGCATTTAGTGCTAACGGGGGTGAAATCATTGCATTTGACAGAAATGGTCACAGACCAGCAAAACTCAGAGACAGAAATATGGGTGTTTTTTTGTCATACATAAAATCCAATTGTGCTCCTGAGGTTAAAGGACTTACAGTGCTGGTGGCTCTCTGCTTCTCTCTTATCTCTTACCTTGATGAAACTAGCTCTGTGTGTAGATGCAATATCTAATAAATGGAAGAGCATTCTACGGCAGGCAGCCTATGCACAAGCAATGGTTTATGTCCATCCTCTATAAAGAAGAGGAGGTTCTGAAGCCTTGCAGTGGCCAGCTCATCTCTTCTATTTGATGTCGTAAAATCAATCACCTCTTGTAGTCCATTCTGGGAGGGTTTTGAGCCACTAAAGGCACGTTATGGCCAGACCTGCACGTGAGGGAGCAGACACAGTTCAGATGACACAAGCAGGAAAGCACCAGTGAGGCCAGTGCAATAGTTTTTGTTTACCTTGTAACATAATGTGATTTTTTTGATCAGTAAAATGTTTAGTAATTGGAGTTGGATCGTTCTATTCATCTCCATGTTTTTCTGTCTTGTCTTGAACACGTTGGTGAATCAGCATCATTATTGGTTTTCAAGGGAAGCAGCAATATCAATTGGTGAGCAGCCTTTGAATTAGCTGTGCAAAAATGTTGGCCCTTTTTCCCCCAATTCGGTGGTCAGTTCAAATGAAAAATTAGCGACCAGTGCCCCTCTTCTTCTAACAGCATGGTCAGGTTGCAATGAAACCAAGTTTTGACTTGTGCTCTCAAACAAACAAAAAATAGACCAAAGTGCACACAGAAATACAGTAACATCATCAAGCCTGCAAGTTTGAGTGAGAGAAGACGGTAAAGATGGACGTCGAGAGGTTTGGGCAAGAAAAACAGATTGCTTGGATATGGCCCTGTGGAGTTGTGACTGGCAGCGGGCTCTCTAGCTGAGACTGCCAGATACGTCTGTCTGCTGCCTGTAAATCCTACGCAGAGGCAAACACAAGAGAAGGTGGGAGCAGAGGGAACATCAATATCTGTGGAAGAACAAAAATGTCAGCTAAAAATGAACGGAGATTGCTATCTGATGGTGATGTTCAGCCTCATAGGTGAAGAGGTGGAAGTGAAAAGAAAGCCAGACAAAACCAACTGGCCTTAAAATGCAGCTTGAAAAACATTTGAGCTTTGAAAAAAAAATGTTATTGATGCCTGGAATAGTGCGGCGTGGGCTCAGAGGAAGGGATTGAAGGCTACCAATACACGTATCAAAGTAGAGGAGGCAAGCTCAGAATAGGAAAAAAGAAAAGTGCTAAGACCTGTCCGGGCATCCAAGAGAAAAGGAACTGCTCTGTGCAGGGTAGGTGTGCCCTGCAGCAACAAGTCAAACTCCAAAGACATGGTGGAAGACAAAGTGCAAACCAGACCATGGACTTTAGATTAAGTGCATATGATTTCCCAGAGCCTCTGCCTTAAATGTATTAAGATTAGTGTCAATGGAAACTCAAAAAGAAGAAAATAACCATCTAAATATATCTCCCTATATCCTCCTTAATGCTTCTAACCCCACAGAGGGTGTGTGTTTTCCCGTTTGTAGTTGTTCTTTCAGCAGTCCCTTTAGCAGCTTTTGCTAGAAGGATGTTCTCTGTCAGCAGCTTTCCTTCAGCTTCGGGCTGACCCGTGGACTCAAACTGAGCTGCTCGCCTTGTCTTCGTTTCAGCTAGGGGTGTCTGACACTGCACTGAGTCAGCCTAGGCAGGTCTGGCTAAGGACTCTCATGCCTTCCAGTAAAAACAGGCTCGATGCTTTGGAGGTGTAAATCAATGCCTGTCTACTGCAGGCAGTGGAATCATGCCAGCTCCAACTTACTCATTGCTGAGTACGGTTTGTAGAGGAAGAAAAGCCATGGCAGCAATTGCTTCACGGTGCGTTGCCTTGCTGCTACTGTAGCTCTGAAACCTGTGAGGTGGAGGCAGCGCTGCCCCTCGCAGACGTGCCCTTGTGCAGGAGCAGGGGCTCTGTAGAGGTGCAGAGCTTGTAGGCACGGGCGCACCTTTGCACAAGGTAACGCCACCGCGCTGCTGGTTTGCAGCACCCGGGGATGTGCTTGTGTAGAAACCTTTCCAGGTGGGGTGTTAGGTCCTAAAGGGGATTATTTTTACAGCTATGTTAAAAATAACCTAGGGATAGGTCACAGGACCTGTCCTCGTCTAGTTCACCTACTCAGAAAAATAAAATTCTGCGGTTATGACTCAAGAAGAGAAAGTAAATGTAGCTCCATGTTTTGACGTGCGTCTTGGGCCTGAGGGCACAGACTGCTGGTAGGGGTCCTGCAGCTTGGCTGGCAGGCATGTGGTGTATGGGCTGCAGGAAACAAAACCTGGGGGCAAACCCTCGTGGAGCTCAGCTGGTGTGTCGTAGCCCAGCTGCCTGAGCAAGCAGCTTCATGGCTTTTCAGAATGGTACCGAAATATGTTTGCTTCTCACTAAGATGCCATAAGTTTCATTGTTGCCCTGATTGTACATTATAACTCAGTGTTTTGTGGTTTTTCTTTTTTTCTTTAAAAGGCTGTTAGTGCTGTGTAAAACATGGCCTTCCCTTATTTTGCCAGGCTGAGTCTGGTATGGCTAGTCATCAAATTGGGATGGATTCCTCTTGCATTGAGGAGCTGCTTTTGGAGATGATAAATGTTTTTGGAGGGGATGGCAAGGAATGAGCCTTGGTCTTTACTTAAGCTGTGAACAAAACAAAGCTTTGTACACAGTAGGCATTACTTAGTGCTGTGCACTGGGGGGATGTCCAAACACCCCCCATACACACCCGAATCACACTGTTGGGCAGGCTGTGACTAAGGAGACGACCGTGCTGGGCTGTCTGGGCACACACAGAGGTACGCAGGCTGCCCTGGCTGCAGCCGATGCTGCCTCAGATCCCAGCATTTTTTCCTCATACAGGAACATGTTTGTGTTTGCTTGCTGGTTTTCTGTTTTAAGTTCATTTATTCAAGTCTGTGGGGTTGTTTGTTTTTTTGTTTTTTGTTTTTTTTTTTTTTTTTAACACCAGAGCCACATTTACCTTCTGTCATGCTTTTCAAAGTTCCTGTGCTAGCTACTAAACCTTTGGAAATATTTAACTCAAGAGCATGTGAGGGTTATTTTGTTGGTGAAGTCTTTTTTTAATAGCGCAGGCAATCGTTGTAGGAGTCAGCATGTGTGGCAGATACAAAATGGGCCGTTGCTACTTAGCTGGTGACATGTTGGAGCCAGCCCCGCGCGCTCCTCAGAGTGGCAGTGCGCAGAGATCTGTGCAAGGGATCCCAGTCAGCCCTTGCCTCCTGTTGCGATGCTGCTTTCTCGTAGCTGTGAAAGGGCTGCGTTTCTCCATCTCCCTGCCATCTTTCCTCGTCTTTTGCCTGCTGTGTCGTTCCCTTGTCCTTTTTTCTCCACGCTGCCCTCTCCTTTCTGGATCCAGGCTCAGTGCTGTTCATCCATGTTCTGCTTTTACACGAGTGGGTCCTGATTTCTTACGTGTGCGGCTTCCTGCAGCATGTGGATTTGCATTTCTGAAGAAACTCAGGAAAGAAATCAAGGAGTTCACCCAGTCTTTGTCCATACTGGGTAGCAGAGCAAGGCTGAAGGTTGTGAACTGGGGAATGTGTACTGGAAAGAGTGCTAATAATCCCAGATGCTGGGATTATTTCTTTGCCTTGGCAGAAATTTGATCAGATGCAGCAGATCTGGGTGAAGCCTTCTTTAACTGACCCCAACCAGGATAGCTTTATTTTGCATGGTTTGCAGTAAAACTGGGATTATCTCTTCAGGATGCAGACCCTCACTCTACATTTATAGCAGAAGTTTCATGAGGGTTGCCTGCATTATATGCCACGTACACGTAGATGAATATTAGAGCTGTTATTACTGTTATTACTCTGTGTCGTTTGTGATGACCTATACTAGATACTACGGAGATGATGCAGAGTGATATTCTCTGGCACTGTGAGTTTTTAAGTGTATAATTATACTGGAGTCATTTAAAATAAAGGGTAATAGGTAAGGTTAAATAACATTTCCCAGGTATTTCCAGTTATTGGAAAATAATTCTGGTAAATTCTGTAGTTAGCATGGATAGCTGGGAAAATGATTCACAAACCTTATGGAAATCCCTATCATTCCTGTACTGAAATACCCATTTTTGTGATTTATTCAGCCCCTCTAATGGCTCAAGTTCCTGGTCTCGACATGATGATAAATGGACCATATATAACACAAACAGCGCCGATAAGGGAAAATCTTTGTGAGAGTTGTGGCTCTCTTTGGTCATTTCCACTTTCTGCTTCGAGTACAAGGCAAGCCCCTGTGAATAAAGCAACTCCAAGCTCCTTCCCATGGACACAGAGCCAGGCTCTGCTCTGCCACAGACCTGTGAGGCCGGTGAATGTGCGCTGCAGGGATGGAAAGCAGAATGCCAGCAAACAGGCACGCTTCTCTTGCCATTTCTGTCCCTGGAATAGCCTTCCTCTTCTCAAGAACCAACATGCTTAGCCCACGAAGCCGTGCAAGTGATCTCCTGCCCGCGGTCTCCCATGGGAGCGGTGGCACTGCTCTGCCAGGGGCAGCATGCCAGGGCACCCGCAGAATCCACTCCAAGTGAGAGGTACCTGAGAAGCAGCTCTGTGGTGCTTGCTTGTTGGTTTCTTGGTGTGCATTTTTTTTTTTCCTTTTATGCAGGCTTATATCCGATGAAATCTCCCAGTTTTACTTTAATTGCTGTTGGCAACATGTGGTCTCTGATAAAAAACATATTTTCTGTCGAGATTGCATTCATCAGTTGGGCTAATTTTTCCTGGCCCTCCACCCATCAGAGCTTCTTTGGAAAGGGAAACAGCAGCTTGTGGGTTAGCAAATGCCAGGCAACTGAACAAAAAGAGAGAGAGGGAGAGAGAGGAAAAAACAACTCACGAGTCTGTTGCAGAGCATTTGTACAAAAAGTCTTGGAAGGATTTCTTTTTAGCCCGTAGCCCTGTCTATCTGGTGAATGCTTAGGTGCTGGTATATAGAATGTGTTGCCCTTGGGGCCTTACGGCCTTTGCAGAATTCGTACTCCAGTCTTGTAATGGATCATTTGCAAAATCATTGCAAAGACAGCTTGCTTATACTGTCACTGTGCCAGCACCAGAAGCTCATTGGGTATTTTTGTCTTGGCAGATGCACATTCTGTTGTAAAGGTCTGTTCATCTTGTGCCTTCCTTGTTCTCAGGTAGTGCTCAGCACAGTGATGCAGAAGGAGATAGCTTGTATTAGGATTTTTTTTCTCTCGACGTGAAGGTGGGAATAAGTGGGGGAAGTGAAGTCTGATGCAGCTCAGGCTGTGCAGTCATCGGGCAGTGCTTTCCCAGATGTGTCAGCTGAGCTTTCCGAGCCAGCAGCTCCACGACTTTGAGGTGTCTGCCGTGGGTGACCCCGTTTGTGCTCGGGATCCACAAAGACGAGAGGAGGAAGACTGAGTGGGGAGGCTCTGTGTCATTTGCAGGGAGTTGTTACGCTGACTGTTTTTAAAAAAACCACCTTGGGTTCTTGAGAACTTGCTCTTGAGTTAACAGAAGGGGGGAAAAAAAAGAAGTTTCAAAAAATTGATTAGCATTAGTTTTGAAGCTATGCTGAAATGTTTGCAGGGCTTGCATGCTGGTCTCCATATGTCTCTTTTCAATTACATGTGCTGGAAGAAAAAAATGGCAATGTGTAAAGTGATTTGTTAGAATGGCAAAATGAAAACGCTGTGCACTCGTAGGCTGCGCTGGAGAGCAGCGACCTTGCAGCCCTTTCCTCAAAAGAGAGATTTGAGAGATCTGAGTCATCTGAAAGCTTCCAACGTGAGAACGATTAACAGTGGCTCAATGGGAAGCCGAGTTCCCTTGCTTTCTTCTGGACTGAGAAATGCAAGAGACCAAGTATTTGAGTTGTCTGCTTCACAGCCACTCACATCACCAAGACGGTTTCAGCAAGGAGGTATGAGACAAATAGCAGCATGCTCCCTTCAGGGAAGATTTCCCAACAATCCGGCCCATTTTCTCCTCCAGCACGAGTAAGCGTTTTTCTTTTCTAAACCCAGATAGAATAAGCATTGTGCTAATGCAAGCCCCTCTCTAAGCTTCCGTCTTCTGAAGTGAATGGCAAAACTCCCGTTGACTTCAGCGAGGGCAGGACTGGGCCATCTGTCTCTGCTTCTCTCGTACGGATACGCACGCAGACACACGCGCATACATGCATATTCACCCGTACGCAGGGGTTTGCACAAAGCAGAGCCGCTCGGTACAATATTGCTTGTATTTCCTGAATGGATTTATAATCCATCCAATACGGTACATTTTGAATGTGTTACAAAAAGGACAGATTTACAGGAGACAATCTGCCTTCGTGATGATTGCATATTGTGGCATTTCTAGTCCATATGGATCAGTAAGACTTGGATAGCAGGCATTTGACCTTCAAAATCATGCAAATGTGAAACCAGACTTCCATTTCTTACAGCTGGGAAAGTCACAGTGTGGCTTCTTCATCTGATTTGGGAGGCATTGATTAAAATACAACTTGACTTTAGAAATTATTGAGATTTTTCATACTGCCTTTTTGCAAACCCGTGGCTTGAGATCTTTCTCCCTTCTTCCTCACCCCTTCTGGCTAAACTTCACTCATTAACACCTATGACTCAATTGATCATTTAAGAGAGAAGCTGCTAATTTAGAGCCACAGGCGAACTACAAACAAGACTTTAAACCTTTTTGCTCACGCCATAGTTAATCTGTGATAATAACTCCTGAAAGCCTTTGAAAAGGTCTGAGTGTGGCTTTCTGTCAGCCGCATTAGGAAACTGTACATTTTCTCACTAAGAAACCTTGATTGTGCCAGATCCAATCAGGCTGCGTGTACGGCAGCATTAATCTTGGTTTACGGTATAATAACTCACCAAGATTGTGCGGATGGCATCATTAAAAGAGAGGCTGGGTTTTGCTTTGATAAACGTGCACCAGGGCAAAACCGCGGTTTGGTTCTCGCTTGTAGCAAATGTTTGCTGAGCGGAGATGGAAGGCAAGGTGTGCCCTGCTTTGTGGGGTCTTGCTCTAAGGACATCCAGATTCTGCTTTGTCCTCGCAGATCCCTGCAGGGGGAGGCAGACGGGAGCAGCTGCCGGCAGCCCCATGAGCGCTGCCTGCCAAGCCGTAGTGCTGCAGACATGCAAAACGCAGTTGTGAAGTGGTCAGTGCACAGCTTGAGCCCCAGTGAAGCAAGCTGGAGGCAGCGCTGCCCACACTGCTCTTCTGCTCGAGTGGCTAAATGCAACCGGGCACAGGTCTGTAGGGAAATGTGGGGCGAGCCACCGGCCTGCAACATGAAGCAGCACCAGCGGTCTCACGCGCAGTCAGTTCCTGCTTTGCCACTGGCTCCTCTTAGCTGGGGCGTAGCTGATCACATAACATGGCTAGTGGTGGGGAAACACCATTTTCTGGAGGTCCCCGTGGGTCACAGCACCACCCATCCACCCTGAGCTAGCACAGCTGACATTGAGTTTGTGGCAAATTTCTGTATTTTTAAATTTCTGTCTCCCTGGCACGTGTGTAACATTCACTGATGGTCCCTCACATGATTGCTGTGGCACCACCTTTGGTGGGAGCAGCTTGCTTTGATGAATGCAGCAGGGATGTTGTCATACTTCCCAGCTCAAAATCCTGCCAGCTGTTTTACCTTCCTGTGCATTTTTCCAGGCTACAGATGTTGTTTTGTTTTTTTTTTTGTTTGTTTGTTTGTTTTTTCACTTGGCTGTATGTTAACATCCACTGGGTGGTACCTCTTTCTCTGCTCTCAGCTACTGTGGTTCCAGAGTAAATCCATGGTTATGGCTCCGTTTTCCCAACCTCAGCCATGTGCTGCTTGTGCACTGGTTGGCACAGAGCATTTAACAAGTGACTTCCACCAGTACCCTGCGTAGCAGAGCCAGTGTATCAATAACTGTATGTGTTCACAAGAAATCATGCATAAAGTCCTTCCTTTGTAATCATTAGGAGTGCCTAATTCCTGACTTGTTAAGTTAGAAATACATGTGTGTATATATATATATATATGTATAGACAGCTTATTCTGGATTACATAGTATTCTGGCATGACTCATGTGACAATTCCCTTATGCACCCACAGTTTCCATGTACTCCAAAAGGAATATGTCTAGATTTAGGCGAGGAGCATCTCCCCAGACACTGGGCAAAGGAGAATTAAAGACATGCAAAATAATGGCTTTAGGTTTCCTGGTTTCCTATGTGGTTATTGGTGACTTCTGATTGTAAGTTCCTTCAATTTCCTTTTCTGTGATTTTGTTGTTCCTTTCTGGTATTGATGCATCCCCAGCATTTGATGCCATCTATAATCACTGCACACTCTACTGCAGAGCACTTGGTCACCTACAGCAGGCAGCCTACCGCAGGTCTTGTTCCACTTTCAGCGTGATGAAAACTGACCAGTGGTTTGTGCAAGTCACCCCTTCAGCCAGCTCTGCTTTTAGCACAATGCTTTACCTCAGTTTGCAGCTAACACCAACCCAGGTCCAGGCCAGCCTTTCCCCGTGTGTGCTCTGGATTCAGCTGTTCAATACAGCAGCTACTGCAGAAGGGAAGAAATAGCACAGGTCAGTCTGTTGCAGAGGCTGACCAGCCTCTTCGTGGTGATGCCATGTGTTATTGCTGGTAGGTGCTATTTGACATCCCACACCTGAAGTCATAACCATCACCCTCCTGACCTGAAAAAGGGGGATCCAACAGCCACAGCAGAGCTGGTTCTGCAAGCCACACTGCAGGGACTATGTTTAAGAATAGGTGAAGAGGGAAAGGATTCTCTGCTCTCCAGTTTAGTTGAAAAAAAAAAAAAAAAAAAAACAACATACACACACACACAAAACAAACAAAAAAAAAACACAATTTTCTGTTTCTTTCGTTTTAAAATTAACTCATGGACAGAAGTTTCTGAAGTTTCTGTAATTTAGTGGCCATATGCCACAGAACTGTTTCCTGCTGTGAAATCTGTCACGGACAAAGAATTGAAAACAGAAGGAAAACCTACACTAATATCACCAGCTCCATTGGAAAAGAAAGAAGGAATCTTAGACTCTGGACACTGTGAGCAAAAGCAATAATTAAGGCCCGCGTCTGACTTTTCTTTCACGTGCCCCTTTCAATGACAATGTCTTTTCTCAGCACGAGCAGAGAAGCGGGTCCAAGTAACGCTGCCGGCTTGTTGCCTTCCCTGTGAACAAAACAGCTCGCTTCAGATGGCACTCTGCAACAGAAGCAGCAAATAGCCTAAGCCCACATCCTTCCACCCACACTTGATTAGTTTTGGGGTCTCCTCTGCCACGCTTGGCAAGCCAAAAGGACGAGATTGGCCCTGCCGAGGTGCAGGCTTTACCCCAGCACTGGTTTGCAGGTGCTGCCCCCGGCCAGCAGTGGCAGCATGTGTCGCACGTTAGAAGTAGCAGCGGCAGCTCTGTAAGCCAGGAAGGCAAAACCAGCAGCTTTTAAACAGCCAGCATCTACCAGAGACTGAGATGCCTCCTAGGAAGCTTGGAGTGGCTTTGTTGGTTTTTCCTTTCGTTCCAAGTGATTTTGACAGAAGTAAGTGAAGAAGTCAGGTTGTGTGGTGTGGTTTTTTGCTTGTTTCTTGTTGGTTTCTTTTTAATTTTGTGGAGTCCCTTGTTTTAGAAGCCACAGTGCTGTACCTGGACAATAAATGGGGAAAAATAATGTAGGAGAGCTTTTCTCTATGCTTTCTTTGTTCTGTCATACTTCGAACTGCACAATCTGTCTTTGTCATAGATTGAACCACAACATTTTTTCAGAGTCCTGCCCACCCTCTGAGGATGCCACAGTGCTCTCTCTGTTCGCTGCTCTGCTCCTGGCCTTTGTCAGCAGCAGCAGCCACCGCTGGCTCTGGGGCTCCCAGCTCAGCTCTGATGGCTCAGTTTGCGTGGGACTGGAGCCCAGCTCATCAGTATCAGTCCTGGGCAGAATAGCAAGCAGGCAGCAGTTGGTCCTCTGCACTCAGCTGCAAGCAGGGGTGTAAAGATATGCAGTGGGAAGCAAGTCCTCTGCCCCCTTTATGCCACGTGTGAGATGGAAACGACAAAGGGCGATGCCATCGTTAAACTGTAAGGAACTGTCCATCCTCCAATTCACGCAACACCAGACACATGGCAGCACTTGACAAATTATACATTAAACTGGTAATTAGAGAGAGCAAGTAAATAAGAGTTTTTACAGTGAATATTCAATCTTCAGACACCCAGTATCGCGTGCAGGGCGGTCTGTTATTATTAGTTACTACTGGTAAAGCAGCAGACCTTAAAGATAATCATATTTGCTGGAACGTGTTTGTCAGGAAGCCAGCTTTTCTTTTAGAACGGCTTTTATTCTCCCTAAAGCACTTGGTGTGGTAGCTACTTGTGTTTAACTCATGCTGTTCCTGCCTCTCCCCAAATTCCCAGTAAAGCCAAGTCTGCCTGAAGCAAGCTCCCCGTGTGTTACCCCAGCAGAAGAGGGAAGCAGCCGGCAGTGCTGACACCTGACTGCTGGGCTCAGGTCCTTGGAGACCTCCTGGGAACAACGGCCTCAGCTCGAGAGCTGGTGGCAGGGACACCTTTGTCCATGGTGGGTGAATGTGCTGGGAGCTGTTGGGGCCTGAGCCCTGCTGCACAGGCTCTTCAGGAGCTCACCATTGTAGGGCATCAAAGCACGAGCTGTGGGGTCCAGACACGGTGACCACAATGGACAGACCCCTGAGGGGGTTGGTTTTGCCTCTGTGAAGGCACTCGTGTGAAACAAAAGCAGTACATGTTTGAGTAAACGAGTTGGAAATTGCTCACATTTCAGGGCCCAGCTTTGTCTTTGTGCACACAACAGTCTGTTTTGTACTAGAAGCAGGGATACTGGGTAGGATAGGTTGAAGGTAGGATAGGTTTGGGCATCTTAGAGAGAACCTGAAAATGGCACCTGTCCCCTTCCAGGAAATGCCACTACCACCAGCATGGGATTTCCAGAGTCTCTCATGGTGTCACAAATACCTGGGATCGAGTGGAAATGGTGTTTTAAGCATCATGGACAAAATTGTGACTGTGCAATTCAGAAACATGGCTTAGCAAAACAATTGCTGCAGCTTCTTTTGTTCTCTTCTCGGGGGAAATAATTTGGTCAATCCAAGTGCTTTGTTTTCGTTGTGTCGTGTTTTCACCTGTAAGTGTAAAATGTTGAAAAACTCGTTTCAGCAGGGAAAATTGAAACGAAAGTCACAGTGAAGTGAATTCACTCTATCAGAAATTCTTTTGTCATTTTGAAAAGTGATATCCTGTCAAAACATGCTAAACGTTTCACTTCTGGTAAGTTGTTGCTTTGTGACAGGAAACTCTTCCGTCAGAACACTTCTGACCAACTGTACTAATGTCCCGAAGCGGCGCCGGGCAAATCGGAAAAGATCCGAATGGTTTCCATAAACCACATCTTCCCAAAATCTGAGGTCAGCACCAACTACTGCATCTCACAGCTGTAAGAGCAGCTCATTCCCCTCTTCATTCAATATTTCAAGTTGTCAGCTTCCTGGGAAAAAATGCTGAGCTCCCAGATATATCTTTTCTGAACCTTCCTAGCGCCATCTCCACTTTGGTCTCCTCCCCTGCCCCTTTTTCTCTGTATCCTTTATAACTCTGCATACCTTCTCTTCTATTTCTAGCTTCTCTTTAAGAATAAAATTATACCACTGGAGCTTGTGGTGTTTCTCCCCTCAACAACCACCTTTCTTAATCCTAAAATGCTTTCAGGAGAGATGAGGGGCTCTGGCTTTCTCACTATGGACCCAAGAGTCAGAGGCTGAGGGAGGTCACCTGGTTCAGCCGCCGCAGCAGGAGCGGATAGAGCTGTGTCACCTGTCACAGACGTTCACCTTCCCTTAACTTCAAAGACGCTCCGTTTATTCCAGTTTGTCATGGATTCAGGTTGGTTCCCAGTATGGCTACGTGCTTCCAGCGTTCTCCGCGGTGTCTCCTGACAGAGGCTGACAGTGAACTCTGTGTCTGATGACACTGATCAAAGGGACGGCGTGGCACTGACTTCACAGGGCTGTGAATCAAGCGCTCGTACGAGCAGGGATATCCAAGAGCGTTTCTCAATTTCACACTGTGTCATTATGTTTGGAACAGGTGCTGCGACACAGAAGGTACAGCAAACTGTGAAATGTGCAGTGTATTGTGGTACAGGAACTCGTTTGCGGAGGTAATTTAAACAACCTGAATGGCAGGTGACTCTGATAGTTCTGTCTCATGGTGTCCAATTAGTCAAGCAAAGAACTGATTTAAACTTCATCTGCTTGGCTCTGCAGTTAAAGTATTTCGTAAGGGTTGGAACTTTCTGGAGATGTTACTGCAGCTTTGCTGGGCAATGTTCTTGCTTCCACAATCATCTCAAACGTTATTTAAAAGAACCATTTTGTAGTGCAATCCTTTTAGCTCTTAGGATTTGAAACCTGGTGATGTTAACAGCAAAACAGAAGAGTTCTGTAAGCTCCTAGCAAGCTGCATACACATCTGTGGGCTCTGCAGACATTTACGTTTCATGTTATGAGCTCTTTGTAATGTCTCGGATTAGACAACTTTTGAGGAAAAGGAGAGGACAGAGAAAAGTGGATGAGAACATGACAGTTGCTGGAGCAGTTGGTTACCAGTAACACAATAAGATGGGGTATAACATAGTACTCAAGCTACAGATAGTGAAATATATTCAAGTCAAGCACCTCAAAATATTGTGGATAACCTGGTACATTTTGTTTCCTGCCACTTCAGGCCAGGTGCCTGTCCTCTTTCCCAAGGCACATCACTATGGTTATTATTCAGGCTGACCTATTTGATATTGGAAGAGCTGTTCTGTGTCAGAGCAGCAGTGAGGACCTGATCTAGTGTCTTCAACTAAAATTCCAGCTTTTTTTTTTTTTCATCTGTAATGATCAGGCCTGCCTCCCCCTCTCCCAGGTCGCTCTGGTATCTAAGTCTTGTGTTGCCATTAGTTGTAGAGTGATGAAAACAAAGCACTGGGTGTTTAGTCTCCAGAAGGAACGTTGGTAGCACTCTGTTTTGAACACCGACAGCAGTTCAGATCCAGCTTGTACTCTTGTTACTTGTGTTATCGGTGAGTAGTCAGTGATATTAATTGCAGGGAGAGAAACCGGGCTGCTTCTATGTACAATGGTTAGACAACACTGTGGGTTAAACTGGAAGCTGGACCATACAAGAAAATGAGCAAATCTTTTTTCTTTTTTTTTTTTTCCTTCCTTCTTTTCAGCACTTAACTCTCCCTTCTGGTGGGCAAAATCTACCTTGGCAGATTTGAAGTTGTTCTGGTTTAACAAGCGCGTGCTGCTCTGTGAGTGGTGAAGTTTCCATGGAAATTCTGCCTATCTATCAGGTTCTGAAATGGCTCCACGTACAGTCTGCATTTTAAAATAATTGTTAGCTTGTAATTTATTTATTTAGTTGCTACTTTTTAATGGAATTAGCCTGTTTCGTATAAGTCACGGAAGAGTTTCTTGAGCAAGCAGACTCCTTGGCGGGGTTGCCTGATCATCTGAAGAGCAGGGAATGCCTGCCTAAGGCTGCCTCTGCTGCTGTGTGGGGTAAGACACAGTTAGGCTGACAAGATGCAGCTGTACCATCATGATGGGTGTGTGTCCTCCACAGGAGCTAAAAAAAACCCCACAGATAGCTCCCAGTGCCTGTTATAGTTCTTCCCAGTAAGTTACCGTGCCATTCCCAATGCACGGGCTGTGAGCAAGTGCCGAGTCCCAGGGACAGGCAGTGTGCTGTTGGGTTTGTTTGCCTGTTCCATTTTTTGTGTCTGATTTGTGAGTAATGCCTAGGACAAAGCTGAGCAGAGCGGTGAGGCGCAGCTGTTCCGAGTCGGGAGTTAGTTTTGAGTAGAGTTCCCTGGAGGAGGGATTGCCATCTATAAAACTGGCTGGCATCTCTGTTCTGGGACTGGGCAGTGTCCAAACAATTTTTTCTTCTGATTTCTGTTAGTAGTCTGGTCTAGTGCATGACCCTAGGTACCTGCCGGGATGCAGCTGAGGAACAGGATTGCTTGGAAAAGTTCTGAGGCCACTATTCTCATTTTCATTTTGTTTCCTCCAAGCTCTCTGTTGATCTAGCTAGCTAAAGATTTGATAATGCAGGTTAATATGTGTAGAGATGCATGTGCCACACGTGTCTGAACTGTGAATTTCCTGTAGGGTGTTTTACCTATGGAAAGCTACCAGATGCACAGCTTCAGAGAATGTGATTCTGTAAAAAGCCCCAAAACTCCCAGTATGTAAACACAGTGCTAGGGGAGAGAGGAAAAGTGGCTGTTGCAAGGTTTTTGTTTTGGTGACTGTTCTTTCTTTTATTTCATCTTTTTCTTTGTTAACATCACCCGACTTTATTGCTTAACTGCCTTTTGAAACACAGATTGTTGGTCCATGTCCACAGCGCTGAGCTGCTGCTTTTAGTTATTGTAGGGGAAAAGTGTGTGTGCACACATGCAGAGTTTTCTGACTTGGAGAGCATCAACTGGCTACAGGCACTGAGCAATTTTTTTTGTGATTTTCTTTTTTTTTTTAAAAGGCATTCTGTGCTAAGAAGTATCTCCTTTATATAGATTTTTTTTTTTTTTTTTTAATAATTTTCTCATCTTCATGTAGAAAAACTTTCAGGCAATTTAAAAAGTCACTGAAGGAGAAGCTGCTAGACTTTTGGGTTGGTAATCTGCGCTTCAACATGTAAATGTGTTCGTGAACAGCTCTGGAGGAATCATTCAGTACCAGTGGGTCAAAAATCTGCATTTTAAGAAGACCCTTAATATGTATTTACATAATCTGCATTTTTAAAAGTCCTTAATTATGTATTTACATGACAGATCATAACAGCTCCAAAGGAGCCATTTCTGTCTGCTGTGTGTCTCCTAATGTACTTCCATAAGGGATAGTTTCCTTGTTCACGTTGGTGGTGTGTATCTGAAGGTAAAGAGACAAGGAGCAATGAAGAGGGGCTCTTATTAACAGCAGAGAGCTGTCCATCCTGCTGTCTTCACGTGTATGAACAGTTGCATTTCGAAAGAAGTTTTCTTTAAATAGAACCTGCAGTTTAAACTTACTGTAAGGCGGTTTGCATCATGGTGCTTACAAAACATACATTGTTATGTGCTTGCCACTATGTCCTACTGAAAGACTTGCACAGAATAAGATCAAGAGAAGACTGGCTGATGGATTTTCATTTATTTATTTATTTTTGCTCTCTGAGGGTCAGAGCTTTACTGTCAGCACAGTTCCCTTCTGGGAAGAGACAAAATGGTGCTTGTGGGCCCAAGAAGGGCCCCATACATTTTAAACCCAACCACTTGACTCCAACCAGCTTGAATTAAGCGTAGCCTGCAATTTAACATTCACTGAGTGCTGTAAAACACTTCCACAAAATCTTGGGGCTGTCCTCTCTTGGACATAAAGGCCCCACCCAGTATCTCCAATGCTGCAGTGACAGAAAGAAGCGAAGGTATGGGGTAAGTGCAGGCGGCTCTCTGCATTTGCCAGCGAGTGCTAGATCTGAAGCCTGCCCATGTGGTTAGACCTGTGCCCGAGGGCTGTTGTGGAGAAGGCTACTAACTAGCGACCTGGCTGCTCAACAGTCTTGGAGAGACTTGGAGAATAGGCCTGCAAGTTGTCATGGCCAGGGATTTGCCTGCTGGTTTGCTGTTTGCTTTTCTACAAGAGCCTGAAACAGTCTGGTCCCCACGAGACAGAAGTACTTGATAATGCCCAGAGAAGATCGTTATTAATGTTCTTCATGTTTCACGCAGTTTTGCTGACAACACCTGCAGGAGGTAAATTTGTGTCCCAATTTACATCAATGCAGAGCTGTTGTCTAGAACATAACGATGCCTTCAAACAAGGGCAGGATGGAATTTGGGTAACAAAATACCGCCTGATGGTATCTGCAGAAGGATCTTTGCAGCACGCCCAAGCCTCAAGAAAGCCACTGGTGAGCAGTTTGCTGGGAGCCTCGCAGTACGTTGGAGCGGTTTTGTCCAGGCACAAGTACTCAGATGAAACTCCTTTTCTGCTGGAGCTTTGGCAGGGAAAGGTCTGATGAAGGGCAAGGCTGCGTTGCGGTGGGTTAAAGGATGAATTCTGCAAGGGACCCCCCCTTCCCAGGGCTCGCTCCCTGTTCTCCTGGCTATTACTTCCTAAGTATTCTAATAACTCGAGTAAACTGCCGGGACAAACAACGCCGCTCCAAATGTGTCTGGAGATTCTGCATCTGCCTGCCTTAATCAACTTCCTTCCCTGAATATGAATTGAAATAATGAGTCAATTAACGTTCTCAAATGCCAATGAGATGCAAAAGAGATTGGTGGAGGTGGTAGCAGTGCGATTCGGGAGCTGTTCCAGCGCCTGGATTTTAACAAGAATCACACACTGAGCGCGCAACTGATTATTTATCACATAAAAACGTGCCTGCCTGGCGCTTAGCCATGCTCACCCCGCCCCAGGTCACCCAGGGAAAAGATCTCCTTTTAAAGTCAGGCTGTAAAGCCTTAATTGTATGGGGCAGCATAATAATAAGGCCTGGCTCCTCGCAGTCCTACAGGCAGCCAGGTAGGCTAAGACAAACACAAAGCCTTCCTAGTTGCCGTGATTTGTAGCCACCCACAGGTGGGGGAGTGATTTGTCTGCAGGCTGAAATCTCAGAGGCTGCAGTTCCTGTGATCCTGGCCCATTTTGGTGTTTCGGAAGGGACCAGAGGAGCTGGTCAGCCGCTTGAAGCCAGTTGGTCGCTGTGTCCACAGCCTGTGGCCATATAGATACTGGGAAGCTGGGGAAGGCAGTGGGAGTCAAGCTTGGACTGAGATCTGTGGTTTGGGATGTGACTCTTCTTGGTACCTGGAAAACTCTGCTTGAGGGGAGCTGCTTTAGTTTCTGACATGGGAGAACTGGCTTCTTCACTGCGACCGTCTGGACACTGGATGTACACACTCTGCTTATGCGAGGAGAGATCCCGTGCAACCCATTGAAATGGCATGGTGTGACATTAAAAAAAAAAAGCCAACCCACTCGGCCTGATATGGCCGTTTGTGCATGGCTCTCTTTCATTTGTTCTGCTGTAAGAGAGCCATGATTTGTCCAAACAAAGTTCTTGCTTCCCCATGAAAATACGTGAGACTTCCACTGGTGTTCACCATTTGTCTTAAGTCTGTTCCCATTGAAGCTGAAGGTTTCCTAGTTTCTCCCTGAAAAATAAATAAATAAATAAAATATAGCAAAAGCAAACCAAGAAGAAAAAACCCTCTGTGTACTCGGTTCTGCTTACGTCCCTGCTAAGGATCACTGAATTCATCTTTGCAACCTGTACAAATTATTTTGGCAAGTGCCACGTTGTCTTTTTCCTGGACTTCACCTCTGTTCAGGCAACACTTCAACACTTCTTATCGCGCTATGCGCAGTCCCTCTCATGAAGTATAAAAACTCTGAATTAAAAAAAAAAAAAAAAAAAAAGCACTGAAATAACCTTGAAGAAGTGAACATTTCCTTAAAACTTAGCTAGCAGGAGCAGACAGGAATGATGTTGAGCCTGATTAAAATGTGATGCAGAAGGAAAATAGGAATCAGCCCTTTTTTGCACAACCAAATTGTATGTCTCCATCATTATTTTCCCTGCCTTTGCACGTGTCTGATTGTGATGGCATGCTAGAGTGACTTGACCTTTAGTTCATTAAATTTTGCTGTGAGCCGAGCGTTGACAAGCATTTCTGCACAGCGCATCCCTCTGCCCTTCGCACAGCGTGCCGTGAGGTGCGTCTGCAGGAAGCCTGAGACTTCTCCCACCCGTACCACTGCTGATGGGGTGCCAGTCCCCAGCCACCACAGCCCCAGGAGCTTGCTGCATTTTGCCCTGATGACACGGGGTCTGAGCTGGTGGTAGGCTAAGCTGTTCTCTGCTGCCTGCTGTTTCGGATTTTGCCAAGATGCATGGAACAGCAGAGAAAGCCTCCCGGAGATCCGTTCCCAGTCTCATATTGTCTGGAAAATGTGAACAATAGCACAGGACCAAGGAATTTTAGCTGGTGCTTTCTATCCCAGTGGTGTGTTCATATCATTGTCTGTATCGACAGGGACATTTGGATAGCGTAAGAGAAAGATATTGTTGTACCAGTACAGGTTAGAGCAATCCCAGTACTTGGCGGTCATCACTCCTTTGCGTAAGTGAGGCTGGCAAGCGGCTGCTGGGGTCTGGGTGCTGTGCACGAAGCAGCTAGGCAATCTGCCCCGTTCCTCACAGGAACATTTAGCTGCCTCCCTCAAAGCTAGTCATGTCGTCTTTTACATTTGGTACCGATGTTTTCTCTTTCTGGTGATGAACAATTCACCCAATGGTCATCTCAGTGTCCTGGGGTATGGGACAGCTCAGGAAAGTCCTTTTAGGAGCATTATTGAATAATCTGTATCCTATAGTAATTAAAATCAGCTGTAGTTGGAATAAAATGCTCTTCCATGGCTCACTGAAACAGGAGGAGATATTCCTGTATCTCAGCTTAACAAACTCTGATACAATACCTTTCATTATAGGAAAGAGGACATTTAGGGAGGTAAAAAGTATCCAGGAGTTGTAATGGTTAACGTTAGCTATTATCAGTTTGTCATTGCAGGTTCCTGGTTTTTCCTAATCAGAAGGAGCCCAATGACTGGCAGCACCAAGCAGAAGAGACCTGGCCCCACGGAGCCCTTTCCTCTTGTGCAGGTCTCCCCTGCCACTTCTGGGAGAGCTTTTGGAGGAAGGCAGTGGGCAGTGCAGGGTGGCTGAGGGGCTTGTAGCAGGCAACTCAGAGCTCAGCACAGGCACAGTCCAGGGAAAAACCGCTCCCTGCTTTGTCAAAATTTGTCTCACATTCCAGTTCCTCCTCTCCTGTCCTCTTTCTCTTCTCCACAAAAATAATTTTGGTTGCTTTTCATACATGAGATTTACTTTCTTTGTAGTGGGATCTCAAGGAGAACTAGGCTGTGTAAAAAACACCTTTCTCTTGTTCCTCCAACTTGCTGTTTTCTGCTCTTTATTGCTGTAGTGTAATATCCTTGCTTGTGGGATCTGCCTCTCAAAACAAACAAAAGAAGAAAACATAGTGTGGGGAGAAAGGATGCCTTTTTACCCCATCCCTCAGGTGGGAACCTTGCATGCTGGTTGGTTGTGATTAGCTTTGTGTGCGTGATTCTGTTTGTGGCAGGAGCAGGGGCTGAAGGCGAGCATCTAGCATGGCATGGATGTCCCTGTGCGGTGGTCAGCTAGGCTGGTTGACCCCAAAATGAGAGTGAAGTAGAGTGCTGGTCAGATCTGATACCCACTTCACCCATGAATAATTTGTGTACAGAGCGTAAGTAAGTGCAGTTCAAGGCTGCAAAGTGGCAAAATGCCCCCACTCAGTGCCAGCCCAGGTGATGGAGCTGCTCCTCAGTGCTATCGTTCGTCTCCTGGACAGGCCTCCCCTTACGCTTACTCCTCTACTGGATGACTTAGAAAAGCCTGCAGAGAATTATTCCACCTGACAGCAGCGGCACAGCATCCAGGTAAATAAAGATCACAGTCTGGTTGAGAAATTAAGTTGGATCTCAGTCAGATCTAATCACAGTTACCTCTCTGAAAAACTTCCATGTCAGCATGTGTAAGGCTTAGATAGCATCGTTTCTCGTGGTGTATCGTAGGCGAGGGGATGATCCCGGATCCCGGGCTTGGCAGGGTATTTGCTACTCTCTGCAGCTGCTATAGAGTCAGTCCCTGCAGCGTGCAAGGCACTGCTGAAAGGCTGGTCTGGAAACTCTGCTGAATAATTCCTGTTCACATGGCAAAAACAGACGGGATTATGTTTTCAGGACAAACATTTACCTATAAGCAGGTTAGAAGCCTGAGTCTGCTCGGAAATGAGGCTTGAGATTTTTGAATCTCATCTTTTGGAAACGTTCCCCTGATGTCTGCAGGCACAGCTTGTGGCAGGTGGGAAGAAGTGTCAAAGTTTGTCCACTTCTTAAGTCATTTCTGCTGTTCCTGCTGTTTTTCTTCGCTTAGTTTTCTCTCTGACCCTAAAACAGCAGCTGGTGTGATATTTGCATATTGTTGGAAAAATGGCTGGGAAGGCTGGACCCCGCTATGTAATGGCCTTGAAGATCAGCATGATCAGATGACTTCAGGAATCTGGAGCTGCTGCCAGTGGGGTTTGTCTACCCTTGCGAGCGCCCCTGAGGCCACCTGCTCCTCTCTAAGCCAAACAAGCAGAGCACAAAAACCTTTGCAGCAAGATGGCAGAGAAAACCTGTGGCCACATCCATCATCATTGTTATCTTAGAGAAATCAAGCTTCGGACAGAAAACAAGAGAAGTCTTTCCTAGTGGGACAACTGAACTCTGCAGCCCCTGCAGTACTGGCCTTAATACCCAGTCCTGGGCAGTGAAGCCCCGTGCAGGACCTCAGCACACACGTGGTGCTCTGCCGTCACATCACCTGAGCAGCACACAGCCCTGCCGGGTCAGTGGATGCTGTTCCTGTTCTCTCTGCCATCTGTTACTCCTCGGTCCTTGCAATCAGAAGCAGGGCTGGTGCTGAAAGCTTCTTTTCCTTGCGCTGAGTAGTGAGGGATCTTGATTTTTGAGGGGACAGAGGTAAATAAGGAATAGTGTGACTTCAAACCCCTTCTGTTAAAAACATTTGTCTGGAGTGCTTTGCATTGGTGCCTTGTCAGGGTAACAGAGCAAGAAAAGCTTAGAAAAGATGATTTCAAAAGAATAGACTTAAGTAATGCCAAGTGGGGGTGGGTCTTGTAAGTGTAGTTGACTGGAGTGGAGGGGAAGGCACCGACCTTCCCGCTCCTTCCCCAGTGTCTTTTTGACTACTTGAGTGCCTTCTTGCTCTTTATTCCTTCCCAGTTAGAAACACGATGTTTTCCCCTGTCATTCTTGTGTCATCTTCAACCTTAGGTACCACAGCACGGCCTCTGCAGTAAGTGTAGGGCTCCCACAGCTTTAGTAACCCTCTGTCAGTGCTTCCTACTTCTGTGTTATTTCTTCCAAAAATGACTTCTGGTAAGCCCACAATTGAAAGGAAGCAAACTTCTAGGCTGGCTTGCTTCCAGCTTTGTCCTGCTTCTCCACCAGCCACCGCTATCTCCTGGCGAATCGGGCAGCAGCATCTGAGTAATGTCTCGTGGGTAGAGGCTGACCCGACCCACGCTGCGTGACACCGTGGTGGTTTGAGGGGACTCCGTCATATGGCACATGTTGCTGGCTCCTGACAGCAGTGTATTTACTTCTCCTAATTCTGCTTATTTATTTATTTATTTTCTGGAAAGACATTTACACTACGTACTTGTACTCCTTTAATCGTTAAAATTAGTCCAGAGCCATGGTAGCAGTGAAGAGCATGCCTGCGAACCCAACAGGTAAAAGCTTTCTGCGGCTGGCCCCCCGAATTTATTTGTAACCGGTTGCATGTGAAAGGGTGATTCTTTCCAGCTTCCTCCCTGGTAAATAACGAACTGTATGGGGAACACATTATTTCTGTCTGTCAGGAGGCACTGCCTAATTGCAATGGGAAATGTAACGTTATCCTTTAGCTTAACATTTATGAAGCAATTTGCTATAGAAATGGGGACTATGTGATGGCTTGCTTGAAAATGCACACAATTTAAGAACTGACAAATCCAATTCTGAGGCAGAGGAGGAGCGTGGTGATATTTTGGCACTGTTTAAATATTCCCTCATTTGCCTGCCCTGTCTGTGGAAATATGCTAATGGTTATTGCTGTAGCCTTTGAACTCGCAGGGCAGGTGAAGCCCAGAATGCCACCGCGGCGTTGCCAGTGATCCTGATTGTAGCTGATAGATGCAAATTGCTTTGGCTTTGATATTTGTGTTTGATCTGAAATGCCGTCTGAGTGAGCAGGGTTTGTGCTAAAGATACAAGAGGATAAACCTCTGCTGCAGGCAGAAGGAGCTGGGACAACGGGTTCACCTGCACCAACGCGTGGAAGCAAGTGCAGGCTGCGTGCTCTGTAATACAAACATGAAATGAGAAGACAGCAGGCTATCAAAAAATTTAGAGTGGAGTTTCTTGAGCAGAATATTTCAGCTGAACTATGGCTAACTGGGCAAACCGGGTTGCTTCTTGTAGTTGTGGTAGACAGAGAAATGGGGGGCAGCCACGTGTGAGTACTGAGAAAACTGCAGAGGGGGAGCCAGGAGAAAAACCTGCTAACGCCTTGTCTTTTCGCTCTGGTCTGAAGGCATTTTCCATCCTCCTAGACCTGGTCAGTAGTTGAATCACAGAGTCACAGAATTGAAGGGGTTGGAAGGGACCTTCCTGTGCTCCATCTTGTGGCCATTGTCCATTGTCCTGTCCCCACACACCACTGAAAAGAGGTTGGCCAAATCCCTCTGTCTCCCACACCTCAGGTATTTATACACATTGATGGGATCCCCTCTGTCTTCTTTTCTCCTGGCTGAACAGACCCAGGTCTCTCAGCCTTTCCTCATAGGGAAGATGCTCCAGGCCCGTATCAGCTTTGTTGCCCTCCACTGGACTCTTTCCAGGAGATCCCTGTCTTTCTTGTACTGAGGAGCCCAGAACTGGACACAGTACTCCAGGTGAGGCCTGACCAGGGCAGAGTAGAGCCCTTGACCTGCTGGCCACGTTCCTTTTAATGCATGCCAGGATCCCATTGGCCCTCTTGGCCACGAGGGCACACTGCTGGCTCATGGTCAACCTGTCGTCCTCCAGGACCCCCAGGTCCTTCTCCTCAGAGCTCCTCTCCAGCTGGTCGTCCCCCAGCCTCTACTGTTAGAGTCTGAGAAGAGTCTGAGTCACTCAGCGGAGACGTTCCTCTGGGTGTAAAAGGGAGCTGGGCCTTGCTGCAAGTCTGCAAGCAACAGAATACAGAAATGTGAGGCTTTTGCCCTCACGTGCCTGGTTCACCTCCTACCGTTACACTTCAGATGGTTCAGCTTTCCCTTGCTGTCCCTGCTTCATCTCCATCCTTGAAATAGCTTTTAGAAATGCACTTTTGATACCCAGCAGCAAGAGGTGTTATTTCTACCAGGATAGATTTTCTGTCTTATTTTCCCCTGTGCCTCCATGTGTTATTCCAAGGCGGAGTAAGTGATATACCGCGCTGCAGCTCAGTGGATTAGTCACTGACCTTTTACTTGGGGAATTCTCTTTGATTTAGCCCTCGTGCTAAGTGGAAGTACAAAAACCGGATTTGTGCTCTTCCACCCAGCAGAGTAGCTGGCAAATTTCTGCTGAATTTCCTTGTGCCCTTTTTTGGATCGTTGCTCTTCCTTGGTGGCCTTGGTTTTGTTCTGGTAAGTCTTACTCCCAGGTGTTGAGATAGTCCAGCCAGGGCAAGACAAGGCAGCTGCCTTTGCGGGATCTTGGAGAACAGGCAGCTCAGGCTGCCTCTGCTTGGTGAGAGAGGCAAGTGGGACCCGCTTTGCGTTATTAATTATTTAGCCCTGCTGGTCTGTGCATCAGTTACTGACACTTTGCACTGTCAATACCAGCCTGTAACACTGTGTTGCAGATGACAAGGTAATTTTCTGCAACTACAAGTCCTGTTAGCCAGAGGATCAAAGTCTCTTGAGGAGAAAGGGGTGCACTTTAAAGCTGTCAGAAGCAATCAGAGTAACCTTGCTTATCATACAGATTTTTTTTTTTCCCTTTATTCAAAGGCTACAGACAAACTCTGGAAAGAAATGAATATGCAAGCCATCCTCTTTACCGCTGTCTTTGGTGGTGTCTTTGGTTTGGTTTGTTTATCTGTTCTGTATAACAAAACAAGGAAACACATTAAAGAGTCAGCCTATTTAACCTGAACCCTATCACAAAGCAGCTTGCACAGGTAGCCTGTGAGCTCTGAGAGGAGATGAGGAGGGCTGTAGTTTGGAATGTGCTGCCAAGAGATGGGTATCAGCCACTAAAACACCTGCTGTGCTGCCATCTCTGGTAGGTGCACAGTTCTGAAGTCAGTCCTGGTCTTTGTCCTCATGCTATAGCCCAGCTCTTGTGCTTTTCATTGCTCGACCTCAAAGCACTTCTGATTTTTTGATAGTTAAAAACAGAGGTTACAAAACGGCGGTGCCAGCTGAAGCCAGCTGTCCCGTGCTGCTCTCTGGGGCTGCATGAGGTAGCAAGTACTACATTCACATATTACTCGGCAATTCAAGTCTCAGCCCCAGGTCTTGAGATTCAGAAGGGCCCTGGTAGCTTCACAGTTTGTGTTAATTTTAGTATCTCACACCATGCTATAAAAGACACAGAATTCAGCTGAGCGTGGTTAGAAAAAGAGCACTATGAGACGCAGAGCTTGGCACAGCTACTGGTTTGGGCTGCTGACTCTCTCGTGATGTCAGTGGAGGTCCCTGAAACTAGAAACAGATGTAGGAACTTCTGCACAAGTCTTCAGGAGCAGGTGGCTGCTTGCTCTGGAAATGTGGAATAAACTGGGTGCCAGTTTGCTGGCCTTTTTTGGGGGGTGTTTTGTGAATCACAGACGTACAACATATTGGGCAGACGCAGAAATACATAGCTATTTGTAAATTAGCCATATATATCCATAGTAATATTTGCAAGCGCTCCTTGCAAATTAGAAATACAAGTCTCATTGAGTTGCCATTTCTCCTAGGCATTTGGCAAATACCTCTCAAAATAACTTGAGAGCATCTTTTCCAAGGAATATAGGCTAATGTGCAGCCTGGGAATCACTTGTGGCTCATTCATGTTAAGTGCCCAACATTTAATTCCAAGTTGATCCAAGTTGCATGCTGTTCTGTGATGCAGCAGTATCTTGGAGATGCTGTTTTGTGCTGGGTTGGGGTGGTTCAGGTGTTCCTACGAAAACCGAAGAGAGAGGGATACCTCGGGCAAGGTTTTAGCCCCTTCCTTGGCCAGCTGTTACGAAGCAGCGTTGAACATGTGAGAGTGGGAATACAGTTGCCTGAACTAGGTGAACTGATTAAAAGGCAATAAAACAGACAGGAATCGTCACTTGTGTGAATTTTGGATCCGTTGGGAGTTGCTGATGCTGACTCATCTCCGTTCTGTCAGGGAGATAAGAAATATATATCAGCTTCTGATTTACCAGGCAAAGAGATGACAGACACAGGAAGAAGGAAGTTAAGTGCATGATTTTGCTCATTTTGAAGAAGGACTGCTGGCAGCTTGATTTATAGACTCTGCTACTTCAAGTCTGAGGATTAGGAGCATGCTTAAAAGGTGGCAGGAGGTGAGCAGAGGGCAGACCTGACCATCAGGGAAATTAATGGAGGACAGTCCGTCACGTCACTAATGATGGCACTGACACTTCATTATGCTGCTGCTGTGGCCTGCGGTTGATGCTGAGGGAGGGAGGAGATGCTCTTCTGTTGTGTCAGTGCAGCCCGCTGCGCCCCGCTGTCATTGCTGCTCCTGTGGCAGCTGGCTGCTGGAAGAAGAGAGGCTTTTCCCTGTGCTGCCCATGCGTCCTTCGTTGCTGTTTCATTACTGTTGTGGCTTTTGCAAATGCAGGCATCCAAAGCAAAAGGCAGGGTTTGGCACAACGGCAAGCACCCTCGGTGAGCT